>NC_090384.1:37009738-37609738 GCF_036365525.1 Heterodontus francisci
AGACCGAGAGAGAGAGAGACCGAGAGAGAGAGAGACCGAGAGAGAGAGAGACCGAGAGAGAGAGAGACCGAGAGAGAGAGAGACCGAGACCGAGAGAGAGACCGAGACCGAGAGAGAGACCGAGACCGAGAGAGAGACCGAGACCGAGAGAGAGACCGAGACCGAGAGAGAGAGACCGAGACCGAGAGAGAGAGACAGAGACCGAGAGAGAGAGACAGAGACCGAGAGAGAGAGACAGAGACCGAGAGAGAGAGAGAGAGACCGAGAGAGAGAGAGAGAGACCGAGAGACCGAGAGACCCCGAGAGAGACCGAGAGACCGAGAGAGACCGAGAGAGACCGAGAGAGACCGAGAGAGACCGAGAGAGACCGAGACCGAGAGAGACCGAGAGAGAGAGAGACCGAGAGAGAGAGAGACCGAGAGAGAGAGAGACCGAGAGAGAGAGAGACCGAGAGAGAGAGAGACCGAGAGAGAGAGAGACCGAGAGAGAGAGAGAGACCGAGAGAGACAGACAGAGAGAGAGGAGAGAGACAGAGAGAGACAGACAGAGAGAGAGGAGAGAGACAGAGAGAGAGGAGAGAGACAGAGAGGAGACAGAGAGAGAGGAGAGAGACAGAGAGAGAGGAGAGAGACAGAGAGGAGAGAGACAGAGAGAGAGGAGAGAGACAGAGAGGAGAGAGACAGAGAGAGAGGAGAGAGACAGAGAGAGAGGAGAGAGACAGAGAGAGAGGAGAGAGACAGAGAGAGGGGAGAGATGGAGAGAGGGGAGAGATGGAGAGAGGGGAGAGAGAGAGGTGGAGAGAGAAAGTGCAAGCAAGAGCATATTGTGAGAGGAAACCAAGACGTAATGGGAAGAGAAAAGCAGGTAAGTGATTGGTTGGTGAATATTTCTCTTTTTCTCTCTCTAATCTAGGGCAGTATTCCAAATTAGAAGCTGGGAAATTAATATCAATCGGGAGAGTATAACAGTGAGTAAATTAATGAGTAGTAGCACAGAGCAGGTCTGGAGGCATTAATTAAAATTAATACTTTAAACAAATTACCAAATAGAGTCTAAAAGACGGATTAGAGTTTTTTTTTTGAAGATCATGGATGGGCAGCCGCGGCCTGTTGCTTGCAATACTTACACCATGTGGGAACTCCAGGACCCTTCACATGCCGTGGGCAACCACATGTAGGAAATGCCTCCAGCTGCTTCAGCTTGAGCTCAGCATTTCTGAGCTTGAGGGGCAGCCGGAGTCACTGTGGAGCATCAGGGAGCAGGAGAGTTTCCTGAATCGTACATTCCAGGAGCTGGAATAGCCTACTCCTGTTCCTAGTTCCTATGTTTGCATGTCACCCCACAGGCAGTAAGAGTTCAGGATACTCGGCGGGTTGCCATCTGGAAGAGGCACGAGGTGCCGGAGTTTTCAGGGTGTGTGCCACTCTCAAACAGGTACTCAACATTGGAGACTGCTCGGAGTGACAACACACTGAAAGAGTGCAGTCCAGACTATGGCACCAATGGGCAAGGCACTGTACAGGAGGGAGCAACAAAGTGTAGAAATTTATTTGTTACAGAAGAATCCATAGTCAGGGGAACAGAGAGATATTTCTGTAACTGCGATCATGAGTCCTGCATGGTGTGTTGCCTCCCTCGTGCCAAGGTAAAGGATACCATGGAGAGGGTGCAGGATATTCTGCCGGGGTAGGGAGTGAGCCAGAAGTTGTGGTACACATTAGTACCAATGGCATAGCAAGGGCAGGTATTGAGGTCCTATGGTCAGATTTTCAGGAGTTGGGAGGAAGTTAAAGAGTAGGAGCCCGAGGGTAGTACTCTCTGGATTACTCCCAGTGCCACGCTCTAGCGAGAGTAGAAATAGGAAGATAGGGAGGGTCAATGCGTGGCTTGAAGTATGGTGCAGGAGGGAGGACTTCAGACTGTTGGGGCATTGGGACCAGTTCTGGGGCAGAAGGTACCTATTCAAAAGGGGCAGGTTGCACCTCAACAGGACTGAGACTAATGTCCTCGCAGCGAGGTTCACTAGAGTGGCTGGGGAAGATTTAAACTAAACTGGCAGGAGGGGTGGGCACCAGCATATAGAAGTAGAAAGGAGGAATAAAGTACATAATGTGAGTGTGTTAGACAGAACTAGAGAAGGAAGTAGTTCCACATTAGAGAGGAGCAGACGGAGAAGGGTTATGAAGAATGCAAAGTCAGGATTACAACGCATATATATATATATATATATATATATATATATATATATAAATAAACGCACAAAGTGTAGCGACTAAGGTTAGTGAGCTACAAGCACAAATAGCAGGATTGGAATATGATGTAGTGGCAATAACAGAAAGTGGCTTTAAAATGGTGAGCACTGGGCACTTAATTACAAGGATACAAAGTGCTCACAAAGAGTACAGAAGGAAAAAAAGGGAGGTGGGGTGGCAGTACTGAATAGGGAAAACATTGTAGTGCTGGAAAGAGGGGATGTCCTTCATGGGGTAAGGACAGATTCCATTTGGTTCGAGTTGAGAAGCAGAAAGGGTATGATCACACTACAAGGGGTATTCTATAGACTTCCAAATAGTGAGAGAGAGATAGAGGAGCAAATCTGAAGGGAAATCACAGAGATGTGCAAGAATAACAGAGTGGTGATATTGCGGGAACTTTAATTACCCAAATATCAACTGGGATAATTTTAGAGTAAAGGGAAATGAGGGGCAGCAATTTGTGGATTGTGTTCAGGAGAACTTCCTTGACCAGTACGTTCTCGGCCCAACTAGAAAGGAGGCATTGCAGGATCTAGTGCTGGGAAATGAGGTGAGCCAAGTGGACCAAGTGTCTGCGGGGGAGCACTTGGGTAAGAGTGATCATTGTATCATAAGGTTTAGACTTCTAATGCAAAAAAGCAAGGAATGATATAAGGTAGAATGGCTAGTTTGGAACAGGGCTAATTTCAATGCAATGAGGAGGGATCTAGTCCATATAAAATGGAACCAAAAGACTAACCTACAAATCTGTAACGGAACAATGGGTTATCTTTGAGGAGGAGCTGCTTCATGTACAGGCTAGGTAGGGGAACTCTTGATGATGAGGGAGCTAAAGATTATGATGAAGAAAGAAAAGGGTGTATGATGCATGCCAGGTGACTTGAAATGAGAACCAAACGAAACACAGGAGGGGAGGCGATGAAGAAAATAAGACTGGCAAAGAGAAAATATGAGAATAGAATGGCAGTCAACATAAAAGGGAAGTCAAGAATCTTCTACCAGCATGTAAATAGTAAAGGGGTACTAATAGGTGGAGTAGAGCCTACCAGGGAGAAAGAAGGTAATATATGCTTAGAGGCACAGTGCAAGGCTATAATACTTGAGTACTTTGCATCGGTGTTCACCAAAGAGGAGGAATCTGACAAAATAACAGTAGAACTGGAGAGAGTAGGGGCAATGGATAAGGTAAAAATTGAGAGCAAGGAGGGTATGGAAAAGGCTGGCTATGCTAAGGGTAGATAAGTCACCTGGTCTGGATGGCTTGCATCCCAGATTTCTAAAAGAAGTGGCGGTGGAGATAGTGAAAGGGCTTGCCGTTATCTTCCAATCTTCCCTAGAAATGGGGGAGGTGCCAGAGGATTGGAGCAGAAACAATAATTGGGGGAAAAAAATCAACAGGCACTTGGAGAGGTTTGAGTTAATTAAGGAAAGCCAGCACGGATTTGTAAAAGGAAGATCATGCTTGACTAATCTAATTGAATTTTTGGATGAAGTAGCAGAGAAAGTTGATGAAGGGAATGAGGTGGATGTTGTCCACATGGATTTTAAGAAAGCATTCGACAAAGTTCCGCATGAAAAGGCTGGTGAACAAAATTAAGGCTCATGGAATAGGAAGATCAGTGTCCAATTGGATTTAAAAAATTTGGCTCAAGGACAGAAAACAGCAAGTCATGGAATATGGTTGTTTTCCAGACAGCAGGACTGTAGACAGTGGTGTCCCCCAAGGGTCAGCGCTAGGACCACTGCTTTTTGTGTTACATATAAATGATTTGGATCTTGGAATACAGAATAAAACTTCAAAATTTGCCAATGATACCAAACTTGGAGGAGTTGTGAAATTGCGAATGATATGAACCGCCTGCAACAGAACACAGGTAAGCTAGCAGAATGGGCAGACAAGTGGCAGATGGAATGTAATACAGATAAATGTGAGGTGATGCATTTTGGTCAAAAAAATAGGGTGAGACAATATAGACTTAATGGCACAGTTCTAAAGGATGCGCAGGGAGAGGGACTTGGGGGGTGCATGTGCATCCATCTTTGAAGATGACAGGATATACTGAGAGAGCAGTTAGCTGTACAGAACTTTAGTTAGGCCACACTTAGAATATTGCGTGCAATTCTGGTCGCCACACTACCAGAAGGACGTGGAGGCTTTGGAGAGGGTACAGAAGAGGTTTACCAGGATGTTGCCTGGTCTGGAGGGCATTAGCTATGAGGAGAGGTTGGATAAACTCGGATTGTTTTCACTGGAACGACGGAGGTGGAGGGAAGACATGATCGAGGTTTACAAAGTTATAAGCAGCATGGACAGAGTGGATAGTCAGAAGCTTTTTCCCAGGGTGGAAGAGTCAGTTACTAGGGGACATAGGTTTAAGGTGAGAGGGACAAAGTTTAGAGGGGATGTGCGAGGCAAGTTCTTTACACAGAGGGTGGTGAGTGCCTGGAACTTGTTGCCAGGGGAGGTGGTGGAAGCAGGTACCATAGAGACGTTTAAGAAGCATCTTGACAAATACATGAATAGGATGGGAATAGAGGGATACGGACCCTGGAAGTGCAGAAGGTTTTAGTTTAGGCAGGCATCAAGATCGGCACAGGTTTGGAGGGTTGTATGGCCTGTTCCTGTGCTGTACTGTTCTTCAAAGCATATAGGGTCTTGGACTTCATAGAGGCATAGAGTACAAAACAGGGAAGTTATGTCAAACCTTTATAAAGCTCTGGTTAACCCCCAACTAGAGTATTGTGTCCAGTTCTGGTCACCACATTTTAGGAAGGATGTGAGGGTCCTTGACAGTGTGGAGATTTACTAGAATAGTTCCAGGGATGTGAGATTTTAGTTACAAGGTTAAGTTGGAAAAGCTGGGGTTGCTCTCCCTGCAGCGAAGGAGACTAAGGAGAGATTTGAGAGAGGTGTACAAGATTATAACAGGCTTAGACAAGGAAAAACTGTTCCCATTAATTGATGATGCAAGGACTAGGGGGCACTGATTGAAGGTTTTGGGCAAGAGATAAAGGGAGAATGTGAGGAAGAACATTTTTATGCAGCGAGTGGTAATGACCTGGAACTCGCTACTCATGAGGGTAGCGGAAGTGGAGACAATTAAAGATTTCAAAAGGAAATTGGATGGGCACTTGAAGGAAATACACCTGCAGGGCTCTGGAGATCAAGCAAGGGAGTGGGACTGACTGGATTACTAAATGGAGAGCCGGCATGGACTCGATGGGCCAAAAGGTCGCCTTCTATTCCATAAATGACTCTATGAGATAACAATTGATCCATGTGATCTTCCGAGGGCACCAGAGGATTTTAAGAGTACTTTTCCCCTTTTTACCCTTTCTTTTCTCCTCTCCAATGAGATGACATGGCTGCAAGGGTTGGAGTGAGGTGGCAGGGGTGGGGCAGAGAAAGAGGACAAGGGGAGGGAAAAAGTGTTTAGTCATGATGCACCAGTGTGGGGAAGGTTTGATGGACCATCTAGTCTTCTCCTGTCCTTCAATTTTGTAAGATAGTAAACAAAGGCTAATTTCAATGTGATGACAAACTATTTTTAATTCAATATCTATTTGACATATTGAAAGTCTTGCAGGAAACATACATCTTCAATGTCACTGCTAATCATAGGCAAATTTACTGCAACCTGGGCAATTTCTTTTCTAAAACACATGCTGGATCATTTTTTCCTATCTGACACCTAACCCGAACTACCTTCTCAAGAGCTGCAGCAGACCACAGAAAATTAAGTTCAAAGTAAAAATAATCCAACAGCTCAAATTTAGGTGTACATGTAGCAGATTTTCAACTTTTTAAAAACAAATGGTTCTTATAATTAGGATAATTGACACTCTCTACCTCCTGCATTGGCTCTTTCTCACAGATGCAAAGCAATCTTAAAATGCTATGCATTTCAGCTTCTTCTCTCCAACAACATTCTGGTTCCACTTGGTCTCCAACTTGTTAATTGACTTGTCATTCAATCAAACCCAGGGCTTTCATCTGCAACCTGACCTGTAAGTGAATCCATCATTCATTTCAAAAATGTAACTAGATCTTAAAAAGGAGCACAGACATGTATTCAACTTTACATGGTACTAAGACCTCACCCTTATAAAACAACACATCCTCTAACTCATTGTAAGCAGTGGAATGGGAGATTCACTAAGTACACAAATGTACATAAAAGATACATATTGTTAACATATGCACGTGCATTCTAAAAACTCTAATATTGAAACTGTTTTAGAATTTAATGTATGGTGTTCTGACTGATTAGACAAATTCTGCAACAATGGGCTTTCAGAAAATACATCCTCAATGCAATTAGACATCCGTTGAAATAGGGCTACAAAATCAATTTATATCTGCGGATAATCATCATTTGCAAAGTTTTCTATTTTCTTGTCCATTCTTGCAGCTCAACTAGTGATAAGTATCACTGTCTAATCAAACTTCACAATTCAGTACTTTCTCTGCCCAATTGCTTTTAATTTAAATCTGCTACAAATTTTACCACATTGTGCAGGAAAATGTGGACAAGAAGCTCACTGAAGGACCACTTGCAGTCCTGACAGTTAACTTTAGGAATTTTTACACTTGGATCCGATTGCAGTAAAAGCATAATGCATCATTCTATCCTCCTTTTATACCAGCTATATCCAATGCTACATCACTTTTATTGAAGTAACTGACAGCAATAAGGGTGATTATAGAAATCACTGAAAGGGGATGAGAATGTAGAAAGCATGAGAATTATTTTCTGGATGGGAATGACCCAACCTTCAGAACATTTTGACTTGACACCTGATTTTGTGCATCTTGAAGCCTACTGTAATGCTGAATGTGAATCTCCTTTTTAAAAAATAAATAAAGCATATCATGAAGGAATGCCAAAAAAAATTCCAAGTCAGGATGGTGCTTGACTTGGAAGGGAATTTGCAGGTGGTGTAGTTCCCACTCTCCTGCTGCCCTTGTACTTCTAAGCAGTAGAGGTCACAGGTTTGAAAGGCCCTGTTGAGGCAGCCTTAGTGAGTTACTGCAATGCATCTTGTAGATGGTACACACAGTTGCCACTGTGTGCTGGTGGCGGAGGCAGTGAATGCTTAAGGTGCTGGATGGGGTGTTGATCAAGCTGGCTATTTTGTCTTGGATGTTGTCAAGCTTCTTAAGCATTGTTGGAGCTGCCCTCATCCAGACAAACGGAGAGCTTTCCATCATGCCTTGCATACGGCAGAAAGGCTTTGGGAAGTCAGCTGGTGAGTTATTCGCTGCAGAATTCCAAGCCTCCGATCTGCTCGTCACCACAGTATTTATCTGGCTGGTCCAGTTAAGTTTCTAGTCAATGGTGACCACCATGGCGATGATTGTGGGGGAGTCGCTGATGGTAATCCCTTGAATGTCAAAGAAAAGGTGGTTAGATTCTCTCTTGTTGAAGATGGTCATTACCTGGCACATATGTTACTTGCCATTTATTAACCCAAGCCTGAATGTTATCCAGGTTTTGCTTCATGAGGGCATGGAGTGCTTGAAAATTTGTGGAGTTGTAAATGGAAACGAACACTGCAATCATCAGCAAACATCCCTAATTCTGACCTCATGATGACAGGAACATCGATGAAGCAGCTGAAGATAGTTGAGCCTAGGACACTGTCCTGAGGAACTCCTGAAGCTGATATGATTGGCCTCCAACCACAACCAGCTTCCTTTATTGTAGGACTACAGCAGTAGAGAGATTTCCCCAATTCCCACTGAGCTCAATTTCACTAGGGCTCCTTGATGTCACACTCAGTCAAATAATATTGTCTTGCTGTCATTTTCACCTCACCTTTAGAATTCAGCTCTTTTGTCCATGTTTGGACCAAGGCTTTAATGAGGTCAGGAGCTGGGTGGTCCTGGTGGAACCAAAACTGAGCATTGGTGAGCAGGTTATTCCCGAGTAAGTGCCGCTTGATAGCACTGTCAATGACAACTTCTATGACTTTGCTGATGATTGAGTGTAGACTGATGGGGCGGTAATTTGCAGATTGGATTTGTCCTTTTCTTTTTTGTGTACAGGACATACCTGGGCAATTTTCCACATTGTCAGGTAGATACCAGTGTTGTAGTTGTACTGGAACAAATTGGCTAGGGGTGCGACTAGTTCTGGAGCACAAGTCTTCAGCATTATATGTTGTCAGTGTTCACAGCCTTTGCTGTACCCAGCACTCTCAGCCAGTTCTTGACATCACGTGGAATGAATCATATTGGCTGAAGGCTGGCATCTGTGATGCTGGGAACATTAGGAGGCAGAGATAGTTCATCCATTCAGCACTTCACTCATGATAACTGCAAATGTTTAGTCTTCCCTGTTGCACTCTCATGCCACGTTCCACCATCATTGAGAATGGGGGGATGTTCATGGAGCTTCCTCCTCCCATTAGTAGTTTAATTGTCTACCACCATTCATGACTGGATGTGGCAGGACTGCAGAGCTTTGATCTGATCCCTTGATTGTGCAGATTCTTAGATCTGTCTTTTTTAGTTTTTCATTCATGGGACGCAAGCGTCGCCGGCTAGGCCAGCATGTATTGCCCATCCCTAATTGCCCTTGAGAAGGTGGTGGTGAGCTGCCTTCTTGAATCACTGCAGTCCATGTGGGGTAGGTACACACACAGTGCTGTTAGGAAGGGAGCTCCAGGATTTTGACCCAGCGACAGTGAAGGAACGGCGATATAGTTGCAAGTCAGGATGGTGTGTGGCTTGGAGGGGAACTTGCAGGTGGTGGTATTGCCATGCATCTGCTGCTCTTGTACTTCTAGGTGGTAGAGGTCGTGGGTTTGGAAGGTGCTGTCTAAGGAGCCTTGGTGCGTTGCTGCAGTGCATCTTGTAGATGGTACAGACTGCTGCCACTGTGCATTGGTAGTGGAAGGAGTGCCAATCAAGCGGGCTGCTTTGTCCTGGATGGTGTTGATCTTCTTGAGTGTTGTTGAGTTGCGCCCATCAGGGAAGTGGAGAGTATTCCATCATACTCCTGACTGGGCCTTATAGATGGTGACAGGCTTTGGGGAGTCAGGAGGTGAGTTACTCGCTGCAGGATTCCTAGCCTCTGACCTGCTCTTGTAGCCACGGTACTTATATGGCTACTCCAGTTCAGCTTCTGGTCAATGGTAACCCCTAAGATGTTGACTGTGGGGGATTCAGCGATCATAATGCAGTTGAACGTCAAGGGGAGATGGCTAGATTCTCACTTGTTGGAGATGGTCATTGCCTGGCACTTGTGTGGCACGAATGTTACTTGCCACTTATCTAGGCCCAAGCCTAGATATTGTCCAGGTCTTGCTGCATTTCTACACAGACTGCTTCAGTATCTGAGGAGTTGCGAATGGTGAACATTGTGCAATCAGCAAACATCCCCATTTCGGACCTTATGTTTGAAGGAAGGTCATTGATGAAGCAGCTGAAGATGGTTGGGCCTAGGACACTACCCTGAAGAATTCCTGCATTGATGTTCTGGAGCCGAGATGGTTGACCTCCAACAACCACAGCCATCTTCCTTTGCGATAGGTACAACTCTAACCAGCGGAGAGTTTTCCCCAATTCCCATTGACTCCAGTTTTGCTAGGGCTCCTTGATGCCATACTCAGTCAAATGCTGCCTTGATGTCAAGGGCAGTCACTCTCACCTCTTGAGATCAGCTCTTGTCCATGTTTGAACCAAGGCTGTAATGAGGTCAGGAGCTGAGTGGCCCTGACGGAACCCAAACTGAGCATCACTGAGCAGGTTATTGCTAAGCAAGTGCCACTTGATAGCACTGTCGACAACACTTTCCATCACTTTACTGATGATTGAGAGTAGACTGATAGGATGGTAATTGGACTTGTCCTGCTTTTTTTGTACAGGACATACCTGTGCAATTTTCCACATTGTTGTAGCTGTACTGGAACAACTTGGCTTGGGGCGTGGCAAGTTCTGAAGCATAGGTCTTCAGTACTATTGCCGGATATTGTCAGAGCCCACAACCTTTGCAGTATCCAGTGCCTTCAGTCATTTCTTGATGTCACACGGAGTGAATCGAATTGGCTGCAGACTGGCAGCTGTGATGCTGGGGACGTCAATAGGAGCCTGAGATGGATTATCCACTGGGCACTTCTGGCTGAAGATTGTTGCAAACGCTTCAGCCTTATCTTTTGCACTGATTTGCTGGGCTCCCCCATCATTAGGATGGGGATATTTGTGGAGCCACCTCCTCCAGTTAGTTGTTTAATTGTCCACCACCATTCATGACTGGATGTGGCAGGACTGCAGAGCTTAGATCTGATCCATTGGTTATGGGATCGCTTATCTCTGGCTATCGCATGCTGCTTACGCTGTTTGGCATGCATGTAGTCCTGGGTTGTAGCTTCGCTAGGTTGACACATCAATTTGAGGTATGCCTGGTGCTGCTCCTGGCATGCCCTCCTGCATTCCTCACTGAAGCAAGGTTAGTACTCTGGCTTGATGGTAATGGTAGAGTGGGGGATATGCCGGGACATGAGGTTACAGATTGCGGTTGAGTACAATTATGCTGCTGCTGATGGCCCACAGTGCTCATGGATGTCCAGTTTTGCATCGCTCCATCTGTTTGAAATCTATCCCATTTAACACGGTGGTAGTGCCACACAACACAATGGAGGGTATTCTCAATGTGAAGACAGGACTTCATCTCTACAAGCACTGTGCGGTGATCACTCCTACCAATACTGTCATGGAAAGGTGCATCTGCTGCAGGCAGATTGGTGAGGACGTGGTCAAGTATATTTTTCCCTCTTGCTGATTCCATTACCACCTGCCGCATACCCAGTCTAGCAGCTATGTCCTTGAGGACTCGGCCTGTTTGGTCAGTAGTGGTGCTACCGAGTCATTCTTGCTGATAGATATTGAAGACCCCCACCCAGAGTTCATTCTGCACCCTTGCCACCCTCAGTGCTTCCTCCAAGTGCTGTTCAACATTGAGGAGTACTGATTCATCAGAAGAGGGGGGCAGTGGCATCAGATGGTAATCAGCAGGAGGTTTCCATGCCCATGTTTGACCTGATGCCATGAGACTTAATGGGGTCCGGAGTCAAAACTGAGGACTCCCAGGGCAACTCCCTCCTAACTATATACCACTGTGCCGCCACCTCTGCTGGGTCTGTTCTGCCGGTGGGACAGGACATACCCGGGGATGGTGATACTGGCGTCTGGGTCATTTTAAGGTATGATTCCGTGAGCATGACTACGTCAGGCTGTTGCTTGACTAGTCTGTGAGACAGCTCTCCCAACTTTGGCACAAGCCCCCAGACTTCAGTAAGGAGGACTTTGCAGGGTCGACAGCGCTCAGCTTACTGTGGTCCTTTCCGGTGCCTAGGTCGATGCCGGGTGGTCCATCCGGTTTTATTCCTTATTGACGTCGTAGCAGTTAGATACAATTGAGTGGCTTGCTAGGTTATTTCAGAGGGTATTTAAGAGTCAACCACATTGCTGTGGGTCTGGAGTCACATGTAAGCCAGGCCAGGTAAAGACAGCCGATTTCCTTCCCTAAAGGACATTAGTGAACCAGATGAGTTTTTACAACAATCGACAATGTTCTCATGGCCATCATTAGACTAGTCTGCAACATGCTGCTTCTGCACTTTTGCAACCATTGCATCCTGTGTTGCAGCTTCATCAAGCAACACCTTGGTCGGAATTTTACGTCTCCCTCAGGTGTGGGCTGGAGATGGGGGGGGACACCTAAAATTGAGTGGGAGGCAGGGTGTTGTTCCCGTCGCCTTCTCCACCCCCGCTGCAATTTTATCAGTGGCAAGGAGGTGATAAAAGGCCTGCTTGCCCCAGGTCAATTAAGACCCTTAAGTGGCCAATTAATTGCCACTTCTGTGCCTCCTCCCACCGTCAATGGCATACTACGAGTGGTGGGCGGGCGGTTATAGTAGCTCAGAAAGCCACGCAGTAAAACCTGGTAGCCTCATTGCGGGCTGCCTAATCAGGAGGCCATCCTGCCCCTCCTCTCCCACAGCACTAACCGTCCCCAATGGAGCACCTCCTGCACCACCCCCCCCCACCAGCTCCGGCCTTGTTGGGGCCCAGCCAATTGCCCCTGGTGAGGCCTGCTGACTGGCCAGCAGCTCGAGTTCGGGAACTCCTGCCTCAGAGGGGTAGAAGTACTTCCCAAGGCCAATTAAGCCTAAAGAGGAGGTGGGCTTGCCACCGACTTTTTCTGCCAGTGGGTGGGGCCTCTGGCCCAACATAAAATTCCGGCCCTCATTTTTAAGGTATGCCTGTTGCTGATCCTGGCATGCTCTCGTACACTTCTTAGTGAACCAGGGTTGGTCCCCTGTCTTAATAATAATGGTAGAGTGAGGTATATGCCAGGCCATGAAGTTACAGTTTGTGGTGGAATACTTCTGCTGATGATGGCCCACAGTGCCTCATGGAAGCCCATTTTTGAGCTGCTAGATCTGTTCTAAATCTACCCATTTAGCACGCTAGAAATGCTATACAACATGATGGAGGGTGTCCTCAATGTGAAGCTAGGACTTTGTCTCCACAAGGTGTCATCCTTACCAAAACTGCCATGGGCAGATACATCCACGTTAAGTATATTGGTGAGGACGAAGTCAAGTAGGTTTTTCCCTCATGTTGGTTCTCCCATCACCTGTCACAGGCTCAGTCTGATGGCTATGTCCTGAGAACATGCCAGTTAGGTCAGTAGTGGTGGTACCAAGCCACTCTTGGTGATGGGCATTGAATTCCCCCAACCCAGAGTACATTCGGTGCCCTTGCTACCCTCAGTGCTTCTTCCATGTGGAGAAGCACTGTTTCATCAGCTGTAGGTGGTAATCAACAGGATGTTTCTTTGCCCATATTTGGCCATGAGTCTTCATGGGGTCTGGAGTTAATCTTGGAGACCCGTGGCCACTTCCTCCTAACTGTATACCACTGTGCCGCTACCTCTGGTTGGTCGGTCTTGCCAGTGGGACAGGACATACCCAGGGATGGTGATGGAGAAGCTTGGGTCATTGGCTAAAGGCAGGATTCCGTGAGTAGGACTAGGGCATGCTGCTGCTTGTGGGGCAGCTCTCCCAATTTTAGCGCAAATCCCCAGGTGTTAGTGAGGAGGACTTTGCAGGGTCAACTGTGTTGGAGTGCTCTTTGTCATACCTGGTGCTCAGGTTGATGCTCAGTGGTTCACCCTGTCTTATTCTTAGCAATGTTCCGTAGCAATCTGATATAAGTGAGTAGCTTCTTGGTCATTTGCCCAGCTGCCATGGTGGGATTTGAACTCATGTTTCCAGAACATTAGCCCAGACCTCTGGAATACTAGCCCAGTAACATAATTACTATGTTTCTGCTCCCTTATTGTAACATTCAATAGGAGAAAGTACCATCTGCTTGGTTCCGGCAGCTCCAGTCCCACCTTCCAAATGATTTGCGTGCTTGATGCTAACAACCACCAATCCCAGTGAAAAAAGCTCATCTCCTTGTAAAAGGCTAACAGACACTGGATTGAAATGCCAACTGTAAAGCTTAATGTAAAGCGTAAACTGTAAAGTTAATGGTTGGCATGTATGCACGCAGTGTCAGTTCCCAGCATTCACTTTATTGAAAGCAGCTGCCTCAACATGATAGAACATACTTAAACCCATACTTTTCTGGATCCACAATGTTGCCAGTTCCTCCATCTAACTGGGGCATATACAATATGGAGTGCAGCCATAGCACAAGAACAATAACTAATAATGTTTGCACTCCTATAGAATAAAGGCACCTTCACTAGAATGTAACTAATGCCTGCATACCTGTGCTTTTACTCTACGCAAGTGCAGTTAAAATTCCTAAAATGATTTTCACCAAGAAACATTTGTCCCTTCCTGCAGGTGATGATGATTAATCAGCATTTACTCGGCATTGGGTAATGAAAGTATATATTTGCACAGTACTGACCCCACCCACTGTGCCTTGGCAACCAGATGCACTTACTTGTAAGTGTGAATATTCCAGAGTCCTTGCCAATGATACGGCTTCATTGAAAGCCACTCCAATGTCTTCATTGCACAATAGATTCCAAATCCATTACATAGAAAGACATCCATTATCCACTGTAAACAAAAGCACAATTTTACAAACCTTCTACGATGGCAGGGTAGGGAAGAAAGCATATCTTGCTCCAGATGGACAGGGTGCAAGGTTACAAATATACAAGCCCGTAGTAATTTAACTCAAATTTCACTGTAAAGTACTGATAGAAATTCAGTTTAATAAAAAAAACACATTTTCAAGGAACAAGGCACTGCATTCGTCCAGCAAGAACGCCAATAACAGCCATTTTTTGAAGAATTTGGCAATGCTGTCAAAATCTTTGAACAGAAATGCTTCAATAAATTTCTGTTTAAACTGCCGACAATTTCAGCTATACAACTCCCATTCTTGCCGATATGCCAATGGGCTGCAATACGTAGCCTTTCTAGTCATGTAAAACATGTACCTTTCCTCAAGTTTCAGGCAAATTTCATAATTTGCATGCCTTCAGTATTGGGATTTTAAAAAATTGACTTCCTTGCTTTGATTATTTCCCTCAACTTAACCCTCCCCCATTTACATACATGGCCACCTGCTCAATGGCATCTTCACACATGGTGTTGAGAGATCCAAGGTCTCCATCAACAAGGCTGTCACCAACCACTTCCTCATCATTCTTGTATACATCGTCCACCGATCCTAAACCCCTCCATTGCTACATTCCACCCTGTCAAAAAAAAACTACTGCTCTCCAGTGTCAAATGTCCCAATTACAACTCCTCTACCACCCCCCGCTCACTTCCCCCCACTCCTCCGTAGCCTGCTACCCATGTTGACATCAATACCCTAATTGATTTTCTCCACAACAGTCTTGATTCTATCTTCAACATCCTTTGCATCTCACATTCCAGATGGTATAGCACGCCAACCACCACTTTGGTACAACAGCTGTCCTCATTATTCAATACATTGAACATAGTGTCAGTCTTAGTAGTGTCATTCTCGCCTCCGATTCAGAAGGTTGCGGGTTCAAGTCCCACTCCAGAGACTT
Organism: Heterodontus francisci; assembly: GCF_036365525.1. Taxonomy (NCBI): domain Eukaryota; kingdom Metazoa; phylum Chordata; class Chondrichthyes; order Heterodontiformes; family Heterodontidae; genus Heterodontus; species Heterodontus francisci. The sequence goes on from NC_090384.1 coordinate 37,025,055, forward strand.
GAGCACATAATTCAGGCTAACATTCGTGTGCGCTATCAAGGGAGTGCTGTACTATTGGAGGTGCCTTCTTTTGGATGAGATATTAAACTGCGGCCCTGTCTACCGCCCTCAGATAGAAGTAAAAGATTCCATGGCACTGTATCACCGAGCAGGGGCACTTAGGTGGGTAGTGATACTTTTTTTCAGGGTGAAAAGTAGAAATAGAGCAGTTTGGGATGGACAGGCAATCTTAAGAATGATGAGGAAGTAGCCAGAAGACAATGGCTTTAGTTTTCCCAATGTTACCCGGAAGAAATTGCAGCTCATCCAAGACTGGGTATCGGAAAGCTGTAGGAGAACAAAGAAGCAGTGGAGGGAGGTGGTTGACGAATAGAGCTGCATATTGTCAGTACACGTGTGGAAACTGAACTCCATATTTTCAGATGCTGCTGCCTTGGGAAGGTATATGAGGAACAGACAATAAGGATAGATCAACGGAGGATTCAAGGCCATAACGTAGGCAACAAGACATCCTTCACTTCGTCCTCCTCTACCTACATGTTCAGACTCCACTCTGAATCCTTTCATTTCAAAACAGACATGCGATACTTGGTAACATCAGCCAGAACTATATATTCCACGTATATAGTAATGTCACACCACTTTCTGCCTCCTCCATCAACCCGAAGACTGCTGCTTTACTCATAAATTGCCTGCCAATATCAAGGCATGGATGAGCCTAAATTTCATTCACATTATTGACTGCAAAACCAAAGCCATTTTTATGCTCCCATCAAAATTTGTGCCTCTGAACCTGACTGCAATTAACTTCCCCAAATGTAAATTCAGATTGAGTTAAGTAGTAAGGAATCTTGGTGTACTGCTCAGCCTCCTTCCTCACATCAGCTTTGTTAATACTTCTCTTTACAGACTCTCCAGTCTTGGATCTGGCCCACTCCACAGCACTGGGATAACACAAAGTCACAGATGACATCCTGTACAACTACAACAGGATACTTGCACCTTTCAACTTTGTCTGCCTCGACCCCTACCTACCAACACTGCAACAGCAGTACAGGCCTTCACTGATTCGAGGCTTGATTTCTCCAACATTCCCCTCATTGGTCATCCTTCCTTTCATCACTCCCCCCCACCAACTTTAACTCCAAAAACGCTGCAATCCATGCCTTTACCAGCATAAATTTCCAGTTGTCCCGATGGGCCAGGGACATGATTTCAAAATTCTGATGCTGTCCCCCTGCCTTACCCCCATGCTTCAGTAACACGGCGCTGCTTCTTGCCCCACTCTCCTTCTTAGTTTTAGTGATACAGCACTGAAACAGGCCCTACGGCCACTGAGTCTGTGCCGACCATCAACCACCCATTTATACTAATCCTACACTAATTCCTTATTCCTACCACAACCCCAACTGTCCCTATATTTTCCTACCACCTACCTATACTAGGGGCAATTGCTAATGGCCAATTTACCTATCAACCTGCAAGTCTTTAGCATGTGGAAGGAAATCGGAGCACCCGGAGAAAACCCACGCAGACACAGGGAGAACTTGCAAACTCCACACAGGCAGTACCCAGAATTGAACCCGGGTCGCTGGAGCTGTGAGGCTGCGGTGCTAACCACTGCGCCACTGTGCCGCCTTCTGTTCCTGAACTGGCACTTATTCATTCAGCCATTATGCTGCTACCCTCTGAATTTTCCTGCCTAGTTCCCTCTGCTTTGCCACCTTCCACCTGCTTTAAAAATCATTCAAAACCTTCTCCTGGTCTTTAGTCCCCACTCTAACTCTCTCTACTTTCCCTCTTCATCTTCCTGCTCAGTGCCCACTCTTGTTTTCCCTTTCTTAATGTCAAGAGCTTTAAGTTGTCTTCCTGCACTCAAGCAGCACTATAGAAAAAAATTTCTACACATGTACAAGGCAAATCCTATTGAGTTTACCTTCAGGAAAAACAAGGTGCTGACAAGTTTCTTCTTAGTTTAACTATCAAATCTTCTTTCATTACAAATCCTTTATAAAACATTTTTTTGTAATGAAAGAAACCTTTAACAGTGAGCACAATTATAATTTTGCTTAGTGCATGCATGCAGTTTATATCAAGTTACACAATCAGCACAGGTCAAGAAGGTATTGGTATAGAAACATACATGGTCCCACCAGCATTCACTGAAATTAGGCAATTGATGCTCCAGACTGTACTCTAGGAACTCAAACATCACACTGATTATCATACACATCCACCAGTCTCGAATCATTAGTGTCTAGACAGAAGGGAAAAGGAACATATTTAGCTGGCGCATGCTGTTAAAAAAGACAAATTAGTGAACGATATTTGTATGGAATAATTTCTCCATTACATTCACAAGGATACCAAATGCATGTTATTTTTCAGGCCTGAAGAATGTGTTTGCAGGGTTGTGCATGATTGTACAATGAACAAGGTGGTTATGGACTTAAGACCAAATCTTTATGCCATTAATTTTCCAAGCATATCACCAAAAGAAAGGAAATGTTGGCCCAAGAAGGAATGCAATGCAGATTAACAGTGACAACGGCTAGGTTATACGGAGAGATTATAGAAGCTTGTAGAAGGTTAGGGAGTGATTTCATTGAGGTCTTTAGGATTTTGAAAGGAATTGATAAAGGTAGAGAGAGAAAAAAAATTGTACTAGTGGGGAGTGCAGGACAACGGGATATAATATTAAAATCAGAATCAGGCCATGTTAGAAAACAATTTATGCAAAGGTGAGTAGAAGTATGGAACTCGCTTCCACAAACTGCAATTGATGCCAGGTCAATTGCTAATTTTAAATCTGAAAGTAATAGAATTTTAACTAAAGGTATTAAGGGATATGGGGAAAAGGTGGGCTTATGGAGCTAGGTCACAGATCAGGCAAGATCACACTGAATGGCAGAACAGGCTCGAGGGGCTATTTGGCCTTCTCTGATTCACATGTTCTGATTTGGAATGCACTGCCTGAAACTGTGGTGAAAGCAGATTGAAGACAAACTTTCAAAAGGGAATTGGACAAATACTCGAAGGGGGAAAATTAGCTAGGCTATGTGGGGAAAAGCAGGGAAGGCACGGGGAAAAGCAGGGGACTGAGACTAACTGGACAGCACATTCAAAGAACCGGTACAGTTATGACTGGTTAAATGGTCTCCTCCTGTGCTATATCATTCTTTGATTCTATGCTGTGTATAGTATTCAGGGTTACCAGTTTAAGGCTGTGGAACGAGGATGGTAGATCATGAGATATTGGAGGTCCACCACCACAGTGGGATAAAACTAGAAAGCAAGGCATATCGTATGCATGGGTTAATGGTACATGTGAGTTGTACCATGAGTGGATGGACCAGCTGGTGTTTTGCTGTACTTTCGCATATGTTTATAACTAGTTGAGCACATCCCTATAGCAACCGTGCTTCAAAAAAATTAAAATAAAGACAAAATTTGCTAGTAATCATCTTAATTCTCCAGCCACCCTCTGACACCATGCCTACCAGGCAGACAACGCTATAAAATATCTTTGCAACACAACTGATAACAAGAATACTATGGGGCTTTATTAATAACAAGCAAAATAATCATTAAGGAAAGCTGATCCAGTTGTAATCTTACCTTAAGGTACCAGCCCAGGAAATGGGCTGGGACAAATCCATCCAATTTATCCTAAAATACAAAAAAAAACACATTTCTGCTTTTAAAGAAAAGCTTTTAATTAAATTGCAGATTTCATTTTTTATTAAATACGAAGTACTTGCCCCTTCACCAATTATCTAACAATAATTTTTTTTTACCCTTTGCTTGCAATAGTCTCAATGTGCCTTTTTAAAAAGCTACTTTACCTCACTGATGGATCTCTGGGGAGAAAAAAAAATTACTATATTATATAAAGTTCAACAGGTGACCATCTAACTTTACTACTCATAATTACAGAAACAACAAAACATTAAGATTGCACTACAAACATTTAAAGCAAAGTAAACATTGGCAACCAAGACCAAATGGACTGAGTAGACAAAAGCTCTAGGTTTTGGACTCCCTGCAGAGTCAATTCCTAATCATTGATAAGTTATTCAAAAGGGACATTCGCATGGAGAAAAGATTAAAATAGTTACAAAGCCACAGCTGAAGCCCTCAAGGTAGTCTATCTGCATTCTTGTTTGGAAATGGTCCAATGCTTTGGGGGAAAGAGGAGCAAAGTGGGTAAAAATATACAAAAATCAGAACAAAAACCAGAGGGCTTTAAATCTAAAAGAAAAACTAGAAACAACATATGAGTAATAAATGGAGCTTCAACCTCCAGTAGCAGATGTTGAAAAATAAATCCCGAGTGAAGCTTCAAAGCCATAATTCCGGTTATAAACTCAAATGGACTGTTGAGAGCTTTAATGCTTTGTTACAGCATTAATCAAACAAGCCAAAGTCCTCCGGCCATATTCAGTGAGTAAAAAGCTGGTATAGAGAAAGGTTAACAATGCATACTGGGTTTGGAGACCAACCTGATTCACATCAAATGCACACATGCAACAAGTTACAAATTCAAGGAACGGCTACCCTGTGATAGTTTACGGTGCATGCCTGACGCAAGGATTAAAAAGTAGCATTCTGATAAACAGCAGCTTTCTACTGTGATATACTGTTTCAATGACATAAATTATGCATTAAAATAACACCACAAATAGATCTAACAGGTAAGGTAAGGAAAGGCTACAAATAGATAACGGCACTTCTATATACAATTTAATTTTTTGGTGGCAACATTCTGCTCTACTGAATACATCAACTCTTCACTAGGGGCTGTTTCAAAGGCACTGCTGCCCTCTACCTCTTCACCAAAGTGACCATATTATATGTTGCAGCTTTGACAGCAAGTGTTACTTTTTACAGGTTATATGTGGTATATGGTTGTATGTGATATATGGTTGCATGGTGGTGGGTGGACAAACAAACAACTAACTGGATGAGGAGGCTATAAAAAAATATCCCCATTCTCAATGATGGAGGAGCCCAGAACATCAGTGCAAAAGACAAGACTGAAGCATTTGCAACCATCTTCAGCCAGAAGTGCCGAGTGGATGATACATCTTGGTCTCCTCCTGAGTCCCCACATCATACATGCCAGTCTTCAGCCAAGTTGATTCACTCCAATTGATAGCCAGAAACGGCTGAGTATACTGAAAAGGCTATGGGCCCTGACAACATCCCAGCTGTAGTAGTGAAGACTTGTGCTCCAGAATTAGCCATGCCCTTAGTCAACTTGTTCCAGTCCAGCTATAACACAGACATTTGCCTGACAATGTGGAAAATTGCCCAGTTTTGTCCTGTCCACAAAAAGAACAAATCCGATCCAGCCAATGACCCTCCCATCAGTCTACTCTTAATCATCAGCAAAGTGATGGAACGTATCACCGACAGTGCTATCAAGCAGCATTTACTCAGCAACAATCTGCTCGCCAATGCTCAGTTTGGGTTCTGCCAGGGCCACTCAGCTCCAGACTTCTTTACAGCCTTGGTCCAAACATGGACAAAAGAGCTGAATTCCAGAGGTGAGGTGTGAGTGACTGCCCTTGACATCAAGCAGCATTTGACCAAGTGTGGCATCAAGCAGCCCAAGTGAAATTGAAGTCAACGAGAATCAGGGAAAACTCTCCACTTGTACAAAGGAAGATGGTTGCAGTTGTTGGAGGCCAATCATCTCAGCCCCAGGACATTGCTGCAAGAGCTTCTCAGGGGTAGTGTCCTAGGCCCAAACATCTTCACCTGCTTCATCAATGACCTTCCCTCCAATATAAGGACAGAAGTGGGGATGTTTGCTGATGCTTGCAGTGTTCAGTACCATTCACAACTCCTCAGGTACAAAAGCAGGCCATGCCTGCATGCAGCAAGACCTGAACAACATTCAGGATTGTGTTGATAAGTGACATGCAATACACAGGGGAGGCGGCGGCGTAGTGGTAATGTCATTGGACTAGTAATCCAGAACCCAGGGGGCATTGGTTTGAATCCCACCACAACAGATGGTGAAATTTGAATTCAATTAATAAATCTGAAATTAAAATGCTAGTCTAATGGTGACCATGAAACCATTGTCGATTGTTGTTAATGCCCTTTAGGGAAGGAAATCTGCTGTCCTTACCTGGTCTGGTACCGACATGTGACTTCAGACCCACTGCAATGTGGTTGACTCTGAACTGCCCTCTCAAATGGCTTAGCAAGCCAGTCAGTTGTCAAGGGTAATTGGCCTAGTCAGCAACGCCCACATCCCACAAATGAATAATAAAAACACAAGTGTCAGACAATAACTATCTCCAACAAGAGAGAATCTAAACATCTCCCCTTGACACTCAACGGATTACCATGGCTGAAATTCCCCAGCATCAATAGCCTGGGGGTTGCCATTGATCAGAAACTTAACTGAGCCAGCCATATAAATACTGTGGCTACAAGAACACGTCAGAGGCTGGGAATTCTGTGGTAAGTAACTCATCTACTAACTGCCCAAAGTCTGTTCACCACAAGGACCATGATGGAATACTCTCCATTTGCCTGGATGAGTGCAGCTCCAACAGTACTCAAGAAGCTCGCACCATCCAGGACAACACAACCTGCTTGATCAGCAACCCATCCACCACCAGTACACAGTGGCAGCAGTGTGTACCATCTACAAGATACACTGCAGCAACTCGCCAAAGCTCCTTCAACAACACCTTCCAAACACACGACCTCTACCACATAGAAGGACACGGGCATAGACACATGGCAAAACCACCACCTGCAAGTTCCCCTCCAAGTCACACACCATCCTGACTTAGAACTACATCGCTGTTCCTGCACTGTCGCTGGGCCAAAATCCTAGAACTCCATTCCTAACAGCACTGTCAGTGTACCTACACTAAATGAAATGCAGAGGTTCAAGAAGGTGGCTCACCACTACCCTCTCAAGGGCAATTAAAAGGATGGGCAATAAATGCTGACTTTGCCAGCGCCCACATCCCAAGAACATATAATAAAAAAAAACTACAGGTTAGGGCATGATTAAGACTCAATCGAGTCCAATTTTGTGCTCACCTGATGTCCCGTTTTCTAATCCTCCAGCTGGGGTTTCTGGATCAGGAGCAGCAACTCTGGCCAATTTTTCCCTAACATCAGGGGAAGGAGGTCAAGTACTGTGTTCCTGATGTTCTAGCTGGTATGATCTAATTCAGCACAGATCAGGACCTTTCTAACCACCTATAGTGTTTTAATCCCTTTAACGCAGTAACTTAAATTGGTAGCTCTGCGAGTCAGTCCTCAGAGATGAAGTGGAGACCAAAGGTCAAACCTTTGGCTTCATTAATTGCTGGAAACTGCTTTGTATTTTTGACATGGGATAGAGAGAAGCTTCTTTTTTCTCAAATTATTGCGAATCAGCAATACTGATTTGCGCTTTACTACTTACAAAGTGAACAAAAATATATTTTAATATTTGAAAAAGGATGGTTGATGAAGCGGATGCGGTGGATGTTGCTTATATGGATTTTAAGAAAGCATTTGATAATGTACCACATAAAAGGCTGGTTATTAAAATTGAGGCTCATGAAATAGGAGGGTCACTGGGCAATTGGATAAAAAAAATTGGCTTCAGGACAGAAAACACTGAGTTGTAGTAAACGGTTGCTTTTCTGACTGGAAGATGATAGACAGTGGTCAGGGTCAGTGCGAGGACCACTGGTTTTTTTGATATATATAAAAAAAAGACTTGGATCTTGGAATACAGAGTACAATCTCAAAATTCACTGATGACACCAAACTTGGAGGTGAGGCAAACAGAGGATGATATGAACCACCTGCAACAGGACATAGATAGGCTAGCAAAATGGGCTACAGGTGGCTGATGGAATTTAATACTGACAAGTGTGAGGTGACGCATTTTGGCAGAAGAAACAGGGAGAGGCAATATATAATTAATGGCACAGTTCTAAAGAGTATGCAGGAACAGAGGGACCTAGGGGTGAATGTGCATCGATCTCTGAAGGTGGCAGATCATTTTTTTTTTTTTTACTCGTTCATGTGATGTGGGTGTTGCTTGTTAGGCCAGCATTTATTGTCCATTGCTAATTTCCCTCGAGAAGGTGGTGGTAAGCTGCCTTCTTGAACCACTGCCGTCTATATGAGGTAGATACACCCACAGTGCTGTTAGGAAGGGAGTTCTAGGATTTTGACCCAGCGACAGTGAAGGAACAGCGATATAGTTCCAAGTCAGGATGGTGTGTGGCTTGGAGAGGGACTTGCAGGTGGTGGTGTTCCCTTGCAATTGCTGCCCTTGTTTTTCTAGGTGGTAGAGGTCGTGGGTTTGGAAGGTGCGACTGTGCATCGGTGGTGGAGGGAGTGAATGTGTGTGGATGGAGTGCCAATCAAGTGGGTTGCTTTGTCCTGGATGGTGTTGAGCTCGAGTGTTGTTGGAGCTGCACCCATCCAGGCAAGTGGAGAGTATTCCATCACACTCCTGACTTGTGCTTTGTAGATGGTGGACAGGCTTTGGGGAGTCAGGAGGTGAGTTACTTATTACAGGATTCCTAGCCTCTGACCTGCTCTTGTAGCTACGGTATATACATGGCTACTCCAGTTGAGTTTCTGGTCAATAGTAACCCCTAGGATGTTGACGGTGAGGGATTCAGCGATCGTAATGCCATTGAATTTCAAGGGGAGATGGTTAGATGCTCTCTTGTTGAAGATGGGCATTGCCTGACACATGGGTGGTGTGAATGTTACTTGCCACTTATCAGCCCAATCCTGGATACTGTCCAGGTCTTGCTGCATTTCTACACGGACTGCTTCAGTATCTGAGGAGTTGCGAATTGCGCTGATCATTGTGCAATCATCAGTGAACATCCCCATTTCGAACCTTATGATTGAAAGGAGGTCATTGATGAAGCAGCTGAAGATGGTTGGGCCTAGGACACTACCCTGAGGAACTCCTGTAGTGATGTACCGGAGCTGAAATGATTGATCTCCAACAACCACAACCATCTTCCTTTGCGCAAGGTATGACTCCAACCAGCGGAGAGTTTTCCCACGGATTCCCATTGACTCCAGTTTTGCTAGGGCTCCTTGATGCCATACTCGGTCAAATGCTGCCTTGATGTCACCTCTCACCTCACCTCGAGTTCAACTCTTTTGTCCTTGTTGGAACCAAGGCTGTAATGAGGTCCGGAGCTTAATGGCTCTGGCGGAACAAACTGAGTGTCACTGAGCAGGTTATTGCTAAGCAAGTGCTGCTTGGGGGCACTTTTGATGACACCTTCCATCGCTTTACTGATGATTGAAAGTAGACTGATGGGATGGTCATTGGCTGAGTTGGACTTGTCCTGCTTTTTGTGTACAGGACATACCTGGGCAATTTCCCACATTGCCAGATAGAAACCAGTGTTGTAGCTGAACTCGAACAGCTTGGCAAGGGGCGTGGCAGGTTCTGGAGCACAGGTCTTCAACACTATTGCCGGAATATTGTCAGGGCCCATAGCCTTTGCAGTATCCAGTGCCTTCAGTTGTTTCTTGATATCATGTGGAGTGAATCGAATTGGCTGAAGTCTGGCATCTGTGATGCTGGGGATTTCAGAAGGAGGCAGAGATGGATCATCAACTCGACACGTCTGGCTGAAGATGTTGCAAATGCTTCAGCCTTATCTTTCGCCCTGATGTGGACATCCCCATCATTGAGGATGGGGATATTTGTGGAGCCGCCTCCTCCAGTTCGTTGTTTAATTGTCCGCCACCATTCACAACTGGATGCGGCAGGACTGCAGAGCTTAGATCTGATCCGTTGGCTATGGGATCGCTCAGCTCTATCGCATGCTGTTTACGCAGTTTGGCCCGCAAGTAGTCCTGTGTTGTAGCTTCACCAGGTAGACCCCTCATTTTGAGGTATACCTGGTGATGCTCCTGGCATGCCCTCCTGCACTCTTGATTGAACCAGGGTTGGTTTCCTAGCTTGATGGTAATGGTAGAGGCAGGGATATGCAGGGCCATAAGTTTACAGATTGTGGTTGAGTACAATTCTGCTGCTGCTGATGGTCCACAGTGCCTCATATATGCCCAGTTTTGCATTGCTATATCTGTTCGAAATCTATCCTATTTAGCACGGTGGTAGTGCCACACAACACGATGGAGGGTATCCTCAATGTGAAAGTGGCAATTCGTCTCCACAAGGACTGTGCAGTGGTCACTGCTACCAATACTGTCATGGAAGATGCATCTGCAGCGGGCAGATTGGTGAGGACGAGGTCAAGTATGTTTTTCCCTCTTGTTGGTTCCCTCACCACCTCCCGCAGACCCAGTCTAGCAGCTATGTCCTTGAAGACTTGGACAGCTCAGTCAGTAGCGGTGCTACTGAGCCACTCTTGGTGATGGACATTGAATTCCCCCACCCAGAGTACATTCTGTGCCCTTGCCAGCCTCAGTATTTCCTACAAGTGATGTTCAGCATAGAGGAGTACTGACTCATCAGCTGAGGGAGGGCGGCAGGTGGTAATCAGCAGGAGGTTTCCTTGCCCATGTTTGACCTGATGCCATGAGATGTCATCGGATCCGGAGTCGAATTTGAGGACTCCCAGGGCAACTCCCTCCCAACTGTACACCACTGTGCCGCCACCTCTGCTGGGCCTGTCCTGCCGGTGGGACAATGACAGCAGTGTGCACCATCCACAAGATGCACTGCAGCAACGCACCCAGGCTTCTTAGACAACACCTTCCAAACCCACGACCTCTAACAACTAGAAAGAGAAGGGCAGCAAATGCATGGGAACACCATTACCTGCAAGTTCCCCTCCAAGTCACACACCATCCTGACTTGGAATTATATCACCATTCCTTCACTGTCGCTGGGTCAAAATCCTGGAACTCCCTTCGTAACAACATTGTGGGTGTACCTACCTCCCATGGACTGCAGCGCTTCAAGAAGGCATCTTCTCAAGGGCAATTAGGGATGGGTAATAAATGCTGGCCTAGCCAGCAACACACACATTCCATGAATGAATAAAAAAAACACATGCAAGCTTACCCAGGGAGGCAGTGGAAGCAAAGGGTTATAAATTATATATTCCAAGATGATAATGGATCTACGTTTGATCAACAGTGCTATTTAAGGAATGCCAGAAAACAGCCAGGAAGTCTGTAATCTTTGGGAACCACCCAACTGAGAGCACCGATGGGTCTCAACAGTCCTTTCTTACCCTGTCTTTTGTATACAAATACGGGAAACCTTCTCTTCTTTGCAGATGCAGATGGACCTGCTGTGTATTTCCAACATTTTCTATTTTCATTTCAGACTTCCAGCATTTGTAATTTTATTTGTCTCAAAGTTGCAATTGAGTATTCTTTGTATACGCATCACAATTTTGTTTTAGAACACCGAGAAAAAAAAGAATTCTAACTAGCTCAACTTTCTTAGAGTAAGAAAGGCATTTCATAGCAAAGCATACTTGGTTGCTGGTTGGCATCCTTCCATCTACGAAAGATGATGGACACTCAGCAAACAATCCATTTCCCTTGGTGCACCTTTGTAATGGCTGTGAAGGACAACCCTTGAGAGGCAGGTTCTGTCACAAGTGTTGCATGTGAAGCTGCCAAGTGATGCTGAATTGTTTACAATGGTGGCCCCTGTTGCCAAGTTGCTGTAACAACTGGTCATCATGGTAGTGCACATCAGTCCACAGGATGTGCTGCCATTTCCCTCCTTCACCAGCTTGTGACCCCCTACGTGCGATAGCCGATATTTAGGGCGTTCATATCACGTTTGCAAGAATCCTTGAAGCGGAGCTTTGGGCACCTCACTGGTTGCCTGGCCCTGGCTACCTCACCATACAGAAGCTCCTTGGGTGTGTGACCGTCTTCCATCCTGCGGCCGCGTCTGATCCATCAAAGCTGCGTCTGTTTGATTAGTGTCAACACACTTGGAAGCTCAGCCTTTGAGAGGACTGCCACATTTGTGATTTTGTGCTGTCAGGATATACCCATAATGTGCCACAGACAGCCAAGATGGAAGTTACTGAACTGTAAACCACCCATGTTTCACAGTCATACAGCAAGGAGCTGAGAATACAGGCCTTATAAACCATCAGCTTGGTCCTAAGGGTTAGCTTGGTGTTATCTCATGCGTGTTTTGCAAGTCAGCCAAAGGTGGTAGCTGCTTTCCCTATGCGTGTATTGAGTTCTGCATCAAGGGACAGATTGTCTGTCACCATGGACCCAAGGTAGCAGAATTTGCTAACCACTTCCAGTGAGGTATTATTTAGTGTGATCAGGGGTGGAGATGTAACACCTTGTCCCATGGCCATGGTTTTCCTGATGCTGATAGTCAAGGAGAATAAGTTACAGGCATGGGAGAGACAGTCCATGAGTCTTTGTAGTTTAGTTATGGACAATATATGTATAGCATATATATATGAAGCGTGACCTGAGGGCTGTATGTATCCCAAGACCCAGGGAAGGCCAGGAAATTAGGTCCCATCCGTGCTCAAGTTTCTCAATCTTGGGCCCGCTCCTATTTCTCATCTATATGCTGCCCCTCAGGGACATCAAAAAACATGTCCAGGTTCCATATGTACACTGACATCATCCAGTTCTGCCAGCAGCTCTCTTGACCTTTATTGCCTGATTTGCCACACTACTTGTTCAACACCCAGTACCAGATGAACAAAAATTTCCTCCAATTAAATATTGGGAAGATCTATGCCTTTTATCCCCACCAGAAACTCTGCTCCCTCGCCACATTCCTCACCCTGGCTACTGTGAGGCTAAACCAGATTGCGGAGTCCTTTCTGACCCCGAGCTCAACTTCTTATTCCAAGTCTTCACCATCACCAAGACCACCTACTTCCACCTCCGTAACATCGCCCATCTCTGCATGTGCCTTGGCTCACCTGGTACTGAAGTCCTCATCCATGCTTTGTATCACTAGACTCGATCATTTCAATGCATTCCTGGCCAACCTCCTACCTTGCACCCTCCGTAAACTCAAGCTCAGCTCTGTTGCCTGCATCGTAACTTGAACTAAGTCCCTTTCACCCACACCCTTGTGCTCACTGGCCTACACTGACTCATGGCCCGCAAACTCCTCAATTTTAAAATGTCCATCCTTGTTTTCAAATCCCTACACTGTCTTGGCCCTCCCTATCTCTGGCATCTCCTCCAACCTATAACCCACTAAGATCTCAGTGCCCCTTCAATTCTAGAACCATAGAAAGGTTACGGCACAGAAAGAGGCCATTCAGCCCATTGTGTCTACGCAGGCTGAAAAAACTAGCTGCCCAGTCTAATCCCACCTTCCAGCAGCTGGTCCGTAGCCTTGCAGGTTCCGGCATCTTATACATCTACGATTTTCTTCGCTCCATCATTGGCAGCCATGCCTTCAGTTGCCTAGGCTCCAAGCTTTGGAATTCTCTCCCTAAACCTCTACCTCTCTCTCCTCTAAGATGCTCCTTAAAACCTACTACTTTGACCAAGCATTTGGTCACTTTGCGTGGTTCAGTATGAAACACTTTTTGAGAAATCACTCCTGTGAAGAGCTGTGACACATTTTACTGTGCTAAAAGGTGCTATATAAATGCAAGTTGCTATTTGTTGGTTTATCTTTTTTGACTTTTGTCGGTCTGGAGGTTTAGAAAGGGCTTTTTTTCGCGCTGTTGTACCATTGATGCAGAAAGCCTCAATTAGAACATTGAGAACTGTTGGAGCTCCCATCCACCCTTTGGGCAATGACAGCATCCATTGTGCTGCAACACTGCTTTGCACCATGATTTAATCATATGTCTCTGGCCATGCAAGAATAACCACTTCTGTGAACGATCAGAGGGTTACAATCACAAATGAAACCTAACTGCACAGGAGTCTAATTTCAAGAGAGGAAAGACAGGGTGGAAGTACAAAGTGTTGACAATATTCTGAAAATTTGAGATGGTGGCACTCAAGAGTAAGTTTAATACTTGAAGACTAACTGGATTCCACCCACTGTACACAATTTCCACTGGGGTGGAAGGGGAAGGAGTACAGCAGTTTAGAAATACAAATCAATCTCACCCAGATGTTGTGATATGGATCGGTCTTATTTCCTGGGTCAAAGATAAGACAGTTCCCACCATAGTCCCTCTCTGGCAAGGGGACACCCAGTTTAGGATCAATGAATTTCATGAACTGACGACCATCCTGAACAGTCTGTGGAAACAAAAATCAATCATCAATTAATGCTGCAAAAATGTGTCGGTAAAGGTTATGGATCTGAGATGTGTGATTAAGTGATATTAATATGTGAGCCATTTTATCTGATTGAATACAGCCTGGAGACAAAAGTTGATGCCGTAAAACACAAGCCCATTAAGTATTCAAGCAATAAAGGAATCCTACAGCAAAAATTTATAAATGTTATCTAATAATGTCTCTCTCTCCTTCCTCCAGATTGAACTGGTTACATTGATGCTCCCTTTATACATTTTCCTCCAATTGCACTCTCAGTATCAGCAGTATAAATAACCCAGTTCGCTTGCTGCTGGCGCAGCGAAACCCTCCAGAAATGGGCTTTTCAATCGCCATCTCTAGTCCAAACCCCTGGGGCTGAAAAATAAAAAGTGCCAGCATTTAGGATATATTCTCTGGCTTGAGGTCTGACTATTTGCAGGCTACTTTCAGAAGCCAGCAAGACATTTTTAGCATAACAGATTCTACATATCTATTTGGAAAAGTCACAGATAGAATTCTGCACCATCTGTACACAGATGAGATGCAGTACCACTAAAGTCAAAGCAGGCTTTGTGTTTTCAAGCCCCTTTCCAGGAATTAAGCATACAATCTAGGCTGACATTCTAAACAATACTGGGAGAATGCTGTGGGTGGGTGCTGTCTTATAGATGAGACTTCAAATAGATTTTGCTTGTTCCAGAAAGAATACCTGCTCAAATCGCATTAGCATACAATTCACACCGGTCGTCAAATGTACCCTACAGTATAAATGGGGAAGCTTTGGCAAAAATAGAAACTGACACAACAACTACTTGGATAGGTTGCAGAGTGCTTATATTATTGGACTAGTAATCTAGAGGCCTGTAGTAATGAGTTGGAGACACAAATTCAAATCCCATCATGGCAGCTGGGGAATTTAAATTCAGTTCACTAAATAAATCTGCAATAAAAAGCTAGTATCAATCATGGTAACCATGAAACTACCAGATTCATGGTAGTCATGAATTAAAACACATCTGGTTCACTAATATCCTTTAGGAAGGAAATCTGTGGTCCTTACCTGATTTGGCCTGTATGCAACTCTTAACTGTCCTCTGAAATGGCCTAGCAAGCCACCTCAGTTGTATCAAACTGTTATGAAAAATTCTGAATAAAACTGGGTGGACTAGCCGACATCAAAGTGACAAAGGTACATCCAGCCCAGTCGAGCCTGTAATGTCCTCTTCACTAATATCTGAGGCCTTGTCCCAAAATTGGGAGAGCTGTCTCACAGACTAATCAAGCAACAGCCTGTCATAGTCATCCTCACCAAATCGTACCTTTTGGCCAACATCCCTCCATCACCATCCCCAAATCAACATTCCAGCTAATTTTTTTTGTTGAGCATAGTCTGTTTATTTAAGTGCCTGGATCTTTAAACTCTTTTGTGCAGCCACTTAAAGGGGCCAATTTGCAGGGAAACTTCTGGGTTGCTGCACGGTTGTGCCGCATAGAGTGAACACTGCCCCAGGCCTGTCCAGCCGATGGATCAGAGGTAATGGCACAGGTATAAGGGAATGAGGGAGTGGCCTGGGTGTCCTCAACATTGACTCTGGACCCCTTAAGTTGAATGGCATTAGCTCAAACATGGGCAAGGAAACGTCAGCTGGTGAATCAGTACTTCCCCTTGTTGAATACCACTTGAAAGAAGCACCAAGGGTAGTAAAAGCACAGAATGTTCTCTGGGTTAGATTCATTTTGAGATTAAATTCAAGTTGTCCTACTGTTACATGATCTTTAAATGCAGTAAAAGGCACTTTCACATATACGTGCACACTTAACTATGGCATTCAGCCAGGCCCATTTGTCCTGTACTAGCTTCTAGATAGCCATCAGCAATAGTAGATTTTTTTTTTTTAAAGAACATTACAGCGCGGTACAGGCCCTTCGGCCCTCGATGTTGCGCCGACCTGTTCATTAGCATCGGACTGCTTTCTTGTTCTAATTCATTTTGTTACTTTAAACACCAAACATCAACCGTAACAACCGCAGAATCAGATCTTACGTTACACGATTCATGAGTACTTTGGTAAATCGTACTATACGCGTCTTTATTGAGCTCATGATTCACTATGAGAACTCAGGTACATTATACTCCACAATCCAGTATGACTACTACATGCAGTGGTTCACTCAAAACTCTAAGACCAATTCTATTTTTGATCTCTATATTTCATGCACAGTTTCACTACATGACAATACATCAAAAGGTACATAAAAGTAGCAAACTAACAACATGGAGCCAGTATGCATTTAGCCCATCTCAACCTCTCCTAAATCATTGCTACCAGGGTTATGTGGTCCACTTAAACTCTTCCAATCACTTTATTGCTATTAACAAAGTGACCAGAACATCTCCCAGACCATTAAGACATGGATCAAGGACCTTCAAACATTCTTTCAATTCCTTATCCTTGCCTGAGACCTGTTTTACAAAGCATCCCTGTTCAGCAGAAAGCTGTTTTAACTCATGTGCTGACCTCACAAATGAGGGACACAGGTAGCATAAACCCATATTCCCACAGGCAGTACTACTGTTGACCGAGTCCGGAAGGACATAGCTACCAGGCAGCGCCTGTGGCAGGTGGTTAGAGAATCAAGATAAGGGAAAAACCTACTGACTTTGGCCTCGCTGCAGATGCATCTTTGACAGTTTTGGTAGAAGTGACCACCGCACAGTCCACATAGAGACAAAGTCCTGTTTTTACACTGAGGACATCCTCCAATGTGTTTTGTGACATTGCACTAAATGAGTCAGAACAGATCCAGCAGCTCAAAACTGGGCACTCATAAGGTGCTATGGGCCATCAGCAGCAGAATTGTACCCCACCCCAATGTGTAGCCTCATAGCCCAGCATATCCCTCACTCTACCATTACCATCAAGCCTAGTTCAATGAGGAATGACAAGAGCATGCCAGGAGCAGCAACAAACGTTCAAATATGAGATGCCAACCTGGTGAAGCTACAACACAGAATATGTGCATGCTAAACAGCAAAGGCAGCACACTATAGACAGAGCTAAGCAAGCCCACATCCAATGGATCATATCAAGCTCTGCAGTCCTGCAACATCCAGTCATCAAGAGTGGTGGACAATTAAATAACTAATAGGACTGGAGGCAGCTCCATTAACATCCCAATCCTCAATGATGGGAGAGCCCAGCAATCGAATGCAAAAGACACGGCTGAAACATGTACAACTATTTTCAGGCAGGAGTGGCAAGTGGATGATCCATCTCTGCCTCCTCCTGAGGAGCATTACAGAAGCCAACCTTCAGCCAATTCGATTCACTCCACATGATATCAAGAAACGGCTGAGCACACTGAATACAGCAAAAGATATAGTGTTGAGAACTGTGTTCCAGAACCCCCTGCGCCTCTAGCTAAACTAAACTGTTCCAGTACAGCTACTGCACTGGCATCCATTTCTTTATTTAATGCAGCAAGTGGTTAGGATCTAGATTGCATTGCCCGAGTGTGTGTGGCTTTCGAAAGGGTATTGGATAATTATCTGAAAAGAAAACAATATGCAGGACTACAGGAAAAAGGCAAGTGAGTGGAACTAGTAGAGTTGCTCTTGCAGAGAGCTGGCATGGACACAGCAGGCCGAATGGCTACCTTCTGTGATTCTATGATCTGACAAAGTGGAAAATTGCCCAGGCTATGTACTGTCCAACAAAAGCAGGACAAATCCAATGTGGCTAATTATTACCCCATCAGTCTAAATCACCATCTTCTCAAGGGTAATTAGGGATCAGCAGTAAATGCTGTCTTTGCCAGTGACACCTACATCCCATAAATGAATTTTTAAAAAACTATATGAAGTGGCTTATTCAACCAAAAACCCAGTCAAAATCAACTGAAGTCAATTTTACCTACAGTTTTTTCTTTCAGATGTTGTGACACCAGTAGCACTTTTGCTAGTGGTCTACCTGTGGGCAGGGCTGTTCCCAGGCTGTGGAATAGGTGACTGCATCCAGCATTACACCTGCTAGAATCCATCATCCAGGCAATGAGATGTTCCTCAGCTCCTGCAAGCAGTAGTACATTGAATAGTCCAGTCAAAAACTGAAGTTATACAACACAAAACTTCCAATTCAAACGTTGGTTGAGTTATTGATTCAGGACCAGCCCCTCCCCCCACCAACTGCAGCTCAATCCTCTACCACAATACAAAATTATTCTAAAACAAGGTCTTAGTTTCTTGAGTTAGCAGTAGCCCAGTGATATACAAACAAAGTAGAGCAGCAGCAACAGACATTGGCTCAGATTTGGAAGCCACAATAGCGGCGAATAGTTATCGAGGGTGGGAAGGGAGCTGCAACTGCCAGCATGCACACATGCACTCTTATGCCAACATCTGGAAGTTGGGGTGGTCAAGAATGCCCTCTTTCGAAGCCTCCGATGATGGTCCTGCCGAGTCACTCTTTAAAGCGGGAGGAACCTATAGTTCGTCAATTTGCACTGATTGTCCACAAGTTACATTAATTTTAACCGTTTTTTTAAAGAGCTAATATTAGCAGGTGCAGAGCTTGTTCAGGAGCGGATCCGCCATAAGGAAGGTGCTGGGAGCTGCAATGTTGACGAGTGCAGAAAAACATTCATCCAGGGAGCTATTATAAATTGAAAATCATCCAGAAAGCCTCAATGGTGCTGAGGTGTGAGGCCTATAAAGAAAATTCAAAGAAAGCATTTCTCTTCAACTTGTCAGTGTAAGGAGTTGGGCCAATCCCTCGAAAAAAAATAGCACTATGAGCCTGAAGCAGTATAGCTGGTTTGTTCGGACAGTGATGCATGCAGGGGAATGCAATTTATACTTTCCAAAGTAGTGAATGCAAAATTATCTTCTGTTCATGTTAAAACGCTTAAAGTTAGCCAAGCACATGAACACTGAATGTCACATGACATCCAGCAGCCTCCAAACAAATTAACTTCAGAGACATTGCCTGTCCTGGTTGAAAATGACTGCGTTAGGGCTCATTATAGCTGAAGGTGTATTCAGTTCTGCATCATTTAGTATAATCTGGCTTTCTGAAACACAGAATAAATACAAGAATCCTGAACAAGGCAAAAAATTCAAAGAATATTGGAATGAAATTGTATTCTTTGATGGGACATCTTTGTATCTTAACTTGATGGTATATAATGCACAGAACATTTGAAATATACAGGCTTATGATATTGCCAGCTTGAGCAACACGATCTTATGAGTAGTTCAAATGAGTGAAGCAGAATATGCTCACGAATAGCATCTGTTAACACCATTAAATTATACGTAAAGCAATAGTGGAAGGGATGACAAGCAGAGAGGGCCAATTACTGTAGACTCAATAAAGGATATTGAAACAAAAATAAACAACGCACTTGTGTTTTTCCATTGCCTTCTTTCTGAAAGCACTTTGTGTTAGTGGTGTAATAAAGATTATAAATCCTAGTTTTTGCACATCCTTTCTCTACACATGTTTGAAAAGTGGTGGGGTGGGGAGGGGGGTGGGGAGGAATCTTCTTCTGAATCACTCTGGACAGTTTCAGTGCAGTTCCAGACTAGGAGAGAGAGGGAGGGAGATGCATGTGCTACTAGTGTGAGATGTGGCCTGAATGTATTTTAAGGAAACACCATTGCTCTCTTCTATGATAGCTTAAGTATTTCAAGTTCCAAGGTCCACTATGGACTTGCACCTCCTGCTTAAATCAAGGCAGTTTGTCCAAGATTCTTCCCAGGGTTAGTCACTGGGCAGTCAAAGTTTGCTAATGTATTTAAAAGTTTTAAGAAGTGTTTGAAGTATTTAAAATCATCATAAAGCACTCACCTGCCTTTCAGCTGAAGACTGACCTCTATGGGTTTGCCTTCAGCTTGTGATGCAATTAGGGGGTGTGGCTTCACTCGGAATGCACATTGCTACAAGGCCTCGCTGATCCTTTCATCGGTTAACCATGCTGCAGCATGAGGCTGAAGTTCTTGCTGAAGCCAACAAATGAGATTAAGTTTGCATTTCTCAGTGCTGTCAGAAAATCCAGGTCTTTGAATTGTCATAGCTGTGAATCGGCAGCTGTAGTATTGCTTGCAGAAGGTATCTCAATCAGTGGCATTAAAGTTGTTGCTGATGTCAGCTTTGAGACTCAAATTGGCAAGGCTGCTAATAAGGGACATGTAAATGAGATTGCCCCTAAAGTGAAATACTTTGCCACTTCACCAAAATAATTTGGGGGGGGGGGGGGGGGGGGGGAAACGGGAGGCAGTGTCAGGGTAGTACATTTAGAGTATTCTTCCAACAGTAATTTTCCCTTTTAACAGTAATGCCGGATTAATGTTTATTGTATCATCCTGCTTTATGTCTTGAGCAACTCTGCCCATTTATTTGAAGATCGTGCTGTGGATTCACTGCAAAAAAAAAGGCCGTCTAATAACCTTATAAAATCTTAAGAAAATTAATTGGATATTATAAAAATAACTCTCTCTCTCTCTTATTAAAAAAGATTCTATAGCTGGGCTGATAGACATAGGACAGCATAGGCCTGATAAGATGGAGCCCCGTACCTCTCCAGACAAGTGTCTGGCAAAAGTTTACAAATGGTACCTAGCGTGCGATAAGCCACAAGGTGACTTCAAAGGCAGAGTGATGGGCATGGGAGGGGTTTACTTTTAGTACCTGTCCCTTGGTGATTGGGCAATTGGAATTGAAAAAGTGATCGACATGGGACACTCACCAGCCCTTAGAAATGAAGTGTATAAATAGGTGCTCAGGAGGGAAAGAGTCAGTCTTCTTTGGATTGAAGACAGCTTCCCGAAGTGCAGTCTATGCTGGCTTCTACATAATACTTTGGTTAATTCAAGAAAACCGAGCCCCCCCCCCCCGAGGACCAAAGAGACCACCAACACCTCACCTACATCATCCATTAGGGAGACTGC
This sequence comes from Heterodontus francisci, assembly GCF_036365525.1. NCBI lineage: Eukaryota > Metazoa > Chordata > Chondrichthyes > Heterodontiformes > Heterodontidae > Heterodontus > Heterodontus francisci. Next base: position 37,046,218 of record NC_090384.1, read on the forward strand.
CAACCCAGTTCTGTCCCATCTTATGATCTGGGATCGGCAATCCGTTCAACCTGTTACAGGTCATATCGCTTTTCTGTCTATTTAGCTTATGCATCTTCATATTTCTGCTGTTTAACAAACTACTTTAAAAACCACCTATGCATTTGACCCCACCCCCACCTTCTTTGGATATCTGTGACTCCTGAGCCTAAATCTTACATCATCCTCTCCAAAAAAGAACCATGTTGAAAAATTAATTTCATTTAACAGCCAGCAGAAATGAGACACACCAACCATCGATTTGGGGTACGTGCAACCCAAGATTCCAGAGGTGAAAGGAGTGCTCTAAACAAGTGCAACCAAACTTATTTTTCCTCGACAATATCTGGCAGATGTGTCATAACTACAGAAACCCAAGTATCTCTGCTTTTGAAAAAGCAAAATGTTAATGCCCATACCTTAGGGTGTAAATTGTGATCAACACCTAATTTAGTTTGTCTACAAACTTCATTGTGGATTCAGTGCAGATGAAAATAGGCCCTTTGCAATTTTCAGCTCGTTTAATCACATAGATTTAAAACCAAAAACAAGTTTAAAAATGTACATGATACAATGACTTCCAAAATGGTGCTGATGTTTTGGCCCATCCAGCAGTAAGCTGAATATATTTGTAAAATGGGTGAATTATTTTAAATTATCAATGTGGTTGACTCTTAACTGCCTTCTGAAATAGTTTAGCAAGCCACTCAGTTGTCAAGGGGAATCAGAGATGCCAGCAATGCCTACATCCAATGAAAGGATAAAAAAAAATTAAAGGTAGCAAACAGTTTTGAACAGCACTGCATATGGTATCATTCTTCCCCATATTCAAAAGCAGTTCGTTCTATCATCTGCTTGTAAGGGTTTAACCAGAGTCAGATTGCAGTGTTCTCTTCATATGGCACGGGACATGTGTGCTTCATTATCTTTTCTACAACAACCTGATGTGTTGTATTTAAACCTTCAACTTGTTGAAATCATAATATTTCACCTGAATACATGTCATGAAGCCACAAGTAGCTGGATAAGGGCAGATCTGTAAATCCCCATTTAAAATTCAGGTCAGCAGGGAATAAGGCTTACCAGAGTAAAACAGTTAACTGTCACGACTAATCTATCCTGGTCATAAAATGATACAGCACAGTAAAGGCCTGCTCAGGTCCGGAAAAAGAACCCAACCCGAACCCGACAGAACCACACCAGACCCAAGTCCGACCCCTTCTGATTTTGCCCCGAGCCAAACCCCAACTCGACCCGACCACACCTTCCAACTCGGAACCTCCAGAAACCTGCAGCGCATGCGCGATGACGTCATAGTGACATCACTCGCTCACTGCGCAGACTCAGTTTCGTCCCGGACTCCCAGTTCAGTTAAGTTTTTTTAATTTCAATACTTACCAGCAGAGCACTTACCATGTGTCCCCGGCCCGACCTGGACTCAGTCCGACTTCAGCCCGAAAGACGGACATGGAAGAGGGGCCCGACCCGACCCGATCCAGACACGTCGTCGGGTCCCGTCGAGTTCAGGTCAGGTAGCAGGCCTCTACAGCACAGTAGGAGGCCATTCTACCCATTGTGTCAGCTTTCTGAAAGAGCTATTCAATTAATCCTACTCCCCTGCCCTTTCCTCATTGCCCTGTTTTTTTTTCCATTTCAATATAACTAATTCCTTTTTGAAAATTACTATTGAATCTGCTTCCATCCCACTTTCAGGCAGTGCATTGCAGATCACAACTTGTAGAAAACAAAATTCTCATCTCCCCCCAGTTCTTTAGTGAAATTATTTTACATCTGTGTCCTCTGATTGCCAACCCTCCTGTCAGTGGAGACATTTTCCCCTATCTACCCTTCATAATCTTGAATATCTCTTAACCTTCTCTGCTCGAAGATGAACGATCTCAGCTTCTCTAGTCTCCCCCACAAAAATGAAATCTCTAATTTCTGGTACCATCCTAATAAATTTTTCTGCACCTTTGCCAAAGGGTAGTAACAGGTAAAGAATAATCGCACGTCTTTCTGCTGTCAAAACAGAGAGTTAGCAAAAGGAAACAGTAGGGTAATCAGCTAACTGGGGTGGCATGGATGAATTACACAATTTTTTAAAATATGCAAAGGCTGAAGTAAAATTGAGATTTGAGATAGCCACAGCACCAACTACTGTAAGCTTTTTATTCTCCCAAATTTATACTTTTTTATAGAAGTTGCCCACTTTAAGATAACCAACACCCTTTGTCAAGGTTATCTTTAATGCTAAATCCACACAGGAACATCACAGGAGCATGACATGAATTCTAATCAAATCTCAATTCAAAAAGCTTGGTTATGTGATGGACAAGAGATATGTTATTTCATTATATTGAAAATGTAAAGACTGCTAATGTGAGCATTTGCACAAGATCACGTTAATTTGTTTCCTGAGCTACTTGAGCACAGGCTGGCCAACTGTAATGTATACATCTGTGATACACATAAATGTGCAGTGTGTCTTTGAGTTCCTTTTGTCCTCTGATGTCTATTACAACAGACAGGTTTACTACATTACAGTGATTATACTTCAAAAGTATTTCATTGACTGTAAAGTGCTCTGGGATATCTTGAGGTTGCAAAAGGCTCTATATAAATGCAAGACTTTCTTTTCTAGAATGGTAACTTTTAATCACTTATAATTCAACAAGCGAGATGAATTAATGCAATGCAAATCACTAGAACACTGTTTCCCAGGTTTACAATCCTTCATATGCTACTGCACCATGTCTTTATTCGGCCACTGGTTATAATTGCTAAATCAAGGAACTCTTGTTCTTCAAACTCACAGTGCTGTTTTGTCCTGGTAATTGTAGAATACTAAAATTTTTTTTACATCATATAATTCAGCCATCAGTCATTTGTGCATATGCCAAATCTGACAGCACTAGCCACTTAAAGAATCCGACAGATAGAGTATAATGTGGGAAAATGTAAAGTTGTTCACTTTGGCAGGAAGAATTTAAAAAAAGCAGAGTATTACTTAAACAGAGAATGACTGCAGCAGTCCAAGGTGCAGAGGGATCTAGGTGTTCTAGTGCATGAGTCACAAAAAGTTAGTATGCAGGTACAGCAAGTCGTAAAGAAGGCTAACGGAATGCTATCCTTTATTATGAGAGGAAATGAAAATAAAAATAAGGATGTTATGCTTCAGTTATACAGGGAATTGGTGAGACCACATCTCGAATACTGTGAGCAGTTTTGGTCTCCTTAATTAAGGAAGGATGTGAATGCACTGTAGGCAGTTCAAAGGAGGTTTACTTGATTGATACCTGGAATGAGTGGGTTGTCTTATGAGGAAAGGTTGGACAGACTGGACTTGCATTCACTGGAGTTTGGAAGAGTGAAGGGAGACTTGATTGAAGTATATAAGATCCTGAACGGTCTTGAAAAGCTGGATGTGGAAACATGTTTCCTCTTGTGGGGGTGTCCAGAACCAGGGGTTGCCCTTTCAGAATAGGGATGAAGAGAAATTTCTTCTCTGAGGGTTGTGAGACTTTGGAACACTCTGCCTCAGAAGATGGTGGAGGCGGGGTCATCAAATAATTTTAAAGCGGGGCTAGATAGATTCTTGTTAGGCAGGGGAAATCAAAGGTTATCCGGGGTAGATGGGAGTGTGGAATTCGAGACACAGATCAGCCATGCTCTTAGTGAATGGTGGAGCAGGCGAGAGGGGCCGAATGGCTTACTTCTGCTCCTTGTTCGTTTGTTCGTATTTATTTAACACTATTCACACATCGTTCTGAATGCCCCAAAGTGCTTTACAGCCAATTAAGTACTTGTGTAGTTATTGTTGTAATGTTCTCCAGTCCTTTCCCCATATTCTTTTCCCTTTTACAAATGTTTATCCAATTTCCTTTTAAAAATATTGTGGATTCTGCTTCCATCATTGTTTCTGGTAGGCCATTCTTGGCCTTACAACCTTCCGAGGGAAAATTAAGTTTCTCCTCACTGTCCCATTATTTCTTTGATGATCTTAAATTTATGCCCATTAGTTAATGTCAAATTAACCAGTGGAAATAGTCCTTCTCAATCTTATCAAATCACTGCACAACTTTGACAGCTTTACCGAATCTCCTTCAACTTAGGGGGGGGGGGGGGAAATCTGTTCACGCAATGCATCCTCTACGCAGACTTACCTCAATTCACTGGGGCAGGCAACACCATGGTTCATGACCTGCGCGTCGTTCTAGAATGATACCAATGAAAAAAAGCCATGGACAGTGTGTCCCATGGCGCTGCCTAACCCCAGGGACTCAACACTAACAAATTTCTCCCTGTAGAATCATACAACACAGAAGGCAGCCATTAGGCCTACTATGCCTGTTTGAAAGAGCTATCGAATTTAGTCACACTCCCCTGCAATTTTCTCACCTTCAAGTATTTATCCAGTTCCCCTTTGAAAGTTACTGCTGAATCTATTTCTGTTGCTCTTTGTAGGGTGTAGGGATATGGTAGCATAGCAGTTATATTATTGGACTAGTAATCCAGAGGCCTGGACTAATAGTCCAGATACACGAGTTCATACCACACCATGGGAGTTGAGAATTTAAATTCAATTAAATAAATATCAGTAATGGTGACAATTGTTCCTTCTAAGCTGCGTGCCTGCGCAGCAGTCCAAAACTTACTCCTCAGGGAACAAACAGGCTGCACAAAAAATGCAGTCCCTTTAAGATGTGCAGCCAAATGGCGAATAGCAACCTTAAAGGGACCACACAGTGCAACAAACGGGCCACGCACAGGAGATTTGAGGGAACATTGAAGATGACTGTGACAGATTGTTGTAGAATCTATGCCAGTCCACTTTAGGGAAGGAAATCTGCTGTCCTTATCTATGCAACTCCAGACCCACAGCAACACTGTTGACTCCCAACAGCCCTCCGAAGCCACACAGTTGCATTCAAGGCAGTGGATCACACCATGAATGCCTCGTGGGCAATTAGGAATGGGCAAAAAATACTGGCCTTGCCAGTTATGCCCACATCCCAGTGCATTCCAAATGATAACTTGCTGCATAAAAAATTTTCTACTCATCTCACCTTTGTATCTTTTGTCAATTACTTTAAAATCACTGTCCTCCAATTACCAACCCTTCTACCACTGGAGACAGTTTCTCCCTATTTACTCAATCAAACTCCTTCAAATTTTTGAACACTTCAATTAAATCACCATTTAACCCTTAAGGAGAACAATCCCAGATTCTCCAGTCTTTTCACATAATTGAAGTTCCACATCCCGGCTACCATTCTAGCATATCTCCCCTGTACCCTTTCCACAGCCTTGATATCCTTCTCAAAGTGTGGTGCCCAGAATTGAACACAGTACTTCAGCTGAAGCCTAACCAGTGATTTATAAATGTTTAGCATAACTTGCTTTTAATTATAAAGCCAACACTCCTGTATGCTTTTTTTCTGAAGAACAGTCCAATTTACTTGTCCTGTCATCTACAAAAGATTATTATAGTTCTCTGCTATAATGAAGAGCGACCGTTTATTTAGCTTTTCCTCAGAACTAAGGCCTCTCATTCAAGATAAATCTTAGTAAAACTCTTGTGCACCTCTCCCATTGCCTTGACATCCACAGACACAAATATTTTAATGTGGCCTAACCACGATTTGTTCAGGTTTTCATTACCTCTTAGCTTTTGTAATCTACATCCCTATTTATAACATCTAAGATACCAGTGGGGGAAAACCTTATAATTCCACTTTTTAAAATATTTGTGTACCTGAAACCTCAAGATTATATTGCTTTGGTCCTTTTAGAGTTTAGCCATTTAACTTAGATGGTCTGTATTCTTTCTCTCAAAATGCATCCCCACACATTTCTCCCTGAAATTTAATCTGACATCCATCTGCTCAACCTATTAACCTATGTGCTCCTGGAGTTGTTTACAGCACTCTTCATAGTAAATTGCTTTCCACATTTTGTATCTGCAAATTTTGATAATTGGCCCCATATACTCCATATTAAGAGCAATGGTACTAATACTGACCCTTGAGAAGACTATTTACTCCTCTCCAGTCTCAAAAAACATTAATCCTTGCTCTGCTTTCTCCTCTAACCAGCTCCCTATAGATACAGCCACAATCCCTTTGGTACTTTATTTTTCTCAACAAGCCCCCATGTGGCAGCTGAGCAAACTGCCTTCCACCAATATGCAACACTTCCTCATTTCCGTTACCAATACAGTCCACTATTTTCGCAAGTGACTTAAATTTTATGAGACAACTCACCTTTTATGAATCCATGCCGCTATCCATAATTAACTTTCATCGCCCTAGGTAAGTAATAATTTTATCCTGCATCACTACAGACTCTAGAAACTTAGCCACTACTGTTAAGACTAGGCTAAACAGATATCTGATCATCACATTGCTATCTGCACACAAACTGGTTGCCACAATTCTGACATTGCAACAGTAACTACACTTCAAAAGTATGCCATTGGCATAGTTCATGGAAGGCACTATATAAATGCAAGTCTTTCTTTTTAGGCTATTGGAATGAAGGGCTAGAAATAAATTTCTCTAGGTATCTTTAAATTATATTTGTGGTGGATAGTTATGGAATAAAAAGGGTTCTTTGATCCAATTGAGCTGGGTCATTATGGTGAGAAGGCAAATGAGAGGGTGAGAGGTGAAGATGATGATTGCAACTCATTTTTGCAACCCTTCTCCACATTGTTCAAAGAATAGCCATTTTGTCATTAAAGCAGGGTATGTTTAAATATTCCTGTAGGGAATCTATCCGTCTCCCTGATCTCTGACCGAGGATAAACCACTAATCAAAACCTTAGTGCCCTATGTGAACCTCAGCTGAGCTTCAGACTTCATATCCTCTCCATCAGAGACTGCTTACTTCCACCTCCGTAATGTCATCCTTACCCGCCCCACCTCAGTTCATCTACTGCTGAAACACTCATCCATGCCTTTGTTACCCCTGGATTCAACTATTCTAACGCTGTCTTGACTGGCCTCCCATATTCTGCTCTCCATAAGCTTGAGTTCATCCAAAACCCTGCTGTCCGTTATCTTAACTTGCACTAAGTCCTGTTCACTCGTTAGCCCTGTACTTGCGGACCTGTATTGCCTCCTGGACAGAAAATACCTCGATCTTAAAGTTCTCATCCTAGTTTGCAAATCCCTATCTCTAACCTCCTCCAGCTCTACAACCCTGAGAGATCTTTGCGCTCCTCCAATTCTGGCCTTTTGTGGCAGCTTCGATTTTCTTTCCTCCATCTTTGATGACTGTGCCTTCAGCTGCCTAGGTCCAAAGCTATGAAATTCCCTCTCTAAACCTCTCTGCCTCTCTCCTCCTTTAAGACACTCCTTAAAATCTACCTCTGACCATGCTTTTGGTCACCTGGTCAAATCAATAAAGCTAACAATGTTAAGTTAGGTCGACAAATCAATGTACAAATCTGAGGTGGTTCTGCTGAAACTGTAACATGCTCTGCTAAGAGTACTGCTTAGTTCTAGTCACAGAAACATCTAAGTCCCTAGAGACAATGCAGAGAACAGTCATAAGGCTTGATATCTTATGCCACTGAATATTACTTATAGGATAGCCTAGGAAAACTCAGACTAGCCAACCTTAAAAGAATGACAGTGGCCTTATAAAAGTAAATGAAATATCATGAGTATAAAAGATACTACATGGAACAGCAAGGATAAATCCAAAGCAGAACTTTAACTTAAACCTCAGCTGTAAGACATGGTGACATAGGTACAAAATGGTAATAGGCAAGGTTAGGAGAGGAGTCAGGAAGCAGTTCAAGCAGGTTGATGGCTTGGAATGGCCTTTTGGGAAAGGTAATAAAGGCAAAAACTCTTCAATGACTTCAGATAGTGTTGGATGCCATGAGGAGGAAGAGGAGCAGAATGCTAGGGTCTCTAGGGAAGAATGAGTTAAACTGGGGGACTTGCCTCCCCTACATGCATTTATCTTTGTGACCATAAGTATGCCATGTTCTTTGTGCTTGTGTTTTGACTCTGATGGAGAATCTTGACAGATCTGTCACAAAATACTGAGCATAAGTTTAAGTTATTATAAATTAAGTAGAACTGGGGAGTTAGGGTGAGAGATGAAGGCAACAACATTTACCCATTTGTTCATATCCATGCAGATTTCTCAGACACTACACATGTAGCTGTGAAGAACACACTTGTGGCTCTGATGCACCACAAACACAGAAGTTGAATAGTGAATTTTGCAGCTGACCCAAAGCTGTTGGCCCAGTTTTCTTCTGCTCTCTCTTGAAGGCACTGAATCATGCTAGATGTGCTTGTGATACAACCCAGAATTAACCCTTCTAAACTAACTCTCAATTAACCTAGTGTCAATTTGGAGGAACCACTAAGAAGTTATTAGTAGCAGAAAAAATGTCCCCCATCAAATCTCAATGCTACCAATGGGATTAAGATATTGCTGCATCAAATAATTATCAGGCTATATTGGGAATCAAGCTTTGAAATTCACCACTATATTAATGGTCAAGCTGCTTTCAAGAGCAATTTTTGATTCCAAATTGATTTACAGACGCCAGTTAATCAGGTTTTATTAACAGATTTTACTTCATAACAATTACTTATTTAACTTAACACAGTTGAAATAGGAAATCATTTGTAGAATGTTACACTCCTCTCTGGCAAGATCTAGACCTATAACTCCTGGTACAAAGGTCAATCCAGCCACCAGTTCCAGCTCAGTAAATTGCTTTGAAGAACCAGGGCTCTTCAGTACCATGCCATAATCAATTGGTCAACTCAACATGAATCATAAGGTTATCCTTCATTACAATGCACTATTCATCAGTCTTCTAAATAACCAACTCAATCCCAAAGCAGATTCTGCTTAATTTAGAAATAAAAATGAGAAATGCTGGAACCACTCAGCAGGTATGGCAGCATCTGTGGAAAGAGAAGCAGAGTTAACGTTTCGGGTCAATGACCCTTCTTCGGAACTGACCCGAAACGTTAACTCTGCTTCTCTTTCCACAGATGCTGCCAGACTGCTGAGCGGTTCCAGCATTTCTTGTTTATATTTCAGATTTCCAGCATCCGCAGTATTTTGCTTTTATTCTGCTTAATTTAGATTTGATTTAAAAAACTGCAAACGTTGGAGAAATCAGTCAATAAACAAAAATACTGAGATGAAAAAGGGTGAAGGGTGCACCAGTAAAATAGGTAAAGCTTTACAAAGCATTCTATGTGAATTAATACTCACGGTAAAGAATGATGGCAGTGGGAACACAACACTCGCCTCCTTTCCAGTGTCCAATATCAACACTCAGGTCAGATGCAGCACAAATGACCAGATATAAAGTGACAATACATTTAAATGCAAATACTTGCTCCACTAAACCAAGGTAGCACATAGGTCATCTTCAGTCTTTTAACACTGCCTATAATAAATTATACACGGTTTGTAGATTAGTGGCTTTGCACGCAATCAGTTTTTAACCCCACTTTGAGGTGGCTTATTCCATGAAGGGGAATTTGAAATAATCCAAGACACCCATGAAAGCTTCAGCATGTGAAACCACTGCTTACAAATTGGCTGAATACATTCAGTAAACGAGTGATGCAAGACATTTATGAAAATGTTTTGATCTATCCCATTCCCTGGTTTAACCTCGGTAGGATCATATAACTAATCATTTGCACTAAGCCAGAGACTGTAACCTGAAATTAGCATACAAATATAAATGAATTTAACTGCATTAACTTGTTTACAGAGATTGGCTAAGTTTAAAAAGATCATCGCTAGTACATGGAGACACTATTAAGCTACTTGCTTATGCAATATTTTGCTTGTACTGATAAGGCAGATGGGAACAATGATTTGGAAGGGGAGAAGTGACAAATTCAATCAAGTTTTCCACAAAACATATCCATAGCATGTGGAGTATAACTGAAGAATTGTTAACTTCAGTCTGAATATTCCGCACAAAAGCTGCTGCTAATTTTATGTCTCATAAGAGTGGGTTTCCACAGAAATAGAAATATTCCAACTGAAGATCAAACTTTGAACCTAAGAACAATTCAGTGGAATTGAATGTTGAAACACGAAGGAAATTGTCAAACAGCTACTCAGATTTCAGAATTAGAAGCCCAGCTCTGCTATCAATTCAAATGATTGAGGGTGAGATGCAGCAAGGCAGCCAAAAGGGGGGAAAAAAAGTGGTGCAAAAACTTTGTAGAAAAACACTACATACAAAATGTGGAATTCAAAAGTAGAACAAAAATAAAGCAAGGTAGAAATTCTCTCTCAGATAAATGTTGCAATGCATATTCAACTACAGCCTTGACAACAGTACAAGGCTCACTGGAAGCATTTCAGTATTTAATAAATTATTAAGTAGAGCAGTTGAATTCATGTGAAGGATACATCTGTATTTGCAACCTTCAGCAGCCAGGTTGGTTGTGGTGTTCGGAAATTAGAATGCAGTTCAAATCAACATTTCGTTCAAAGCAGCATTTGTATTTCACAGCTCAGCACAAACACTTAAATGTGAACAATGAGCCCCCACAAAACATATTCATTATGGAGCTTAATCAGAGATGTCATCAACACTAGCGTTTGCCATGGCTGGCGAGAACAAAGCTTTGCGAGTATAAATCTACTGGACAAACATATGGGTCCTGAAGCGATTTTGTGCAGAATGCTTAAAGGCATTTAAATGAAGAACCAAAGACTATTCCCTTACCTGAAAGAGTATGAAGATGAGAAACAGCTCATACACAACACTGACACATAACCAGAATCTCCAGTATGCTGCAAAAGAGAATATCCAATTATAGAATATTTAAAAATAATTAATTTATCTGATGACTTACGTTCAGTCAGACATACTACATTGCCGGCAAACAACTGCAAGCTACGATCGAACCAAACCAGAACAGCCACAAACATTCTCCATACCACAGAATTGAGAGCAACCATCACACCTTCCCTATCCTCCAGAGGTGAAACACTCCTCTTTAAGAATCTTGTGAAAAAGCTTGTCGATTAGTGTGTTGATGCACCAATACAGGGTTGGATTTTATGCATCCGCCACCAAGAGTGGCGGCAGGCGTAAAAAATGGCAGCCCACACATGCGGGCCATGCGCCGCATGCCGCCACGATCTTCCTCGCGGAAGCCCACAATAATATGCCAGTCAGTCCGTGCTCCCCAATCACGTGGAGGAGTCGGGCTCTCCAACACCGGCAATGGTGTCAGCTGCCTGTGAGCAGGTGCTGGCGCCATTTTTAAAGCCCTGCCGGCTAATTTAAATTTTTAAAGTTTTACTCCCCACCACCCCACCCCACAACGCTGCACTGATTAAAAAGCTGTTGCCCCTTTCCCACCCCCTAATAACAATAAAATTAATTATTTTCCCTCTCCCTGCCCCCCACACCCACCAAAGCACTTACCTTCCACGCTTGACCTCCCCCCAACCCCCCAAACTGAACAAGTGCACAGGTCACCCCTTCTCACCATCCCCTACACTAACGATGTAAATTTGACCCTGTACAACGCCCCCGCACTAAAAATCTTAGTTACCCCCTTCCCCACCATTGCAGCACCTGCTTTCCAGGTCCTGTCGCTGGGGCCCGGCCCTCCCAGCGACAGAGTGCTGCCGCAACGATCTTCTGCCCCCGCCACCCGCCACAGAGCCCGATGTTGGGAGCTTGTAAAATCCTGGCCACAGTAGGTGATATAGTACAGCTTTTTATCCATGATTTCAAAGTCTCACCACACAAGGGATGCGAGCTGGCGTGGCCCTGTCCCACAGGATGAAAACTGAATAGCTTATAAAAGAATGACAGAGCAAGGGTGTCCAATCAAAGGCCCGAGAGCCAAATGTAACACCCAAGTCCTGGCAATATGACTGCAGAAACACAACAAAGCCTTAAGGGGACATATATTGTTGAGTCTGGTAGTTTGAAAAAGTTGATTTCTCTTTAGCACTGTCACTTCATTGGTATCATCTTGTGTGGTTCAGTGTGAAATTTTGTTTTATAATGCTCCTGTGAAGCGCCATGGGATGTTTTATGTTAAAGGTGCTATATAAATACAAGCTGTCGGTGGTAGATAAATCTTTAATCCAACCACAAGATCCTTTAGCATTAACACCTTAAAATATGTACGAATTAAAGAGAACACGAGGGGAGGCAGCACTGTTTGTGGTCTGAAGATCCGTGGTTTGCACCCATGAAGGCAAAACACTTGGCCAGCCTGAATCAGAAGCTTGAGGTAAAGTGTGAGGCCTTTAGCTCAATCCCTGATCTATGCTGTTCCGTAATCTTAGCCAGGATCTTAGGGAGCCAGGGAGTGAAGAGGAAAAAGAGGAGAGGAAAGAAAGAGAGAGGAAAAACAAGGTCAGAATAAACATGGATGTGGACAGTCTGGACTTAGCTGTGGCACCCTACCAACACTCAGTCACATTACAGGAAGTACTGTACAAATGCCGCTCATTTCATCCTGCTTCCATAAGGTTGAATCAAGAAGGAAAACAATCATGGGTTATCAAAGTATTCATGCAGCATTTCAAAGAAACTCCTTTGTGTTCATAAGGAGGGCACTGCACAAGAGGCAACTGATGACCTCACCTAGTACGTCGTGAAATTTTAAGTAAATTACTTTATTTTTCATTCATTCATTTGTTGGCGTCACTGGCTAGGCCAGCATTTATTGCCCAAACCTAGTTGCCCTTGACGTGGTGGTGGTGAGCTGCCTACTTGAACCACTGTAGTCATTGGGGTGTAGGTACACCAACAGTGCTGTTAGGAAGGGAGTTCCAGGATTTTGACCCAGCGACAGCAAAGGAACTGCGATATAGTTTCAAGTCAGGATGGTGTGTGGTTTGGAGGGGCACATGCAAGCGGTAGTATTCCCATGCATCTGCTGCCCTTGTCCTTCCAGGTGGCAGAGGTCATGGGTTAGGAAGGTGCTGCCGAAGGAGCCTTGGTGAGTTGCTGCAGTGCATCTTGTAGATGGTACACACTGTGCGTCAGTGGTGAGGGTAGTGAATGTTGAACGTGCTGGTTGGGGTGCCAATTAAGTGGGCTGCTTTGTCCTGGATGGTGTTGAGCTTCTTGAGTGTTGTTGGAGCAGCACCCATCCAGGCAAGTGGAGAGTATTCCATCACACTCCTGACTTGTGCCTTGTAGATGGTGGACAGGCTTTGGGGAGACAGGTGGTGAGTTACTCACCACAGAATTCCCAGCCTCTGACCTGCTCTTGGAGCCAAAGCATTTATGTGGCTGGTCCAGTTCAATTTCTGGTCAATGGTAACCCCCAGGATGTTGATAGTGGGGGATTCAGCGATTGAACATTGAACATTGGGGGAAGAAGGCCAGATTCTCTCTTTTGTTTGAGATGGTCATTGCCTGGTACTTGTGTGGCGTGAATGTTACTTGCCACTTATCAGCCTAAGCCTGGATGTTGTCCAGGTCTTGCTGCATATGGACATGGGCTGCTTCAGTATCGGAAGAGTCGTGAATGGTGCTCGACATTGTGTAATCATCAGTGAACATCCCGACTTCTGACCTAATGATGGAGGGAAGGTCATTGATGAAGCAGCTGAAGATGATTGGGCATAGTACACTATCCTGAGGAACTACTGCAGTGATGTCCTGAGACTGAGATGACTGGCCTCCAACAACCATCCTCCTTTATGCTCGGTAGGACTCCAACCAGCGATGACAAGCGCTGTCGACAACCCCTTCCACCACTTTGCTGACAATCGAAAGTAGATTGATAGGGTGGTAATTGGTCAGGTTGAATTTGTCCTGCTTTGTGTGTACAGGACATACCTGGGCAATGTTCCACATTGCCGGGTAAATGCCAGTGTTGTAGCAGCGTTGGCTAGGGGCGCGCGGCCAGTTCCGAAGCACAAATCTTCAGTAACATTGCCGGAATATTGTCAGGACCCCCATTGCCTTTGCAGCAGCCAGTGCCTTCAGCCATTTCTCGATATTACATGGAGTGAATCGGATTGGCTGAAGACTGGCATCTGTGATGTTGGGGACCTCAGGAGGTGGCAAGAGGGCTCATCCACTCTGCACTTTTGGCTGAAGATGGTTGCGAATGCTTCGGCCTTGCCTTTTGCAGTGATGTACTGAGCTCCCCCATCGTTGAGGATGGGGATCTTTGTGGCGGCTCCTCCTCCTGTTAGTTGTTTAATTGTCCACCACTATTCAGGACTGGATGTGGCAGGACTGCAGAGCTTAGATCTGATCCGTTGGTTGTGGGATCACTTAGCTCTGTCTGTTGCATGCTGCTTCCGCTGTTTGGCATGCAAGTAATCCTGGGTTGTAGCTTCACCAGGGTGACACCTCATTTTGAGGTATGCCTGGTGCTGCTCCGGGCATACCCTCCTGCACTCTTCACTGAACTAGGGTTGGTCCCCTGGCTTGATGGTAATGGTAGACTGGAGGATATGCTGGGCTAAGAGGTTACAGCTTGTGGTTGAGTACAATTCTGCTGCTGCTGATGGCCCATGGCACCTCAAGGTCGTGCCACACAACATAATGGTGGGTATCCTCAATGTGAAAATGGGACTTTGAATCCACAAGGACTGTGCGTTGGTCACTCCTACCAATACTGCAATGGACAGATGCATCTGTGTCAGGTACATTGGCGAAGATGAGGTCAAGTAGGTTTTTCCCTCATTGATTCCCTCACCAACTGCCGCAGGCCCAGTCTAGCAGCCATGTCCCTTAAAACCCGGCCAGTTCGGTCAGTCGTTGTATTACCAAGCCACTTCTAATCGATTATAATCTCTCCCTCTAAACCATCTGTTTAAGATTGTAATGTGTGAGAATTGGTCTTTTTGAAACTGTAACGAAGAAAAAGCAGCTGTGCTCACTTAGTTGCATTGGCTCCCAGTTTGGCAACATGTCAAGTTCAAAATTCTCATTCCAACCATCACTTCACTCCTCCCTACCACTAAACCCCTCCAGCCTACACCTTATATTTCTACACTCCTCCAATTCCGGCCTCTTAGGCATTCCCAATTTCTACTGCCCCCCTCCCCCCCCACCCCCGCCATTGACAACTGTGTCTTTAGCTGTCTGGTCCCTAAACTCTGGAATTCCCTCCCTAAGCCTCTCCACCCTCCTATAAAAGAGGCTCTTTAAAACTTAAGTCTTTGGCCATGGTTTTGGTAATTTGTCCTGATATCTCTGTAGCTGAGTGTCAAATATTGTTTGATATCATTCCTATGAAATGACTTACTACATTAAAGGAGCTATATAAATGCAAGTTGTTGTAAAAAGACATGTAAGGAACCAGAGACATGCCACACCCCTACTCTCTCGACTCAAAAAGCACCAACATGTGCATTAGTTGTGGTCAGGTGCAGGTCAATTTTGTATACTTTTCCTTACAGGAATGACGGACACCTCCTGTTGTCAATGGTCTGCATCATATAGCACCAATATATATTTTAATGGTGCATAATTATTCAGTGTGGCAATTGTGCACTAATTATTTCAGAAAGAGCTTTAAAAATTCCCCTATCATTTAATCTGAAGAGCAAGGCTATTGCCACCCCATGGCTTTGCACTAACCTTGATTTTCTAAAAACAAATACAAGCAATGTTTTAGAAACATGTATATTCTTTTGGAAATCAGCAATTCTGTTAAAATAGTTTGAGTCGAAGAACAAATCGCTATAGAAAGAGACACAGATAAACCCCAACATGGCACAAATCTCATCTACTAATTAATGTCTCCTGGTTAAGTTTATTAAAGCCAGGGCTACCTCAGCAAGATCGCATGCTACCATAGCAATGTGCTTTGACATGAAATGTTATTATTGCATACATAAACTATGAATTTAAGTAGAATGCTTCAGTTATTTATATCTGGAAATTAGCCAAAGTAATTATGACATTGATCAAGTGACCTTTAAATGGGCCTTTAACTTTTATACAGCATAATTAATTCTAGCTGCCATTCAAAACAGAGCTGATTGGTTAACTCTGCATTTCAGGAGGCCATTACATAATATGAATTATTCATACAGTGTGTATAGGGTGCTACCTCAACTATAATGGACTACTTTTACAATTAACAAACTATTACTGTGCACCATGACATGACAGTAAGTAGAGGTCAGGAAGCAAGGAAGAGTCAGCAAAACATCTTTCAGTGAGTGATGAATCTGTTGATGTGTTCACATCAGCAATATTGAACTTGTCTGTTCTCTCAATAGATGCTGACTAACCTGCTGCGTGTTTCCAGCATTTTCTGTTTGTTAGATTTCCAATGTGTTTGTTTCACTTTTTATCTACTAGTCACAACCATTGGCAAAGGCCTGGGAGGATGTCATCCTTTTGACCAGGGTACTGTGCGAAACTTAGAAATTTTACAATTTTTTTTTAAATTTAACAAAAAAGAAATAAGTTTAATGATGGTGTGAGTTCATCCACTTCTGTTATTAATTTATGACATTTTAATTTATTAATATTCAGTTCAAACACATTTGATAATTCAAACTTCGACTTGCATTAAAAGGAAAAGTCTCCGTACAACCACATGCCTACTTTAAAAGGAGATTACTGCAAACCTGTTTTACCAAATTGTTTAGAATTTCTAAATTTGTCTTCCTGGCTTGCAAAGGACAGAGTGCAGCAATTACCATCCATCATCAATAACATTACCATTTGTAAATTATCACTCTCACGTCTGTATTTTCTAACTTGCCACTCACTAGCCTCTGAATAGATAAAGTGGCAATAGTGCAATGTGACGATCATTTTTTTTTTATAGTGCATGGGCCCTTTAAATTTCTTTGCGCAGCCATACTTGCAGTAACTTAAAGGAGCCAAATTGTGCGTGGCCTGCACAGGAACTTTCAGCTTGCTGCATGGCCATGTAGCTAAGAGTGAGCATTGGTGCCACCCTACTGCCATTAAAAGTAAAATAAGACCTGCAGTTATTAAAAAGCCACCGTAGTTGCAAGGGGGGATTGCATTTGACAAGATTCTTGTAGGTAAAACCCCAATACAACAGCTTGTGATATAACCTGCATCTTCCATAGCTCTTCATTGAAAAGAGAGGTCGTTCTACGTATCCTACAGAATGGAAACTGGTTCCAAGCATATGCCAAATTGCTATTAAAAATACAAATATAGCAGTTGCTGCAGTTTGTACAGAACCTTGACACACAAAATTAATCTGAACCCCATTATTTTATTAGATGTTTTAAACAAACAGGGTAATGAGGAAACTTGTGCACTTGGAAAAGCATAGTATGATTACAAGAAGTCAGCATGGTTTTACAAAAGGGAAATCCTGTTTGACAAATTTATTAAGAGTTTTTTGAGGATGTAACTAGTAGGGTAGATAAAGGGGAACCAGTAGATGTAGTATACCTGGATTTTCAAAAGGCATTTGATAAGGTGCCACATAAAAGATTAACAGGTAAGATAAGGGTTCATGGTGTTGGAGGTAATATATTAGCGTGGATAGAGGATTGGTTAACAGACAGGAAGCAGAGAGTGAGCATAAATGGGGCATTTTCAAGTTGGCAGGCAGTGAATAGTGGGGTGCCACAAGGATCAGTGCTGGGGCCTCAGATATATTAATGTGTCTAAGTTTGTTGATGATACAAAGCTCGGTGGAAAGGTAAGCTGCGTGGAGGATGTAAAGGCTGCAAAAAGATATAGACAGGTTAAGTGAGTGGGCAACAAGATGGCAAATAGAATATAATGTAGGGAGGTGTGAAGTTGTTCACTTTGGTTGTAAAAATAGAAAAGCAGAATATTTTTTTTAAAAGGTGTGAAACTGGTAAGTGTTGATTTGCAGACAGACTTGAGGATACTCGTACAAGGAACGCACAAAGTTAACTTGCAGGTGCAACAGGCTATTCGGTAGGCAAACGGCACGTTGGCCTTTATTGCAAGGGGATTGGAGTACAGGAATAAAGAAATCTTACTAAAATTATACAGGGCTTTGGTGAGACTGCACCTGGAATACTGCATGCAGTTTTGGTCCCCACATTTAAAAAAGGATATACTTGCACTGGAGGCAGTGCAGTGAAGATGTACTAAATTGGTCCCTGGGATGAGGGGGTTGTCCTACGAAGAGAGGCTGAGTAAATTGGGCCTATATTCTCTGGAGTTCAGAAGAATGAGGGGCGATATAATTGAGACATACAAGATTCTGAAAGGGCTTGATAGGGTAGAAGCTGAGAGGTTGTTCCCACTGGTGGAGGAATCCAGAACATGGGGATACAGTCTCAGGATAAGGGGTCAATCATTCAGGACTGAGATGAGGAGAAAGTACTTAATTCAAAGGGTTGCAAATCTTTGGAATTCTATCCCCTAGAGGGTTGTGGATGCTCCATCATTCAATACATTTAAGGCTGGGATCGATAGATTTTTGGCCTCTCAGGGAACAAAGGGATATGAGGAGCAGGCAGGAAAATGGAATTGAAGTCCAAGATCAGCCATGATCGCACTGAATGGTGGAACAGGCTCGATGGGCCATATGGTCTACTTCTGCTCCTACTTCCTGTGTTCTTGATCAAAAATGGTTCTGTGATTGACAATTATGTATTGTACTGTAGTTTCTGGACTACTCCAGTGAATTTTTAAAATGTAATTACTGAAGCTTTTAGATTTCTAACCAGGAATAGGTTTTATGGTTATTAGTATAAGTACAGATAGAGATAATTGAATTGGTTCCCAAGGACAAAAAAAAACGTTACAAGACTTCAGTTTTGATCAGTTTCCATTCTTTTAAATATTGAGTGCATTTGGTGGAGCCCATAATGGGAGTGAACGGCAAGCAGTCTGCAATTCAAATTGGGTTTGGTAGGGTGTATGGTCTTTACCCAAACCATACTTTGGGTTCTATCTACTGAACAATGCTCAAACCCTCAAAGGTGATATACACCCACATCAGGTTTACCCTGACAAGCTCCTGCGAAGCACCTAAATCAGATGATTGAACATGTGGTTCCAATTATTTGACCAGATATTGAAATTTGAGTTGTCCAATAAGACATCACATTTTCCATAACTGGCTGTCAGATTAAGCTGTCACTAGGTACAAAGACCAGTCTGTAACCCATTACTTTAATACAAACCAAGCCTTTTGAATAGTGGAGGAATTCATCCCATTATGAAGGCTGCCCAACATGCTGGACCTGCTAATCAATATTCTTGCTTTACATATACCTAAACACAATATGCAGACCACTAATTCCACTAGGCCTGTTAAGAAGATTGGTTTATTTTATATTCTATCATGGGATGTGAGCATCGCTGGTTAGGCCAGCATTTATTGCTCATCTCAAATTGCCCTACAGAATGTGGTGGTGAGCCGCCGCCTTGAACTGCTGCAATCCATCTGGTGCAGGTATACCCACAGTGCTGTTAGGAAGGGAGCTCCAGGTTTTTGACACAGTGATAGTGAAGGTAAGGTGGCATAGTTCCAAGTCAGGATGATATATGGCTTGGTGGGGAACTTGCAGGTGATCGTGCTCCCATGAGTCTGCTGCCCTTGTCCTTCTGGGTGGTAGAGGTCGCGGGTTTGGAAGGAGCTGTTAAAGGAAGCAAGCCCTGTAGAGACTGCACAAGTATGAACAAGTAAAAATACTTGTACATATCTGTGAAACAATAGATAGGGCAAATGAATTTGCACAAGATATCCTGCAAATGACTGCACTTAGTGCACACACTGGATCATGTCTCACTACTGCAATTTTGTCTGAGGTAGTGAAAATACTGTTTTCAGAGTTGGCCTGAATGGTACCAAAATCAATGGAATCTAAATATAAATTGATATGGAACTGTAGTGTAATATGGGGGACTAAACTGGCCAGTCACTGACTGAAGCAATAATTTTATAGTCCTTTTAGAGACAACCCCCTCCCCCCCAACTGATTTTTGGGTTGTGGGAGAGGGTGCATCGTGCAAGTTAATTCCCTTGAATATTCCTTACACTTGGAGAACTTAGTTTTAAAATAGGAGACAGGGTCTAAGAAGGACTGACAGAACCATTATGAAATTGCAGTACTGTACCTGGGTGAGGTCTGGAAAATGGCCCATCTTTTGCTTGAGTGACTCCAAAACATAGGAACACAAGAATGCTGGCAACAATCCCTCTGTAGATCAAAGTAAAACGGAGAAATATCTCACTTGCAAGGAAGCGGCTCATCATAATTCAAACCTCTGCTGAGGCACTTAACATTTTCCAAACATTCAGGATTCATAAATTAAATACATCTTGAAGGGAAAAAACATGTTCAAAGTCCTCTCCTGGTCATAAAAGGTACTCGTCAAACAATATTTTCAGCTTTAAAGAAGTATTAAGTTTCTTTTCGCAAGATATGACTGATAAACCAGTCTGGCAATGTCTGGCAAGATGAGTGCCCTCATGCATACCACAGAGTGATTCCAATGTAAGCAACAGGGATGGGGCAAGATAAATGAGTCAGAGGACTACTTCATAGCCACCAGATAGCAGGCTGGGAAATTTGGATTCCTATCTGTAATGTGGTTTCCCAGGATTCAGCAGCTCCAAAGAATTCCTCAAACCAATTTGAAAACCACCACACACACCACAGTTTGTAATAAAACTGCTCCTGGACAATACCAAAATTATCACTGGGCCAGCTCGAAAGGAGAAATATGCTACTCGAACATCTCCAGGGAAGCAGAGAAACTGATGCTTTTTAAATATATTTATATAAAAAAAGAGAGAATACTTTGAAGAGTAAACTTCCCTTCTGTTTTAAACAATAAACGCTGCTATGATCGGAGCCAGTCTTTGCACTTATAGTGTCCATATACAAAACAATATCCAACTTGTAAGCCACTGAGGCCCACACAAGTTGTGCATGCCAAATTCCTTTGCAATGATCTCTGACCTGATCTGTAGTATGTAAAGAGCTCTGCTGCACTTCAGCACAATGCATAAGCTGTAGAATTCTGGAAAGGCGCCAATTCTCATTTTCATTTTGGCAAGGCACGTCTATTTTAAAATCTGTAGCTACTGTTCAGACAGGGTATAGTATGTTGCTACATGCTAATAAATTTGTAATGAAAACAGGATTTTTAATTCTAGACAATTTAAAACCCTTTTTTATTTCTACATCTAGTAGTAAAGAGGACCTTAATGCTTTCTGATAATGTCTGGTACCCTTGTAATGAAATGACAGTTTTGTTTGATACCATGGGTACCTATCAAATGGATTATTCCATCTGTGGAACTGAAACTGGTCACGTGAATTAACAACTTGCAAGTGTCAGCTGAACCAAAGTTAACATGGAAAATCTGTTAATCTCGGAACCTTCCAGTTGATTGGGACAGCTCCACAAATCAGAATGAGCCAAAACAATTCTTGCACATGCCCCCAACATTCAATGGTTCCTCCTATTGTCCTTCCCATCCCTTCCCCTACATGCCCACCAATCATTCCTGTTCCTTCTGCTGACATGGAAAAATCAAAGGAAAAGAAAAATTGACAAAATATCTCCATACATGCACACTGCTGTACAATTTTTCATGTTTTATTTTTCATTAAATTAAATGTTGGGAGCAACCTCAGAGATTTCAGGTGGAGATAGGCAATAGTGGTGAAAGCTAAACTGACAAACGAGGACAGCTAGAAGAATTGACAGGAGACCACCCACAACCTTATATAGTGAGGCCTCTACATATCCCAATTGCCCACTTCCCCATCAAGGTGGATCTTAGTGACTCAGATGTGAACTTGATCACAGCAGAACACATCTGGATCTCAAGGAATCCACATTCCTTTCACTATTGTAAATTAAGGTATAGAGTTATTTACAGCACAGAAGGAGGCAATTCAGCCCACTGAGTCCATTTCAGCTCTCTGCAGAGCAATCCAGTCAGTCCTACTCTCCCGCTCAATCTCCGTAGCCCTGCAAGTTTATTTCCTTCAAGTGCTCATCCAATTTTCCTTTTGAAATCATTGATCGTCTCCGCTTCCACCACCCTTGAGCGCAGTTGAGTTCCTGGTATTTACCACACAGTGCGTGAAAAAGTTCTTCCTCTGCATCTCTTGCTCAAAACCTTCAATCTATGTCCCCTAGTCCTTGGACCATCAGTTAATGGGAACAGTTTCTCGTTGTCTAACTTATCTAAGTCTGTCATAATCTTGTACACCTCTATCACATCGTCTCACAACCTCCAGGGAGAAAAGCCCAGCTTTTCCAACCTAACCTTATAACTAAAATTCCCTTCGCTGGAACCATTCTGGTAAGTCTTCTCTGTAACCTCTCAAGGACCCTCACATCCTTCCTAAAGTGTGGTGACCAGAACTGGATGCAATACTCTAGTTGTGGCCTAATCAGAGCCTTATCCAGGTCAGCGTAACTTCCCTGCTTATGTACTCTATACCTCCATTTATAAAGCCCAAGATCCTTTGCTAACCACTCTCAAAATGTTCTGCAACCTTCAAAGGTCGATGCACATGCACCTTCCCGGACCCTCTGTTCCTGCACACTCTTTAGAACTGCACTATTAAATCTATATTGCCTCACCCTATCCCTTCTGTCAAAAGGCATCACCTCACAATTATCTGTATTAAACTGCATCTATCACTTGTCAGCCCATTCTGCTAAGATATCTATGTCCTGTTGCAGTTGGTTCATATTATCATCGCTGTTTGCCACTCCTCCAAGTTTGATCATCAGCAAATTTTAAAATTCTACTCTGTACTCCAAGATCCAAGTCATTCATATATAACAAAAAAAGCAGTGGTCCTAGCACTGACCCTTGGGGAACACCACCGTCTACCATCTTCCAGTCTGAAAAACAACCATTTATCATGACTCGCTGTTTTCTGTCCTTGAGCCAATTTTTTATCCAACTGGATACTGACCCTCCTGTTCCAATTTTGTTAACCAGCCTTTTATGTGGTACTTTATCAAATGCTTTCTTAAAATCCATACGAACATCCACTGCATTCCCTTCATCAACCGTCTGTTACTTCATCAAAAAATTCAATCAGATTAGTCAAGCATGATCTGCCTTTCACAAATTGTGCTGGCTATTCTTAATTAACTTAAACCTTTCCAGTGCCTGGTTATTATTTTTAAAACCTTACCCACTGATGTTAAACTAAATGGCCTGTAATTGTGAGGACTGTCCTTACACCCTTTCTTAAATAAGGGTGTCACATTTGCCACTTTCCTATCCTCTGGTACCTCCCACGTATCCAGGGAAGATTGGAAGAATCCGACAAACCCTTCCGCTATCACCACCCCCACTTCCTTTAGTAACCAGGAATGCAAGCCATCGGGACCAGGTGGCTTAGCAACCCTAAGGGCAGACAGAGCGAGCAGGGAGGGCAGAGAGCGCGAGCAGGGAGGGCAGAGAGCGCGAGCAGGAACATGAATAGAAGAATTTGAGAACAGACGATTTCAAAGTTGTGGATATAACTGTCTCAACTCAAAAGCCATGATGAAATCTTCAATTTTAATATGTGTGAAGTACAAATTTTAATTTTGTAGAACCATCTTCAAATACAGAAACTTGCATTTCTATAGCACCTTTAATGTTGCAAAATGCCTCAAGGTGCTTCACAAGAGCATAATCGGTTAAAAACTGTTGCAGAGCCAAAGGAGGAAATATTAGGACAGGTGACTAAAAGCTAAGACAAACAGATAGGCTTTAATAAGTATCTTAAAGGGAGAGACAGGTGAAGAGGCACAGAGGTCTAGATACCAATGAAAACCACATGGCTCCTTGGAAGAAAGGATGCCCTGTGTTTATAGCCTTTGCTCAATTCACTGCAATAATCTGATTAACACTGTCCTTGCTGAATAATTCCGCATCAGTGGTCTTACAATGTCAATTGAAGATAATCTTTTAGTGTCACCAAGTTGCTAATGCACATTTTAAGAAACATGTTGTTTACATTATTAGCGATCCTTTTTGTGCACTAAAAGGCTTTAAGGTCATCGGAGATGAGGATTCTCGTGCAAAACAGCTCCCGTCAGCTGCATGCCATACCACAAAGTCAGAGTACAGATCGGTCCGCATCAGAGAGGGGAAGGTCAGAGGGTATAGTGAATACACAGCAAGGGGTCAGATCAGAAGGGATGGGATCAGAGGGAAGTGAAGGGGAAGAAGGATCTGAAGGGGCATCAGTCCCCATCAGCTGCTGAAGCTTGCATTCCTTCACCCCTGAAAGGAAGAAAAAAAGTTTTTTGTTAATGCGTCGGCTTAGACAAAGGATGAAATGAAACTGCGGAGAAGAACAGCTTTGAGATAAGGTGAGGCGGTGCTTCTGGAGAGAGAGAGAGAGAGAGAGAGAGAGAGAGAGAGAGAGAGAGAGAGAGAGAGAGAGAGAGAGAGAGAGAGAGAGAGAGAGAGAGAGAGAGAGAGAGAGAGAGAGAGAGAGAGAGAGAGAGAGAGAGAGAGAGAGAGAGAGAGAGAGAGAGAGAGAGGTCCAGTGTGTACATATGGCAGCGCATAGCACTGAGTGTGGATGTCAGGATGCGACGAGAACAGCAGTCGAGGAACACTATGTCTCAGAGATACCCGTAATCCTGGGTGAATCAGAAACATGAGGGATGAAACTTCAGTTGGAATCCATGTGGAATAAGTCGGAGCCAGAGACAGTCGCTGAGGAAGGAGGTATGGCTGTGAAAACGAGTTTTAGCAGAAACCTTAAACACTAGGAGGGAAATGGAATGCAATGAAGCTGAGCAAGGTAAAAGAGACAAACGGAAATCCCGTTGGAGAGACCAGCAGAACTTCTTCAAGGTAGGCGCTCTACAGCCTTCTGGACTCAATACTGAGTTCAACAATTTCAGACCATGAGCCCCCATTATTTTGTATTTTTTAAAATATATATTACCTTTTTTAACTATGTTCTAGTCAAACTTGTTATTCATGTTTTTGCTTTCGTACAGAACTGTTCATTATTTTGCCATTAGCACTCTCTCTGGACTCATGCTTTGTCTTTTCACTATAACTATTTAGCACAACATTTGCATTCTGTTCCATGACATCGGTCATTTAATCTCTCCCCCCTCTGTCCTATCATAGACCTTCCTTCTTGTTCTTCTTCCTCCCTTTCACTTGCTCAAAGACTGTTACATTTCTAACTTTTGCCAGCTCTGATGAAGGGTCACAGACCTGAAATGTTAACTGTTTCTCTCTACACAGATGCTACCAGACCTGCTGAAAATTTCTGTTCTCATTCCACCAATATCAGACTTTTCAACTTTTCATTCACATTTCAGGAACAAGACTAGCATTCCAGATACAAAGAATATTAACACACTCAGATGAAGACCCTGATTAGAACTGGTGGGTCTCCACAAGGTTGTTTTTCCACATGCAGAAACAGGAATCCAAGGAAATAAAATGTTTTTGTTTTCTCTTTTTAAAAAAACGTAAACGGGAAAAAAGTGTCAGGATGAGAAATAATTCTTACACTAACAGCGCCACTGTTCCCTTGCTTAGCTAAACTGAAATACATATATAAAATCATGAGGGATCTGGACAAAGTAGATAGGGAGAAACAGTTCCCATTGGCAGAAGGATCAAGAGCCAGAGGACACCAACTTAGGGTGTTTGACAAAAGAAGCAATGGCGAAACAAGGAAGAACTTTTTTACGTAGTGAGTGGTTATGTTCTGGAATGCACTGCCTGAAAGTGTGATGGAGGCAGATTCAATCGTGGCTTTAAAGAGGGAATTGGATAACTATCCGAAGAGAAGCGGCTGGAAGGTCAATGGGGAAAAAGGCGAGGAAGTGGGACTAGGTGAGTTGATCTTGCAGAGAGCTGGCAGGGACACGACGGGCCAAATGGTCTCCTTTGTGCTCTAATCATTCTATGATGCTTGATACATTTTATATTCTGTTTCACAGTGATCAACCTTTTGTTTGCCTGAAAGAAAGTAATCTACTTCTATGTTCCCGCAGGAATGGGCTGCTGTGTTATAGATGTATCTCAATTAGATTTAATTAAATTGCTCAGAAAAATCAGAAAGCATAATTGCAGGAGCTGTGTTAAGCTGATCGCTTGCTCTATCAATTAAATGCTTTCAATGAACATTCAAACAACTGAGCACAATGACTGCATAAATGTAATTGGCAAAAGGAGGGGGGGCGGCATGGTGGAGGAAATGGCCACAACACAAAAATATGCACATGTAGCAAGGCATGTGTGGAATGTACAGACCAAGGGAAAAAATTAAGCCCTAAAAATATTTTTATACAGTGACTTCCAAACAGAATTGTTTATATCTTATTTTACTTATTCACAACTCAATTTTGACACTCGAGTTATATCACATCCTGGACTGATATTTTGAGTAACTAGGTGGAATTACCTCAACTTTGCAGTGTTGTCAACTGTTCGTCCTTCAGTATAGATGTCATTACATACTAATGACATGAAGTGTATAATCAATTGCTCATTGTTACACCCATGGCAGCAAAAGAAGAGAGAAGAAACTCATATAAACTCGCCTTGATAACCTTATTTTAAAAGATACATGAAAGTGGCCTGAAAACAATACTCTCATTCAGAGATGTACATAATCATAAACAGATTAAGTTTAGCTTTTGAAGTGTAATGCATCAGCTATATCTTGAAGCAAAATACTACATTTTACATGTTCCATACATAAACTTCAAAACAAAGCGTATTTACGACAATTATTTAAAATGATGGGAGAATATAATTAATCACCTAATTGGTTACTACAGATCAAGATGTAGTGACAGACTTCTCCTGCCAAATGACGCTTCCATATGTCCATAAGCAGGAGGAACGCAGGTGGTCAAAAGGTCAAAAATTAGTCAGGTTTATTTACCACAAAGGAAAAACTGCACCAGGCTCTAACAAGGCCTGCAGGTTTACCACTTTCCTCAACAACTGCTCCCAAAGCAAATTTCCAAACTCAACCCTTCTCCAAAGTCAACTCTTTAAAAGCCCCAACTTCACTACCAAATTTGCTCAAAATTCCTCACAAACAAATTGTTACTGGGTCAGAAGAAGAAACAAAGATACAGAATACAGCAACAATGAGTTCCCAAGTCTGCAGACTTCCAACACAGAGAGGTGACAGAATTTGCTATTCAAGCACAGCAGGCTATCCCTAGAAGTTGTTCACACAGAAGTTAAGTATTGAAATGGAAACAGAGCACAATATTACAAGGCTTTAGCTGAGAGCTTTTACACCCCAATGACACATATTCGATGTTGGGGAATCCATAGGGGGCACAATCTTAAAGTTAGAGCTAGACCATTCAGGGGTGAAATCAGGGAGCAATTTTCACACAAAGACCACAGCAAAGCTTGGATTCTCTCCCCAAATAGGCTCTGGTTGCTGGGTGGAAAGGGCGGGGGGGGGGGGGGGGGGGCAGATGGAAGGAGGGAAATCAACCATCCATAAATCCCATCTCATGACACTCAACATTAATATAACACACCCAACTTAATGCACAAACCACCATTCCGCTATACCCTTGTTTTCTCTCAGCTTAGTGCGGAAATACAGCTCCTTTAAGACTGCCACCTTAAACCAGCTCTGAAGATTGATGTGTTACAGTTCAAAACAAAGGCGATCATAATGGATAGAATTACTATTGTAGCATACTGAGCTATTTTAAACCATGTTGAATAGGCACCAATCATGGAGGGTTCAATTGTTTGGGCTGCACAGAGAATGAGAACCCAGTGATAGAAATACTAGTCAGGGCAGTACATAAAATCGGCTAGATTAAGAAACAACTTCTTCTTTGGCCTCCTTATCTCGAGAGACAATGGATACATGCCTGGAGGTGGTCAGTGGTTTGTGAAGCAGCGCCTGGAGTGGCTATAAAGGCCAATTCTAGAGTGACAGGCTCTTCCACAGGTGCTGCAGAGAAATTTGTTTGTCGGGGCTGTTGCACAGTTGGCTCTCCCCTTGCGCCTCTGTCTTTTTTCCTGCCAACTACTAAGTCTCTTCGACTCGCCACATTTTAGCCCCGTCTTTATGGCTGCCCGCCAGCTCTGGCGAACGCTGGCAACTGACTCCCACGACTTGTGATCAATGTCACAGGATTTCATGTCGCGTTTGCAGACGTCTTTAAAGCGGAGACATGGACGGCCGGTGGGTCTGATACCAGTGGCGAGCTCGCTGTACAATGTGTCTTTGGGAATCCTGCCATCTTCCATGCGGCTCACATGGCCAAGCCATCTCAAGCGCCACTGACTCAGTAGTGTGTACAAGCTGGGGATGTTGGCCGCCTCGAGGACATCTGTGTTGGAGATACGGTCCTGCCACCTGATGCCAAGTATTCTCCAGAGGCAGCGAAGATGGAATGAATTGAGACGTCGCTCTTGGCTGACATACGTTGTCCAGGCCTTGCTGCCATAGAGCAAGGTACTGAGGACACAGGCCTGATACACTCGGACTTTTGTGTTCCGTGTCAGTGCGCCATCTTCCCACACTCTCTTGGCCAGTCTGGACATAGGAGTGGAAGCCTTTCCCATGCGCTTGTTGATTTCTGCATCTAGAGACAGGTTACTGGTGATAGTTGAGCCTAGGTAGGTAAACTCTTGAACCACTTCCAGAGCGTGGTCGCCAATATTGATGGATGGAGCATTTCTGACATTCTGCCCCATGATGTTCGTTTTCTTGAGGCTTATGGTTAGGCCAAATTCATTGCAGGCAGCCGCAAACCTGCCGATGAGACTCTGCAGGCACTCTTCAGTGTGAGATGTTAAAGCAGCATCGTCAGCAAAGAGGAGTTCCCTGATGAGGACTTTCCGTACTTTGGACTTCGCTCTTAGATGGGCAAGGTTGAACAACCTGCCCCCTGATCTTGTGTGGAGGAAAATTCCTTCTTCAGGAGGACTTGAACGCATGTGAAAGATGCAGGGAGAAGAAAATCCCAAAAAGTGTGGGTGCGAGAACACAGCCCTGTTTCACGCCACTCAGGATAGGAAAGGGCTCTGATGAGGAGCCACCATGTTGAATTGTGCCTTTCAGATTGTCATGGAATGAGGTGATGATACTTAGTAGCTTTGGTGGGCATCCAATCTTTTCTAGTAGTCTGAAGAGACCACGTCTGCTGACGAGGTCAAAGGCTTTGGTGAAACAACTGACTCAACCACATCCATTCGGAGTTATAAACTGGCAGTTGCTGACCAATATAGTATGCTGCTACTTCCCACCAACATCCAGCAAGATAATGACTGTGCTCTTTATAGATCAAAGGAATGGACTAACAGCAGAATTCACAGTACCAGTTTTACTGAAATTTTCTCAACAGGTCCTCAGGTCTCAAGGGGTAAAGCCCTCACTGGACATCACTATGTGAAATAAACTGAATATTCCACTGATATCAATTGTGCTCTCTGTTCATAGAACAGAACTTTGTAACAAAAAGAATCCAAGAAATTACCCGCATTCAGTAGCGTCATAGGAAGAACCCTATGGTTTTACTTAGAATTACAGCTCAGAAACCAGCAATTCAGCTTGACTAGTCTATGCTGATGTTCGTGCTCCACACGAGTCTCCTCCCACCTTATTTCATCTCAGTTTATTAAGCATAACCTCTGTTCCATTCTCCCTCATGTAGCTAGCTTCCATTTAAATGGGTCTATGCTATTTGCCTCAACTACTCCTATGTGATAGCAAGTTCTGCATTCTTACCACCCAGGGTAAAGTAGTCTCTCCTGCACTCAGAATTTTGAGAATCTGACTATCCTCTATTTGGGCAGTAAACTTGACGTTGTATCGTTGGGTGTCCCTGAAATAGAGCAGTATCTGCAACTTAAGGAGACTGAGCAGGATTTCTAATGACATGTTCATGTAAAAGGAGACAAGAGTTTGGAGATTCAGAGGTCTACAGAAGAGAATAGAGTGGAATCCACCCAAACTGCCAGAAAAAGAGAGACTGCCATCCTTCTAAAAACTGCACTTGAACCATTTCTATCTTCAGCAAACCACTCCAGATGGTGCATCTCACTGCAAGCTGTAACTATCAAAAAATTCCTCTACCCCTACAGTGATCTTCATAGATATAAATTTTCCAAGTTCCTATTCACAAAGCTTAATATATCTATCTGAAACTTGCAATTGTGGTGTCTTTAAGAGAAAAACGCCACATGATGCTACAGATATAAAGAAGATAGACGTCAAGTCAAAGGAGATTAGGAGGTATGACCAAAAACTTGGGAAAAGAGGTGGGTTTTAAGAAGGATCTTAAAAGGCAAGAAAGGTGGAGAGGCGGAGGAGATTATTCCTGATTAGTGGGACCTAAACAGCTAAAGATACAGCTGCCAAGGGAGACAAAGGGAAGGGGTTGATTAAGAGACAGGAACTAAGAGTTCGGGGGTGGGTGGGGGTGATACTATTTCTATTCAATTCTTGGGATGTGAGCATCGCTGGCAAGGACAGCATTTATTGCCCATCCCTAACGGCCCTGAGGTGGTGGTGGTGAGCCACCTTCATGAACTGCTGTAGCCCACGTGGTGTAGGTACATCCAAAGTGCTGTAAGGGAGGGAAGCTCCTGGATTTTGATGCAGCGACAGTGAAGGAACGGTGATATAGTTCTAAGTCAGGATAGTGCATTACTTGGAGGGGAATTTGCACATTGTGTGTTCCCACATGTCTGCTTCAAGGTGGTAGAAGTCACAGGTTTGGAAGCTGATGTTGAAGGAGCCTTGGCGAGTTGCTGCAGTGCATCTTTTAGATGGTACACACTGCTGCTACTGTGTGTCGGTGGTGGAGGGCGTGAATGTTGAAAGTGAGTGTGAGGCTTGAGGAGCCTACAGAGAAAGGAAGAATCAAGTCTATAGATGAATTAAACACAAGGATGACAACTTCAGATCTGAGGAGTTGAGGACTGAGAACCAATGAGAGTCAGCAAGGACAGGGGTGTAGGGCATGTGGAACTTGATGTGCAACAGAATACGAGCAGCATTTCAGGTCAACTTATGATTATTCCCAGACATCTCAGCCACCTAAATCACAGGGTTCACCCACAATTTTTCTTGTTTCCCAAGCATGGGCCCCCCCCACCGGTTGCCTTGCACTAGTATTGCGATGACTGAGAAAGATCTTGGTTATAGGTCTAGATCTTGGTTTTGAAATAGCAATACCAAACCAGCCCGTCTGCAATGCCACCCTGTGTTTCCAATCTCCTGCAGGCCCACTGCAGCCTGGCTCAAATGCATAGAAGACGGGCTTTCCATTTTCCAAACTGGCCTCCATAGGGCCTACAGAAACCCAGGACCACAAATCAATTTAAATTATGCCTTCTTTTCATTCCGTGAAGAGCAAGGTATACAAACTTGCACAAGATCTTTACCATATATGTAAAGCTGTGGACTGAATGTACCATCTGTAACTCAGAGGTGAAGGAGAGCTTTATGAACTTTGCCGCGTGTAACTTCTGTCACCAGACTTGCTAAGTCAAATAAGCACAGCACTGCTCAGCATCGTTGAGTGATTTGGAAGGAGAAAGATACAAAGAACAAAGTAAACTTTGTAATTGTATTGGATTTCAGCAATGAAACTGGAATATTACACTAGCTGCTATTACACTTATCATCATCCACTTACCTCTTAATATTATAGGCTGTATCCTGAGGGGTTTCCTCCAACAGAGTAACATAAACCAGTGCACAAGTAAGGATGAATAACACAGTCAAGGTGTGAGCTCTCCTGCAAATAGAAATAAAATTACTGGTTCTCAGTAACTGTCTCACAGCTGAACTAACCCAACTGATGATACCTACACATAAGTATAACCATTGGGAAATGTTTCTAAACCAAGTTTAAAAAACATTATTTTCAGAACAGTGCCTAGACCAATTTCAAAAAGCTAGATACATTTCAAATCAATTATTGTTGCTACAAAACCCACTTACCATCAAATTAATGTAAAAAAAATTGCAGAAGGCAGGAAACTATCATTTGCAATGATTGGAGATTATTTATAATCTTTTCTTGCCAATTGTCTGAGTGACCAAAAATAACACAGTCCGCTCAGAGCACTACATAGTTTTAGCATACTATCCACCAACTACTGCTCTACTATTGAGGGTTCCATTTGCTTTATAGATTGCTGCTCCACTGTGATTGAACACGTTAACCACCGAGCCTGTTAACAACTTTAGCAATTTCAGCAAATGTTGTTCATTTTTCTTCCAATGTGCCTATTTATTTCAACTAAATTTCACCAGCATTGAATTTAATCTGGCACCATTACAGATTTGACCTGGTGCATGCTGGACATCCCTGGAGGACTTTGCTAGGCTGATCCCACACTTTACTGCAAACTTGATTAATTTGTATTACATTAGAAACAATACTCTTTGCAATCCAGCCAGTATTACCTTCTCCCCTTTCCTCTCTCCCTCCCCTTTCAGAGGTTCAGTAGATTTATCAGGTTTTGCCTCGAATCTCCTGAATTTTAAGCCTTTGAATGAGTTGACGGGAAAAGATCAAACTGAGCTGCTAGGGAAGTCAGCTGTAAGAACCTGAAGCTGGTCTCCTCCAAGATGCCAGTCAAAGTGCTGCACTCAGCCTAATGCTACAGCAAAGAAGAAATGTTAACCAAGAAAAGTTCCGCAGGGAAAAGTCTCATCAATCAGTCAAAACCAACCATTTCTTCCTCACTAGAAGCCAAAGGATTCTGATGAAGAATCACATAAAAAGCATCAACTTAAATCGTTTTTTCATATGTCTTTTACAATAATCCAATCAGGACATAGTGGGTTGTCCAAGTGTCAAACAAAAACCAAACAAAGGTGCTCTTTTGTGGACGAGCACAACTAACATGATACAAAACCAAAAATTAAATGAAACTTATAAGATTGAAGATTATTTCCAGTGTCCATTACACACTCCAGTCCCTGCGGTGCCCAGCAATCATGGAAGGCCAAAGCATTACCAGTGCACATCACATGCCCCTTCTCTAGGGCCACCTGGGCTGATTGTCCGGCTGTGTATTGCTGGTATTTTCTGTTTTTATTACAATTATATTAACAGAGAATGAAAGCCTCAACCTGAATCAAACAACTGAGACACACTGTCCTGGCACTGTAAACAGGCACATACTATGGCCAGCCAGCTAATCAGTCCTCAAAATAGACTTTTTGATATTTACAAGTTATTTTTGTCATAACTGAAGCAAACAGGCCTTGTCTTGTCAGAAAGTGGTGATGTCCAGTAATAATCTTGGGAGGGCTAACTGAAGGGACACAATCGGTCTATTGTATTTTCTTTTGGAAAAAAAAAACTTTACTATGGCAACACAGCATAAAAGCATGTATATGCTCCACTAGGCAAGACTGCCACTCCCACTACTAATCATCCACCACCAGATGCAGCAAGTCCAGGCGAGAATTAAGAAAGAGATTTAAATGCAGAACTTCAACATATTTTTGAATTTAAATGGTGAGTGTGGATAAGAATATCACATTCCATATTCAAAAATGACTTATAGGATCATAGGAAATAGGAGGAGTAGGCCATTCAGCCTGTCGAGCCTGCTCTGCCATTCAAACATATCATGGCTGATCATTTACCTCTACAAAATTGTCCCCCACTATCCCCATATCCCTTGATGTCGTTAGTATTCAGAAATCTATCAATTTCTGTTTAGTGCATGCCCAATGATTGAGCCTCCACAGCCCTCTGGGGTACAGAATTCCACAGATTCACCACCCCGAGTAAAGAAATTTCTCCTCATCTCAGTCTTAAATGGCCTGCCCCTTATTCTGAAACTGTGTCCCCTTGTTCCAGACTCACCAGTCACAGGAAATACCCTATCCACATGTCCCCTGTCATGCCCTGTAAGAATTTTGTAAGTTTCAATGAGATCACCTCTCATTCTTCGAAACTCTAGAGAATACAGGCCCAGTTTCTGCAATCTCTCCTCATAAGACAATCCTGCCATAATAATAAAAGCAAAATACTGCGGATGCTGGAAATCTGAAACAAAAACAAGAAATGCTGGAATCACTCAGCAGGTCTGGCAGCATCTGTGGAAAGAGAAGCAGAGTTAACGTTTCGGGTCAGTGACCCTTCTTCGGAACTGACAAATATTAGAAAAGTCACAGATTATAAACAAGTGAGGTGGGGGTGGGGCAAGAGATAACAAAGGAGAAGGTGCAGATTGGACCAGGCCACATAGCTGACCAAAAGGTCACGGAGCAAAGGCAAACAATATGTTAATGGTGTGTTGAAAGACAAAGCATTAGTACAGATTAGGTGTGAAGACACTGAATATTGAACAGCAGCAAGTGCAAACCTGAAGAAAAACCTGAAAAAAACAGTGGGTAAGCAAACTGAACAAACTAAGATGAAATTAAATAAATGCAAAAAAAGATTGTAAAAAATGTAAAAAGGAATGTAAAAAAAAGGAAGAAAAAATAACTAAAAATGAAAGTAAAATGGGGGGCTGTCATGCTCTGAAATTATTGAACTCAATGTTCAGTCCGGCAGGCTGTAGTGTGCCTAATCGGTGGATGAGATGCTGTTCCTCGAGCTTGCGTTGATGTTCACTGGAAAACTGCAGCAATCCCAGGACAGAGGTGTGAGCATGAGAGCAGGGGGGAGTGTTGAAATGGCAAGCAACCGGAAGCTCAGGGTCCTGCTTGTGGACTGAGCGGAGATGTTCCGCAAAGCGGTCACCCAGTCTGCGCTTGGTCTCCCCAATGTAGAGGAGACCACACTGTGAGCAGCGAATACAGTATACTACATTGAAAGAAGTACAAGTAAATCGCTGCTTCACCTGAAAGGAGTGTTTGGGGCCTGGGATAGTGAGGAGAGAGGAGGTAAATGGGCAGGTATTACACCTCCTGCGATTGCAGGGGAAGGTGCCCTGGGACGGGGACGAGGTGGTGGGGGGAATGGAGGAGTGGACCAGTGTGTCGCGGAGGGAACGATCCCTTCGGAATGCTGACAGGGGAAGGGAGGGGAAGATGCGACTGGTAGTGGCATCACGCTGGAGGTGGCGAAAATGGCAGAGGATGATCCTTTGGATATGGAGGCTGGTGGGATGAAAAGTGAGGACAAGGGGAACCCTGTCACGGTTCTGGGAGGGAGGGGAAGGGATGAGGGTAGAGGTGCGGGGAATGGGTCGGACACAGTTGAGGGCCCTGTCAACCACAGTGGGGGGAAATCCTCGGTTGAGGAAAAAGGAGGTCATATCAGAAGCACCGTCATGGAAGGTAGCATCATCAGAGCAGATGCGTCGGAGACGGAGAAACTGGGAGAATGGAATGGAGTCCTTACAGCAGGTAGGGTGTGAAGAAGTGTAGTCGAGGTAGCTGTGGGAGTCAGTGGGCTTATAATGGATATTGGTAGACAACCTATCCCCAGAGATGGAGACAGAGAAGTCGAGGAAGGGAAGGGAAGTGTCAGAGATGGACCATGTAAAGGTGAGAGAAGGGTGGAAATTGGAAGCAAAGTTGATAAAGTTTTCTAGTTCGGGGCGGGAGCAGGAAACAGCACCGATACAGCCATCCCAGGGATTAGTCTGGTGAACCTCCTTTGCACTCCCTCTATGGCAAGTATATCCTTCCTTAGTTAAGGAGACCAAAACTGGACACAATACTCCAGGTGCAGTTTCACCAAGGCTTTCTACAATTGAAGCAATACATCTTTACTCTGGTACTCAAATCCCCTTGCAATGAAGGCCAACATACCATTTGTCTTCTTAATTGCTTGCTACACCTGTATTCTAGCCTTTAGTGACACATGAATAAGGACACTCTTTGGACATCAACACTTCCCAACCTCTCACCTTTTAGGAAATACTCTGCCTTTCTGTTTTTTCCTACCAAAGTAGATCACTTCACACTTATTCACATTATATTCCATCTGTCATGTTCTTGCCCATTCACTTAGCCTGTCTAAATTCCCTTGAAGCCTCCTTGCATCCTCCTCACAACTTACATTCCCTCTTAGTTTTGTGTCATCTGAAAACTTGGAAATATTACAATTGATCCCCATATCCAAATCATTTATATAGATTGTAAACAGCTGTGGCCCCCGCTTACAGTACCCAACTAGCAATAGCCTGCCATCCTGAGAATGACCCATTTATTCCAAATCTCTGCTTTCTGTCTGTTAACCAATTCTCAATTCACTGCACTATATTATCCCCAATCCCATGTGCTCTAATTTTATTTACTCACCACCTGTGTGGGACCTGATCAAAAGCCTTCTGAAAATCCAAATACACCGCATCCACTGGTTCTCCTCGATCTATGCTACAAGTAACATCCTCAAAAAACTCCCAACAGGTTTGTCAAACATGATTTTCCTTTCACAAATCCATATTGACTCTGCCCAATCATATCATTATTTTCCAAGTCCAGTTATCTCATCCTTTATAATAGATTCTAACATTTTCCCTACTACTGACGTCAAACCAACAGGTCTGTGCTCTCCGTTTTCTCGCTCACTCCCTTCTTAAATAATGGGGTTACACTTGTTACTTTCCAGTCTGCAGGAACTCTTCCAGAATCTATAGAATTTTGAAAGATAACCACCAATGCATCCACTATCTCTATAGCCACCTCCTTCAATACTATGGGATGAAGCTCATCTGGTCCAGGGGATTTATCAACTTTCAATCCAATTAATTTTTCGAGTACGACCTCTTTATTGATACTAATTACTTTCAATTCCTCATTTTTACAAGTCCCTTAGTATTTCTGGGAGATTTTTGATGTCTTCTTCCATGAAGACAGACACAAAGGAATTGCTTAGTCTCCCTGCCATTTCCTCATTCTCCCCTACAAACTCTCCTTTCTCCGCCTGCAATGGACCACATTCCTCCTTGCTAATTGTTTCCTTTCCATATACCTAAAGAAACTTTTACAGTCCGCCTTTATGTTTCTAGCTAGCTTAAATTCATAATCTCTTTTCCCTTTCTTTATCAGTTTCTTGGTCCTCCTTTGTTGGACTCTAAATTGCTCCCAATCCTCGGGGTTACCAATTTTTCTGGCGACCTTATAAGCCTCTTCCTTTGACCTAATGCAATCCTTTCTTTTGTTAGCCATGGTTGATTCACCTTTCCTGTTGGGATTTTGTGTCTCAGATAAAATACTGGTACAACAAGTGACTCAAGGATGGAAAAAATACTCAAAACTGAAATGTAGATTCAAAGAAAATACTTTACACCAACTTAACTACTAAAATACAGCAAAACATACAGATCCCAACGGGCAAAAGCATTTCAAAGAACAAAGAACAAAGAAAATTACAGCACAGGAACAGGCCCTTCAGCCCTCCAAGCCTGCGCCGATCCAGATCCTCTATCTAAACCTGTCGCTTATTTTCTAAGGGTCTGTATCTCTTTGCTTCCTGCCCATTCATGTATCTATCTAGATACATCTTAAAAGACGCTATCGTGCCCGCGTCTACCACCTCCGCTGGCAACGCGTTCCAGGCACCCACCACCCTCTGCGTAAAGAACTTTCCACGCATATCCCCCCTAAACTTTTCCCCTCTCACTTTGAACTCGTGACCCCTAGTAATTGAATCCCCCACTCTGGGAAAAATCTTCTTGCTATCCACCCTGTCTATACCTCTCATGATTTTGTACACCTCAATCAGGTCCCCCCTCAACCTCCGTCTTTCTAATGAAAATAATCCTAATCTACTCAACCTCTCTTCATAGCTAGTGCCCTCCATACCAGGCAACATCCTGGTTAACCTCCTCTGCACCCTCTCCAAAGCATCTACATCCTTTTAGTAATGTGGCGACCAGAACTGCACGCAGTATTCCAAATGTGGCCGAACCAAAGTCTTATACAACTGTAACATGACCTGCCAACTCTTGTACTCAATACCCCGTCCGATGAAGGAAAGCATGCCGTATGCCTTCTTGACCACTCTATTGACCTGCGTTGCCACCTTCAGGGAACAATGGACCTGAACACCCAAATCTCTCTGTACATCAATTTTCCCCAGGACTTTTCCATTTATTGTATAGTTCACTCTTGAATTGGATCTTCCAAAATGCATCACCTCGCATTTGCCCGGATTGAACTCCATCTGCCATTTCTCTGCCCAACTCTCCAATCTATCTATATTCTGCTGTATTCTCTGACAGTCCCCTTCACTATCTGCTACTCCACCAATCTTAGTGTCGTCTGCAAACTTGCTAATCAGACCACCTATACTTTCCTCCAAATCATTTATGTATATCACAAACAACAGTGGTCCCAGCACGGATCCCTGTGGAACACCACTGGTCACACGTCTTCATTTTGAGAAACTCCCTTCCACTGCTACTCTGTCTCCTGTTGCCCAGCCAGTTCTTTATCCATCTAGCTAGTACACCCTGGACCCCATGCGACTTCACTTTCTCCATCAACCTACCATGGGGAACCTTATCAAACGCCTTACTGAAGTCCATGTATATGACATCTACAGCCCTTCCCTCATCAATCAACTTTGTCACTTCCTCAAAGAATTCTATTAAGTTGGTAAGACATGACCTTCCCTGCACAAAACCATGTTGCCTATCACTGATAAGCCCATTTTCTTCCAAATGGGAATAGATCCTATCCCTCAGTATCTTCTCCAGCAGCTTCCCTACCACTGACGTCAGGCTCACCGGTCTATAATTATCCCTGCTACCCTTCTTAAACAAGGGGACAACATTAGCAATTCTCCAGTCCTCCGGGACCTCAGTTTCTTTCAACTGTACTATCAGATAATAGGAGATACAGAGTACACATTGGCTGTTATACAGCAATAAAGCTGTCAATATTAAAATATATCAGGATACATTTCAGTTGTGACTAGTCATAATATGGGCATTTATTTCAGACCTAGTCTAGCTTTGTGTTTTTTTTTGAAAAAAAATTATATTAAGAGATTCACAGTACCACCAGTACACTCATTTTCTTTTAAAATCTGTCATTTGAATCCGTGGAACATATGGTAAAGTATCCCCAGTATATCAGACATTAGGCCTTGGACAGAATCCACAATTTATCAGTTTTGCAAATACAGCAAACCAGAAATATGAGCAAGCTTAATATGAATCCCTCCTCCCCCTTTCTCATGAAACTGCTGACCAAGGTAGTTGTGGAAATCCTTCAGAAAGTAGATGTATCTAGTATGAAGATGGGGCAGTAAAGTAAGAGAGCATGTTTAATAGCCAATTTATGTTTAGTGTAACATTATTGCTTTGCCGTTTGTGCACAAGAACAATGTTAATAAAAGAAACAAAGCAGAAACATTTTCTTCAAACTGTTTATGTTCGCATCACACACTACCTTGGTAGAAAATGTGTGGTTCTGCAATGATGTTTAATACTTTGTGCCGAGCACCTCTCGTTACTAGTCAGATCCTGCGCAGAAATCCCACCAGTTATATCTGAATACTAATTTAAACAGATATGCAGAACTCTGCTAGAGCCACAGGCTACAAAATATCTGAAATTTATTCTCAGACATGATTCTGCAGATTGTAACTATAAAAGA
This sequence comes from Heterodontus francisci, assembly GCF_036365525.1. NCBI lineage: Eukaryota > Metazoa > Chordata > Chondrichthyes > Heterodontiformes > Heterodontidae > Heterodontus > Heterodontus francisci. Next base: position 37,085,707 of record NC_090384.1, read on the forward strand.
TTTTATACCTCAGACCAAATTTTCCATTTACTTTATAAATACTAACACTCAACATATATTCAAATTCATATGTATTACTTAACTGATTAAAATGTAACCAAATTGTCCCATTTTTATTTCAATGACATGCCTGGCTTCACTATTTCTATTTGAACAGGCTGAAATGGTAAAAGATTCCAGAAACTGCACTATCAAGTCAAAGAAATATGAATTCAGGTTCCATTGAGATTCAAAAGACACCAGGAGTTATTATTTGCATATAAAACTGCATAAAAACAGATTCTGCCTTTCTGCCAAAGTTACCACTGAACGTGTCAAAAGGCTAAATTATGGAGCACAGGTCCCATAGAAAAAAATTGTATTCCCTTGAATATTGAAGATTAAAGGGTGATCTATTAAGGTGTTTTAAGATGTTTAAAGGAATTGATAGGGTAGATGAGAGAAACTATTTCCTCTGGGGAAGGGAGCCCAGAACAAAGAGGCATAACCTTAAAATTCAAGCTCGACCAGTAATGATGTCACGAAGCATTTTTACCACACAAAGGGTAGTGAAAATCTGGAACACCCTCCCTCCAAAAAGCTGTTACGACAAGGTCAGTTAAAAGTTTCAACTGAGATTGGTAGCAATTTTTGATCGGCAAGGGTATTAGGGTTACAGAACTGAAGGGTTAGATGGAGTTAAGATACAAATCAATCATGATCTAATCGAGTGGCAGTACAGGTTCTAGGGATTAAATGGCCTACTCCTGTTCCTACATGCACTGCCTTTTCTGGAACACAAACCACAATTCTGCTCACCAAGTTCTAACAACATTTTTAAACAGAATTTACATTGTCCCACCTTCAGCTACAGAGTGTTCCACATTTGGATACATTACTGTACAAGCTGTACATTACTGTGCAAGCTGCACAAGATACTATAGAACAGAACACTGATAATTATCTGTAACTATTTAGAGCTTCATTTTGTTATGACCAGGTGAGAAAGGGATCTAGGGTTCCCTCTCAGCCTTCACCTGGTCTTACCATAACAGGGTTTAATTTTTAAACACACCATTTTTTTTCAGCTCCCCCTTAGTGAATCCTTAGAGTCAAGGTCATAGAGAGATACAGCACTGAAACAGGCCCGTCGGCCCACCATGTCTGTGCCGACCATCAACCACCCATTTATACTAATCCTACATTAATCCCATATTCCCCACCACATCCCCACCTTCCCTCAATTCTCCTACCACCTACCTACACTGGGGGCAATTTACAATGGCCAATTTGCCTATCAACCTTGTTCACTAACTTCCAATTATAAGGCAAAGAAACTAGCAAAACAGGTTTTCTTCGGTTTAAAGAAAAAAGGTTGAACTTTATTAGACTTAAACTCTAATTCGGTTAATGCCTATGGATATAGAATGCGCCCACGCTGGCATGCATACGCGATACACACATGCAGAGAGAGATAGAAAAGAGAAGAAATAAGGTGGAAAAATTTTGAGGCAATATCTGAAAATGGTTTTGGTTACTGTTCTTCGAGCTCGCTGTAAAGTCCTTGATTGTAGGTCGGCCTTGCTTTTCGTTGGGGCCCAGTATTCTTCTTAAACCTTGTTCAATGTAAGAGACTTTTCTCTCTTGAAGTTCATGTGTCCTCAGTGGGTCCAGAGGCTGGTGAGAAAAAGATGGGAGCAGACAGGAGAGATCTTCTCACTCCAGGAGCATTCTACAGTCTGAGTTCAAAGTGTACAATTCAGAAAAACCAGGTTGCCAAGCAGGTTAGTCACGTGACCAGCTGGTCTGACCACGTCTGTTTGTGGATTCAGCCATCCCAGCAGTCATCCTGAAACCTGAGCTCCCTCACCTTCAATGTCTGGTGCTCAAAGTCCATTGTGGGTTAAATTGGATAAAGAAGTAACCCCTTTGTCTCTACAAGCACTGTTTGTTAATATGCAAATGTCTTTCCAGCCAAGAGTCTGGTGATTTTTTTAAACAAGTCCTTCCTTCACTTCAGCAACAGTTTCCAAATCAATGTTTATATGACAAAATTAATATGCCTCAGCATTGGCAGGTGGGGGTTTACATGACAATCTCTATAAACTGCCATTGGTAAAAATAAAACAGAAAATGGTGGAAACAAATCAGCAGGTCAGGCAGCATCTGTGAAGAAAGCAGCAGAGTTAACATTTCAGGCCAATAACCTCTATTCATCAGAACTGGAAAATGTTAGAGATGAACAGTTTTTAAAGCAAGTACATAGTCAGGAAACAGGGGAACAGAGAAAGACCAAAGAACTTCTGTTGTAGGTGGAGGGCAGGAGTGATTGAATGACAAAAGTGCAAGATAAAATCAAAATTTTTCATTTTAAACTAATATTTTATAATATGATTTACACCTAAAGTTACCTTAGCTCAGTGTTGTCATTTTAGCCACAGTCACTAATTGCAGTCAAAAACATCTTACATGCAATACAGGTAAATCACAAAATCGTTACAGCACAGAAGGAGGCCATTCAGCCCACTGTGTCTGCACCTGTTCTCCAAAAGAATAATATATCTAGTGCTACTCCTCTGCCTCCTCCCCAGTAGCTCTGCACATTCTTCCTTTCTAGATAACAATCCAATTCCCTCTTGAATGCCTCCACCTCACTCTCAGGTAGTGCATTCCAGATCCAAATCACTCGCTGCGTGAAAAAGTTTTTCATGTACTTCACCTAAATATTTACTTAACATCGAAAACCAGTGAGATACTTTGCAGTCTTTCACCAAACTTTGGAATTCTAGCATAAATTTATCAGACACAGCACATCTCAATGCAGCTTCTAGATATTTGTATAGCAGTTGCGAGCCATACTTTGACTTTATCAGAGTAAATGCTCGATATGTGCCCTGTTAAAGCTTCTTGTTATTGGCTGCTTTGCTTTTGCTGACGACCTGGATATTAGGTTTGGTCAAGCTGACAATTTGCTCTCCGTACAATGTTGGTGGTGTTTCCACGGTGCTGAAATACAGCATCCACCCATGTTCCACACCATTATTGCAACAGCCAGGCGAGCCAAGTAGACACAACAACCTGTTTCTCATCTTAACCATTTTACCAACCAACGCACCTGAAGTGCATATAGAATTATGAAATCACATGCCCAATGTTAGTGTCCATTACTCGTTTTTATCTGCTTATCAAAAATGCAATCACCCACATGTGGCTAATATATTGGAGAACACTTTTGCTGTCAGTGAAATACTGGAAAAGTAAATTGGAGTTGTATGACACAGACACCAAGTGGGGCCAAAGCCACAGAACTTAATCACCACTGCTCAGCTACATGTAGTTCTCAGCATAACCTTCACTGGGCTGAGCCCAATACAGGTAGTTTCTCTGCACTTTATGCTAGGTTAACTTTAGACTAGTTTGACTTGCTTTGTGAGGGACTCTGGCCTTTTCTCCATACCAGCCCTAGACATTGGGCTGCCAATGAACCCTTAAGCAACTGCCTTCCTTACTTCAACACCTTGTTTCACCTTAATGTTATTTCTTCGCTATACCTTTTCAAACCGAATTTAAACTCCAGCAGCTCCACTTCCATAATCCTACATTGTGCAATACATTTTCAGGTTCTCTTGGCAGTACTAAACACAGGACCCACTGCAGCATAATATAGACAAATATACCTGCTGTGTTTATGTGATGTGCACAGTCAAGACTTTAAAGTGTGTCTGCATTATAATTTTCCAAATAAAACTTGCACTAGCTTGTTGTTTTACGACCAATATCAAATGCAAAGGATATGCGCAAAATAAATCAGCGATCTGGCTTCTTAATCCAAGATTCCAATAATGCAGCTGGGGTGAGCTTGAAATCATTGTAATCAAACACATATTTTCAGGAAACTCTAATACTATTTCAAAAGCACTGGAGCAAATTTCCTGTTTTGTTGAGGCATTTTGCTCAAAATCCAATGTAGAAAGGCAGCAGCTTAAGGTCTTCCTTTTATACATATTTATCAGTAGCTATTAGCAACCGTTCCAGGCTCACTGTTGCTTCAGGTCGAGTTTTTATTTATTTACAAAAATGACAGATTTCAAACCAAACTGCATAGCTCACAACTGCATTGAGCTTATGAAAATCAACTTATTCAAAACTACTTAACTTCAACTTGCAACTATATAGCACATTTAACAAAACCAAAATCCCACATTGCTTCAAAAGAGAGAATAAGAGACCAAGCAAAAATTAGGAGAGTTAGGGAAGATTAAAAAAGGGATGGTTGAATTGGTAGGTAGTGAGCAGACTTAAAGTCGGCAGAAATGGAGGAAGAGTGTCCCAGAGTGCACGGGTAAGTAAATAATAGACAAATGGTTACACAGCAGAGCAGAAACTGAACAGGAATATACCAATATGTGAATGAATCCTAACAAGTTTGATATTACACTAGGAATGGACATGTTTCAGCTCACTTAATTCTGCTCTTTTAGCAGTGGCGTGGGTGGTCTTAATGTCCTACTCCAGCATACAGTACAGAGAAATGTTAATTAAATCCTGTCATACTCAAAGTAACCAGAAATCAGCTCTTCAATTTCACTGTGGAGAACGACGGTATAGGTGTGGAGATCAGGGAGGGGGATTGCGATATACTTGAACATATTAACATTGAAAGGGAGGAAGTATTAGATGTTTTAGCGGGCTTAAAAGTGGATAAATCCCCAGGCCCAGATGAGATGTATCCCAGGCTGTTATGTGAGGCAAGGGAGGTGATAGCAGGGGCTCTAACACAAATTTTCAGGTCCTCTCTGGCCACGAGAGAGGTGCCAGAGGACTGGAGGACAGCGAATGTGGTACCATTGTTCAAGGAGAGTAGCAGGGGTAGACCAGGTAATTACAGGCTCGTGAGTCTAACATCAGTGGTTGGGAAATTATTGGAAAAAATTCTGAGGAACAGGGTTAATCTCCACTTGGAGAGGCAGGGAATAATCAGGGATAGTCAGCACGGCTTTGTCGGGGGAAGATCGTGTCTAACTAACTTGATTGAATTTTTCGAGGAGGTGATTAGATGTGTAGATGAGGGTAAAGCAGTTGATGTAGTCTACATGGACTTCAGTAAGGATTTTGATAAGGTCCCGCATGGGAGATTGGTTAAGAAGGTAAGAGCCCATGGGATTCAGGGCAATTTGGCAAATTGGATCCAAAATTGGCTTAGTGGCAGGAAACAGAGGGTAATGGTCGAGGATTCATTTTGTGAATGGAAGCCTGTGACTAGTGATGTACCACAGGGATCGATGCTGGGGACTCTTGCTGTTTGTAGTGTACATTAATGATTTAGACGTGAATATAGGAGGTATGATCAGTAAGTTCGCATATGACAAGAAAATTGGTGGTGTCGTAAATAGTGATGAGGAAAGCCTTAGATTACAGGACGATATAGATGGGCTGGTAAGATGGGTGGAGCTGTGGCAAATGGAATTTAATCCTGAGAAGTGAGAGGTGATGCATTTTGGGGAGGACTAACTAGGCAAGGGAATATACAATGGATGGTAGGACCCTAGGAAGTACAGGTCAGAGGGACCTTGGGGTACTTGTCCATAGATCACTGAAGGCAGCAGAACAGGTAGATAAGGTGGTTAGGAAGGCATATGGGATACTTGCCTTTATTAGCTGAGACACAGAATATAAGAGCAGGGAGGTTATGATGGAGCTGTATAAAATGCTAGTTAGGCCACAGCTGGAGTACTGTGTACAGCTCTGGACACCACACTCTAGGAAGGATTTGATTGCACTGGAGAGGGTGCAGAGGAGATTCACCAGGATGTTGCCTGGGCTGGAGCATTTCAGCTATAAAGAGAGACTGAAAAGGCTGAGGTTGTTTTCCTTGGAACAGAGAAGGCTGAGGGGGGACATAATTGAGGTATACAAAATTTTGAGGGGCATTGATAGGTTAGATAGGAAGAGACTGTTTCCCTTAGCGGAGGGGTCAATAACCAGGGGGCATGGATTTAAGGTAAGGGGTAGGAGGTTTAGAGGGGATTTGAGGAAAAAATATTCCACCCAGAGGGTGGTTTGAATCTGGAATACACTGCCTGAAGTGGTGGTAGAGGCAGGAACCCTCACAACATTTAAGAAGTACTTAGATGAGCACTTGAAACGCCATAGCATACAGGGCTATGGGCCAAGTGCTAGAAAATGGGACTAGAGCAGTTAGGTGCTTGATGGCTGGCACAGACACGATGGGCCGAAGGGCCTGTTTCTGTGCTGTACAACTCCATAATTGACAGATTACAGAATAATGAGTATCTGGCAGGAATTCTGAATATGTAACCTAATCAAAGACTTCAGATAACAAACCACAAGAGCAAGCTGAACTGATACATAAACATCAGTTGAATCTGTCAATTAGATTACAGACTTACAATTGGTATTTTGGTAAATACCCTGGTATTTAAAAATAAAAATTTTATATGGGAAATGGAGTGGTGAGAGAGATGAAAGGAAATGAAGGTTACAGGTTTGTAATGTGTCAGAATCAGCCATCGTTACTTACTCCAATAGGCAATTTACTCCATTACCTTGACACAGAATATCCAGAGATAAATGTGCAGTTACTGTACATTTGCATGATAATGCAGAGTACTAGAAAATTCTAGCCCAATAGAGACAACAGTATGTTGAAATTACAGCTATTTAACATTCATTTCCTGTGAAATAACTAAATCCAGAAAATATTCAATGGTGACACCCTTAAATATCACATGACAAAGTCACCAGTGTCTGATGAAAAGAAACATTCTATTAATATTATGGATCTTACTAACTTTGTATAATTTTTAATTTCCTTAGAGTTAATTTGCTCCAATGGCTATTTGCAAAGTGGCAACGGGACACAGACAAAGGAAATCTTGAATTTGATTCAGTCTCCAAGTTAACTGGCCTCAGCCAGAGCATCAGCAGGAGCACCATAAGCGATTTCACCATCCTGGTCTATGGGGAAATGGTAGCCACCAAAGATTCCATTGCTGATCACAATCCTGTGACCCTTGCTAGAAAGCAGACATCAGGGAAGGACAGGTTTGGGCTCATCCGTGATGCTACCCACAATAAAAGAGTCTTCCAGCATGGACACTGTAGGTTCACATATAAAAATTCCACTTGAGCAAGATACCAAAGGTAGACTGATGCCTGCAGAACACAACATCATCAGGAGAGGCAGAAAATGATTTCATTATTTTCTCTTTCATTCCCAGGATCTGGGCACCAAAGCAAATTGCAACAAGAATATAGAAACACTGGAGAAGGTGCAGCAATGATTTACAAGGATTACACATGGTTTCCTTACTGAGAGGTTATACCTATCGGGAAAGACTTACAGATTGAGTTCTTTTCTCTAGAAAATAGAAAGTTAAAAGCTGACCTAATAGAGAGGTCTTTAAAGTTATGAAGGGGTTTGATAGGGTGGACAAAGGAGAGATGTTTCCACATAAAGCTAGCAGACATATAAGATAGTGACTACAATATGGAACTCAGATGAAACTTCTTTACGAGAGAGTCGTTAGAATGTGAGACTTACTACTACATGGAGTAGTTGAGGAGAGTATAGATGCATTTAAAGGGTAGCTACATAAGGACAAGAGGGAGAAAGGAATAGAACATAAGAATATGCAGATAGGGTAAGATGAAATAGGATGGGAAGAGGCTTGTATGGAGCACAAATACCAACTTAGAACAGCTGAGGCAAATAGCCTGTTTCTGTACTGTAAATTCTATGTAATTTTATGCAACTGCCCTAATAAGGAAACCCCATATAATTTGAACGAGTTATGATAATATAGCCAAAATAGTTTTAAGACAGTTCAGATTTTATTATTGCATAATGCTTTAGTTGGAACTTTCATTTCTGTAACATTCAGTAGTACTGCAGGGAATCTTCCACCAATTTAATGAAAATCTCATGCAAACAGCACTGAATGCAATTTTAAGTTAGTGTGATGCATCAACCCACTTACCACAAACATGGGACAGTAAAGATGTAGCTACAGGGAACTATACAGAGGAAATGAGAACATAGCAGTAAGGTTCATAAAGATACACCAACAAGAGTAGAAAAAAAAAAGATGGAGAACTGAAATAAAACAAGTTTCCAGAATTTGCTGTCTCATTAAGAATGCTGTATTAGATAACTGCACCTCCAATGTGGTCTCTGGGTGGTCTATACGTCTTATCACCTCTGCTCAAGTGTTTCATTCTCCCGAATCTATCCATTCTACTACTGACTCTTTGCCATTCTCTGCAATGCATTGTCTGTGCACCTTTCACCTATATATTTCTTTCTCTCTCTCCCTGCTTTTCTGCAATCTGCATGCCTGTCACATACTTTCTTGATTCTCTTCAGTGTATTTTTCAATGACTGTTTGAATTCATTTTGCTGTATTTTCTCAATTGATGTTCTTTCAACTCTCTATTTCCACATAAATCCATTTCTAATTTGCTGTCCGTGGCTAATTTTAAAGCCGCCTGAATGCATTTGGTGAGGAAGACGCGAGGGCTAAGCAAGCAAGCCAGGATCTATGTGCAGTCACTCAGAGGGCAGATTCGAATCGGGGGAGCAAAAAGGCTGAGCAGTTTGGGATCTGGCCGCACAGGAGAAAAGTGAAGAAAGCAAAAGAGTAGAATAAGGTAAAAATGGGAAATACAGGTAGAGTATTTTTACTCTTTTTTAAAATGGTTGCCTTGTGTTCTTGTGGGGATGTGTTTATTTTAATTCACTTTTGAAATGTAAGTATCACTAGCAAGGCCAGCCAGCATGTATTGCCTAACCCTAGCTGCTTTTGAGACAGTGAGCCACCTTTAGGAACTGCTGCAGTCCATGTGGTGAAGGTGCTCCCATAGTGCTGCAAGGTGGGGATTCTCAGGCTGTTGGCCCAGTGACAATGAAGGAATGACGATATATGACCAAGCCAGGATGGTTTGTGACTTGAAAGCAATAATAATCCCATGCGTCTGCTGCCCTTGTCCATCTAGGTGGTAAAGGTCATGGGTTTAAGAGGGGCCATCACCAAACGAATGGTCCATGCTCACAGTCACGAATGACCAATCAACAACACTGGAGGGGCGCTACAACATCACATGCTGACAGACACACAAAACATTTCAAAGAAATAAAAGAAAAACAAATTACAGCAAATTCTCAAAATCTGAAATAAAAGCAAAAAATTCTGGAAACATAGGTTATTCACAGCTAAAGAGCGAAAAATAGATCAATGTTGTAAGAAAGGGTTGACACTCAAGCCATTAAGCTGGATTTCCTATATCCAGAAGCTGAAGGGCCTGTTGTGTATTTCCAGTAAACAATGCAGACTGTCATATTCCAATTAAGAAATTTTACTTCATGGATTTAGACTGAGGGGCCACCATTTGGTCACCCAGCTGACTCCATTATAATTCAGACTTTTCAATAAATTGCACAAGACAGTTTCTTGTCATTATTCTTCCTGTTTCCAATCTAGATTCTTCAGCTAACATAAATACCATTTTTTTCTTTAGGACTCGACATATCTTCCACCCTACCTATCAGTTGCTATTCCACCATTTCCTATGGAATCAGAAATCTGCTAAATTATTTTGAGAAATGAAATCTGCTTTACAGTGTCAATGTGCTGGATTAAACTATACTTCAAATACCCTCCGCCAGAACAAATCACATTGTAGTTCCAATACATGGCAAGTGATCAAACTGCACTCCCATAAACTACTCAAAAAAGTGGCACAGTAGCTTTTACTGTTAAAGTGCAGGCTCAACTGAAGAGCTTACATTGCAGGGGTTGGGCAAAGAACAAGTAGCTAACCTGTTCTGAAGATGATTAAACTACAAGTTCTAAATTTATACTGCACAGATAACCAGAGGCATGTATACGCACCCAAGGAGTTGTTCTCCACCCAGATTCTGCCGATTACAGATCAGCAAAACATGGCAATTCAAGTTTCATTGCAAATACACCTTCAAAACTAGTCATGGAACAAACCTCAATTCCTTTTCCTTATAGGTAAATCTACCCCGTCGAGAAAATTATGGAATAATCTAACTTTAATGAGATTTCTTCATCTAGTAGCTCAGGCACTGAAACTCTGCTTTCAAATAAGCCAAGGTGACTTTTACATAGCACTTCCAAGTAGTATCTGGAATAATCCACTTCTGACTCATCTGAGATTTAATATTGAGTTTACGTGCCATGTGTTTCATAGGTTAATAATACCTCCTCCAATGTCCACTGACTCAAAAGGTACATACCAAACAGCTGAATAAAGTTTTCATTAGGTCTGGAATTTTAGATGACCAGAAATCACAGCAAATATGTGAAGGGGCCACAAATGATGTCTGCTGCTGGAATCTAATGCACATTTTAGAATTGCAGGATAGGAATAACTGGCTATTTCTAAGAAGTTGGGAAAGTTCTATCATTCCCTATTTATAACAAAAATAAAATGCTGTAATTAATTTGCTGCAGTATTGCTAACTCCCATCTCACTGCACCCTCACCACATTCTTAGCCCTTTCGTCTTGGAGAACTGATTCTTTCCAGCTGCTTAGATTCTGGTCACGGTGTAAAGACCATCAAATCTCAACCGCCACAGGAAAGCAGGTCATCAGATTCACAAGGCAAGACTACAGGTAGAGTAAACACAGCCACACTCCCTCACGTAATGCAACAACTCCCCCAAGATAAGCACAGCTTAAGGGATGATCTAGCTCCTTCGCGGGTTCTGTCCTCACTCTTCCCAGAGTAATCATCAGCCCGTCCTCTCTCTCATCCCACCACATCTCTGACCACCTCCCTCCCCCACCCATCACTGCGGAATCACTGCCCCCTCCACTGTCACTGGATAATCACTGAACCCCGCCCCCCACTCTCACAGGGTAATCACTGACCCCCCCCACCGCACCCCCCACTCTCACAGGGTAATCACTGACCAACCCCATCCCCACTCTCTGGGTAATCTGGGTAATCACTGACCAACCCCACCCTCTGGGTAATCACTGACCAACCCCACCCCCACTCTCTGGGTAATCACTGACCAACCCCCACCCCCACTCTCTAGGTAATCACTGACCAACTCCCACCCCCCCCCCCCCTCTGGGTAATCACTGACCAACCCTCACCCCCCCCCCCCCCCCACCCCCACTCTCAGGGTAATCACTGACCAACCCTCACCCCCCACCCCCACCCCCACTCTCAGGGTAATCACTGACACGCCCACCCCCCCCCCCCCACTCAGGATAATCACTGACCCAAACGCACCCCCCCACCACTCTCAGGGTAATCACTGACCCAAACCCCGCCCCCCCCTCTCTCATGGTAATCCCTGACCCAAACCCCACCCCCACCCACTCTCAGGGTAATCACTGACCCAAACCCCCCCTCCCCTCCCTCTCTCTCTCTCTCTCTGGGTAATCACTGACCCTCCCGCCCCACTCACAGGTGAATCACTGACCAACAACCCCCCCCCGGCTCACCAGAAAAAGGTAAGGGTGCCATCGTCAAACACCTCGGACTCTGTGCTGCGGCGGTCCGGCTCCTGCCGCCGGCCGCCGTTGCTCTTCCTCGCCGTGTCCCCGCGCTGCTGCTGCCGGCCTCCGCCAGGCTCCAAGCTGCCCAGCAAACCATTCGGTTCTCCCGCGGACGGCTTTCTTACTGCACTGCGGATCATGTTGCACGGAGACCTGGGGCTGCGCTCCCCCGACCGACCAACTGACCACCTTCCTTCCTTCTCGGGCAGCACTAGCTGCCAAACGGCTAACCAACTCCCGGCTGCATCATTGCGCATGTGCGGCGGCCACCGGAAACTGGCCCCTTTCGCACCGCTTCCGGTGGCCAAGGTGGCGCAGACTGTGGTCAGATGGAGACTAGGGGCATTTAGTGGCCATAGCAACACTGGGAGGGCACTTACTTTGGTCAAGGTGAGGTCGGGGGGCACCTACTGTAACCCGGGTGAAGCTCGTGGGTTGGCACCTCCTGTGGCCAGAGTGAGATTCAGTCAAAGTAAGTGTTTGATGCACCTTCTGCTGCCAGAGCTATGCTTGGCTGCAATCTGCAGTTACAAATCTATTTAGATAGAAATAGGAACCATTGCACATTGCACAGTGGCGCAGTGGTTAGCACCGCAGCCTCACAGCTCCAGGGACCCGGGTTCGATTCCGGGTACTGTCTGTGTGGAGTTTGCAAGTTCTCCCTGTGTCTGCGTGGGTTTTCTCCGGGTGCTCCGGTTTCCTCCCACAAGCCAAAAGACTTGCAGGTTGATAGGTAAATTGGCCATTATAAATTGTCACTAGTATAGGTAGGTGGTAGGGAAATATAGGGACAGGTGGGGATGTTTGGTAGGAATATGGGATTAGTGTAGAATTAGTATAAATGGGTGGTTGATGTTCGGCACAGACTCGGTGGGCTGAAGGGCCTGTTTCAGTGCTGTATCTCTAATCTAAAAACATAAATGTAAGATACCTGCATCATACCATCCATGAAATGTTTGCACGATAGTACATTTGTTAACATTACATTATCCATTTTTAGAGCTATTGGAAAGGGGGAAGATCTGGTTGTTGTAGTCCATGTCAGGTGAAACAGCATAGGAAAAAAACAGGCGGGATATCCTGCAGTGGAATTACCAGGAGGTTGGAGCTAAATTAAAAGGCAGATCCTCGAGGGTAATATTGCCCAAGCCCCGTGCAAATTGGCAAAGAAAAAGTAGATTTGAACAGTTAACAGGTGGCTAAAGGACTGGTGTGAGGATGGGCTTCACCAAAACTGTGCTGGGACCTGGGTCCTAGCTGAAAGGATCAATACGGCTGTAGAAAGGACTTTAAACCAATAAAGGGAGGGGAAGGGCTTGGCCAGAAATAAAAATAGGCTAATAGTTACATAAATGGAAAAAGGCAAAATCTAGGTCATCAATAGGGCTAAAGTTAATATAAAGGTGCTACTGCTACCACAACAACATTTAATGTAGTAAACATCCCAAGGAGTTTCACAGCAGCATTATGAAACAAAATTTGACACCGAGCCACATAAGGGGATATTAGGTCAGATGACCAGAAGCTTGGTCAAAGAGTTAGGTTTTAAGAATCATCTTAAAGCAGTAAAGAGAGATAGGGAGGGAATTCCAGCGCTGAGGGCCATGGCAGCTGAAGGCACAGCCACTAGTGATGGAGCAATTAAAATCAGCATTGCACAAGTGGCCAGAAATGGTAGAGCACAGATATCTCAAAGGGTTGTAGATTTTTATTTTATTTATTTAGAGATACAGTACTGAAACAGGCCCTTCGGCCCACCGAGTCTGTGCTGACCATCAACCACCCATTTATACTAATCCTACATTAATCCCATATTCCTACCACATCCCCACCTTCCCTCAATTCCCCTACCACCTACCTATACTAGGGGCAATTTATAATGGCCAATTTACCTATCAACCTGCAAGTCTTTAGCTGTGGGAGGAAACCAGAGCACCCGGCGAAAACCCACACAGTTACAGTGAGAACTTGAAAACTCCGCACAGACAGTACCCAGAATCGAACCCGGGTCGCTGGAGTTGTGAGGCTGCGGTGCTAACCACTGTGCCGCCCAATATGAATGAAATTATGGAGGTAGGGAGGGGTGAGGCCACAGAAGAATTTGAAAACAAGGATGTGATTTTTAAAAGCAGGGTGTTGCTTAACCAGGAGCCAATGTAAGTCAGTGAACACAGGGATTGCGGGTGAACAGGACTTAGTGCAGGTTATGAAGCAGGGTTTTGGATGAGCATAAGTTTATGGAGGGTAGAATGTGGGAGACCAGCATGAGTGTGTTGGAATCAAGTCTAGAGGTAACAAAGGCATATATGAGGGTTTCAGCAGCAGTTGAGCTGAGGCAAGGACAGTGTCAGGTGATGTTACGAAGGTGGAGGTAGGTGGTATTAGTGATAGCATAGATTTGTGGTCAGAAGCTCATCTCAGTGTCAAATATGACACAAAGGTTGTAAACAGTTTGGTTTAGCCTCAGACAATTGCCAGGGAGAGGGATGGAGTCAGTAACTAGGGAGCAGAGTTTGTGATGGAGACCGAAGGCAATGGCTTTGGTCTTCCCAAAATTTTGTTGGAGGAAATGTTTTCTCATCCAGTACTGGATGTTGAACAAGCAGTCTGATAATTTAGGGAAAGTGGAGGAATCAAGTTCAGAAAAAATATAGGAAATAATAACAAAATAACTGATCAAAATGCAACATAATTGATAAAAGAAAATGGAATGTGTTAAGTTAAAATGTATCAAAAACATAAGGGCAGGACAAGATTGCCAAATTAAAATTTCTGTACACTAATGACTATGCTACACGTAGCATAAGAAATAAAACAAATGACGTAGAATTGCAAATTCTTAAAGGGTGTCACATAGCGGCATCACTGAGCCCTGTTTACAAACAGGTCATGACTGGGAGAGAAATATTCCAAGTTATAAGGTCATTAAAAAGCACAGGGAAATTGGAAAAGGAGGAGGAGTAGCAATATTGATAAGGGACACTATTACAGCATTCAAAAGAGGAGATTTCAGCATAGTTGTGCAGGCAGTAGAAACACTATGGGTAAAAATAGGAATAAAAAAGAATGCAAGACTTTGGTGGTGGATAGCAGTGATAAAACATCAGGATACGTAAATGCAAAAATTATAGAAGTTTGTTGCAAAACATAGTAGACTGGGAGACTTTTATTTTCATATACTGAGGGCTGAAGAACAGCTCAAGTCCCAAAGGCAGCGACTTTCTTGAGTGTTTTCGGAACAGTTTACTGGAACAAAATGTTCTTGAACCAACAAGAGAACAGGCCATTTTAGATTTAGTAATGAGTAATAAGGCTGAACTGGGCAATAATCCAATTATAAGAGAACAGCTAGCTAACAGTGGCCATAATATGTTAGATTTTGATGTTAGGTTTGAGAGGGAGAAGGGTGAGTCATTAACGTTAACTCTGCTTCTCTTTCCACAGATGCTGCCAGACCTGCTGAGTGAATCCAGCATTTCTTGTTTTTGTTTCAGATTTCCAGCATCCGCAGTATTTTGCTTTTATTATACTAAGGTTTTAAAGTTAGGTAAAGTTGCCTCTATGAGGCAGAAATTGCCTACAATAGACTGGGCAGAACTATTAACAGATAAAACTATCGGTGTACAAAGGGAGGTGTTCAAAAAGATATTTGGTAGAATACAAGACCTGTACATACCCATAAAGGGCAAGAGCTCTACAAGTGTAATTAATCAACTTTGGTCAACAAGGGAAGTGAGAGATATAAAACTAAAAGAAAGGCATTATATGAAGGTAACTAACAGTAGATATCCCGTGGATTGGGAGAGATATAAAGAACAGCAAAGGGATACAAAGCAAGTGGTAAGAGCTGCAAAAAGAGAATACAAGAGCAAGCTTGTAAGAGATATCATGGACAATGCTGAAGATTTTTACAAATGTATTAAGATAGAGAGGGTGGCTAAGAGTAATGTGGGCCACGAATGACATTCGCTGGTAATATTGTAATTGGAAATGGTAGGCATACTGAATAGCTACTTTGTATCAGTCTTCACAGTACAGGATGAGGATAAAATACAAGATACAAAGAAAATAAAAAATATAATAAAATATCAAGGGGAACAACTAACTAGATTTAATATAAGTATAAATATGGTGATGAAACTTAAAGAATAAAAAATCTCCAGGACCTGATGAATTGAGGGGATTTTAATAAGTGAGGAAATTGTTGATTCATCAGTCCTGTTCTTCCAAAACTCCCTAAATTCAGGAATTTTCCCTTGCATTGGAAAATTGCCAATAACACTCCTCTATTTAAGAAATTATAGCCCTATTAGTCTAATGCAGTGGCTCCCAAACTGTGATACATGTAGCTGTGGGAGTACATAGGCCTTCTCTCGAGGGTGCACGGGAGAAATTGTGTAATGGCGGCGGATGTTCTCACACATCCCCTCCACTCGTGCTCTCTCACGCTCTCCCTTAGCATGATTTTACACTTCAGACTACATCATGGCGTATTCTCTGACAGACACAGCACTTTGCCTCTTTAAAGAACCTGAATCAGATGACGTCTCATTTGAATCACAACAAGAATTCCATGATTTATTCTTTCTGGTGTTGCTTAATGAAATGGAGCTGTGTTATCCAGTAAAAGCTCACTTCCTGAAGAAACCAAGTCATTTCACGTTCATTTTTTCCTTACAAAACAAGGGAAATGTGCCCAATTTGATCATATTATCAGATCAAGATGTAAGTTTCAAGTTATTAAAATTAAAGCAGCTTTAAAAGTGGGTGATAATTATAGGACAATTTCTGCAACCTTGGATCACCAAAATATAGATAGTTTCTATCAATAAAAAATAAAATGTATTTGTCTTTTTATTGCCACTTTGCCCATATAAATTAGCTTGTAGGTTCATCTTGAAGAGAAAATGTTTTATTATGCACAAACTTTTTTTATTTCCAAAATATACTTTATTCATAAAAATCTGTAAAATTACATTGCCAAACAGTTTCAAACAGCACCAAAAAATACAAACATTGCAAGGGAGATCATCACAACCCTTCCATTTCACAATTGTCATGCCAATTACAGTTTTACATTTACAGCAAATGAAAATATTCCCGATACAGTTCGAGGGGTTTCCCATGGATCCAGCCCCTCAGTTCAGCTTGGTGGGGGAACCTTACACTGTGGTCTTTCCCCATTGAGCCTTTGCTGCGGCTGCCCCAAGCTTTAGTGCGTCCCTCAGCACGTAGTCCTGGACCTTGGAATGTGCCAGTCTGCAACGTTCGGTGGTGGACAACTCTTTGCGCTGGAAGACCAGCAAGTTTCGGGCAGACCAAAGGGCGTCTTTCACCGAATTGATAGTTCTCCAGCAGTAGTTGATGTTTGTCTCGGTGTGCGTCCCTGGGAACAGCCCGTAGAGCACAGACTCCTGTGTTACAGAGCTGCTTGGGATGAACCTCGACAAAAACCACTGCATCTCTTTCCACACCTGCTTTGCGAAGACACATTCCAGGAGGAGGTGGGCGACCGTCTCTTCCCCACCACAGCCACCGCGGGGGCATTGTGCGGAGGGGGCGAAATGTTTCGAAATGTGCTGGAGGTAGCGTAGAATTGCAAAGGCTTGCTTTGGAGGGATTGAAATTTGCTTTACACACTTCAAAATCTTGCACTACAAGGTCAATGTTACTACAATGTATCAAGCTTCCTGAGGAATGTAGTCTATAATATAATTTTCCACATTTACTATGGGGAATTTTTTTTGGAGGTCGGACACGGTGTTGGTGCTTTTGATTAAGGATGGGATTAAGGAGCATTGACTTGTCAAGTCTCAAACAGTGCCAGAGATAATAATAAAAACAGAAAACACTGGAAATACTCAGCAAATAAGGCAGCATCTGTGGATAGAGAAACAGCGTTAACGTTTCAATTCAATGACCCTTCATCCGAACTGGGAAAAGTTAGAAATGTTAATAGGTTTTAAGCAAGTAAGAGGCTGGGGAGGAGGGGATAAAGAACAGAAAGGAAGTGCTATGATAATATGGAAGACAGGAGAGATTAAAATGACAAAAAGAGTTGGTAGTGCAAAGCCAAAGAGTGTGGTAATGGGACAAGTAAAGAAAATATGTGTCAGGTGCAAATGGCAGAATGATGAACAGCTACCATCCAAAAGCAAAAACAAGAGAAAACTGATTAAAGCCAAAACCTGCAAAGACAAAGGAAACAAAATGGGAGCAGAGATTACAGACTGAAACTGTAAATTTAATGTTGAGTCTGGAAGGCTGCAAACGGCCTAGTCGAATGTTAAGGTGCTGTTCCTCGAACTTACATTGAGCTTCACTGGAACTCTGCAATAGGCTGAGGACAGAAAGGTCAGCGTGAGAGCACAGTGGAGAATTAAAATGACAGGTGACCAGAAGCTTGGGGTCACACAGACTGAACAGAGGTGTTCTGCAAAGCAGTCACCCAATCTGTATTTCATCTCCCTAATGTAGAGGAGACGGCATTGTGAGCAAAATACTAATTTGAAAAGTACATGTAAATCACTGTTTCACCTGGAAGGAGTGTTTGAGGCCTTGGACGATGAGGAGAGGAGAGGAGAGGTAAAAGGACAGGTGTTGCATCTCCTGCGCTTGCGTGGAAAGGTGCTGTAAGAAAGGGAGGGGATGTTTGAAGAGTGGACCAGAGTGTTGCGCAGGGAATAGTCCCTTCAGAATACTGGAAGGGGAGGCAAGAGGAAGATGTGTTTGGTGGTGTCATGCTGGAGGTGGCGGAAATAGTGGAGGATGATCCATTGAATACAAAGGCTTGTGCGCTGGAAGGAGAGGACAAAGGGAATCCTATCATAGTTCCGGGATGGGGGGAAGGGTTGACAGCAGAAGTGTGGGAAATGGGACTGACATGGTTGGGGGCCCTGTCAATTACAGGGGGGGGGGGGGGGGAGAATCCTCAGCTGAGGAAAATGGAAGACATAGCAGAAGCACTAGTATAAAAGCTTGCATCATCAAAACCGATAGTACGGAGACTGAACAATAACATTGTTTGATGCAGTGGAACTTCAATTACCTGACAAACTGGGCCAGGGCATGTTGTGATAATTGATTATTTTGGGGTAATCAAAGTATTGATTGATAAAGAAAACACATACAACCAGGTTTTTCCTGTTAATTGGTTTTATTTACATAGCACTGACATCTCTCTCGTACGATCCCTTGGCTAGATTGTATTTAGATTCCAAACCACATTATGGCATATTTTCCGGCAAACATAGCATTTTTCCCCTTTAAATACCTTGATACAAGACTTAATTAAAAATATAAGGAATTTCATATTTGACTAATTGTAATTCAATGCGTGGAAGGTTGTTCCTTTGACCAGTAACTGTTTTCATTGAATGTCTGGTGAAAATGTTCAAAGCACTTTGATTATCAATCCATTGCCCCCAAGAACTAGTTGAACAATGTAAGGAATTCGAACTCGTGACTGGCATCAAAGGACAGAACAGATTGATGCAGCCAGTCACAAAAAGAAAATGCACATGCAGGCTCTCTGCAGGCAATTAAAGTGGTTCCCAACTGCAATACATCCACTGATAAAAAGAATGAAAAAACTCACAATTCCTCACTGCATCTGGAAAATTCTGATTTAATTGTTCATTGACAGATTAGCTTTAAAGGTGGAATTCCATTTCCCAAAATACTACTCATCAATTTTGTAATCAATTTCCAATAATTAAAATATTGCCAAGTCAAAGTACTCATGGTTGGGGCTAAACCACCAGAGATAATCACAGAATTGTTACAGTGCAGAAGGTGGCCATTTGCCCCATCGTGTCTGCGTCAACTCTCTGAAAGACCAATTCACTCAGTTCTATTCTCCTGCCTTCTCCACATAACCGTGCACATTCTTCCTTTTCATATACCTGTCTAATTCCATTTTGAATGCTTCAATTGAACCTGCCTCCACCATGTTCTCAGGCAGCGCATTCCAGACCTTAACTACTCGCTGCATGAAAAAGATTTTCCTCATGTCACTTTTGCTTGAAAGCATTTAAAATAAAATTAAAGATGTTCAGCAATAAACAATGAGTTTGGCACTTTTTCATATTTCAAACAAGATAAAAGCACACAAAAAACATGATGCATTTAAAACAGTGCGACAAGCGCACTAGTCTAGAAAAAGCTTAATGACAGCTTGATTCAAGAGAAATCCAATTTAAAACACACACAATTTGCTACTATGCTGCGTACGATTCTGGTTAATTTTCTCCTCCCAAACATGGAGTATTGCGGCCATTATAGCAGCCTGAAATCTCCTGATTTGGCAGAAAATCTTAAGGGAGGCCTCTTAAAGTCCTGGGAGGTACCAAAAACTCAGGTAAGATTAGTGTGAAACCATTATCATCGTCATGCTCTGGGGTTGCTTTTGAAATAACCCCAGTTGCAAGGGAAGCTTGTAACAGATTCAGTAAGTGTTAGCTGCCTCATGTGGGCCTTGTGCACAACTCCCAACAATAAGATCCAGTGAGTTATAACAGCACGCATCCATCAGCACATCTTGATAGGGCCTGGGAATAATTGAACTGGGGACAGTTGGTGTTTGGGGAACTGGGGGCAGTTGGTATTGGGGTCTGAGTCTTTTTTATAGTTGTGTACACCACACGGTAAATATATCTGCTGGGACATGATCGTGAAAAATGGATAGATGGCTAAAGACAGGTCACGTCCAGAAGAACACGCAAAGTATTGTTGTGGAATAATCAGACTTGGCACGGGGAGTACTCGCAACTGACTTTTATTAATTTGTGCACAAGGAGAACAAACACAGTAGAGCTCACATTGAGACTCAGTGCGATGTTCTGAAGAATTTCAGTAAAACAATGGCAATTATACTATTCTGCAACCAATAATCTTACAATAGTTCAATCCTTAATTTGCATTCTAAAGCACCAATAATATTGCAATTCAGTTTTTGCTCTAAACGAATAAGATACAGTAATTTTCAATCCTTCGTTTACATATCTATTTCACCATTGGCCTTGCAGCTGGTACAGCGCAATAACAGAAAAGTACATTTTGCTTCAACAACACTCTTCTTATCTCATCACCCAGACATGGCACATTCCTAAGGAACAGTTAGTGTGAGAAATATACTGACCAGGCAAACCCGCACCCCTTGTCCAAGGGTGGCTTACCTCAGGTTCCACAGTATCAGTGATGAGAAGCGAAGTAATGAAATCGCTGGTGAAACTATTGACTCTACATCGAATATCAGCCTGTGAAGCGAAGCCTTAACACCATGCAGATAACAGAATCAACATTAAAGAATGTAAATATAGCAAAAAATTACATCAAAATGAGATTTAGATGGACTGATGCCACAGAATACCCTCAGCCACAACGAGTTATGTGATGAAGTCCTATCGAATAACAGCCTAAAACCATCTCTTCTGCAGAGACATTTGGAAACAAAACATGAACGACACATGGTCAAACCACCAGAATTTTTCAAGCGGGCACAAGTACAGCTAATGGTGAGCAACAGAGTTTTGCACTCTGTTGCTGCTGATGACAATAGTAAAGCCCTTGAAGCTTCATGTTTAGCGAGTTATAGAGTTGCAAAGTCAGGAAAACCTCACAGCATAGCAGAGGAACAAATACTACTTGCGGCTGCAGACATGGCAAGCACTATGCTTGGAGAGAAGGCCCAAAATTAATTCAGGTAGTGCCATTATCAAACAACACAGTGTCATGTCAAATTCATGACATGGCCACTGATATCCTAACTCAATTAGTGAACCATGTCATTGGCAGCCCAGACTTTGCTCCACAGTGACATGAGGTATATATACGAAGATGAAACAAAATAGGACATTTCCTTTGCAAGACGCTGCCCACCCGAACAACAGCTGAGGAGATTGTCCAGTTGGCTGACAGCTTAATAAATCAACATGCTATATCATCTGGTCACAATGTGTTGGCACCAATGGAGCAAAGTCAATAACTGGTAGGAACAGTGGAGTAGTGAAGCATTTCAGAGCAGTTGCTCTCAATGTGTTCTGAGTGCATTGCAGTATACATAGAGAAGCACTCGCAGCCAGAAGCATGCTTACTAACTTGAAGGAGGTCCTGGACAATGTTATGAAGATGGTAAACTTAATAAAAGCTGGACTCTTGAATTCCGAATAGGAACTGAGCATGCCAATCTATAGCCGCACACAGAGGTTCAACGGCTGTCACGTGGCAAGGTCACATCTTTAAAATTCACTCTAAAGTCGTCATTTTTAAAAGATGACCCATTTCCATTCTCAAATTGTTTGCATGTCACTATCTGGCTCTCACAGCTGGGTTACTTGTCAGATATATTCTCTCACCTGAATGAGTTAAATCTAGGACTTCAAGGGCTGAATGCAAACATCTTCAATGTCCAGGTCTAAACTGAGTCAATGATTTGGAAAAAAAGCTGGAATTCTGGGTTTACTTTGAGGAGGAAAACAACACCTAAATTTTCCCAACTATCCATGAATTCCTGACAATTAATGAACTGCAGTTCCAGGGTATTGTTAAAGGTGACATCAATCAACATTTCACTGAACTGGTGAGGCAATTATGTGAATACTTTCCGTCAATGGGCAACGCAAACAGCTGGGCTCGCTACCCTTTCACAGATTTTTCTGCAGTATCCGACGACGGACTCAAGATTCAGTTCCAATTAAAGCAGTTGGCTGAGTTTTGGGTCCAAATGAAAACAGATTTCTCTGAATTGTCAGTCAAGGCTGTCAAGGTATTATTACCGTTTGCTACAATTTACCTGTGTGAAAGTGGATTTACATCACTCACTGGAATGAAATCAAAGTATTGTCAGTGCCTTTGTGTAGAAAACAACTTACAACTTACAGACTATCACCTAATACTCTGAATATTATGCTCGAATAAACAAGTTCATTCATCACATTAATGGTAAGTAGTACCTTTAAGCCATTGTTGTATATGTGTGTATTATAACTTGTACATCTTGTACCATGCTTGGGTATTAAAGGCGTTAAAATATTAAACCTGTATGCTGGTAGGGGTACTTAGGTAGCTGACAGAGTTAAGAGGGATACACAATAAGTCAAGTGTGGGAACCACTTTTCTCATGTCAGTTGTGGGGAAATTACAAGAATCTGTTGTTAGGGACAAAGTGAGCAATTGGACAAATATGAGCTGATCAGAGAGAGCCAGCATGGATTTATAACATGTAGGTCATGTCTAATGAAGCTACTTGAATATTTTTGAAGACTTAACTAATGTGGTAGATAAGGGACAGTCTATGGATATTATTTATATGGACTTCGAGAAGGCATTCAACAAGTTTTCACATGACGCACTGTAAGGTGGCACTCTAAACAGTGTAGGTGGGAGCAGAAAACTGCAAAAGGGCATTGATAGATTAAGTGACCAAAGAAATCTAGATGAGAATATATTATAAATGGCAAGTGTTGTATGATCGCCTTAAGAGTAATGTCCTTTTAAGAACTCAGTATTCTAATGAGCTAAGTACCAGGATGTAGTCATGTGACTAGAAGCCATAGTCACTCTGTAACTGTAACACCCTGGTCAAAAGTTCTGCAAATAGTTTGTTCAGTATTGTATATACTAGTTTAGCTGTTCATAAACCTTTAGAGATCTTCAAGGAACTGGAGTCCACGTACCTCATTGCATTACTTAAGATAATACAAAGAACACACGACAGCAAGAAGCTGGGAACTGTGGATGAGCAGAGAGATTTAGGGATCTAAGTATCAAAATCATGAAAAAAAGCAGTGGAGAGGTATAAAATATAATTTTAAAAAATATAAAGGAATGTTGGCCTTTATCTTAAAAGGGATGGAATACAAGGAGTAGAAGTTATGTTACATCTGTAAAGAGTTCTGGTGAGACCCCATCTGGAGTATTGCATTCTGTTTTGGACATCTGGAAGGATTTTTTTGGACTTGGGCTAAAAAAGCTAATTAATAAGGTCAGATTCCAAAGACAAGGTTTGTATTTGCTAGACTATAGAAGATTAAGGATGATCTAATTGAGGTTGTCATGCAGGCCCCCACCTGCCAAGAATGAGGCACATTAATTTCACCACATGAACAATGATTTTTAATCTGTTACTGGAGTAATGAAAGAACTTGCTTTTAAGAAAAGACACCAGACCCTTGACTGGAGGGATATTTGCATAGTAACAGACAGTACTTGTAAAGGATGAGGGGGGTCACTCCCTGCTCCAATTTAATCCACAATGGACTTTTGATTGCCAGACATTGAAGGTGGAGAAGCTAACATTCCAGGTTAACTGCTAAGATGCACCCAATACACAGAAGAGACCTGGTCAAACCAGTCAGTCACGTGACCACCTGCTGGCCAACTAGGGGACTTTTAAATTGGGGAAACAGTGTTTGAAAACAGAAAGGACAGAAAGCTGTTTGCTCCTCGACTGGAAAAGGCCTCTTATGGCTGTCTTGCCACTGCCTCTCTCCTGTCTACTCTCATATCTCTCACCAGCTTCGGAATACTAACATTGAAGACATATGAACCCCAAGAGAGAAAAGTCTTCTACAGTGAACAAGGTTTAAGAAGAATACTGGGCCCCAATGAAAAGCAAGATCTACCTACAAGCAAGGACTACAATGAGCTCGAAGCACAGTAACAAAAACCCCTCTTCAAAGATTGCCTGAAACTTTTTCACTTTATTTTTCTTCTGCTCTGTTTTGTCTTTATTTGCATGAGCGTATATTGTATGCATGCGAGAGGGGCGCAGTGTGTATCAGAAGGGGTTAACTGAATTAGAGTTTAAGTTTTAATAAATTTCACTTTTCTTCTTTAAACCTAAGAAAGCCTGTTTGCGCTCATTTCTTTGCCTTATAATTTGAAAGGGGTGAACAAGGATTCATCAAGGGGGGAGCTCAAAACACTGTGTTTAAAACAAAACCTTGTTCCAGTAAGACCAGCTGAAGGCTGAGAAAGACCTCTAGACACCTTTCTCACCTGGTCGTAACAGAAATTTGGTTGCTAGCATCCGGAATTTTACCCACAGACAAACGAGAAATTGGAAGTGGGAAGCCAAATTATTCCCAATCAAGAAAGAGCAAGGTTTTTAAACAGGTTTTCTTGTGGTTGTGTGTGATTGAATACTAACATGTCTGCAACTGAAGCGAATCACTCTCCTAGCCAGGGTGAAGTAACTTGGGATAAGTTGAAAGCACTGTCTATGGAGGAGTTGAGAAAAATGGCTGACCAGCATGGGATTACTGTACACGGCAAGGCTAGGAAGTCTGAACTCCTAAGGCTAGTGGCCAACCATTTTTCCTTTGAATCTGAAGAAGCAGAAGCAGTGTTAGAAGTAGACCCAGACAGGGTACTGCTAGCAAAGATATAATAGAAACAAAGGAAACTTGAATTAGAAGACAGGGAAAAAGAAAGGGAGAGACAGGAAAGAGAGAGAGGCAGGAGAGGGAGAAAGAGGGAGACTTCCAGAAGGAATGTGAAGAAAATGAAAGGCAGGAGAGAGAGAGAGAGAGAGAGAAAGAAAGAATATTCCAGAAAGAATCCGAAGAAAGAGAACTGAGGCGGCTTGAGTTAACTGGGGGCAACAGAGTAACCCCAGTGAAAGCATGACCAATATGGAGGAGCAGAATTCAGGGCTGGGTACAAAATTGCTAAAACTAGCTCAACTAATTCCAAAATTCAATGAGGAAGATGTGAAAGAATTTTTTGTGTCTTTTGAGAAACTAGCAAGGCAGCTAAAATGGCCAGCTGAGACTTGGTCTCTTTTAATACAAAGCAAGCTAACTAGAAAAGCCCATGAGGTTTATTCCTTGTTGCCAGATCAGAGTTCATCAAATTATAAACTGACCAAAAATGCTATCCTCGGGGCATGTGAATTAGTACTCGAAGCTGGCTGCAAAAAGTTTAGAACCCTCAAAAAGCAAGCTAATCAAACTTATCTGGAGTTTGAAAGAAGTAAGCAGCTGGCTTTTGACCAGTGGTTGAGGCCTCTCAAAATACAGCTCAGCTGTGAGGCTCTCAAAGCAGTAATCCTGTTAGAGGAATTTAAAAACTCTCTCCCACTCTCAATAAAGACCCATGTAGAGGAGCAGCAGGTTCAGGGAGCCCAGCAAGCAGCCGTTCTGGCCGATGAGTTTGCTTTAATTTATAAGTTGGCTTCCCAGGGGAGAACCTTTCCTAATCACCCCCACAAAACCGAAAAGGACAACGGGTGGGAAGGTGATCTCCGCTCAGGCAGTCCTGGGAGAGAAAGGAAAGCAGGAGACACAGGGGGCCTTCCTACTGCCAAAAAGAAAGGTGCTGTGAGCAAGAGTGAGACCCAGAGACCTGTGTGCTTCCGTTGTAATAGGGCAGGGCATTTAAAAGCTGACTGCTGGAAACTAAAGGGAAAACCGGTAGGGTTAATCAGGGCAGTGAAGACTGGACCCTGATGGAAAGCACAGAACAAGCTGTGACTTTAACTGCAGTCAGAGTGCAACCCAGGAAGCTTACTACGGCCAGTGCAGGAAAGGTTAATAGGATTCTTGAAGGTCATCAGGGTTTTGTATCTGAAGGGAAAGTAACCCTCGAGTGGGGCAAGCAAGCCCATAGTGATTCTCAGGGACACTGGGGCCACTAGATCCTGTTTACCGGGAAAAGGCCTGATCTTTCCCCCAGAGAGTGCAGTGAACACCAAAATGGTGGTGCATGGCATTGGAGGGCAGTGTATGCCTGTACCTGTACACTGGGTGTACCTGGAGTGTGACCTAGTTTCGGGACCGGTGACCGTAGGGATTGACCCTAGTTTGCCTGTGGTTGACCTGCTCCTAGGTAATGATCTGGCAGGGGTGAAGGTGGTAGCCCCCCAAGTAGTGAAAGAAAGATGGCAGGAGGGCAGAGAAACTGGGCTGTGGCAGGAGACAGTTCCCTGCAGTTTCCCTGAATGTGTAGTGGATCAGGTCATGATCAAACCAGCTCCCCCAAAGGAGACTGCATTGGCACTGCAGGCAGATGACCATGAGGTCTGCCTATCCGAGACTTTCTTTGGAAAATTAGGAGACCCAGGGAATTAATTAAATGGATTTTCCTTAGCTGAGGCTCAGCGAGCCGACCCAGTATTGCAAGAGTTAGCACAGGCTGCCCAGTCTGAAAGTGAAGCCGAGGGAGTCCCTGATTGTTACTATTTAAAGAATGAGGTACTGATGAGGAAATGGAGTTCTCCTCACTGACTTGAGGGCAAGGAGTGGACAGTAGTTCACCAGTTATCAGTGCCACATAGGTACCAGGGGAGAAATATTAAGGGCCCACGAGACTACAGTAGCTGTACATGCCGATATACGAAAGCCAAAGCCCGGATAAGACAGCAATTTGACTGGCCAAACTCCACAAAGATGTGGTGGAGTACTGCAGGGGATGCCACATGTGACAGGTTAAGGGGAAACCCTAATCTACAGTCAAACCTGCACCCCTAAGTCTTGTACCGGTGTTAGGTGGACAGCAAACGGCTGGTGAACTGTAAGGGAACCCTGCCAAGAACAAAAGGGGACAGGCAGGCACACAGCTGGAAAAAGTTTGGAAAGAGAAGGGGAAAAAGAGACCTAGAGGGCAGGTCAAAGCAAGTCCGGGAGGAATCCTGAATGTAAACCCCTACTGTCCGGTCAGACAACCCCGGGAAATGTGAAAAATTAGGCCCCACATCCTCCTATGTAAATGCAGACTCTAGCAGCACCCTACTAGAGTTGCTAACAGCATTTACAGGAACTTGTAGAGACAAAGAGAGACCTCTAGGGGGCACAGAAACCGTGAGGGTGATGCCTCACCTAGTCGAAGTGCCAGAGGAGCATGCAGTCATGTCTGCACACATACCTGCAGGCAGGAATGTCCCAGAGAACAAAGGGGAGATTAACAAAGAATCCTTCCCCACAGTCAGAGGAAAAGGGAACCACCCATCCCCTGAAGTCAAAATCCCTTGTATGACTCAGCAAAGCACTGAAAGAGAGTTCAGAATAGAGCCCCCCCACCCCCCCCCCCCCCCCCGCCCCCCCCCCCCACCCCACTACTAACTCTCTGGGGGAAAAAATGACCTCAACAAGAATAAAACCCGAGGCAGTCATGGCAATGGGCAAACTGAAGAAAGGGTTTGATAAAATATATAGAAAGAAACTATTTCCTCTGTTGGGACAGCCAGAACATAGACTTAAAATTAGAACTGGGCTCTTTGGGGTGATATCAGAAAGCACTTCTTCGCAAAAAGGCCATGGAAACCTGAAACTCTCTACCACAAAAAGCTGTTGAGGCTATGCCAATTTAAAATTAATAGATTGTTGTTAGAATCGTAGAATTGTTATAGCACAAGAAGGAGGCCATTCAGCCTGTGGAGTCTGTGCTAGCTCTCTGCAAGAGCAATCCAGCTCGTCCCACACCCCTGCCCTTTCCCCATAGCTCTGCAATTTTTTTTCCCTTCAAGTACTTATCCAATTCCCTTTTGAAAGACACAATTGAATCAGCCTTCAGCACTCTTTCAAGCAGTGCATTCCAGATTCTAACCACTTGCTGCATAAAAATGTTTATCCTCATATCGCCTTTGATTCTTTTGCCGTCTCCTTAAATCTGTGTCTTCTGGTTTGAGATCCTTCCACCAATGGGAACAGTTTGTCTCAATCTACTTTGTCTAGACCCCTCATGATTTTGAACACCTCCATCAAGTCTACTCTGCTCTAAAGAACAGGTTAGGCAAAGGTATTAAGGGTTATGGGATCAAGACAGATAGATGGAGGTAAGATACAGATCAGCCATGATTTAATTGAATGGCAGAACAGGCTTGAGGGATTGAATGATCCTCCCTATGATGAAAGTAGTTGAGAACTCCTATTGCTCCCTAATGCAACACATCAATTTACAAACTGGGAGCTTCAAATCTGTACCAGAAAAAAATGTTGTTCCATTGTAGATTCCATTCAGAAGGATTCTCAAAGGAAGATTGATTTCTAGTCCACAAATGATTCTTGTGATTACTTTGGGTCCATCATCTTTGCTTCGGTCAGGACGCAGACTCAGTGTTAATGTTCTCATCTGTTGTTCAAGGCTGATCCTTTTTTTTCCAGCAATTTGACAATCCAAGTACTTCTCCCAATCTGGTTTTTCAGAATCATTCCTTTCTGGGTTCTTCCATAGCTCTGCATAGGAATCTTTCTCCATACCCTTCATGGCCATGAGCATTTAGCTGAATGCGCTCTTTCCCTAATATGGTATGAAACTATCTGCATGAGCAAACTCAGCATTGACTGTTGTTATTTCTCAACCCTGAAGGCAACATTGCTTAGCTGGTAGATGATAAGGCTTTATTCTAAGTTCATTTAGCTATACAATAGGCTTCATGTCTTCTCTGAATCCAGAGTCAATATGTGTTTTTACAAATACGTAGAATTAGTAGAATTATAATTTTGTATGTTATTACATGAAATGTATCATATTTGTGGAATTATGGCTTTTGGCTCTGCACAAAAACACATGGCTGATTCCTACACTCTTACTAGCGAACAATCAGATATTTGTGATTCCTCAGTGCTCAAGCCTCACAAAAACCATGCTGTCCCCGGTTTTCTTCCAGGTTAGAAGCTTATATGGTGCTGATGTATAATGTTTAACAAGAACTGGCTTTTATTATAGCATTCTCTGATTGCTTTGTATTGATTATGATTGTAATAATTAAAGCCATATTATGTGCTATCTCAGTGCTCACTGTTTACATTTGGGGTTAATTATTTACACATTGAGTTCATTGTCGGTGTGGGATGTATGGAGCCTAACAATAAGACACTCTCCACTGCATGATTTTTTTTTCTTAAGTTGATTTTGTTTTGCCTGCTAAGATCAAAAGAGACAGTCTGAACAATATCCTACTCTTAACAAGTAAACTGCTAACTCACTAGCAGCACAATTAGGAGCAGCACAACTCGTTTTCCCTCTTGGAATATTTTTATTTTTTGTTGATATGACAAGAGACTACTTTTGTATCCTTGGTCAATAGGGAATGAAATTTGGGGGATGGTAGGGGGAGCATCAATGTACAGGTTCAGGTGGGTTTCCCTTGGTTCCATGCTCTGTCCATAGGCTTTAGAGGCCTTCTGTCTAAGTTTTTTATTCATTCATGGGGTGTGGGTGTCGCTGGCCGAGACCATCATTTATTGCCTACCCCTAATTACCCTTGAGAAGGTGGTGGTTAGCTGCCTTCTTGACAACTGAATGGCATACAAGGCCATTTCACAGGGCAGTGAAGAGTCAACCACATTGCTGTGGGTCTGGAGTCACATTTAGGCCAGACTGGGTAAGGATGGCATATTTTCTTTCCGAAAGGACGTTAGTTGGCCAGATGGGATTCTACAGCAATCTGGTAGTTACGTAGTTATATAGTAACCATTACTAGTACAAGCTTATTTTGTTCCGGATGTATTTAATTAACTGAATTTAAATTCCCCAGCTGCCATGGTACGATTTGAACTCATGTTTAGAAACATAGAAACACAGAAAGATTTATGGCACAGAAGGAGGCCATTCATCCCATCATGTTCGTGTCAGCCAATAAAGCGTTATTCAGCCTAATCCCAACTTTCTCCCAGTCTATAGCCTTGTAGGTTACGACATCAAGTGGATCTCCAAGTATTTTTTAAAAATGGAATGAGGGATTCTGCCTTTACCAGTTACTTGAAATCTATGCCCCCTATTATTGACAACTCTGCAAAGGGAAATTGATCCTTTCTATCCACTCTATCTATGCCTCTCATAATTTTATACATCACAATCAAATCTCCCCTCTGCCTCCTCTGTTTCAAAGAAAACAACCACAGCGATCCAATCTTTCCTCATCGCTAAAATCCTCCATTCCTGGCAATATTCTTGTAAATCTCCTCTGTAGCTTTCTGGTGTGATCACATCCTTCCTGTAATGCAGTGACCAGAACTGTACGCAGTATTCTAGCTATGGTCTAATTCGTGTTTTGTACAGTTCTAGCATAACCTCCCTGTTCTTATACTCTAGGTCATGGCCAATTAACTTCTTTATTAGGACAATTCATCCTCTGGACATTTCTTACCTCTTCCTCTATTGTAGCTGAGATAATCATCGCAATGGTTCACGAAATCAAGCATCCATATGTTGTAGGATTTTTTTTTTCTCTATTAAATATATTTGGAAGACTCAAAAAAATCTTAGAACCCATTTAGTAAACTTGCAACATCTATTGATTGTTGAAATATTGAATTTTGTGCTGTAACGTGTCTAGCAAACACTCAGAGACATAAAGGGACTCCAGTTTCCTTGTCACCTACATTCCTTGAGTGAATAGGGATTTGGACACCAGCAGCACTTATTCCAAATCGCATTTTGTTGCCATATATGTTTGAAAAAATAGCTCAAATCCATCTGAAAGCTTTGTTACCCACAGGGGAGCTAGCCCCTCTAAATGATGATAAATTTTCTATGTTGATGCAATGACATGCCCCCAAAACCTACAGAAGGACTCGTTGCCGCTGTGTAGGAGTTCCAACCAACCAGCAAGAGTGGCTTGATTCTCCGAGGGGAAGAAAGAGAGAATAACACCGGGTGTATGCTCTATGAATCTATAGCATTGCAAAAAATACAATCGATTACTGTGGAATGACCATTATCGCAGCTCTAGTTATCCACCTTCCCAGTTATCTACCAGAAAATTTAGTTGGATAAAGCCTTGTGTAAGGTGATCCTTTATTAGCCAGCATTAATGAACCTCCCCCTGTCTGCTAGAAATCACACCCTCACTGAGAAATATTGCATTCAATTGATGCCATTTGTATTGTGGTTGTGTTTGTTTCCATACCAGGGGTATTGCTATGCTATAGAAGCAAAATCAGAATTTAGGGGATCTCAATAATCCAACAAGTTTCATTTTGATGAAGTAGGCTTTCCACTATTGTGACTAATGGAGGTTTTGCTGTATCATGTTTGCATGTTATAGTTTTCCCATCAATCCTCCCCAAGAGGAGAGTTTCCTGCTTTCAGTGCCATGAAGACCCTCTATTTGAGGGTCTCTTTTTCACTAATAAGTTGTCTACTGATGATAGCTTATTTATTGGAATAGCTCTTTAGTAATAGAGAGATTCAAAGAGGAGGATGTGCCAAAATTTAGAAATGCCTTATATAATGTCACATCTTGAAATGGTGTTTTCATCACTTTAAATTGGATGCTGCTTGCTAAGAGAGATTCTTTGCTGTCCTTGTTCCCCTGTATGGATAAGGTGAGAAAATGTTAAAGAACTCAAAGAATAATAAAATTGATTACTAGCAGACAAATGCTGTTGCAACATGGAACCAGATGCTAGAAACAATGGGCCAGCAATTGTTTACATGTGTTCATGAATTAGTAATTGTCCCAAAGGGACTTCTGTGAGCATTTTGGCTTTATCCTGAACGAATATAGATTGCCTTATTTGTCATTTCCAGCTATTTGTGATTGACATCTGTATTTAATTTTGAATGATACCCTTTTGATTTTTCTTTGTCTCTGTTCAGACATCAAAGCAAAAACCCAAATTATTAGTCCAGAATTGGCTGGAGGGGGACATCTCATGGTGAACTCCGTGAGTTGGATTTTATTCTTCACGCTTCAGTTCCATTTTTTCCCCCTGCAGCGCCAATTGCTGGAAGTGCGAATTAAAAGCACGACGAGACCAATAGTTTATCTTCTTAACCAATGACATTTAAGGATTGAACAAGAAACAGAGCAAATGATGGAGAAGGAAATAGACTGGATTTGAGCCAGATTAGACAAAAAAAGAGAAATAGAGGGAAAGAAAAGTTGGAATGAGAGAGAGAAAGAAAATCAGGAAAGACTGAGTTGAGTGGCATTGCAGGAACATAAATTACCCTATTTTTGCTGAACTCCCCTCCTCCCTCTCTGTGTTTTTGTGTCATTTGTTTTATGAGATTAGATATAGACTGTACAGCAAGTAGTGGACAAAATGTACATTCATAGCATGTGTAAAATGAAATGAATTATAAATTACACCATGAAAAAGCAGAGGTAACTTTCTGCAGCAAGTTTCATTCATATTTATGGTGCAAATGCAGCAATTTCTTGACAGTCACAGGGATGTTGACAGCGAGCTCCCGCTTTTGCTAGGCTAACGGCAGGGCAGTACAAACCGTCCAGCAGTTGGTGGCGATTCTCGACTCAGGGCGTATCTCCTCCTCCTTGTCACAAATTGCCTGAGTTTTTCACACATTAATTACTTTTCCCAGCAATTTTTGGGTCAAAATCCCCCAAGGGCATGGCATCTGGTGAAAGCCTGGATGGCAACACTAGATCTTATTGTTTGTGCTCACGCGCTTGTGTATGTCATAAAAACTATTGAGACTTGAACAACATTCCAGTGTCCAAGGACATACATTTAAGTTAAAAATTAAAGCAGTAAACAAGGTCAAAATAAATCGGGACACAGACGGGATTTGTTTCAATATTGAGGTTACAGATACATCATAGGCCAGATTGTACCACACTTTTGAGAAAAATGGAACGCAATACAGAAGTACTGGATTCCTACTAAGTCATTACAATGACTGGCTGTGTATATAATTTTGCCCACTGTCTTTCCCATCTTCCCTTCTTGCTGAACTCCCCTCCTCCCTCTCTGTGTTTTTGTGTCTTATTTGTTTTATGAGATTAGATATAGACTGTACAGCAAGTAGTGGACAAAATGCACATTCATAGCATGTGTAAAATAAAATGAAGAAAATCAATTTTTTTTTAGAAACATTCAACTTCCATTGCAAAGCGTGACATGATACCCTGGCATCCAAAAATCATGCAATCATACAGCATAGAAGGTGGCCATCCGGTCCATCATATGTGTGCCGGCTATGAAAGAGCTATCCAATTGGTCCCACTCCCCCACTCTTTTCCCACAGCCTTGTAATTTTTTCCTTTTCAAGTATATTTCCAATGACTGAATCTGCTTCCATTGTATTTTAAGGCAGTTCAATCCAGGTGATAACTTGTGGCGTAGAAAAAGGTTCAATACCAACTGGTTATTTTGCCAATTATCTCAAAATTTATATGACTTTGGAAGCTGATTGTTAAATAAATTCCTGTCGCTGGAATTCTGCAGGATCTATGACATCACAAAGCATGACGTTATAACTGAATGTATCTGTGTTCTAGCAACATGACTTTGAAACAACATCCGTTTGAATACAACCCAACCATGTTCCATGGTCTTCTTAACTGAAAACTGGATGAGACACATGGCAGAGGCACTACCCGAATAGAACCTGATGATTGTTGCCATTATCGTTCACGTCTTCTTTGGTTGCGCGCCTGAACAAAAGTGATATATTAAAAGCATGTGACTATGAGTTACTTTATTTATCAAAATGGAAGTTATTTTCAAAACTATTTGGCAGTCCTTAGAGTTTGAGAGGGGTGAGGTCGAGGAAGCATGGCTACATCCTAAGACCCAACAACTATCACATGTGGAGTCCGAAGAAACGCTGGCTGTTTTGAATTGGTATGGGAACTTTTCGGGGGGAAATCGAAATTACTGAAGTGTGTTAATCTGATGCAAATTATGAATAATAATTAATGGCAGATTTTATGTCCTTCACCTTTTTAATAAGAATGTAATTTTTCTCAATGAGGGAGAAAGCTAATAAAAACAGGAAGTGCTGGTAATACTCAGCAGGTCTGGCAGCATCTGTGGAGGGAGAACAGAGTTAATGTTTCAGGTTTGTGACCTTTCCTCAAAAAATATATTGGATTCTAATTACCCTCATTGCCAAGAACCATTGGTATCTCAACTTTAATCTTTGATGGAAGATTTAGCTCACTGAGAGCTCAAAAGCTCTTGCTAATAGTGGAGCTGAATCTCTTTTGAAGTTTTTTTTTCTAAAACAAAAGATTATGACATGTCTGAGGAATACCTCTAACATTTGAATCCTCTTGTTTAACAGGCTGAACAACTATACTGTTGGTTCTACTGCTGACCCCTTGGATGTCATGTGGGTTGGGTTGAAGCGAACTTATGGGTGCTCAGATATTTCAATTAAAAATATTATAAATAATTCCGGAAAGAAAAATCAAGAGGTACGTACAGCAGTCCATGGTACAGTGCCAGAATAATGTAGTAATGAAAACATCCAGTTTTGGCCTTCCTGGAGCTTAATTTGCCAATGATCTCTTTTGTTCCTCTTTTCGGTCCTTCCGAATCCTCATCACTTCTTCTGCGCTTACTCTTTCCTTTGTGAAGCATCTCCCCTGAAATATTCTTCATGGTGAAGATTGACATAAAAATGAAAGCTGTTCTTGTGGTATAAAGTCCCTTTTATTTTAAAGTGTTGATTATTCACAATGATACAATATTTAGCATGAAATTAGGTTGCTTTTGCCTGGGCAACACCCACACACTGGAAGCTAACTATGCTATCTCAAAGTGCAATATATAAACACCTTGGAAATTGGTACACCCAGAATGTCATGTAATTTTTAAACAACACCTGCATAATCTGGAAATGGTGGCATACCTGATGATGCACCTGCATGTCCTTAATCTATGTTGCAATATTATTTGAGAATGCTTGGCAGTACTTTGATCCTGTTCGCCATTTCTTCTTAGTATGACTCTGAAGATGTTGAAGCATCAGTAGATAGCATACGACGCAAAGCAGCTGCTGTAAGGGAAAACTCCTCTCTGCTCGAGGTAAGAACTTTATTTGCTTTGGAAATGAAGTCATTGTGATAAAGTAGGAAACATGGCAGCCAATTTGCACACAGTGGGCTGAATAAGTGCGGATGTTTGAAGCAGGAATGGTGGCGTGGAGGACGAAGAATCATGTCGGAAGCATCCACCCGGAAATCCGGCATTGTGATGTTGGTTCTGGATTTAGTCAGCAGCGGGAAAGCACCAAGGCGGCATCACCAGCCCAGTGTGATGGGAATGTATTTTAAATTGCTAAGCCCTTACTTTTAATACATTTGCATCTAATTCATCGTGATTCAATGGGGGGCTTGGGATTATGTGCACAGTGCGTAGCTCTCACTTGCCTTCAGATTCCTGATGGTTAAAAGTTGGCAGCACTGAGGTGAGGCTTCAGTGCTGTGACAGGTAGACAGCCATGACCAGCACTGCACAGGGGAAGGTGGCGGAGGCCATTGTCGGACTACAGTGCTGTGCATTCTGCAAGAGGGGTTGGGTTCTCGGGTGTTTTGTAGGGTGGGGTGGGGGGGTTGGTGTTGGTTTTGGGTGACTGTATCAGGTGACCAAACTGTTGGATGAGAGGGTCGGCTATCAGCAAGGGTAGGCACTGAGGGCCATCAGGGAGTCTGCCGGGAGAAGTAGCAAAGGCACAGCTGCCAAGATAGGGTCATCTCTGCATTGAAAATGCTCTGTAGGCCCACTGATAACCTGGCATGGGTCTTATACACCCTGTCCTTTTGTACCTCAGTGGCGTGATGCAGCACCTCTGACAAAGGGAAGGCCTGGAGGCAGCAGCGCCTGCCCGTGAAACTCCACAACGAGAGCAGCAGCAGCCGGCCACGCCAAGAAGGGCCCACCTATATCAGAAAGTGTACCTGACTCAAATCAGCTACCTCCGAATGTCCAAGTGGCATTGTGAGCAAAGACTATGGCTGTCCTGGGAGGCCGTCACTACTTATGCATCATGCTGCAGGATGAGTTGTGACCTTGGGATTTGGTGGTCACCCTATGCCAGTGGTCCTGCAGATCACAGTGACACTAAACTTTTACGCGTCTAGATCTTTCCAAGGAACCACCATGGACGTGTTTTGGGTCTCCCAAGCAGCAGCCCACTGCTGCATCAAGGAGGTGACCAATGTCTATTCAAGAGGGCTGGCGACTATATACGCTACCAGACCGACCCTGACAGTCAGGCCAAGAGGGCTATCGGATTCGGGGCCATCCTCTAGGTGCAAAGTGTGATAGATTGCACACATGAGGCCATCAAGGCTCCAAAGGACCATCCAGCTGCCTAAAGCAACATGAAGGGCTTCCATTCAATCAGTGTTCAACTGGTCTGTGACCACCGAAAGCATTTCCTGCAGCACAGCAGAGGGGGGAGACCTTGCATGATGATAATATGACTTAGCAACACCGCCGAAGAGAATGTGGAGGAGGGTGGTGAGCAAGCAGCCCTGGTGTTGAGGCCAGGCAGATTGAGCAACAGGCCAAGGAGACAAGAGACAATCTTATAAAAACCCACTTCCAGCCGCTCTGATGGTGATTTAGGGAAAAAACAATAAAGTCTCACTTCAAGGCATGCAGTCTGTCTTCTTTCTATTTGTATTCTGTGCCTAGTTCCCAGCTTAACCATGCGCTAGTACCCATGGGAGATCATATTCAAATAAGGGCTGTGCCTACATTGTCATTCCACTAAAGGGGAAGAGTAAAGTCAGCAGCTCATAATTAATGCACAATAGAATAATCACTTTGACACAATGACGGTTAATGGCTTGAACTTTGTATGAGGCAGCACACGCCAAATTTCAAACACCCATGAACCCCCAGGTATGTCTAGATGCTTTTATGAGGTGTGACTCCCTGCGCTAGCAGCCTGGCTGGAGGCAGGCTGCTGATCAGGCTGTCCCTTGGCCTGTGATGATGTCGATGGTCATCTTCTGGCTGCCTGAGACCTGGTTGGTCCTGGCTGCCTGAGGGTTTCCTGCACTGGTGCCAGACTCTCCTCAGGTATCATGGTTACTAGAGCTGGGCTCACCGGCGAAGGAGCTGAGGAGCTGGTGTCCACATTCAGAGCGCTTTGAGGGGAGCCCCCAGATGTGCAGGTCAGCCTCTTCTCCTCCATTTCAAGGCTCACTTGAACCTCCCTGCTCATCAGAAAATAACGAGGAGCTGGAGAAGTCTCCAGGTGTCTTGTCCTTCCCTCTCCTTGCCACTGCTCCGTCAAGCTCTTGGCCAAGGCGATGGTGTGCAGCTCTGCAAGCATTTGTGGGATCTGGCTCTCCATGAGGGTTGCCAACCTCTCGTCGTAGGATGCCATGCGCTTAAATGCCTTAGACATGGCAGTACACATGGCATGAATGGACTCCTCTATTGTCTGCTCATGGCTGTGCATGGCCTCTGGCATCTCTGCCAGATGTTGCCTTACCTCTCTCTGCAACTCCAGCATGCCCTGTGCTGCCAACACCAGAGGCTCATCATCAGCCTGGGGCTCATCATGGGCCTGGCAATCCACAGTTCTCTCACTGTCAGTGGCCTCGGTTGTCTCACCCACAGCCAGCTGATCAGATGCCTGTGCTGTGCTCTCACCAGCTTGTGGCCCTGATTCTACAGCTGTGCGGAAACCCACCGAGGTGAA
This sequence comes from Heterodontus francisci, assembly GCF_036365525.1. Lineage (NCBI taxonomy): Eukaryota > Metazoa > Chordata > Chondrichthyes > Heterodontiformes > Heterodontidae > Heterodontus > Heterodontus francisci. The sequence goes on from NC_090384.1 coordinate 37,123,604, forward strand.
AATATCTGCACTGGTGGAAAATGCAGGAGAGTCATGTGATGGTGCAACTTCTGAGTGCTCCTCCTCCTCAAAGGTGGATGGCTGTTTCCTTCTGCTTGAGCCTCCTGCAGATGCCGACCTGCATGAGAGAACACAAACATGTGTGGATTAGGCTGTGCAGATCTTGTCATGCCAACCATATGTGATGTGGATCTCCAGAAGTGAACTGTATGTCGATGGAAGACAATCCACACTCTCTTGCGTGGAGACTCCAATCTCTCCACCTGATATGGAGCAGCTGCTTGGGATCCTAGCTAACTCTAGTGCCTCCTCCTCCACTGTGGAGGGAGGCCGAAGATCTGCGATACCTCCACCAGTCCAGGCTGTCTCCCTATTGTTATGGGCCCTCTTGTCCTGCAAGTAGAAAGAGGTAGATAGTCATACTTCACAGAGACATCAACATGATAGTTCTGCCAGTGTATTCGCCCCCCCCCCCCCCCAACCACCCCATTCCCTACTGGGGTATCACATATAGCTAATGCTCTGTCCACTCTCAGGGGAGTTAATGAGGGGGAGTTGTGAAAGAAGGTGACCTTTGGCTGAGATGCAGCCATGCTTCTGTCAGAATGAGATGATGCCTAATCCCCTCTGCCATCGCCATTTTAGTGCCTCCCTCCACATGACTCACTTCCTCCTGTGTAGCCACTTGCATCACTAAAAATGAGAGAGGTATGGAGCACTCACCATAGCCGAATGCAGGAGGTCATTGACCCTCATGCAGCACTGTACCTAGATTCCCTCACTGCCTTCTACAGGCCTAATCTGGCAGATCTTCAGGACAGACCCAGGGACGGTGATGGAAGAATCTGGGACATTAGCTGAAGATCATACAGAATCATACCCATGTCAGGCTGCTGCTTGACTAGTCTGTGGGACAGCTTGCCCAATTTTGGCACAAGTCCCCAGGTGTTAGTGAGGAGGACTTTGCAGGGTAAACTGGGCAGGGTGTGCATTTGTCGTATCTAGTGCCTTGGTTGATGCCGGTTGGCCTGTCCGGTTTTATTCTTATTCAACTTTACTGTAGAAGTTTGATACAACGGAGAGCCTTGCCAGGCCATTTCAAAGGGCAGTTAAGAGTCAACTTCATTGCTGTGGGTCTGAAGTCACATGTAAGCCAGACCGGGTAAGGATGCAGGTTTACTTCTCTAAACGACACCAGTGAACCAGATGGGTTTTACAACAATCCAGTAGTTTCAAGGTTACTGTCATTCATACAAAACGTGCAACAATGAAAAAATACAAACTAAAGCTGAACAGTTATAAAAATTGACTTTACCTTTTTAAAAAATGGACAATGCTGCTAAAAATGGCTACTGAAGGTAAATGATCTGGCCTTTGTAATATGTCTGACAGGGACAAAGGAATACCTTTTCAGTTGGGATGGGTCAATTACACCTATCCTGAAACATTCCTGAATTGAATGGGTTCTTCTGAAACAAAGAAGTTATGAAGTCGCCACATCCTAGGCCATTGTTGCTCACCACAGGTAGAGAGATCCACATCTCTAAATAGAGACAAAGGCATGAAACCATTTTTGACCTTAAAGATAGCTCCCTGAGGGCATAGAGAGAAACACCCAGAAAGAAGCATCACCAAGAAGCTTGTTTCGAGCTAAGGGACTGCAAAAAACCCAGCAAGACAGAAGGGAAGAACCCTGCTGTAAAATTCTACATCTTATGCAGCAGTGAATTAGAAGTGATGCACTGTCTGCAACTGAACTTTTAACCAAGTGAGAAACGTACAAACACCTCAGGCCTTCAACCAACGAGAATTTGACTTCCGAGAGAATTCAACAGATGTACCACGACTCCTGAAGCCTACCTCACTTAAAACCACGTATTCCTTTCTCTCTCTATCTGTCTCTTGTGTGTGTGTGCACGCGTGCGCGAGTGAATGCGTGAGTGGATGCAGTTGTGACAATTTCGGGATAAGGCTTATTGCTCAATAAATAATTGATCTTCTGTTTTAAACTTGCAAGAAATCCTGTCGCTGTCTGTTTATTTGACAAAGAAAACACCAAGGGGTTAAACCTGAACAACAAAAAACACTTGCTGTGGTCAGGTGAGAACCACTCACACCCCTCACCACGTAGCCATAACATTACCATTATTGAGACTAGCTTTTTATTCCAGATTTATTAATGGAATTTAAAATCCAGGAGCAGTTTCAGGTGATGTTGGTTAATGGATAAATATTGACCAGGACACCAAGGAGACCTCCCCTAACCTTTTAAGTCCACCAGGGAGGACAGACCGAGTTTATAGTCTCATCAGAAAGATGCCACCTCTGACTGTGCATCACTCCCTCAATACTGCACTAAATGAGGTGCTTGCGTCTCTGGAGTGGGACTTGATCCCACAACATTCTGAATGGAAGCAAGAGTGCTAGCAACAAAGGCATGGCTGTCACCTGACATGTTTAACTGCAATTATAAGCCATTTTAACTATTGTCTTTACTTAGATGCCTTTCTTTTGCCACCCCAGTAAAGAGAAAAGGAAAGAACTTGCATTTATATGTATCAACAAGAAGTCCCAAAGTGCTTTATAACGAGTGGGTTTTTGAAGCAGTTGCAGTTGTTATTTAAGGGAACTGCAGCTCATCCAGTAATGGATCCAGTAATGAATCAGCTGGAACTTTGCCTGCAATGCAAGAACTCCAAACACAACAGATTTTCCATTAGAATATACATGAAATAAATCAGCTGTTTGATGCTGGGTTTCCTTCAAAAAGCTGTACTTGCTCATAACCAGATGCTGTGTAGAAGAGTTAGCTTTGTGTGTATTATTGCGCATGACAGTGTTCACAATATCTCAGAGAAAGGCCCTCCATGCTCTATGCTTTTTCTCCCTTGTCAGCTGAAATTGCGACAGCTCTGCAAACGAATCAAAGAGGATACCATGAAAAAACACAAGAAGATTAAAGTTGATTTGAGCAAGAAACTTAGAAAGAAAAGTCTGACTGACGAGATTGGCTTGTCAACCTATTACAACCCCAATGAAAGTTTATGCCAGACGCTCGAATACGTTGTTGCCACTATGTCCGACCTGGAGGTGATGATGACAGATATGATCAATAGTATCGAGGAGCATCCCAATGCAGACAGAATGCTAGAGAAGGACCCCACGACATCCAGGAAAGAGTCCGAAACTAGAAACATGCCACACAAGCCCAAATCTTTATCATCAGTGTTAGAGGAAGTCAGGTAACCAACCCTATATCATGAATATATTTCTGATAATGATAGGACTTCTAAAATTATATAGAATTTACAGCACCGAAGCAGACTAATCGGCCCAACTGGTAAATATTGGTGTTTAAGCTCCACACAATCTGCCTTCTACTCTACTTCATCTCAATGTATCAACATTTCTTTCTAATCCTTTCTCATTCATGTAATTATCTAGCTTTCCCTTAAATGCATCTATGCTATTTGCCTGAACTTCTCCTGTGGTAGTTAGTTCCATATTCTTTGTGTAAAGTTTCTCCTGAATTCCTTATTGGATTTATTAGTGACTGTCTTATATTTATGACTCCAAATTTTGGATTTCCCCATAAGCAGAAATATTTTCTCTACTTCTACCCGATCACATCCCTTCATAATTTTAAAGATCTCTATTAGGCCACCCCTTAGCCTTCTCTTTTCTACAGAAAAGAGCCACAACCTGTTCAGTCTTTCGTGATAGTTTTAACTACTCACTTCTAATATCATCCTTGTAAATCCTTTTTGCACACTCTCTATATTTTATATTCCATATTTTTCTGTATTCATTTTGTAATATGGAGACCAGAACTGTGTACCGTACTCCAAGTGTGGACTAACCAAGGTTTTATACAACTTTAACATAATTTCTTTTCTTTACTGTTCTATTCCTCAATTGACAGAGCAGAACCATGGGTTTGGAATACTGGAGCACAAAGCTGTTAAGGAATGTAGAAATTGAGCCTTCTTGTATTTTTATAAAAAATCCCCACCACGTACACCATTCATACCTATTGCTGAAAGTCGCATATATCGGGCAACTGGCGCTAACCATTAACCATCACCATAGGAGTTGATTACAAGGATGCTGTTTATAATGCATCAAGCAATCTGGATATTTTGCGCTGTATGAGAGGTGGAAGCTTTGTTATCTTAATACTTGCTGGTTGCCACTGGTCCTTTCTATTGCTTTTGAATTGATTAGCTTCATAACAAAGAAACGCAAAATGTATTGGATGACTCCGATATGTCGTAGCAGTAAGACAAGTATGCACAGACCTCCGGAGCAATAGGGAGAACCACAATAGGCCAGCGACAATAACTTGCATTTATAGTGCACCTTTAACGTAGAAAAACATCTCAAAGTGCTTCGCAGGAGCATAATCCAACAATATTTGACACCAAATCAAAAGAGACATTAAGACAGATAACCAAAAGGTTGGTAAGGAGTATTTTAAAGAAGCGGGAGGTAGAGAGACAGAAAGGTTTGGGGAGGGAATTCCAGAGCTTACAGAGATGGAGACCTGGAGTTAATCGATGATTTCACTCTTTTTATACATTGCACAGCAGTTTTACAGTCCCCTCCTTACATTGAGCGAATCACCTTCAGAGTGACACACTCACTGTAAGTGGTGGGGACTGGATTTGAAGTTTTGCATCACTCCTGCTGCGGGATATCAGCGATGACAAATGGACCGCTTCTTCACTTTTGTCACCTGGTGTTGGAAGCAACCGTGCTCATATGCAGGACAAGGTTCATTCAACACTCTCTCAAAGGCCAAGAATCCCATCCATGCACCAGTGTGAAATTTGTCTTTTCCCATGTCAGTCCCATCCCAACTGGTATGAGCTTGGGCAGACTCAACCAATGGTTCCCAATCCAGAGAAATTCAACACTAAATTGTAGATTGACTGGTGAAATGCTCATGTGGAAATGAGAAACATCACAAAGTGTGCGCTGGAGGGATAGTCTTCTGAGGTTAGGGCTAAAGCATATATTGTTGAGGTTAGAGGAAGCTCTGCTCTATATCTGGTCTATGCTGTGCCCTGAACGTGTACGCTGCTCAAATCTTAGCTGAGATATTTTCCATTGTGAGTTAACTAGAGACTGAAGATGCTCCCTTGTGGTTAAGTGCATCCATCAGGTGCACTGTTTTAATCTGAGTTTGTCATCCTGTTGCTATTGATGCAGCCACTTTGCATTATTATTAGAAAGATTGAATCATGTCCCCTGGTAAGCTGACACTTGGCTCAGCTGGTAAATTGTTAATGCATCATGTAGCTGCTTAGCAAATTCCGAGTTGTAGAGGGAACTAGGTGTTCTAGTGCATAAGTCACAAAAAGTTAGTATGTAGGTACAGCAAGTCATAAGGAAGGCTAATGGAATGCTATCTTTTATTATGAGAGGACTTGAAAATAAAAGTAAAGATATTATGTTTCAGTTATACAGGGCATTGGTGAGACCACATCTCGAATGCTGTGTGCAGTTTTGGTCCTTATTTAAGGAAGGATGTAAATGCGTTGGAGGTGGTTCAGCGGAGGTTTACTAGATTAATAACTGGAATGAGCGGGTTGTCTTATGAGGAAAGGTTGGACAGACTGGGCTTGTTTTCACTGAAGTTTAGAAGAGTGAGGGGAGATTTGATTGAAGTATATAAGATCCTGAACAGTCTTGACAAGGTGGATATGGAAAGGACGTTTCCTCGTCTGGGTGGATCCAGAACTAGGGGGTACTGTTTTAAAATTAGGGGTCACCGTTTTAAGACAGAGATGAGGAGAATTTTTTTCTCTCAGAGGGTTATGCTACTTTGGAACTCTCTGCCTCAGAAATTGGTGGAGGCAGGGTCATTGAATATTCAATTTTATTAAGGCGGGGGTAGATAGATTTTTGTTAGGCAAGGGAATCATAGGTTATCGGGGGTAGATGGGAGTGTGGAATTCGAGACACAAACAGATCAGCTATGATCTTATTGAATGGCGGAGTAGGCTAGAGGGGCTGAATGGCCTGCTTCTGCTCCTAATTCGTATGATCGTACATTCGTAAACATTGCCCCTGTTGTGAGGGCTTAGGCAGGGAGACAGCATTTGATAGATCAAAACAAATGGAGGATATGTGCTAGGTGGCTGGCCTCCAAAGCTGCCTCCTCTAAAATACGTGGCCATTTCTCCATACTGTGACAGTCTCTGCAGCACAACTGTGGCCTAACACCTGAAGGTTGTTAGCACCCTTGGCTTGGAAGCAGAGAACATTAATGAAAATGTTAGCAAGTGTCTGAGCTTCCCAAACAGCACCGGTTTGCACCTCCCTGCCTGGACCAGGTCATCTCCCATTAACTTATACAATGAATTTTTTTCTGACATGATACTTTTGCTGATAATCTGTGAAGGGTTGTGGCGCAGTGGTTAGCACCGCAGCCTCACAGCTCCAGCGACCTGGGTTCAATTCTGGGTACTGCCTGTGTGGAGTTTGCAAGTTCTCCCTGTGTCTGCATGGGTTTCCTCCGGGTGCTCCGGTTTCCTCCCACAAGCCAAAAAGAGACTTGCAGGTTGGTAGGTAAATTGGCCATTATAAATTGTCACTAGTATAGGTAGGTGGTAGGGAAATATAGGGAAAAGGTGGGGATGTATGGTAGGAATATGGGATTAGTGTAGGATTAGTATAAATGGGTGGTTGATGGTCGGCACAGACTCGGTGGGCCGAAGGGCCTGGTTCAGTGCCGTATCTCTAAAACTAAAAAAACTAAAAAACTATTATTGTCTCCCTGGTAACATTTGATGCAGGGGGAGAAAGGGCTCAGGTGAAGGGAGATTTAGAAATCTAAAGACAGAATTTGAGGCAATACAGCAGTGTAGCAATTTGGGTAAAGACAAACTGAGTGAGACAGGAAGGAACAGAGAATTTAATGGAAATAGTGCATCGTCAAATAAGGTCCAAGCAAAGAATAGTAGTAAAAAAAAAAATACAATTAAAGGCTCTTTATCTGAATGTGCAAAGCATCTGCAATAAGATATTCTTTTTTTTTCTTTTGGGCCTCCTTATCTCGAGAGACAATGGATACGCGCCTGGAGGTGGTCAGTGGTTTGTGAAGCAGCGCCTGGAGTGGCTATAAAGGCCAATTCTGGAGTGACAGGCTCTTCCACAGGTGCTGCAGAGAAATTTGTTTGTTGGGGCTGTTGCACAGTTGGCTCTCCCCTTGCGCCTCTGTCTTTTTTCCTGCCAACTACTAAGTCTCTTCGACTCGCCACAATTTAGCCCTGTCTTTATGGCTGCCCGCCAGCTCTGGCTATAAGATAGATGTGGCACAAATAGAGATAAATGGTTTGGGTCTAATTGCCATTACAGAGATATGGGCCGGAATTTTATCCTCCCCGTGCCCCCCAAAGAGCGGGCTGGTGGCGGGGTGTGCCAAGAAATGGAACAAAGAACAAAGAAAAATTACAGCACAGGAACAGGCCCTTCGGCCCTCCAAGCCTGTGCCGATCCAGATCCTCTATCTAAACATGTCGCCTATTTTCTAAGGGTCTGTATCTCTTTGCTTCTTGCCCATTCATGTATCTGTCTAGATACATCTTAAAAGATGCTATCGTGCCCGCGTCTACCGCCTCCGCTGGCAACGCGTTCCAGGCACCCACCACCCTCTGCGTAAAGAACTTTCCACGCATATCCCCCCTAAACATTTCCCCTCTCACTTTGAACTCGTGACCCCTAGTAATTGAATCCCCCACTCTGGGAAAAAGCTTCTTGCTATCCACCCTATCTATACCTCTCATGATTTTGTACACCTCAATCAGGTCCCCCCTCAACCTCCGTCTTTCTAATGAAAATAATCCTAATCTGCTCAACCTCTCTTCATAGCTAGCGCCCTCCATACCAGGCAACATCCTGGTGAACCTCCTCTGCACCCTCTCCAAAGCATCTACATCCTTTTGGTAATGTGGCGACCAGAACTGCACGCAGTATTCCAAATGTGGCCGAACCAAAGTCTTATACAACTGTAACATGACTTGCCAACCCTTGTACTCAATACCCCGTCCGATGAAGGAAAGCATGCCGTATGCCTTCTTGACCACTCTATTGACCTGCGTTGCCACCTTCAGGGAACAATGGACCTGAACACCCAAATCTCTCTGCACATCAATTTTCCCCAGGACTTTTCCATTTACTGTATAATTCACTCTTGAATTGGATCTTCCAAAATGCATCACCTCGCATTTGCCCTGATTGAACTCCATCTGCCATTTCTCTGCCCAACTCTCCAATCTATTTATATTCTGCTGTATTCTCTGACAGTCCCCTTCACTATCTGCTACTCCACCAATCTTAGTGTCGTCTGCAAACTTGCTAATCAGACCACCTATACTTTCCTCCAAATCATTTATGTATATCACAAACAACAGTGGTCCCAGCACGGATCCCTGTGGAACACCACTGGTCACACGTCTCCATTTTGAGAAACTCCCTTCCACTGCTACTCTCTGTCTCCTGTTGCCCAGCCAGTTCTTTATCCATCTAGCTAGTACACCCTGGACCCCATGCGACTTCACTTTCTCCATCAACCTACCATGGGGAACCTTATCAAACGCCTTACTGAAGTCCATGTATATGACATCTACAGCCCTTCCCTCATCAATCAACTTTGTCACTTCCTCAAAGAATTCTATTAAGTTGGTAAGACATGACCTTCCCTGCACAAAACCATGTTGCCTATCACTGATAAGCCCATTTTCTTCCAAATGGGAATAGATCCTATCCCTCAGTATCTTTTCCAGCAGCTTCCCTACCACTGACGTCAGGCTCACCGGTCTATAATTACCTGGATTTTCCCTGCTACCCTTCTTAAACAAGGGGACAACATTAGCAATTCTCCAGTCCTCCGGGACCTCACCCGTGTTTAAGGATGCTGCAAAGATATCTGTTAAGGCCCCAGCTATTTCCTCTCTCGCTTCCCTCAGTAACCTGGGATAGATCCCATCCGGACCTGGGGACTTGTCCACCTTAATGCCTTTTAGAATACCCAACACTTCCTCCCTCCTTATGCCGACGACCTAGAGTAATCAAACATCTGTCCCTAACCTCAACATCCGTCATGTCCCTCTCCTTGGTGAATACTGATGCAAAGTACTCGTTTAGAATCTCACCCATTTTCTCTGACTCCACGCATAACTTTCCTCCTTTGTCCTTGAGTGGGCCAATCCTTTCTCTAGTTACCCTCTTGCTCCTTATATATGAATAAAAGGCTTTGGGATTTTCCTTAACCCTGTTTGCTAAAGATATTTCATGACCCCTTTTAGCCCTCTTAATTCCTCGTTTCAGATTGGTCCTACATTCCCAATATTCTTTCAAAGCTTCGTCTTTCTTCAGCCTCCTAGACCTTATGTATGCTTCCTTTTTCCTCTTAGCTAGTCTCACAATTTCACCTGTCATCAAATGGAGTAGGAGGTTCGGGAGCCCTTCCCGACCTGCTCCCACCTCCACTGCCATTTTACACGGGGCAGTGGCGGGGGGAAATGGCCTTCCCATCCCAGGTCAATCAGGGCCCCTAAGTGGCAGACGGGCAGCCCAGGCCTGAGAAACGCCACATGACAAAAGCAGACAGATTTCTGACGGCCTGGGGGGGAAACCCTCCTGACCGGGCACACTGAGCACGATGGAGGACTGCCCCCAATGCCACAACCACTCCCTACGCCCAACATATCCCTCGCACCCCCCCCCCACCAATCGACCCCCCTTGCCTCGCCGGGGCCCGACCGATCCCTGGCGAGGCCTTAAAAACCTACCTTTTCCCAGGTCCGTCCTTCCTATCTTCTTGAAGCTGGGTTGCAGTCCCAGCAGTGGCCACCACTCCCAGTGGCGCTGCTGAGACTAAGAGCAGCCAGCCCGCTGATTCACCAGCAGCTCCATTAGGCGGGACTTCCGGTCTCAATGAGGTGAAGGTCCCACCTAAGACCAATTAAGGGCCTGGAGACCATAAAATCCAGACTGGATCACCAAGCTCAGCGAGGGTGGGATCGCCACCAGCTTTTCGGTCGGTGGACAGCTCCCGTCTGACAAGGGAAAAAGTCCGGCCATGATTACAAGGTGACCAAGGTTGGGAAATAAATATTCCATGATACACAACGGCTGCAATTATACGTTAGGCGGGGGCTAGCCCGCCTCCGCCGGGCCTGGGAGCCATGCCAGGATTTTATGTGACCCAGGACCTTAATTGGCCTTGGGCAGGACTTCCACCCCTCAGAGGCAGTAAGTTACGCATCCAAAAGCTGCCAGCCAATCAGCTGGCCAGCAGCTCTCAGTCCCAGCAGCTCCACTGGAAATGGTGGCCACTGCTGGGACTGCACCCAACCAGAGCAGCAAGAGGGACGCTGGCCCGGAAACAAGGTAAGCCTCTGGGACCTCGCTGGGGAAAATCGACTGGACCCCGGCAAGGCAAGGGGGAATGGGTTGTAGTGGGGAGGGGGGGGGGGGGAGTGTTGTGTAGTGGTTTTACTGGGACAGAATGAAAAAGGAGGAGGAATAGCTCTCATAGTAAAATACGATATAAGGACAGCAGTGAGAAATGAACTTGGTTCAGAAGATGAGGAGGTAGAAACAGTTGCACTGGAGATTAGGAATAAAAAAGGTTAGAAATCACTGGTGCGAGTAGTTTATAGGCCCCCTTAACAGTAATTATGCCATTGGACAGAGAACTAAGCAAGAAATAATTGGAGCTTGTAACAAAGGCTATGTAAAAATTGTGGGGTACTTTAATCTTCATATGGACTGGACAAATTGAATTGGCAAAGGTGGACTGGAAGATGAGTTTGTAGAATGCTTTCGTGGAACAATATATTGTGGAACCAACTAGGGATAAAGCTATTTTAGAAGTAGTATTGCGTAATGAAACAGGTTCAATTATTTCAAGAAAACACTATCTGCCAAATGAGAAATATTAATTAATCGGTTGGAAATTTACATTACATTTTTCATGGAGAAAATTCTACAGTTAACTTTTTAAAAAACTGGCAGCCAACATGGCCACCGCAATATGCATCTGAAATACCTTTTCCACATTCCAAGGCCCAACCACAGCCAGAAGTCTGAGAAGCCCTGGACCCAGAACAATGGCTTGTTCTAAGTAATTGAATTACCTTAATTATTATTTCATTAATTATTAATTGGTGGAGGCAGAAACCCTCAACTAATTTGAAAGGTACCTGAATCTGCATCTGAAGTGCTGTAACCTGCAAGGCTACGGACCAGGTGCTAGAAGGTGGGATTAGATTCGGTGACTTTTTTTCTAGCTGGTGCAGACACAATGGGCTGAATGGTCTCCTTCTGTGCTATAACTTTTCTATGGTTCTACCTAGGATTGCTTCATTAGCATGGCAATCAAGGCAATCCTGACACATTGACTTTTGACTTTGAAAGAGCAAACAACTCTGAATGTAAATACTGGCATCCTGGGGCCTATGGAGCCATTTCTGAACCTTGTATCTCATTAGAAGGTTCCAGAGAATACGTTGAGGTGGTCATGCTCCATCTCTGAAAACACTGAGAGTTTTATAACACAGGCAAGAGACAAGCAGTAACTGAGTGTGCAGCAGCCAAGAAGACTGTGTGCCTCCCTTTCTCTCTTTCTTGCTCTCCAGCAAACATCAGGTTTGAAAACCGTCTGCAGCTGTGGGCCCTCCAAGCCTCCAAGACTGCTACAGCCAGAGACTAGGGGAAGAAAGCCACCTACCATTTTGCCTCCAAGAAAACCCTGAGCAAAGCGGGCCAACCACAAAGTGCACTTTGGCCAGCCAGAGACTTCAAGAATTTTTCTGCAGCCAGAAGACCACCGAATAACTGTAGTCATAGTATTCAGCTGAAAATTGATCAGTTACATTGTTATTTCAGTCCATATTTACAGTACACATGGTACCTTACTGTTGTAATAAAGTCATATAGTATCTACTCATCCCATTGGGGCAAAATTTCACTGGCTCAACATTCTCACCAAATACTAAAGCATTCCACAATGCAAGACTCTCAAATTCAACACAAGTTTCCTTTTCTGAGTCTCACTGGCCTGTTTTGATCCTCTGAGGGATTACTGATGCTTATCCTCCACATGAGCAGTCGTCCAAATCCCTTGTGCCTGTCCTGCTCCCAAACCCGGCATCCGCTTATGTTAAGGCAAGTGATACAGGAGCGTCTTAGTGACTGAGGCAGGTGAGTCTTGAGGCTGAGCCAGGCACAGTGAATGACCCGTGTTTATCCGACACTCCAGGGAATGTTTAAATGGATCTTTACTCTTTAAACGGATCTTTACTCTGAATCATCCAACCTCAGACTGTGTATTTAACTTTTATTTATTCTGGACTTTAATTCAACCAAAAAACCTACTTTCCACTTTGTAATCAACTTGTGTGCATGTGATCCTCATGTGAATGTGTGCTTGAATGTATAGCTTTTTTTTATTGTTTTAGATCAGGTTTAGCTTGTTGAGTATAATAAACTTACTTCTTTCTTGTTTAAACTGAAGAAAACCTGTCCGATTGTTTTTTTCAAGATCAAATTAAAAGTAAAAGATTAAGCACAACCACTGTTTAAGAGGAATAAACCCTATTGCGGTGACCCCCCCCCACCCCCACCCCTCCCTACCTTGGCTGTAACAATTAGTAATCTCATAGTAAAAGATCCTCTGGGAAAAAGTGATCATTATAAAATGGAATTCCATATTAAGTTTGAAAGTGACATATTGTTGTCCAAACAAGAATCTTGAACCTAAACAAAGCCAATTACGTAGGTACGAGGGAAGAGCTGGCTAAAGTTGATTGGGTAAAAAGACTAAAAGGTATCGGTTTAAATAAACAATGGGAAATAGTTAAAGAAACAATTCAAAATGTTCAACAAAAATACATTCCATTAAAAAAACTCAGCAAGAAAAATCCATCTGTGGTTTATTAGGGAAGTTAAGGATAGCATTAGATTAAAAGGATGCTTTTAATGTTGCAAAGGATAGTAGTAAGATTGACGATTGGGAATGTTTTAGAAACAAGCAAAGGACAACCAAAAAGTTGATAGAAAGGAAAAAATAGAATATCAGAGTAAACTAGCCAGGAATATAAAAAAGATTCTGAGCTTTTACAAGTATATAAAAAGGAAGAGAGTAGCTGAAATAAAAATTATTCCCTTAGAATCAGAGACAGGAGAAATTATCATGGGGAATGAGGAAATGGCAGAACAAATATTGAACAAATATTTTGTCTCTATACATACCAGAAATAGAAGGTAATCAAGGGTCTAATAAGAATGAGCAACTTAAGGTGATTAATATTAGCAGAGAAAAAGTAGTGGAAAAACTTAAGGGACTAAAAGTGACAAATTCCCAGGACCCGATGGCTGACATCCTAGGTTCTAAAAGAGTTAGCTGCAGAGATAGTGGATATGCTGGTTATGATTTCCCAAAATTCCCCAAATCTTAGAATGGATTGGAAGTTAGTAAATGTAATACTGCTACTCAAGAAAGGAGGGAGAGAGAAAATGGAACTACAGGCCAGTTAGCCTAACATCAGTTGGTAGAAAAATGCTGGATCTGTTATTAAGGAATCCTTAATGCACTTAGAAAATCAAATAATACTATGATCAAAGTCAACATGATTTTACAAAAGGGAAATTGTGCTTCACAAACTTATTAAAGTTTATTGAAGATGTAACTAGTAGGATAGATAAAGGGGAGCCAGTAGATGTAATATCTTTGGATTTCCAAAAGGCATTTGATAAGATTCCACTCAAAAGGCTAATACACAAGATAAGGGCGCATGGAGATGGGAGTAATATATTAGCATGGATAGAGGATTGATTAACCGACAGGAAGCAAAGAGTAGGGATAAACGGGGCATTTTCAAGTTGGCAGGCTGTAACTGGTGGAGTGCCACAAGATCAGTGCTGAGGCCTCAACTATTTACAATCTATGTTAACGACTTAAGTGAAGAGACCAAGAGCATGCATCTAAGTTTTCTGATGCTACAAATCTAGGTGGGAATGTAAGCTGCGAGGAGGGCACAATGAGGTGGCAGAGAGATCTAGACAGGTTAAGTGAATGGGCAACAAGGTGGCAGGTGCAGTATAATGTGGGGAGGTATGAGGTTCTTCACTTTGGTAGTAAGAACAGAAAAGCAGAACATTTTTTAAATGATGTGGAACTTCTCAATGTTAATGTTCAGAAAGACTTGGGTGTAATTGTTTTACGAAGAACACAGAAAGTTTGCTCATGTAGTACTGTTTTTCTGTCAGTTAATGGTGCAATTAGGAGACAAATGGCATTTTGGCCTTCATTGCAAGGTGATTGGAGTACAAGAATAAGGAAGTCTTGCTACAACTGTACAGTGTTTTTTGAGACCACACCTGGAATACTGTGGATAGTTTTGGTCTCCATATTTAAGGAAGGATATACATGCATTGAAGGTGGTACAGCAAAGTTTCATGAGCTTTGTCCTATGGTGAGAGGCTGTGTAAACTGGGATGATACTGTTTGGCGTTTAGAAGAATTAGAGTTGATCTCAATGAAACATACAAGATTCTGAAGGGGCCTGACAGGGTAGATGCTGAGAGGTTGTTTCCCTGGCTGGGGAATCTAGAATCCAGGGGCACAGTCTCAGTATAAAAGGTGCATCATTTAGGACTGAGATGAGGAAATATCTTCACTCAAAGGGATATAAATCTTTGGAATTCTCTACCCCAGAGGATTGTGAATGCTCCATCATTCTGTATATTTAAGGCTGAGATGGATAGATTTTTGGACTCTCGGCATCATGGGATATGGGGAGAGGGCAGGAAAGTGGAATTGAGGCTGAAAATCAGCAATGATTGTGTAGAATGGCGGAGCAGTTTTGAGGGGCCATATGGTCTACTCCTGATCCTATTTCTTATGTTCTTATTTTCTTAACCTAACTTTGTAGGTTAGCACCGTTGAGGCAGATCATGAATATTTACACTGGGTTATGCCTTGTATGAAGAAAGGGTACGCATGTGCACAGATATATCAACCCTTGCCTTAACAATATAACTGATACAGTTGAATGTTTTCCTCAGGATCGGTGGAGTGTTGGACAGGAGACTGTACTTGCTTACTCTGCATTCTTCACCTATAGAACTTGTACCTCTTATTCGACAGAGGGGTGCCCTTTAAGGCTGTCCTTCTTTCCGCACTACCTTCATCAGCACTGCCAAAGAGATTCCACTGAATAATGCCATCCTTGACACTGCACACGTGCTGGCCAGTCTGTTGCTCCTGTCAGTTTAACAATGTAGCCAACACCCCCTTTAAGGGCGAGCAGCAGCTCTTGAGGAGGTACTGATTTGCCCGATTTATCAACTTGCAACCAATTAGATTGCAGATCTAACTTTCTCTGCATATTTTTCTTGGAGCCTCTTCTATTGAATGGAGTGTCTTGCCTTCCGGCCCTCCCCACACTTGTTGCAGGTGTACCTGTCCCACAGCCAAATGCAGCCCTGGTTTTGCTGGCGTTGAACAGCAGTCCTGCCCACATGTTCCCCATGCAGAGGCAAACCACCACCAACATTGCTCCTTCATTGCCTCAACCACTATGGTTGCCCATTTTTTATTCTGCTGCTAACTTGTTCTGTGAGAGCAGAGAAAAATATCTCAAAGTTGAAATAAAGTGCCAATTTCTGACCCTAAAGTGATCAGCATGCAGCAGTCTCCAGTGCAGGCCTGGAGCTTGCCATGACACTGTTAAGATTGACTCAAAAGATCTGGTTGTGTGTAGGATGTTGGAGGGAGCACAAAGGCTTCTGGAAAAGCCAAACTCAAAATTGATATCCTGCTGCTCTTAAATGGTTGGGTGTGGTAAACAACCTTCTTTTAGCCAGAAAAATTGAACTTAGCTCATGTAGTACTATTTTTCTGTCAGCTGATGGTGCTGTCCTACATCTTATTCCTTGATTCATGATTTCTCCTTTTTTTTATTCATTCATGGGATGCGGGCATAGCAGGTCATCACTTCGTCCCAAATTTCCCAATACTTTTTTGATGGTTTTCCCTCAGAAATGCCAAATCCACCATTTCATAAAACAAGAGACAAACTCTTAAAAATCAAGAGATTTGGGAAATGTGTCACGAGTTGCTTTTTTTTTCAAGCATAAACCAGTATAGAACAAAAATACCAGAGAAGATGGGTACAGAATTGTCCAAAAGGAAAACATGTATCTTTCTAATCTCCTGCCAAATATTAATGACATAGAAATTAATGACTTCATTTGCCCTCTAGGAATAAATACCACAATAATATGTAAACCTAGGCAATACTTAACAAGTTAAAATGTTCTGGCAGGAAATTTTAACAAATCCCTGGGTTGAGCGATGCAGTGGAGATTACACTGAACTGGAAAAACAGAAGTCATGCATTCTGGAAGGCCTGCTGAATGAAAAATGCAGCTATTTGCACAAATAGCCGCTTCTGTAAGGGTTGGTTCTCAATCCAGCAAAATATTAGGTGCTTGCACCGTACTAAATAATTTTAGAAATGTGCACACTGTCATGTGTTCTTTGTGTTATTTTTAGCAACACAATGAAGTACATACATTCCAGTCCCTTGAAGATCTGAAACCGGTTCATTAACAGCTAACTAGTATATACAGTACAGAGCAAACTATTTACAGAACCCTTGTCTAGGGAGTTACAGTTGCAGAGTGACTCTGGCTCCTTGTCACATGACAACATCCTGGTACTTAGTTCATTAGCATACTGAGTTATTAAAGGGACATCACTCTTGAAGCAATCATACAACATCCCCTTTCTTACCAAAGATAAATCTTATATGCTACAAGTGAGACACATAAAATTGGATAATATCAAAATTATTTACACAGGTATCGAGATTATGAAATTTACACGTGCATATATCATTTTGGTGGTCTGACAACTCTTCCGGATCTTGTTATGGTATAACCTTCTGGGGATTTGGATTTCACCCTTGGCTGTTTTTGGTTTGCATATTGTCAATATGTTGGTTGTTGTCCTGTTGTTCTGTCACACCCTCATTGTGGAGTGTGCTATTCTGAGTCCGCTTTGCACAATTGGAATATTGCACACTTCTCTTAGTTGGCTTCAGTTCCTTCTCAGCACTGCTCCACTAGATGTTGTAACCTCGTAGGACCTAGGCTCACTGCATACTTTAGATACCTCTGCGGGTAACCATGTTCATATTGTGGGGTGTATGACCCTGACCTTTTGTCCTACGTGTAGCTGAAGTAGTTCTGCCCCTGCATGTCGGTCATGCACCATCTTCATTCTCCCTTGTTTTTCGAGCAGTGTTTCCTGTATCTCGGAGAATTTAGACAGATGACGGTTTAGCAGGATCGTTCACACTTGTCTGCCAATCATGATCTCTGCTGGTGACGGTAAGCCCATATCTATAGCTGTAGCTCTGAGGTGTAGCATGTCAACACGGAAATCTTGTTTCGTTGCCCAACACTTCTGGATAAGTGATTTAACTATGCAAACCATTCACTTGGCAAGACCATAAGATCTAGGATAATGTGGTGAGGATGTCACATGTTTTACGCCCCATTTGACACACATGTCCCTGAAAGGTCTTCCCGTATACTGTGGCCCATTGTCCGAAATAATTTCTCAGCTGCACTAAACAGACTGAATATGGCACTCAATGTATCTGTGACAACCATGCTTGAAGTGTCTTTTACCTGCCTGACAATTGGAAATTTGGAGAAATAATTGGTGACTAAGATAAAGTCATCTCCATTCACGGTAAATAGATCAGTGGTGATTTTGGACCAAGGGACTGACAGAATCTCAAGGATGTAGAGGTTCTTTACATTGTTGTGCCTGGTGGCTCTGGCATACCTCGCATATGGTCACTAACTTTTCGATGTCACCATTGATTCCTGGCCAATAAGCTGTGTCTCGTGACAGTTGTCTCATTTGCTCTATGCCCATATGGCCTTTTGATGAAGTTGTGACAAGATGTCCTGTCAGAGAGCTTTGTGCAAAATCATTTGTTTTCCTTTGAAGTTGACGCCTCTCGAGATACCGAGTTCATCTCTATAAGACCAAAAGCATCTGAGGGTTTCTGGCACCTCTTTTACTGTATCAGACCAACCCTGTATGATGATTCTCCACAGTGCCTTCAGTTGTGGGTCATTGGCTGTTTCTGATTGTAGTTGGTCATATTTGTGCTGACCAAAATGCAACAAATCAATTTTGAGCACATCTTCCACCTCGATGTCCTTGCTGTCTACTTATAGATCCAGTGGAACTTCTTCATTCTTGTTCTGATTTGGCAATCTGTTCAGAGTATCTGAGGTGACCATTTGGCACCCGGTTTGTAGCAAATGTCGAAGTTGTACCCCTGTACTTTGACTAAAAGTTGGTGTAGTCAAGGTGATCCACTTGTCAATGGTTTGCGCCAGATCATCTCCAGTGGTTTTTGGGTCAGTTTTCACAGTGAACTGCTTATCGAGCAAGTAGGTGCGGAACCTTGTGATGCCGAACACCAGAGCAAGTGTTTCACACTCTATGTCTGAGTAATTGGATTGTGCTGCGGATAAACGTTTGGATCCAAATGCAATTGGTTTGCTACCCTGCAGGATGCATGCTCCTAGCCCTTTTTGTGAGGCGTTGACTTCCAGGATTGTCTTATTCCTTGGATCATGGTATTGCAGGGTCCAGGTTTCTGCTGACAATGCTTGTTTGAGAGACTCAAACATATGTTGATGGTCCTTTTGCCATACATATGATACATCTTTCTTTAAGAGCACTCACAGTGACGAGGCTTTGTCAGAAAAATTTGGAATGTATGGTGCCAAGAAGTTGAAAAATGCAAGACAACTCTGTATGTCCTCCTTGTCTTGTGGAGTAGACATATGCCTTACATCTTCGACTTTGCCTGGGTTAGGACAGATTCCGCAACCGGAATAGATAGAGCAAAAGAAATTGATCTGATTTACATTCATCTGGCACTTCTTGCTGTTAAAATGAGCCCTTCATGACAAGCTACTGCCATAAGTGTGTGAAGATTTTGATCATGCTCTTCTTTGGTTTTGCTCATTACCACAATATCATCGGCAATGCATATACATCCTGGCACATTTTCTATAATTCTGTCCATATGCTGCTGAAGCAGATCTTTACTGACAGATAAGCCGAAGTCTAGTCTTTGGAAGCAATATCTTCCAAATGTTGTTCTAAGGTGGTGAATTGCATCCTCTCTAAGGTGCAGTACGGCATCGCCTTTAAAATCTCTTAAGGGTCGAACCTGTCGGGGTACATTTGTTGTGGGTCATGGACTGACTCAATACGAGTATCCTTGGTCTCTTCTGCTGTAGTGGGTACCTTTGTGTCCTTGTGGATAGTTACAATGTCGAGGTCCTTACACACTAGTAGTCCTGCCACTGCTGGTCTGCTCATGTCTACCAGGTAAAATATTTGTGGTTTCCATGCCGACTTGTCATAGCTCCAATGTACTGTTAGTGTGCCACTGCAAGGGATGGGTGACCCATTGTATGCAATTAACTTTGCAGTTGTCAGTTGTATCATTAATATCCAACGACTTGGGTACATATCCTTCAGGATTCGGACTGGTAGGATGTTTACACTAGCTCCCGTGTCAATCTTATCCCTGAGTGTGTGCTTGCCAACTTTAGTGGTAATGTCCCTAGAGCAGTAATCCAGAGCCCAGTCTAATGCTTTGGGGACATGGGTTCGAATCCCACCACGGCAGATGGGAAAATTTAAATTTAATTAATAAATCTGTAATTAAAATCTAGTTTCATGGTGACCATGAAACCATTCTCAATTGTGGTAAAAACCCATCTGGTTCACTCATGTCCTTTAGGGAAGGAAATCTGCCATCCTTACACGTGACTCCAGATCCACAGTCAGGTGGTTGACTCTTTAAAAATGCCCTCTGATATGGTCTAGCAAGCCACTCAGTTCAAGGGCAATTAGGGATGGGCAATAAATGTTGGCCTAGCCAGTGACACCCACATCCCACAAATGAATTTAAAAAAAAACCATGATGTTGATAGTAGCAAAAACTTCCAGTTGTTTGACTTCAGGTTCACAATGCGAAACACCTGCTCGTCTTCTAGCTGAGAATTACTCCACTCTGAGTCTTGTCTCAATCTGTTTCATTGTGGACTTTGTGTGTCGGCTTGTGTTTACGCAGGTCTCTAGCATTCTGCTTGGATCTGTTACCCTGTTGCTGCACCTGTCTTCTGTTTGTTTGTGTCCTATTGTGACTTCTGTCTGTGTCCTTGGAGTCAGATTTCTTGCATAGGCGGGCCCAGTGTCATTTTGCACTTCACGCCTTGCACAGGTCTCGAAATGCAGGACAACTTCGTGGTGAGTGGGCCATACCACACTTACCACACACCTTGTTTGCTTTATGTAACCTGGTTATCGTGCCGATACTGTCGGTTGCAGCTAGTGCTTGCAGATGCAATTGTCCAGCTACAATGGCTTTGTATTTTCTGCCATCTTCTAGCAGTGCATCAATGCTGTGACCTTTCTTTTTCCCTACACGGTCTTTTTGAAATGCTTCAGTAGGTGTTAAGACAATCACCAGTTCCATTATTCACTCTGGCAGCTCAGTTTCTGGGAACTTGCGTTCGTTGCTCTTACTACAGCATCTGCTGACAAATTGATCTATTGATTCCTGTGGCTGTTGCCTGTAGGACATCAATGTCAGGTGAAGAATTCTAAAATTCACCCTTACCCAAAGTTGATCTTCTAGCACTTTCCATATCTTTGTGGGATCTTTCTAGTCCGCTTCAGATAAGCCAGACATATTGAATCGATACAGCCCATCATTTCCAACTGCTATCAGTATTTTCACAGCTTGCTTCTCTGGTTCTACAACCACTTTGTTTGTGAAGCAGAACTGCATTCTCTGTTTAAAATGTTCAAACTCGGATGGATATCAACGGCCTTCCAGTTCATGCTGGGAAATTTCATATCCATCTTTCCCTGTTCTTTTGCTTTCTGCTCTATACTTAACTTTGTTCTATTAACTCCGCACTGTTTCCCCTTTAAGAAATTCTCTTTTATTTAGATGAGCTGCTTTGATGGAGAGTACCAGATGCTTGACAGTGTTTTCCGTTTACTTTGCTTTCAGCACTTACACAGCTGTTCAATAGGCAGTTCAAGGGTTTTCCTGTTTGCTTTTTTTGCTAGAGATTCTTTATGTTCTTCATGCTTGAGTGGTTTCATGATTTTTCTTTTATAGCTTTGGCTGCTAGAGTTCATTTATCTTCTTCATGGTTGATTGGTTTAATTTTTTTTAGCTTTGGCTGCCTGAATGGAGACTCTGCTGTGTTTACGCTTGAGTGGTTTAATGATTTTTCAGCTCGACTGCTTCAATAGAGACTCTACAGCGTTTGGGGTATCCCACGTGTTTTTTGGACGCCTCCTGTAATAGCGCCAACCTCGATCAGGCTGAAACAGGAATCGGGTTTTCCCTGTTTTTTTTCCCTCTCCTATGGAGGCCTGAAAAATATCAATTTTTTAAGCACTTCAAAGTATTTTTTTAAACCAGGATCCCTTGACCGTCAGCACAATGACTCACCCGATCACAGGAATGTTTTTGCAGCCTGTTGTTCAGTCCTCTGTCACCCACAGCTGGAGGTAAGTTCTTTCTTCTTTCCACTGTTTGGGTTAGTATTTCTTTCATTCTTTTCAGGTACTTTAAAAAAAAAAGTTCCTTCACTGGTTTGCTGTATTGCCCGTGGTTTTCAAGGTTATAGCTTGATTTTCACCACAGCTGCCACCATGTCATGTGTTCTTTTTGTTATCTTTAGCAGCACAATGAAGTACGTGGATTCCAATTCCTTGATGTTCTCAAACAGGTTTATTAGCAGCTAACTAGTAGATACAGTACAGAGCAAACTATTTACCGAATCTTTGTCTAGGGAGTTACAGTTGCAGAGTGACTGTGGCTCCTAGTCACATGACTACATCCTGGTACTTAGCTCAATAGCATACAGAGTTATTAAAGGGACATCACTGTTGAAGCGATCATAGAATACACACCATGGGGCTTACAAATTTTTCACTAACCTTCGACTGTGAAATATAAATAAGACAAAGTAAATAAAACCTGTCTAAAATTTTACAAAGTTTAAGACCCATGCAGGATTGATTACTTTGTGCGTTAAGGCAGCACCGACCACCAATTGCGGGAATCTGCATCATCTTCTGTAAGTGGCCAGTCTGTGTTTGTCCCTTTGCCTTGACTGAGACTGGGCAGGGCACCAATACTATATCCTGTGTACAAGCCTCCTTCATTTACAGAGGAACCCATGCTTGGTGGCACGGTATTAGCATGGTTTATGTGCAGGTTTTGGTGATAGTGGCACATGACTGAAGTGTGGACTGGCTGTATAGACCTGGGAGTGTGAGGATCACCATATTTTTTGTTTTATTCATTCCTAGGATGTGGGCATGGCTGGCTAGGCCACCATTTATTGCCCATCCCTAATTGCCCTTGAGAAGGTGGTGGTGAGCTGCCTTCCTGAACTGCTGCAGTCCATGTTGGGTAGGGACACCCAGTGTGCTGTTAGTAAGGGAGTTCCAGGATTTTGACCCAGCCACAGTGAAGGAACGGCGATATAGTTCCAGGTCAGGATGGTGTGTGGCTCGGAGGGGAACTTTCAGGTGCTGGTGTTCCCAACCATTTCCTGCCCTTGTCCTTCTAGGTGGTATAGGTCACTGGTTTGGAAGGTGCTGTCTAAGGAGCCTTGGTGTATTGCTGCAGTGCATTTTGTAGATGGTACATACTGCTGCCATTGTGTGTCGGTGGTGGAGGGAGTGAATGTTTGTGCATGGGGTGCCAATCAAGCAGGCTGCTTTGTCCTGGATGGTGTTGAGCTTCTTGAGTATTTTTGGAGCTTCATCCATCCAGAGGAGTGGAGAGTAGTCCTTCACACTTCTGACTTGTGCTTTGTAGATGGTGGACAGACTTTAGGGAGTCAGGAGGTGAGTTACTCGCCGCAGGATTCCTAGCCTGTGACCTGCTCTTGCAGTAACCGTATTTATATGGCTACTCCAGTTCAGTTTCTGGTCAATGGTAATCCCCAGGATGTTGATAGTGGGGGATGCAGCGATGGTAAAGCAATTGAATGTTAGGGGGAGATGGTTAGATTCTCTCTTGTTGGAGATGGTCATTGCCTGGCACTGGTGTGGCGCCGATGTTACTTGTCACCTAACAGCCCAAACCTGGATATTGTCCAAGTCTTGCTGCATTTCTACACGGACTGCTTCAGGAGTCGCGAATGGTGGTGAACATTGTGCAATTATCAACGAACATCCCCACTTCTGACCTTATGACTGAAGGAAGGTCATTGATGAAGCAGCTGAAGGTGTTTGGGCCTAGGACACTACCCTGAGGAATTCCTGCGGTGATGTCCTGGAGCTGAGATAATTGTCCTTCAACAACCACAACCATCTTCCTTTGCGCTAGGTATGACTCCAACCAGCAGAGACTTTCCCCCCGATTCCCATATTCAATTTTGCTAGGGCTCCTTTATGCCATTCTCAGTCAAATGCTGCCTTGATGTCAAGGGCAGTTACTCTCACCTCACCTCTTGAGTTCAGCTCTTTTGTCCATGTTTGAACCAAGGCTGTAATGAGGTCAAGAGCTGAGTGGCCCTGGCGGAACCCAAACTGAGTGTCAGTAAACAGGTTATTGCTAAGCAAGTGCCGCTTGATGGCAGTGTCGATGACATGTTCCTTCACTTTACTGATGATTGAGAGTAGGCTGATGGGGCGGTAATTGGCCGGGTTGGACTTGTTCTGCTTTTTGTGTACAGGACATACCTGGGCAATTTTCCACATTGCCGGGTAGATGCCAGTGTTGTAACTGTACTGGAACAGCTTGGCTCGGGTGCGGCAAGTTCTGGAGCACAGGTCTTCAATACTATTGCCAGAATGCTGTCAGGGCCCATTTGCAGTATCCAGTGCCTTCAGTCATTTCTTGATATCATGTGGAGTGAATCGAATTGGCTGAAGTCTGGCATCTGTGATGCTGGGGACTTCAGGGGGAGGCCGAGATGGATCATCAAATCGACACTTCTAGCTGAAGATTGTTGCAGGTGCTTCAGCCTTATCTTTTGCACTGATGTGCTGGGCTCCCCAATCATTGAGGATGGGGATATTTGTGGAGCCACCTCCTCCAGTTAGTTGTTTAATTGTCCACCACCATTCACAACTGGATGTGGCAGGACTGTAGAGCTTAGATCTGATCCGTTGGTTACGGGATTGCTTAGCTGTGTCTATCGCATGCTGCTTACGCAATTTGGCACGCAAGTAGTCCCGTGTTGTAGCTTCACCAGGTTGACATCTCATTTTGAGGTATGCCTGGTGCTGCTCCTGGCATGCCCTCCTGCACTTCTGATTGAACCAGGGTTGGTCTCCCGGCTTGATGGTAATGGTAGAGTGGGGGATATGCCGGGCCATGAGGTTACATATTGTGGTTGAGTACCATTCTGCTGCTGCTGATGGCCCATAGCGCCTCATGTATGGCTCGGTCTGTCGTGGCGCTACCGAACCACTCTTGGTCATGGACATTGAAGTCCCCCACCCATTGTACATTTTGCACCCTTGCCATCCTCAGTGATTCCTCCAAATGGTGTTCAACATGGAGGAGTACTGATTCATCAGGGCGGTAGGTGGTAATCAGCAGGAGGTTTCCTTGTTCATGTTTGACCTGGTGCCATGAGATGTCATGGGGTCTGAGGTCAATGTTGAGGACTCCCAGGGCGACTCCATCCCGAATCTAAACCATTGTGCCGCCTCCTCTGCTGGGTCTGTTCTGCCGGTGGGACAAGACATACCCAGGGCTTGTGATGGCGGCGTCTGGGACATTGTAAAGTATGAATCCGTGAGTATGACTATGTCAGGCTGTTGCTTGATTAGTCTGTGGGACAGCTCTCCCACCTTTGGCACAAGCCCCCAGATGTCAGGGTCGACAAGGCTGGGTTTGCCATTGTCGTTTCTGGTGCCTAGGTCGATGCTGGCTGGTCAGTTTTGTTTCATTCTTTATTGACTTCGTAGCGGTGAGATACAACTGAGTTGCTTGCTAGGCCATTTCAGAGGGCACTTAAGAGTCAACCACATTGCTGTGAGTCTGGAATCATATGTAGGCCAGACCAGGTAAAGATTTGTATTGTAAAGTAAAAACAAGAAATGCTGGAAATACTCAGCAGGTCTGGCAGCATCTGTGGAGAGAGAAGCAGAGTTAACGTTTCAGATCAGTGACGCTTCTTCAGAACTGACAAATATTAGAAATATAAAAGATTTTAAGCAAGTAAAGTGGGGACGGTGGGGCAAGAGATAACAAAAGAAAAGGTGTTGATAGGACAAGGTCACAGAGAATAACTGACCAGAAGGTCATGGAACAAAGACAAATGGTATGTTAATGGTGTGCTAAAAGATAAAGCGTTAGTACAGAGAGGGTGTGAATCGAATGTAAAGCGCAAAGCACTCCAAGCAAAACATTTAAAAAAATTTAAAAAAACAGAAACAGTGCGTAGGCACAATGGAATAAAACTAAACACACTAAAAAACCTAAAGTAAAATAACCAAATAAAAAAGAAAGAAGCAAAAAGAAAAGAAGAAAAAATAACTAAACATAAAAAGGGGAGGCCCGTCATGCTCTGAAATTATTGAACTCAATGTTCAGTCCGGCAGGCTGTAGCGTGCCTAATTGGTAAATGAGATGCTTTTCCTTGAGCTTGCATTGATGTTCGCCGGAACACTGCAGCAAGCTCAGGACAGAGATGTGAGCATGAGAACGGGGGGGGTGGGGTGGTGAGGTGGAGGGGGGGGGGGGGGTGGTGTTGAAATGGCCAGCAACCGGAAGCTCAGGGTTATGCTTATGGACTGAGCTGAGGTGTTCCGCAAAGCGGTCACCCAATCTACGTTTGGGCTCCCCAGTATACAGGAAACCACATTGTGAGCAGCGAATACAGTATACTAAATTGAAAGAATTACATTAAATCGCTGCTTCGCCTGAAAGGAGTGTTTGGGGCCTTGGATGGTGAGAAGAGAGGAGGTAAAAGTGCAGGTATTACACCTCCTGCGATTGCAACCTTGTCCTATCAACACCTCTTTTGTTATCTCTTGCCCCACCCCCCGCTTTACTTGCTTAAAATCTTTTACATTTCTAATATTTGTCAGTTCTGAAGAAGGGTCATTGACCTGAAACATTAACTCTGCTTCTCTCTCCACAGATACTGCCAGACCTGCTGAGTATTTCCAGCATTTCTTGGTTTTATTTCAGATTTCCAGCATCTGCAGTATTTTGCTTTTATATAAGGATATGCATTAGTCGGTCTCCCAACTCCATCCAAACCATCGTACCCAACTTCAAAATGGGGTAAGAATGGAGCTGGGGTGAATAAATTGGAGTCAAAGGTTGGCAGGAACACCGGTAGTTGAACAATGGGCTACCTTCAAAGAAGAGATAGTTCAGGCACAGCCAAGATATGTTACTTCGAAGGGCAAAGGTAAGGCAAACAAATCCAGAGCTGCCTGGCTGACAAAAGAGGTAGAAATTAAGATAAAGTAGATAAAATGTACCTATGACAGATGCCAGGTAGAAAGTACTATTGAGAACCATGCTGAATTTAGAAGGTCCAGAGGGTAAGTGAAAAAGCAAATAAGAGAAGCAAAGAGAAAGCATGAAAAGAGACCAGTAGCTAGCATTAAAGGAAATCCCAAAGTTTTTTATAGACATATATATAGTAAAATGGTGGTAAAAGGAGTAGTGGGACCGATTAGGGACGATAAAGGGGACTTACCAATGAAGGCAGAGGGCATAGCTAAGGTATTAAATGAATACTTTGCATCTGTCTTTACCAAGGAAGAAGTTGCAACCCAGGCAATGGTGAAACAAAAACTAATTCTGACACCAGAAAGGCACAGATTGAAAGTATTTGGTAAGAGAAGCAAAAGTGACATGAGGAAAAACTTTTTCACGCAGACAGTGGTTAAAGTCTGGAATGCACTGCCTGAGAATGTGGTGGAGGCGGGTTCAATTGAGGCATTCAAAAGGGATGTTATCTGAAAGACTGTTATCTGAAAGACTGTTATATGAAAAGGAAGAATGTGCAAGGTCATTGGGAGAAGGTGGGGAAATGGAACTGAGTGAATTGCTCTCTCGGAGAGCCGGTGCAGACACGATGGGCCAAATGGCCTCCTTCTGCACTGTAACAATTCTGTGATTCTATGTGAGATTTCAGTGGACTGCGCAATAACAAAAGGAGAGAGAAAGAGAAAGAAACATAAGTGGGGAAGTTGGGGGGTGGGGGGTGCGTGGAGATATCAGTATATCAACAAATTGAAACTACGAAAACGCACCATAGAACATCATTTTCAAAGTTCTTGCGAAGCTTCCACAGCCAGTAAGTATCATCCCATTTTGTCGAAGCAGCCCGAACCTTAGTTTCAGCACAATGTAGAGGTTACCTTCAGGTTGCTGTCAGTAACAACCCAGCACGAGCTGTCCGCCTACAATTGCCGGAGTTGCCATCCTGGCAAATTTTGGAAAAAGCTTCAGCCTCTTTTCTGAGCACAGTGTGTGTGTGTGTGTGTGTGTAAAAAAAAATTGCAAGATTTGAAAGTCCTATCGCGAGATCATGAGTGAGGCTCAGAAATTGCGTCTCTTTCGATGAACTTGCAAGAGTTGCCATCTCTGTTTCCTGTGTTTTTCTTAGATATTATTGTTCACAGATGAAAATGCACCAGGAAAGTAAAACATAGAAATGGACAGGATAGCAGAACAGAGCATTATCACTGAGCATTAATGTATGGAAATGACTGGAGGGTCAATCCTGTCTTTGCTAAGATCTCGAGTGCAGTGTATAGAATGGGGGTAAAAGAAAGAATTGACATGAAATCGCATCTTTTACAATCTAACTGTGTATTTATTGCTGTTCAGATCCTATTTTAATAGTAGGTAAGGTGAGAGTGACTGCCCTTGACATCAAGGCAGCATTTGACCGAGTATGGCATCAAGGAGCCCTAGTAGAACTGGATTCAATGAGAATCAGGGGAAAAACTCTCCACTGGTTGGAGTCATACCTAGCGCAAAGGAAGATGGTTGTGGTTATTGGAGGTCAATCATCTCAGCTCCAGGACATCACTGCAGGAGTTCCTCAGGGTAGTTTCCTAGGCCCAACCATCTTCCTTCAATCATAAGGTCAAAAGTGGGGATGTTCACTGATGATTGCACAATGTTCTGCACCATTCGCAACTCCGCAGATATTGAAGTGGTCCGTGTAGAAATGCAGAAAGACCTGGACAATATCCAGGCTTGGGCTGAAAAGTGACAAGTAACATTGGTGCCACACAAGTGCCAGGCAATGACCATCTCCAACAAGAGAGATTCTAGCTATCTCCCCTTGACATTCAATGGCATTACCATCCCCTACTATCAACATCCTGGGGAGTTACCAGAAATTGAACTGGAGTAGCCATGTAAATACCCTGGCTACAAGAGCAGGTCAGAGGCTAGGAATCCTGCAGCAAGTAACTCACCTGACTCCCCAAATCCTGTCCACCATTTACAAGGCACAAGTCAGGAGTGTGATGAAATACTCTCCACTTGCCTGGATGGGTGCAGCTCCAAGAAGCTTGACACCATCCAGGACAAAGCAGCCGCTTGATTGGCACCCCAGTCACAAACATTCACTCCCTCCACCACTGACTGTGGCAGCAGTGCGTACCATCTACAAGATGCACTGCAGCAATGCACCAAGGCTGCACGGACAGCAGCTTCCAAACCTGTGACCTCCACCACCGAGATGAACAAGGGCAGCAGATGCATGGGAACACCACCACCTGCAAGTTCCCCTCCAAGTCACACACCATCCTGACTTGGAACTATATAGCCGTTCCTTCACTGTCGCTGGGTCAAAATCCTGGAACTCCCTTACTAACAGCACTGTGGGTGTACCTACCCCAAATGGACTGCAGCAGTTCAAGAAGGCAGCTCACCATTACCTTCTCAAGGGCAATTAGGGATGGGCAATAAATGCTGGCCTAGCCAGCGATGCCCACATCCTAGGAACGAATAAAATTTTTTAAAAAGTAGTGTTCTAGCTTGTTATTGCTGCCTATCTCAGCCTGGACCTTACCCAATGGATTTCTTCCAGGAGAAATCTCCCTGTTTGGTGGATGTATTCATAAATCACATCAAGGCCCGGAGTTTCCTCTGCATTTACATCCAGATGTGCCATTATCTGGGTCCAAACTAATTCTCTTGGGCCTCCTTATCTCGAGAGACAATGGATACGCGCCTGGAGGTGGTCAGTGGTTTGTGAAGCAGCGCCTGGAGTGGCTATAAAGGCCAATTCTGGAGTAACAGGCTCTTCCACAGGTGCTGCAGAGAAATTTGTTTGTTGGGGCTGTTGCACAGTTGGCTCTCCCCTTGCGCCTCTGTCTTTTTTCCTGCCAACTACTAAGTCTCTTCGACTCGCCACAATTTAGCCCTGTCTTTATGGCTGCCCGCCAGCTCTGGCGAATGCTGGCAACTGACTCCCACGACTTGTGATCAATGTCACACGATTTCATGTCGCGTTTGCAGACGTCTTTATAACGGAGACATGGACGGCCGGTGGGTCTGATACCAGTGGCGAGCTCGCTGTACAATGTGTCTTTGGGGATCCTGCCATCTTCCATGCGGCTCACATGGCCAAACTAATTACTCAGTTTAAAAGATTGTGGAATTTTGGGCGAGGGAGTTACCCACAAAACTACAACATTACAAAGACTCCTTGATCTTCTACTTCCATTCATCAAGCTCTGAGTTGGAATGAATCTCTGCTCACAGAACTGGCCATGCTTCCAACTTTCATGCAAGTATCCTCATATTTGCTCAGGGACTCGCAACAGAGAAGGATCTTCAGGCACAGGATGAAACAAAGCCTTTTTCTGGTTTCTAATGACAATCCTTTGAGCATTTTTTAAAAGAAAACTTCCTTACAGATTTCTGCTCTGTATTCTGTTTCTTTTAATGTATTTTATGGCACAAATATAAGTCACAAAACATAGAAACATAGAAAACAGGAGCAGGAGTAGGCTATCCGGCCCTTCGAGCCTGCACCGCCATTCAATATGATCATGGCTGATGGTCCAAACTCAGTACCCTGTTCCTGCTTTCTCCCCATATTGCTTGATTCCTTTAGCATTAAGAACTAGATCTAACTAACTCTTTCTTGAATATTTTTAATGATTTGGCCTCAACTGCTTTCTGTGATAGAGAATTCCACAGGTTCACCACTCTCTGGGTGAAGAAATCCCTCCTCATCTCAACATTGAAAAGCTTCCCTGAGTGCAAGTTCTTAAACACATTGTGGTTGATGTGCACAAATGGCAGTGAAACTAGTTGAAACTTTTGATTTTAAGATTCAAAGAAGAAATATTCTGGTGTGGGTTCATTGTTTCTTTGGGTCCTGATTGATATATGCCCAGTTACGCCCATTGTAAATGTAGCAGTTTTTTGGGTAACTCCCTGACGCCCAAAATTCCACACTATTCCAATTAGACCAGGAGGATACTTGGGCATAACTTGACATCGGCAAAATGGGGTAGCTTTGGGCAGAACTTGATTATGTTTATGGAGAAAACTACAAGCTAATGTAGTCTTAAAGCCTAAAGTCTACATGGGAAACTTTTCAAATACACAGTGGCAGCATGAAGACCTTGTTTGCTAGCCAAGTCACTCAGGGAACAACATGTGCGCTCCCTATGTATTTTCAAGCCATTCAAAGGCTTGTGGATTTCTGATACCTGTTGGCGGAAACTTCAGGAATTGTGGCTTTTTTTTTGCTGCTGGCTGTTCTGTATCTCAACTCCATTTACTCACCTTTGATCCACATCCCTAATACCCTTACCATCAAAACTCAATTGATCTCAATCTTGAAATTTTCAATTGACACCAACACCATCAGCCTTTTAGAGGAGAGAGCTCCAGATCAGTGTGAAGAAATGCTTCCTGATATCACCCCTGAATGGCTGAACTCTAATTTTAAGGTTATGTCCCGTTGTTCTGGGCTTCCCCACGAGAAGAAATAGTTCCTCTCTATCTATTCTATCATTTCAAAACAAAGAACAGTACAGCACAGGAACAGGCCATTCGGCCCTCCAAGCCGGTGCCGATCTTGATGCCTGCCTAAACTAAAACCTTCTGCACTTCCGGGGACCATGTCCCTCTATTCCCATCCTATTCATATATTTGTCAAGATGCCTCTTAAACGTCGCTATTGTACCTGCTTCCACCACCTCCCCCAGCAGCAAGTTCCAGGCACTCACCACCCTCTGTGTAAAGAACTTGCCTCGCACATCCCCTCTAAACTTTGCCCGTCTCAACTTAAAGCTATGTCCCCTAGTAACTGACTCTTCCACTCTGGGAAAAAGCTTCTGACTATCCACTCTGTCCATGCCGCTCATAACTTTGTAAACCTCTATCATGTCGCCCCTCCATCTCTGTCGTTCCAGTGAACACAATTCGAGTTTATCCAACCTCTCCTCATAACTAATGCCCTCCAGACCAGGCAACATCCTGGTAAACCTCTTCTGTACCCTCTCCAAAGTCTCCACGTCCTTCTGGTAGTGTGGCGACCAGAATTGCACGCAATGTTCTAAGTGTGGCCTAACTAAAGTTCTGTACAGCTGCAGCATGACTTGCCAATTTTTATACTCTATGCCCCGACTGATGAAGGCAAGCATGCCGTATGCCTTCTTGAGTACCTTATCCACCTGCGTTGCCACTTTCAGTGACCTGTTGACCTGTACGCCCAGATCTCTCTGCCTGTCAATACTCCTAAGGGTTCTGCCATTTACTGTATACTTCCCACCTGCATTAGACCTTCCAAAATGCATTACCTCACATTTGTCCGGATTAAACTCCATCTGCCATTTCTTCGCCCAAGTCTCCAACCGATCTATATCCTGCTGTATCCTCATCACTATCCACAACTCCACCAACCTTTGTGTCGTCCGCAAACTTACTAATCAGACCAGCTACATTTTCCTCCAAATCATTTCCATATACTACAAACAGCAAAGGTCCCAGCACTGATCCCTGCGGAACACCACTAGTCACAGCCCTCCATTCAGAAAAGCACCCTTCCACTGCTACCCTCTGTCTTCTATGACAGAGCCACTTCTGTATCCATCTTGCCAGCTCACCTCTGATCCCGTGGACTTCACCTTTTGTACCAGTCTGCCATGAGGGACCTTGTCAAAGGCTTTACTGAAGTCCATATAGATAACATCCACTGCCCTTCCTTCATCAATCATCTTCGTCACTTCCTCAAAAAACTGAATTAAATTAGTGAGACACGACCTCCCCTTCACAAAACCATGCTGCCTCTCGCTAATAAGTTCGGTTGTTTCCAAATGGGAGTAAATCCTGTCCCGAAGAATCCTCTCTAATAATTTCCCTACCACTGACGTAAGGCTCACCAGCCTATAATTTCCTGGATTATCCTTGCTACCCTTCTTAAACAAAGGAACAACATTGGCTATTCTCCAATCCTCTGGGACCTCACCTGTAGCCAATAAGGATGCAAAGATTTCTGTCACGGCCCCAGCAATTTCTTCCCTTGCATCCCTCAGTATTCTGGGGTAGATCCTATCGGGCCCTGGGGACTTATCTACCTTAATGCTTTGCATTTCCTTGAATCATCTTAAACACCTCAACTAAATCATTCCTTAATCTTCTAAGCTCAAGGGAAAATAGGCCTAATCTATGCAATGTATCCTCATAAATTAACCATTTCAGCCCCGGCATCATTCTACTTTACCCCCCTCTACTTTGGCTCTTACCTCAATTTACTGCTTTGAAGTTCCCCACCTTAGTCTCAGTGCCTTTTCATTTGCTTGCTTGGCTCATCTTTGTACACCATGGGTTGGATTTTATCTGGCCAGAAGAAGTGGGAGTAGACGCTTCGGGGGGCTGAAAAATCGTGATGGATGCGCTTGCCTGGAAACCCAACGTCATGATGTTGGTTCTGGATTTTGTCAGTGACGGGAAAGCTCCAAGGCGGCATTGCTGGCAAGATGCAGCAGGACTGCAATTTAAATTGTGAACAACTAGTTATAATACATTTGCTTTGAAATGATTGTAATTCTATGGAGGTGGTTCAAATTTAGTTACCAGCACATGGGGATCATGTGCCTCTGATCCCCAGCCGTTTAAAGGTGGCAGCACAGAGGTGAGGCCTCAGTGAGGCCTTGGGAGGGCAGCCATGGGTACAAAAGAAGGGGGGAGCAGAGGCCATTGTCAGCTGGACACTCTGCATGGGTGGGCTCAGTATTGTGTGCAAGGGTTAGGTGAGCTCATTCTCGGGTGCAAGGGTAGGGTCTGCGCTGTATCGGGTGCTTGGCTCTCTGCAAGGATGAGTACAAAAGGGTATTAGCACATATTCTGAGAGGAGTAGCAATGGGAAAACCCCAAGGCAAGTTTGTCTCTGCTGGGACAGCACTCCGGAGGGGTACTGATCAGATGTCATGGGCCTCATACACTCTGTCTTTGTGGACCCTTGAGCTGCACAGCAGCCGCTTCGAGGGAGGGAGGGCCAGGATCTAGGTGAGTCCTCCTGTGAAGCTCCAAGAGGAGAGTGGCAGCAGCTGCCATGCCAGAGAGCATACCAGATTCAACTCAGCTACCTCCAAATATCTGAGTGGCAGTGTTAGCGAAGACTGCAGCTCTCCAGAGAGGCTATGCCATGCTGCAGGAAAGTTGTAACCCATGGGCTTCGGTGGAAACCCAATCCTCATAGCCCTGAAGATCACCATGGTACTCAACCTCCACGCGTCTGACTCTTTCCAGGGATCCACTGGGTGCATGTAAGGGGTCTCCCAGGCAGCAGCCCACTGCTGCATCAAGGAGGTGCCCAATGCCCTGTTCAAGAGGGTTGGCGACTATGTGTGCTACTGGACCGACCATGACAGTCTGGCCCAGAGGGCCATCAGATTCAGGGCCATCGCTGGATTCCCCTAGATGTCATCGATTGCATGTTTGTGGCCAACAAGGCTCCAATGGATCAGTCAGCCACCTTCATCAACAGAAAGAGCTTCAATTTCATCAACGTTCAACTTCCTGGAAAGCAGCCACGATGCCTACATACCCAGACAGTTACAGTGCAACAGCTTTTCAGACACCCCGCCCCCCACTTGCTTTCAGGGATGGATTTTCAGGGAAGGGCTACCCATTGAAGACATGGCTATTCACAACTGTGAAGAACCCTTGCATTGCAGCAGAGGAGAGTGTGAGGAAAACCACACCTGCCAAGAATGAGGCATATTAATGTCATCATATGGAACCTTAATTTTAAACTCTTACTGGACTGAAAACATGGCTGCACTTGCATTCTAAAGGGATAGTGGCAGGAAACATTTGCATTCTACAAGACAGTTGCCTGGAGAAGACAATGGAACTGCTCCTTGATTCAATTAACCAAATGGATTTTGATCAAAAGACATTGAATGTGTGAAAGTCAGCATTCCAGCCCCCCCAACGATCCACAAAACCTTGCTGGGCAGATTGTTCCAAAAAAAGGAGCTAGTCACATGATTGGCCTGCTTGGCCCAGGTTTGGGTTGAATTATGCCACACAGAAAAAAACAGACTGCAATTGAACTTGAAGAGAGAGCATCTCTCTCTGTCTGTCTCTATCTGTCTCTCACGAAAAGAAGAGACCGCAGCTGGATTTCATGAAGACAGCATCTCCAGTCTCTCTCTCTCCATCTCATGCAAAGACAGGGACCCACAGAAGAAACTAAGCCTCAAGACAGAATATTATCAAAACAAGTTTGAAAGTGTGCACTGGGCCTAAAAGAGACGGCAAGATTTAACTGCAATCAAGGACTTTACATCGAACTCAAAAGGAACTGTAAATGAACTCCAGATATTGCTTCAAATATTTCCCCTTGATTCTTTCTCGTTTTCTGTCTCTAACTGTATGTGTGTTTATCGCGTGTGCATGCTAGCATGGTCGCGTCGCAGATTTTAGTAGTTTTAACCGAATTAGAGTTTTAAGGTTAACAAACTTACACCTTTCTTGTTTAAATCTAAGAAAACCTGTCTGGTTGATTTCTTTGCCATTACAATTGGACAGCAGTGAACAAGGATACACTGAGGGGAAACTAAAAACATGGTGTTTTAAAAAATTAACCCTGTTACGGCCAAACCAGGAAAAGGCTGAGAGGGAAACCCCTAAACCCCTTTCTCACCTGGACTTTCAGCAGTGGTATTCATGACCATAATGTTCATGTTTGCACACGTCTCTGAACTAGTCATTGGAAAATTCCTCTCCATTATCTATCAGAAACTTAGCTGGTGTCCCAAGTCCAGCCACTATCCATTTCTCCATGGTTTTATCTAT
This sequence comes from Heterodontus francisci, assembly GCF_036365525.1. Taxonomy (NCBI): domain Eukaryota; kingdom Metazoa; phylum Chordata; class Chondrichthyes; order Heterodontiformes; family Heterodontidae; genus Heterodontus; species Heterodontus francisci. The sequence goes on from NC_090384.1 coordinate 37,159,021, forward strand.
TATCACTCTTTTGTCCTTGTTATGCATTATTGTAGAAAGACTAAATCTGGTTGCCGGGTCTATAAAATGTAGAATGGAAATATTTCTGTCTTTGTCTCATACCTTTAAATCCATGGCAACTACCTCGTTAAAAATCACATGCCAATGGAAGGCTTCCAATAGGATGTGATGGTCTTCACCTGAACCAGAGGGGTACCAATATCCTGGGGGGGAGATTTGTTAGTGCTCTTCGGGGGGGTTTAAACTAAATCAGCAGGGGAATGGGAACCTAAATTGTAGTTCCAGTGTACAGGCTGTTGAGAGTAGTGAGGTAGGGGATAAGGTTACAGGGACGCAAGAGGGCACTGGCAAGCAAGAACTTGGTTTAAAGTGTGTCTACTTCAACGCCAGGAGCATCCGGAATAAGGTGGGTGAGCTTGCAGCATGGGTTGGTACCTGGGATCCTGATGTTGTGGCCATTTCGGAGACATGGGTAGAGCAGGGGCAGGAATGGATGTTGCAGGTTCCGGGATTTAGATGTTTCAGAAAGAACAGAGAAGAGGGTAAAAGAGGGGGGGGTGGTGGCATTGTTAATCAAGGAAAGTATTGCAGCAGCAGAAAGGACGTTTGAGGACTCGTCTACTGAGGTAGTATGGGCCGAGGTTAGAAACAGGAGAGGAGAGGTCACCCTGTTGGGAGTTTTCTATAGACCTCCGAATAGTTCCAGAGATGTAGAGGAAAGGATAGCGAAGATGATTCTCGACAGGAGCGAGAGTAACAGGGTAGTGGTTATGGGGGACTTTAACTTTCCAAATATTGACTGGAAATACTATCGTTCGAGTACTTTAGATGGGTCTGTTTTTGTCCAGTGTGTGCAGGAGGGTTTTCTGACACAGTATGTGGACAGGCCAACCAGGGGCGATGCCACATTGGATTTGGTACTGGGTAATGAACCCGGCCAGGTGTTCGATTTAGATGTAGGTGAGCACTTTGGCGATAGTGATCACAATTCGGTTAGGTTTACCTTAGCGATGGGCAGGGACAGGTATATACCGCAGGGCAAGAATTATAGCTGGGGGAAAGGAAATTATGACGCGATTAGGCAAGATTTAGGATGTGTAGGATGGGGAAGGAAACTGCAGGGGATGGGCACAAACGAAATGTGGAGCTTATTCAAGGAGCAGCTAATGCGTGTCCTTGATAAGTATGTACCTGTCAGGCAGGGAGGAAGTTGTCGAGTGAGGGAGCCGTGGTTTACTCAAGAAGTTGAAGCGCTTGTCAAGAGGAAGAGGGCGGCTTATGTTAGGATGAGACGTGAAGGCTCAGTTAGGGCGCTTGAGAGTTACAAGCTAGCCAGGAAGGATCTAAAGGGAGGGCTAAGAAGAGCAAGGAGAGGACACGAGAAGTCATTGGCGGATAGGATCAAAGAAAACCCTAAGGCTTTCTATAGGTATATCAGGAATAAAAGAATGATAAGAGTTAGAACAGGGCCAATCAAGGATAGTAGTGGGAAGTTGTGTGTGGAATCAGAGGAGATAGGGGAAGCGTTAAATGAATATTTTTCGTCAGTATTTACAGTAGAGAAAGAAAATGTTGCCGAGGAGATTACTGAGATACAGCCTACTAGGCTAGATGGGATTGAGATTCACAAGGAGGAGGTGTTAGCAATTTTGGAAAGAGTGAAAATAGATAAGTCCCCTGGGCCAGATGGGATTTATCCTAGGATTCTCTGGGAAGCCAGGGAGGAGATTGCAGAGCCGTTGTTGTTGATCTTTAAGTCGTCATTGTCGACAGGAGTAGTGCCGGAGGACTGGAGGATAGCAAATGTTGTCCCCTTGTTCAAGAAGGGGAGTAGAGACAGCCCTGGTAATTATAGACCTGTGAGCCTTACTTCGGTTGTGGGTAAAATGTTGGAAAAGGTTATAAGAGACAGGATTTATAATCATCTTGAAAAGAATAAGTTCATTTGCGATAGTCAGCACGGTTTTGTGAAAGGTAGGTCGTGCCTCACAAACCTTATTGAGTTTTTCGAGAAGGTGACCAAACAGGTGGATGAGGGTAAAGCCGTGGATGTGGTGTATATGGATTTCAGTAAGGCGTTTGATAAGGTTCCCCACGGTAGGCTATTGCAGAAAATACGGAAGTATGGGGTTGAAGGTGATTTAGAGCTTTGGATCAGAAATTGGCTAGCTGAAAGAAGACAGAGGGTGGTGGTTGATGGCAAATGTTCATCCTGGAGTTTAGTTACTAGTGGTGTACCGCAAGGTTCTGTTTTGGGGCCACTGCTGTTTGTCATTTTTATAAACGACCTGGATGAGGGTGTAGAAGGGTGGGTTAGTAAATTTGCGGATGACACGAAGGTCGGTGGAGTTGTGGATAGTGTCGAAGGGTGTTGTAGGGTACAGAGGGACATAGATAGGCTGCAGAGCTGGGCTGAGAGATGGCAAATGGAGTTTAATGCGGAGAAGTGTGAGGTGATTCACTTTGGAAGGAGTAACAGCAATGCAGAGTACTGGGCTAATGGGAAGATTCTTGGTAGTGTAGATGAGCAGAGAGATCTTGGTATCCAGGTACATAAATCCCTGAAAGTTGCTACCCAGGTTAATAGGGCTGTTAAGAAGGCATATGGTGTGTTAGCCTTTATTAGTAGGGGGATCGAGTTTCAGAGCCACGGGGTCATGATGCAGCTGTACAAAACTCTGGTGAGGCCGCACCTGGAGTATTGCGTGCAGTTCTGGTCACCACATTATAGGAAGGATGTCGAAGCTTTGGAAAGGGTGCAGAGGAGATTTACTAGGATGTTGCCTGGTATGGAAGGAAGGTCTTACGAGGAAAGGCTGAGGGACTTGGGGTTGTTTTCGTTAGAGAGAAGGAGGAGGAGAGGTGACTTAATAGAGACATACAAGATAATCAGAGGGTTAGATAGGGTGGATAGTGAGAGTCTTTTTCCTCGGATGAGGATGGCAAACACGAGGGGACATAGCTTTAAGTTGAGGGGTGAAAGATATAGGACAGATGTCAGAGGTAGTTTCTTTACGCAGAGAGTAGTAGGGGCGTGGAACGCCCTGCCTGCAACAGTAGTAGACTCGCCAACTTTAAGGGCATTTAAGTGGTCATTGGATAGACATATGGATGTAAATGGAATAGTGTAGGTCAGATGATCGGCGCAACATCGAGGGCCGAAGGGCCTGTACTGCGCTGTAATATTCTAATTCTAATTCTAATACTTTTTACAGTTTAAACACTTCTTACTAATCTCTTTGATTATCCTCATGTACTCTTCATCAATCACACCTGCATCCTTTAGCAGGATTTTTAATCTTTGACAAGAAGGGTGAGTAAATTGTCCGTGTAATTTTAAGACAATTCGCTGGTTTTCCTCTGTCTGATTCTTATCACCTGATGCCACTAATTCTTCTCTAACGCTCTGACTCAAAACATTAGGTTTTGTTAAGGGGATACAATAATGCCCTGACTAGGTAAACTGCAAATCCACTGATCTTCCAAAAACAATTGCTTTATCATGCTCCATATCAAGTTTCATTTGTGCCTTTTTCATAGGTTTACTCAACAGTAAAGGTGTCTCTTGAGAGACTACATCAGTACTGATAAAGTGGCTTATTCCAGCTATTTTACATAGAATTACAACTCTAGTGATTTCAATGTGTTGTCATCACCAAACTGAAAGCAAGTAGTACTTTTATACTCCTTAACCGTGCACCAATCCTCACTACTGAATGAATCAGATAACATTTTAACCTATCTGCTCCACATACTATTAACATGCAAGCACTATCTGACACAGCACAGTTGAGTGAATCTGCGACTAACACATTCATCGCAGAACTAAAACTTCTTGTCACTGGTACAATTCCATCAGATTCTACCTCAGAATTCTCTTGGTCATGTGTCATTTCGAGGACCCTGCATCTCCATTTTGGGCAATTCATTGTATAATGATACTTCAAGTCACACCTGAAGCACCTATTAACTGTTTCTTGGACATTCCTGGGATTCATTCACCTATTATTGCCATTACAATTCTGTCTTCTGATGTAATAGTCGGTCCTGTTAAAGGTGGTTCATCTTCATTCCTCCTGTCTGTAACTTTTCCAAAGTACTGATGCCTGCATCCAGTATCTGGACCATTTCGAAATCCACTGGTCAGGGAATCTAAAACACAGAAGCACAGTCTCAGGATAAGGGGCCAATCATTTAGGACTGAGATAAGGAGAAATTACTTCACTCAAAGGGTTGTGAATCTTTGGAATTCTCTACCCCAGAGGGTTGTGGATGCTCCATCGTTGAATGCATTTAAGGCTGGGATAGACAGATTTGTGGTCTCTCAGGGAATCAAGGAATATGTCGAGCAGGCGGGAAAGTAGAGTTGAAGCCCACGATCGTATTGAATGGCAGAGCAGACGCAACAGGCCATATGGTCTACACCTGCTCCTATTTCTTGTATTCCTGTGCTCACCCTGAGGGGAACCTCCAGCTGTGGAGGTGTGGAGGTCAGTCCTTCCTCCTTCCTTTCAAGACTCAATTGACCCTCCCTGCTCACCAGAGATGGATGAAGAGCTCGAGAAGACTCCCGGTATCTTGTCCTTCTCTCGCCTTGCTGCTGCTGCGTTGTGCTCATGGCCAAGTTGATGGTGTGCAGGTCTGCGTGCATCTGTAGGATCTAGCTCTCCATGAGGGCCGTCAACCTCTCGATGGAGGAAGCCATGTGCTCACATGCCTGAGGCATGGCAGCATTCACAGCATGGATGGACTCCTCCGTCACCCACTTCTGGCCACGCATAACCTCTGGCAGCTCTGCCAGATGTTCCCTCACCTCTCTCTGCAACTCCAGCATGCCGTGTGCTGCCGACATCAGAGGCTCGTCATCAGCCAGGGGCTCAGCTTTGGCCTGACAACCCACAGTCCTCCGACTGTCAGTGGCCTCAGCTGTCACAGCCACCGTCAGCTGCTTCAGCACGTGTGTGGTGCTCTCACCAGCTTGTGACCCTGAATCTAAGCCTGAGCACATACCCACCAAGGTGGAAGTATCTGCGCTGGTGCCTAGTGCAGGAGATTGATTTGACAGTGCATCCTCTGACTGTTTCTCCTTCTCCTCAGAGATCAATGGTAGGCCCCCTTTCCCAACAGCTGAGCTTGCCTCCAAAGAGCCATGGCCTGCATGAGAGAGGACAAACGTTTGTGGGTTAAGTTGTTGAGATCGCCCCATGCCAACTATGCATGATGTGGATCTCCAAAGTGTGATGGAGGACACATGAACACAATGTCTCTTCACTCTCTTGTGAGGATACTCCTGTCTCACCGTTCACGATTGCACGGCTACCTTGGGTCCCGGCTAGCTCCACATCTCCTCCTCTAGACATCAAAGGACACACATCAGGGATCCCACCACCAGTCCTAATCGTCTCCCTGGTTAGCAGTACGTTTTTCCTGCAAGCGGAAATAGGGACATAGTTAGACTTCGTATGAAGCGCAACAGAAGAGTTATGCTAGTGGCAGCCCCTCATCCTCTGATGGGGTCTCCTGCATGGCTCCTTCCCATCTGCTCTCTGGGGACATAATAGGGCTGACCTGTGAAGGAAGGTGGTCTGTCGTCGAGATACAACCATGCATCTGCCAGAATGTGGTTATGCCTAACCCCTTGCCAATGCTTTTGTAGTCACTCCCTCCCCAAGTCGCGTTCCCTCCCGCATAGCCACATGCAAGCCCCAAAGAGAAGACAGGTATGGAGGACCCACCTTGGCGGAGCGAATCAGGTCATTGTGACACTGGACCCAGTTCCGAGGGGTTACCCCATTACTGCTGACCTCCTCTGCGATCTCCATTCAGGCATGCTTGGTCAGGCAGGAGGACATCTTCTTGCCATCACTGGGGAAGAGGACCTCCCATCTTCCCCTTTCAGCCTGGAGGAAAATGTCCAGGGAGGCATCGCTAAACCATAGGGCCACCCAGTGTCTTGCCTGGGACATGGGACCAGTTCGCTCCTGCTCCATCTAGACAGTCAGCAGCAGTGGTGCAGAGGGGTCCAGGAGTTTTAAATGCAGCAGCAGCAATGGTGATGCAGTGGGGGGGTGTCCAGCAGTTAAAAAAATTATCAGAGGTGTCCAGCAGCACTCCAGGTTCACTGCCTCACTGAAAGGCAGCAGTGCAAGCAGGGCTGGCAGTGCTTTACACATGGTGCCAGCACCTGCATTGCAGTCATATGATGCTGTCATAGCACCTTAGAGCCCACCCCAGTCCTGCAATAGGACAGGCCCCACGCCTCCAAAATGTAAAGTGGCCGGCCTCCACATGATCGTAGTTGGCCAGACGCACACGTGACATGCGGCGTCGGCACTGCTTCCAGGGGTGCCATCGAGACCCACAACAGACTGACCAAGTTCAGCCCGATGATGGCATTTTTCACCTTTCAGTTTGTTTTACTAAATCTCCTTGCAAGCCATCGAATTCATTAGCTTTTCTCTGTGACAAGTGTCAGCATTGCTGACTCTTGTCTCTCCCTCACCTGTTGTTGCTTCCCTTTGTATTTGTTCAGTCCTACAAAAAGGGTTCACTTTTAGTTCCTAATTCTGACAAAGGGTCCAGATGTCCAACATTAACCTGTGTTTCCTCTTTACAGATGCTGATTGACCTGCTGTGTATATTCACCATTTTCTGTTCTTATTTCAGAATGTCTGGGTTTGTCCTTTTTTTCTGCTCGTGTATTCGGTTCTCAATGACGAGTCTTCGATACAAAGCTCACTTTGCCATCTGCTGGTGAAGGACCATGTTAAGGAAACTGAAAAAAATTACCTCAGCCAGTTCATAGCTATAGTTCTCTTTACAGTCTCATTCCCTGCCATCTTGCCCACATACCAACAGCTGGGCTTCATACTTGTGAAAAATATTGGGGTCAATTCTGTGAGGTAATGTTCCTGTGGCGGGACTTTACTTGACGAGAGGACGAATTGGGCACGGAAATCAGCTCGCCCAATTCACAGCCCTCCCCAAGTCATAGAGTGATACAGCACTGAAACAGGCCCTTCGGCCTACCGAGTTTGTGCCGACCATCAACCACCCATTTATACTAATCCTACATTAATCCCATATTCCCTACCATTCTCCTACCTACACTAGGGGCCATTTACAATGGCCAATTTACCTATCAACCTGCAAGGCTTTGGCGGTGGGAGGAAACTGGAGCACCTGGCAGAAACCCATGTGTTCACAGGGAGAACTTGCAAACTCCACACAGGCAATACCCAGAACCGAACCCGGGTCGCTGGAGCTGTGATGCTAACCACTGTGCCACTGTACCGCCCAGTTGTCCAGTTGTTGATCTTAATGACTGGAAAATTGGGAGGAGCAAGAATTGGATGGACTGCCTGCAATTGTCCAACCAACCCTCCTGACAGGTGACAGCACCAAATTGTAAGATTTGCCTCAAAAGATCTTACAGAGATTGGCTAATTTCCAGCTCAGCAGTACAGAGGAACAACTAGACAAAATTATAACCTTAGCTGGAAAACTTTCCATTGGCCAATTAGAGCATCCCTCTTGTAACTTAGCTCTGAAACTGTAGTATCCCATTGCCTTTTCATGTTTCTTGTGCTTTGCTTCTCCCACAAAAGATTAATCCAAATGCTTTACCACTCTGCACATAGACGTTCCTGCAAACATTTTTTCAAAAATTACCTTCTGTACTAATTTTAATCTGGGCCCCCCTAGCATTACATTCTTGCCCAAGCTAATTGATAGGCCAACTAAATGTCGGGAGAGGGGAAGGAAAGGGCAATCTATCCATTGCAACTACGTCTTATGCCAATTTCCAAATCTCCCTGACCATTCTAGGAAGACGCTGGTAGATTTTAATTCAGAGTACCATCAGGACACTGTCCTTACGGAAGAGATGTTCAAGCAGACGGACAAAGTCAAAGAGAAGATGAGCAATCTACTGCACCAATGGGAAGTTAGTCAAGAACAAGAGACCAGTTTGCATAAAATGCTTGGGGACTTCAGAACTGAAACAAATGACGTTTCTATCAGGTAAAGCAAGGAGTTTCATTGCCTCATCCCTCACCTAGTGTGTAACTGGTGTGATTTTAACTGCTTCCTGCCCGCCTGGTGGTCAGCTGTGTTGGCATGTAGGTAGGGGGTTGTGAGATGTTGCGAGGGAGGAATGCAGTTCATGCCAGGTTCCTGACACATTCCTGTCTCCACCATTAAAACATGCCTGAATTCAGGTACAAGAAGGCCCAGAGGACTGGGGTAAATTGGAATAGCAGCATCATGTGGTGATGACGTTATCAGGACACACGTGCCATTTCAAGCGAGGACCCAATTAAGGCCCACAGAGTCCTCAGCCCACCAGGTAACTAGATTATTACAATTGAAATCATTGTATTGCAAATGTGGGTGGCGTGCAAAACAGGTGGCTGACCTGAAGTCTCCCCAATCCTGCTGGGTGGGTTAGGTTAAAATTGGGGCTTGTACATCTTATGCCTCGCACAATGGTATGCTCAGATATTGCATTTCATATTCCTCTCACGATTGTAATATGCTGACAGTACATATCTCAGGCTCCTCACTGTAATTCACTGACAGTACATATCTCACACCCTCACTGTAATTCACTAACAGTACATATCTCACACCCTCACTCGAACACACTGACAGAGCATATCCCACACCGTTCACTGTAATTCACTGACAGTACATATCTCACATCCTCACTGAAATTCACTGAGTATAAATATCTCACACCCTCACTGTAATTCTCTGAAAGTAGCTATCTCACACCCTCACTGTAATACTCTTGAAAGTGCATATGCCACACCCTTCACCATAATAATCCGAGAACATATCTCACACCCCTCATTGTAATAGACTGACAGTGCAAATCTCACACCCCTCACTGTAGTTCACTGAAAGTGCATATCTCACACCCCTCATTGTAATTCACTGGCAGTGTACATCGCACCCCCTTCACTGCAATGTTCTGACTGTGTATATCCCACATCCCTTAATGTAATACTCTGACAGTGCATATCCCAAACTCCTCACTGTAATTCTCTGACAGTACATGCCTCACACTCAGCACTGTAATTCTGACAGTGTATATCTCACACACCTCGCTGTAATACTCAGCCAGTGTATATCTCACATCCCTTAGTGTAATACTTTGACAGTGTATATCTCACATCCCTCACTGTAATAATCTAAGAGTGCATATTTCACATCCCTCACTGTAAATCTCTGACAGTACATATCCCACACCCAGCACTGTAATTCTCTGATAGTGTATATCTCACACCCTCCATGGTAATATTCTGAGAGTGCATATCTCACACTCCTCACTGTAATTCACTGAGAGTAGATATCTCTTGAAAGTGCATATTCTACATCCCTCACCATTATATTCCAAGAATATTTCTCACAGCCCTCACTGTAATTCTTTGAGTACATATCCCACACCCAACTCTGTAATTCTCTGATAGTGTATATCTTCCAACTGGGCATAACAGGTTCAACTTATCCAGCCAACGCAAAGAATCTTACACACCTGTTAATGTATTGATTTGGGTGGGCAGTGTTTATCTGACATATCCAGATAACCATATTCCCTGCAGGTCAAGTCCCTGAGGGGGTAAAATTCAACTTCTGCAGAATGAGTGCTGAAAAACGTGCGGTAGCAGATTATTACACACCCTCTGATTTGTCTTCCGATTGACGTCAATAAAAAAGAAAACTGGGCAGTGTGTCTAAGAACATAGGAACAGAAGTAAACCTTTCAGTCCCTCGAGCCAATTCCATCATGCAATTAAATCCTGGCTGATCTGTCTCCTGGCCATCTACCTGCCTTGGTACTGTAACCCTCAATACTCTTGCCTAAGAAAAATCTATCAAAGAGTTCCAGATTTCCACTACCCTTTGTGTGAGGAAGTGCTTCCTGGCATCACCCTGAATGGTCTACTTCGAATGTTAATGTTATGTCCTCTTGTTCTGGACATCCCCATTAGCAGCCAATCACTACTACCCATGTTGTGCCTCCATTGAAGTTAAGCAGTCCCTCAAGTACAAAGCCAGGCAGAGATAGATCATAAATATTCAGAATATTTAAGATTATGGGAAGTGCAGATGATCAGAATTTCCTTTAATACATTTAGATAGCTTTCCTGTACACATTAAGACATGGTTCTAACCAAGAGTCTTATAACTGATTTCTTTTTAGCATGAATGAGTCATCTGAAGCAGTGTCAAAAATTGCAGCAGACACTAGTGATCTTGCAGGGATCCACTCACTGTTAGAAGCTATTCTGGTTGAGCTACACAGAGCCAATGACCTGAGTCAGAAAAGCAGCTACTTACTGACCAAACCGCAGAGTGGAAAGTAAGCATCACAATAAAGGAGCGAAACAGAAGAGTTGCTATACTATCGTTTGTATTATATTATCTAGAAATACTGCACAATATTAAGAATACAATTCATAATAGATTTGGGGGAATACTATGTAGTATTAATATACTCTATTAGATCTCAGGTAATACTGTATAATAAAATATGCCATATAAGAAAGAATCATATTGATATATAATGTATTAGATCTGCAGCAATATTATAATAGGAATACATTCTACATCACATCAATGTGGGTGAAAGTAACATAAAATTACTGCTTCTGTACCACAAGTTAATTACATCTAAAACTCCAGATATTAACCCAAGTCCTGATGTGATAGACATGATGTACAGAGCAGTAATTCCTTTGAAAGACTTAGATAGTTTACACAGAGTAATGTAGTTTTAGATGTTATTATATCATGTGTGGGGATCAATGGAGCTGTTGTAGTGTAGCAGTAGTTTTATGTCGCTTTGTGGGAAAGACAGGTGAATGACACAACTGTTATTACCTTGAATAGAGAATAACGCATATCTCAGTGAATTACAAGCCTACAACCTAATCCAAGCCTGTAGTAGATAAGATAACTCATGGTGCAGATCTTGTAATACTTGGAATTAGAATTAGAATTAGAACATTACAGCGCAGTACAGGCCGTTCGGCCCTCGATGTAGCGCCGACCTGTGAAACCATCTGACCTACACTATTCCATTTTCATCCATATGTCTATCCAATGACCACTTAAATGCCCTTAAAGTTGGCGAATCTACTACTGCTGCAGGCAGGGCGTTCCACGCCCTTACTACTCTCTGAGTAAAGAAACTACCTCTGACATCTGTCCTATATCTATCACCCCTCAACTTGAAGCTATGTCCCCTCGTGTTTGCCATCACCATCCGAGGAAAAAGACGCTCACTATCCACCCTATCTAACCCTCTGATTATCTTATATGCCTCTATTAAGTCACCTCTCCTCCTCCTTCTCTCCAACAAAAACAACCTCAAGTCCCTCAGCCTTTCCTCATAAGACCTTCCCTCCATACCAGGCAACATCCTAGTAAATCTCCTCTGCACCCTTTCCATAGCTTCCACATCCTTCCTATAATGCGGTGACCAGAACTGCACGCAATACTCCAGGTGCGGTCTCACCAGAGTTTTGTACAGCTGCAGCGTGACCTTGTGGCTCCGAAACTCGATCCCCCTACTAATAAAAGCTAACACACCATATGCCTTCTTAACAGCCCTATTAACCTGGGTAGCAACCTTCAGGGATTTATGCACCTGGACACCAAGATCTCTCTGTTCATCTACACTACCAAGAATCTTCCCATTAGCCCAGTACTCTGCATTCCTGTTACTCCTTCCAAAGTGAATCACCTCACACTTTTCCGCATTAAACTCCATTTGCCATCTCTCAGCCCAGCTCTGCAGCCTATCTATGTCCCTCTGTACCCTACAACATCCTTCGGCACTATCCACAACTCCACCGACCTTAGTGTCATCTGCAAATTTACTAACCCACCCTTCTACACCCTCTTCCAGGTCATTTATGAAAATGACAAACAGCAGTGGCCCCAAAACAGATCCTTGCGGTACACCACTAGTAACTAAGCTCCAGGATGAACATTTGCCATCAACCACCACCCTCTGTCTTCTTTCAGCTAGCCAATTTCTGATCCAAAGCTCTAAATCACCTTCAACCCCATTTTCTGCAATAGCCTACCGTGGGGAACCTTATCAAACGCCTTACTGAAATCCATATACACCACATCCACTGCTTTACCCTCATCCACCTGTTTGGTCACCTTCTCGAAAAACTCAATAAGGTTTGTGAGGCACGACCTACCCGTCACAAAACCGTGCTGACTATCTCTAATGAACTTATTCTTTTCAAGATGATTATAAATCCTGTCTCTTATAACCTTTTCCAACATTTTACCCACAACCAAAGTAAGGCTCACAGGTCTATAATTACCAGGGCTGTCTCTACTCCCCTTCTTGAACAAGGGGACAACATTTGCTATCCTCCAGTCTTCCGGCACTATTCCTGTCGACAATGACGACATAAAGATCAAGGACAAAGGCTCTGCAATCTCCTCCCTAGCTTCCCAGAGAATCCTAGGATAAATCTCACCTGGCCCAGGGGACTTATCTATTTTCACACTTTCCAAAATTGATAACACCTCCTCCTTGTGAACCTCAATCCCATCTAGCCTAGTCGCCTGAATCTCAGTATTCTCAACAACATTTTCTTTCTCTACTGTAAATACTGACGCAAAATATTCATTTAACACTTCCCCTATCTCCTCTGATTCCACACACAACTTCCCACTACTATCCTTGATTGGCCCTAATCTAACTCTAGTCATTAGAAGGTGAATGTATTCCCCTTGTTCAAATTGACAGCTTTTTCCACCTGTGGACTTTTATCATAACATTGACAGGAACATAATATTGACATATTAGATAGAAAAAAGTTATATGCTCTATATAATGTATGATAATAATGTATACTACATTGGGTTTAAAGATATTAATATACCATGTATTAACTGTAAGAATGTTAATATACTCTGTATTAAGTATAAGCATTTAGTATGTTCTGCATTAAGAATGTCAAAATACTGTGTTTTAGGTAAAGGAATTTCATATATTCTGTATCAGGTATAAGAATAGGAATAGATTATTATGTTAAAGAATATTCTATCATACATACAACTATTGGGTACAGTAGTGGTTATGTTAGTGGATTAATAATCCAAAGGTATGGACTATTAATCTGGAATCAAGAGTTCAAATCCCATCATGGGGGCTGCGTAATTTAAGTTCAGTTAATTAAAGTTAGTTAATGAAATAAATCTGGAATGAAAAGCTAGTTTCAGGAATGGTGGCAATGACCAGATTGTAAAAACCCAACCAGTTCACTAATGTCCTCTAAGGAAGGAAATCTGGCCTATATGTGACTCCAGATCCACAGCAATGTGGTTGACTCTTAACTGCCCTCTGAAATGGACAAGTCACTGAGTTGTCACCACAAGGGCACTTAGAAATTGACAATAAATGCTGGCTTTACCAGTGACACCCACATCCTGTGAATGGTGAACAACTGGTGGTAAAGGACAAAATACTGGAAATCTGAAATATAAATAGAAAATGCTGGAATTACTCAGCAAGTCTGGCAGCATCTGCGGAGGGAAAGTTAACATTTTAGATTTGTGACCTATCATCAGAACTTGAAAAAATTGTACAGGTTGTTTTGTGATCCTTCATCAGGAATTGACCTTTTTGGTGACATCTGTTTTTATTGACCTTCTGAACTGTTTTTGCATCTTTGTTCAGCTACCTTAATCACACCCGCCATGTCCCTGTCCAAAGTAACAGTACGGTGTGCCCAGCACTGGTTCTGCACAGGAGGGAAGGGAAAGTTCCTTCATTTTACAAGGACTATGTTGGTGTGGATGTCAACATAAATATAAAGACGAGTGAAAAATGGATTAAAGGGCAGTGACATTAATACTGTACTTAAACTTAAGAGTGGTATATTTTTTTCTGAGCTGTTGAATAGGAGAGCCTGTCCATTTTTGCTTACGTTTGCTCCTTTTTTTCCTTCTGCAATAGCGTTATGGAATGCTGCTTCAGTGCAGAGACTGTGCAGCAGGTTCTGAAAAAATCAACATCCTCGATTGCAGAGGAAATTCATCGCATGGAGGACAGTACATATAAGGAAGTAAAGAGCTGGAGGCAAAAAGTCGAGGTAACTGTTAATCTTAGAAAAATGGGAACTGGAGTAGGCAATTGAACCTGCCCAGCCATTTTATTAGGTCCTGGCTGATCAGTGCCACAACTCCATTTACCTGCCTTAGCTCCATATTGTTTGTTCCCCTTGTCGAATAAAAATCTATCTCAGTCTTAAAAGCTTCAATCGACCTAACATCCACATCCTTTTAGGAGAGCAAGTTTCAGATTTCTGCTACCCTTTGTGTGATTTCACTGCTGAATGGCTTAGTTCTAATTTTTCAAGTATGCTCCCTCTTTGAGTCCCCCACTGGAAGAAATTGTTTCTCTGTATCTACTCTTTTAAATCCTTTTAACATTTTAAACACTTCGATCAGATCACTGCTTAATCTTCTAAACTCAAGGAAATACCAACCAACTTTGCGCAACCTGCCCTCATAATTTAACCCTCTAAACCCCAGATGGAGCCTGACCAAGGCTCTATATGACTGAAGCATTATTTCCTCTTCGGTATTCCAGAGTCTTCGTTTTTATAAAAGAGAAAACAGTGTACAATAACAGTACATTAACATTCAATAGCACATGGAAGCATGCACAAGGCTACATTGGTGTGCATAAGTATAAGAGTGTATGACTGATGCTTGCTGTTCTGGGTGATATCAGGAATGACAGGGAGAGTAAATCATCCAGGAAGCCCTTACCTGACTTGCTGCCTGCAACCATTACTTCTGTGATTTTCTACTAGAAGTGATGACAGCTGTTGGACATGTCCTGACCAGACATGGGCAAGCACATTCAAATAATCCTCTAATGACTATATGATGTAATTCAATGTATCTCTCATTATTGCTGCCATTGGAAAGCCCAACGGCAGGAATGCCAGTACACCTACCCTGGGAGTGCACAGAACTGATACTGGGGGCTGAATTTTCAAAACGGGGTCAGGAACCTGACGCATGTCTGATTTCTCGGTCCCGCCTCCATGCCTGAGCTGCATCGCTAACGTGATGTGATCTTCAAATGTTAAAGCTGAGCTCGGCACCAAATTAGTGCTGCTGAGTGACTGCAGGAGGCGGGAGATGCCTGCAAAGCGCGAGTGGCAAAGGCAGGCGGCAACCATGATAGGGTCTGCCGCTGCCTTGCTGATGACAGCAGGCAGTCCTTGGACGGCCAGCAGAATAAAGATATGAGATCGTGCTTCCAAAATTAAAAAAAATGTTCCACATTTTAATGTTAACACTCAAACCAAAACCAACATAAATTAAACATGAACTAACAGTTACATTACGGTCAATATATGTATTTAAAGATTACATGTTAATTATCAGATACAACAAAGAGAGTTTTCATAATTCCTCTGAGCAGTTCTATTAGCAAGATGTCAATGAACCGTCACAAAGTTCTTCAAAATCAGGAACTTCCTCAGGTAGTTTTCCAAGTCCTGTCCTCCGGATGCAGATACAGAAGTAATGATGTCCCATCGATAACGAGCAATGCACCTTCCCTTTAATGGTTCGGCCTCACCCACAACAGTTTTGATGGCGTGGTTCCGCTGATAACTTTTTAAGTCACCGAAAACAGCTGCCGTAAGTTGTATTTGCCAATGGTCTGCTCTTAGAGTCTAATTTCCTCAGCCTGCAGCCTGTCTTTTTAAAATAACTGCTTGCTGTTTTTTTCTACACACATACACAGCATTCTGTTTCAGTTCTGTTGACCTGTAATCTGAGCTTTGAATTGCCCTGGTCACACCTCTCTCACATGACTCTGTGACCTGTGTTTTAAACTGGTTAGAATCGGTTTCGTCTTCCCAACTCTCTGGAGCTTTCCGTTTCTTTTCTCAGTTAATGACTGTCTCAGAAAAACACAAGCTTTGAATCCAAAGTCATTGAAC
The DNA here is from genome assembly GCF_036365525.1 of Heterodontus francisci. Classification (NCBI taxonomy): domain Eukaryota; kingdom Metazoa; phylum Chordata; class Chondrichthyes; order Heterodontiformes; family Heterodontidae; genus Heterodontus; species Heterodontus francisci. Next base: position 37,175,022 of record NC_090384.1, read on the forward strand.
CTAACAGTTCATTTAGCAAGTCATCTCTTCAGATAACGATCTGCAGGTGCTCCTCCACATTTCTCGTACCGCGAACTCCATCCCACTTCCCCCTCTTGGGAAAAAGAATGCCTTACCATAGTAAGGTTTTCTTTACAGCAGTTTAAAAATACAATAAGTTCTTATATTATAAACTTTTTAAACAAATAGCTTATTATATACTGTACAGGTAATATTTTCATATTCCATAATTAAGCATATATTTACATAATCAGAATGCTTAACCAATAACAAAATTAGGATTAATAGGATTCAAACATGGTTAAATGTTCACATTTCAGAGCTTTCCTTCACTCTTACACCTCTTTAAACTCTTGAGAGAGCATCAGCAATTATATTGCTTTTCTCTGCAAAATGTACAATTTTAAGGGTAAATGGCTGTAACATGAAACTCCAGTGAAACAACCTGTGATTCCTCGATCTGAACTTTTCCAGAAACACAAGTGGATTGTGGTCTGTGAAAACCAATATTTCCCCCAACTATTGGTTACATAAACCTCAAACTGTTGCACAGCCAGTACAAGACTTAAAGCTTCTTTCTCGATGGTCGAGCACTATCTTTGATGTTTATTAAGTTTCCTAGAGCAGTAGCGAATGGGCTGTTCCATACCAGCATCACCATCTTGGAGCAATGCCGCTCCTATCCCTTCATCACCAATGATAGCCACCCTGAACGGTTTATTAAAATCTGGGGCTGCAAGAACTGGTTCCTTTATTAAAAGGGCCTTCAATTTCTCAAATGCCATTTGGCATGACTCTAACCATTTGAATTTCACGTTCTTCTTTAACGGATTAGTCAATCAGGTGACTATTGTGCTGAAGTTAGGGACAAATTTCCTGTTGAACCCACACATACCCAGAAATCATAACACATCAATCTTTGCCTTGGGTATAGGAAAGTCTATTATCACCTGAACCTTGGCTTCTCCTGGTAACACTTGACCTTGACCCACGATATGTCTTAAATAAATAATTTGGCCTTGGCAAACTCACTCTTTGCCATGTTAATAACAAGTTTAGCCTTGCCTAGCCTGTCAAATAGAGCTCCTAAATGCCGGACATGGTCATTCCACATGTCACTGTACACCAAAAGGTCATCGATATACACAACACGATTACTCAATTCAGCAATAACTTGATTGGTCAATCTTTGAAATGTGGCCGGTGTATTTTTCATACCAAATGGCATGACTTTATATTGGAACAAACCATCTGGTGTTACAAAAGCAGATATTATTTTGGCTTGGTCAGACAAGGGAACTTTCCAATATCCTGTAAGTAAATCAATCTTGCCACCAGAGGCCGAGTTCCCCACCCTATCAGTACAATCCTCAAGTCTTGGGATTAGATAGGAGTCTGTCTTAGTTACTGCATTAACCTTTCAGTAATCTATACAGAACCTTTGAGAACTGTCTGGTTTTGGTAACAAAAGAACAGGAGAACTCCAACTACTTTGACTGAGTTCACTTACTTAACATGTATTGAACCTCCTCCCTGACATTGACCAATTTTCTGAGATTGAGTCTGTAGGGGTTTTGTTTAATTGGTTTAGCTTCCCCTAAATCAACCTCATGAATCGCCAGGCAGTACGACCTGGCTTATCTGTGCACACAGGCTTATATTCCCTCAAAAGGTCAATTACGTCTTTCGTCTGTTACTCAGGTAGGTGTTTTAGCACCTCATCCAGTCCCTTTAACAGCTCAGTGTTTGCCAACTTCACCACAGGAGGCTCAATCTGGGAACACTCAATCTCAGACTCATCAATCTGGTTTATCACATGCACCAGTCTCTCCATTTACATTCTCTACCACCTGTGCTACACCTACTGGCTGACTATGCTCATGGTCACAGTACCGCTTCAGCACGACACACTTTTTGACTTTTCCGTCTGTCTGGGATACTAACTACTTAACTGAGTTTCCTTTTGATACAGTATGGTTCAGTAAACCTTGCTTTCAATAGTTCACCAGGAAAAGGCAGCAAGCCTAGCACCTTATCTCCAGGTTGAAAACTATGTGCCTTAGTAGTTCTATCCGCTTTGGCTTTCGTCACCTGCTGAGAAGCCTTGAGATGTTCTCTGGCCATCTCACAAGCTTTTGAGTGTCTTCCTCAGAAGCTCTGATACATAGTCTAAGAGGGTAGTTTCCTCCTCCAGTGCCAAAAATCTCTCCTTAATGAGTTTAAGGGGACCCCTAACCTCATGTCCATAAACCAATTTGAAGGGACTGAAACCAGTAGACTCATTTGGTGTGTCCCTGGATATGAACAACAAAAATGATATCCCTTTATCCCAACCTCGAGATACTCAAAAGAATAAGCCTTAATCATACTCTTTAAGGTTTGGTGACATCTTTCCAAAGCACCTTCTGACTGTGGATGATAAGCAGACCACTTGAGTTGCTTCACTCCCAACTTACACATGACCTCTTGAAATACACCTGACCTGAAATTTGACCCCTGGTCAGACTGAATTTCTTTTGGCAGCCCATACCTAGTGAAAAACTGGACAATCCCTCAACCACAACTTTTGCTGTGATTTTCTTCAATGGTATTGCCTCTGGAAATCGAGTGGACAAATCTATGATGGTTAGGAGCTAATTATGACCTGACTTAGTCATGGATAAGTGTCCAACACAGTCCACAAGAATCCAACTAAACGGTTTGTCAAATGCAGGTATCAGTATTAATGAGGCTGGCTTAACCGAAGGCTGTGGCTCCCCAATCATCTGATACATATGACATGTCTTAGAGAAGTCAACCACATCCCTCTGCAGCTTTAGCCAGTAAAAATGCATCATTACCCTAGTCTGAGTCTTTCGAATACCCAAATGACCTGCAACTGGAATCTCATGAGTAATTCCCTAAATTTCATAGTGGTAGCAAGGAGGGACAACAATTTGATAGACTACAGCCCATTCCTCATCAGCAGGTGCCTGGGGAGGTCTCCACTTTCTCATCAAAATGTCAATCTTGACATAGGAACTCTCAGGGACTTTCTCAGCTTCTGCCTCAAACATGTCGTCTGAGACAAGCTTCTTAAGACAGGATCTGCCTGTTGTGCCTCAATCAAGGAAGAACTGCTAAAGAATTCACTATTGTTAGCCTTGGAGCCTTTAACACCAACATCCCCATCCAAATCCTTGAAAAAACTTTCAACCAACCAAATCCCTGAATTGTCCTCCACAAAAACTGAATCCATCTCTTCTTGTTTAATCCTATGAGCCTGGGACCTAGTCACAACACAATCTTGGGATATTCTGGGAAATTTTTCCAGAAAAACCTCAGTTTCAATAATTTCAGCTGGCTTTTCTGAAACCACTGGAGATGTGAATACCTTATTCCCAGCCAAGTCATTTCCTAACGGAAAATCTACACCCTCAATGGGCAAACTAGGAACAACACCAACCAGGACCAGTGACCAAGTCACATTTTAAATCAACCCTATATAAGGGAATGGATAAATAAGTTCCATCTATCCCTTGGATTAACACCTTCACAATCATCGACCTACCAGAGAAACATTTCATGTCACCTGCCACCATTAGTCACTGTGCCACCCCTGTATCTCTTAGGATAATAATTGACTTGCCTGCCTCATCAGATGAAAGTGCAGATACTTCATCCTCAAATAGAAAACTTCTATTGTTTTCTGAAACCTGATTTGCTGTATCAGTGAATGTGGGAGAAACTAACTGCTTGAGTTGAAAATTACCCACTAGGACAGTATTTCCTGGGGAAATGCCCTTTGACTGTACACAGGTAATGTGTACATGAATTCTTTAGCCGTTCTTCCTTGATTGAGGCACAACAGGCTTGTCTTTACACTTCCAACACTCAGCCTTCATATGTCCTTTATTATGACAAAAATTGCATTTTGGTCCCCTCGAACCAAGCTTTTCCTCTTGGTTTTCTCTTTTGCTAAGCTGAGGTGTGTCTGTCTCTCTACCTTTGCCACCTTCCTCAATAGAACCATATCTCTTTTTCTTATCCAACTTCCTATCTCTTCAATTTCTCTGAAAGTTTCCAAACTGAGGCCTGTGACTACTGCTTTTGTGAATCAATTCATAATCATCTGTCATTACTGCAGCATCCCTGATTTTACTAACTTTATGTTCTTCCAGGTGGGACCTTGTTCCTGAAGGGATACTATTTTTGAAGTCTTCCATCAGAATCCTTTCCCTAAGGCTGTCAAAATCTTGTGCAATCTTCATCGATCTGTACCAACTATCAAACAGCATTTCCTTCTCTCCAGCAAATTCCACATATGTCTGGCCCTGATTCCTTTATAAATTTGTGAATTTTTGTCTTTAGGCCTCTGATACCAACTCATAGGCAGTAAGAACAGCATTCTTTACTTTGTTATAGTTTTGTGAGTGCTCTTCCGAAGAGACAAGTACACCTCCAAAGCTTTCCCAACTAAAACACTCTGTAGGAGCATTGTCCAAGATGGTTTAGGCCAATCCAGATTCATGGCAATTTTCTAAAATGACACAAAGTACATTTCTACTCCTTCCTCACTAAATTTCAACACCAAGTGAATATTCTTTGCCAAATCAAAGCTATGCGGAGTTTCCTCTGGGTCCTCCTCCACTTTCAGCTCCAAGCCATGTGCATGAATTCTGAGCTTTTCTCTCTTGAATTCTAATTTCTCCTTTTCTACCCTTTCCCTTTCCATACCTCATTCTCTTTCTCTTTCAAATTTAATCTCTATTTCAAATTGTCTTTGTTCTCTTTCTTGTCTTTTTCTTCACTTGTCTCTCTTGCCTTTTCTCTTTTTCTGTTTCTGCCCTTTCTAATCTCATCTTCTCCTTCTCAATTTTGGCTAGTTCTATTAGAACACTGGCAGAAACATCATTTTCTTTCTCCAGCTTAAATTGAGGAACCAATTCTTGGATTATCTCTGCTTTCTTAGCCCCTGGTTTTAACGTGACCCATAGGTTCCCTGCTAAAGCCTTCAACTTATCTTATGTCAACTGTTTAAAGGCACTAAGAGACAAATCGTCTTTTTCCACAAAGGCCAGAGCATCAAAGGTAGTCATATTGATTTTCCACTGAACATAGCCAAAGTAAATGTGATATCTTGTTTGTTTAAACTCTGGAAAATTCCAATTCCGTTTCACAGCCCAATCTTAGAACAATCCCAGAAGAGCCCCCAATTTTGTTATGATCCTGTGGAGATCACCAACAAACCAAAAAAATTGAATCCACCAACTGACCCCAATTTAGGAAATTAGAATTAGAATATTACAGCGCAGTACAGGCCCTTCGGCCCTCGATGTTGCGCCGACCTGTGAAACCATCTGACCTACACTATTCCATTTTCATCCATATGTCTATCCAATGACCACTTAAATGCCCTTAAAGTTGGCGAGTCCACTACTGCTGCAGGCAGGGCGTTCCACGCCCCTACTACTCTCTGAGTAAAGAAACTACCTCTGACATCTGTCCTATATCTATCATCCCTCAACTTAAAGCTATGTCCCCTCGTGTTTGCCATCACCATCCGAGGAAAAAGACTCTCACTATCCACCCTATCTAACCCTCTGATTATCTTATATGTCTCTATTAAGTCACCTCTCCTCCTCCTTCTCTCCAACGAAAACAACCTCAAGTCCCTCAGCCTTTCCTCGTAAGACCTTCCCTCCATACCAGGCAACATCCTAGTAAATCTCCTCTGCACCCTTTCCAAAGCTTCCACATCCTTCCTATAATGCGGTGACCAAAACTGCACGCAATACTCCAGGTGCGGTCTCACCAGAGTTTTGTACAGCTGCAGCATGACCTCGTGGCTCCGAAACTCGATCCCCCTACTAATAAAAGCTAACACACCATATGCCTTCTTAACAGCCCTATTAACCTGGGTAGCAACCTTCAGGGATTTATGTACCTGGACACCAAGATCTCTCTGTTCATCCACACTACCAAGAATCTTCCCATTAGCCCAGTACTCTGCATTCCTGTTACTCCTTCCAAAGTGAATCACCTCACACTTTTCCACATTAAACTCCATTTGCCATCTCTCAGCCCAGCTCTTCAGCCTATCTATGTCCCTCTGTACCCTACAACATCCTTCGGCACTATCCACAACTCCACCGACCTTAGTGTCATCCGCAAATTTACTAACCCACCCTTCTACACCCTCATCCAGGTCATTTATGAAAATGACAAACAGCAGTGACCCCAAAACAGATCCTTGCGGTACACCATTAGTAACTAAACTCCAGGATGAACATTTGCCATCAACCACCACCCTCTGTCTTCTTTCAGCTAGCCAATTTCTGATCCAAAGCTCTAAATCACCTTCAACCCCATACTTCCGTATTTTCTGCAATAGCCTACCGTGGGGAACCTTATCAAACGCCTTACTGAAATCCATATACACCACATCCACTGCTTTACCCTCATCCACCTGTTTGGTCACCTTCTCGAAAAACTCAATAAGGTTTGTGAGGCACGACCTACCCGTCACAAAACCGTGCTGACTATCGCTAATGAACTTATTCTTTTCAAGATGATTATAAATCCTGTCTCTTATAACCTTTTCCAACATTTTACCCACAACCGAAGTATGGCTCACAGGTCTATAATTACCAGGGTTGTCTCTATTCCCCTTCTTGAACAAGAGGACAACATTTGCTATCCTCCGGTCTTCCGGCACTATTCTTGTCGACAATGACGACATAAAGATCAAGGACAAAGGCTCTGCAATCTCCTCCCTAGCTCCCAAAGAATCCTAGGATAAATCCCATCTGGCCCAGGGGACTTATCTATTTACACACTTTCCAAAATTGCTAACATCTCCTCCTTGTGAACCTCAATCCCATCTTGCCTAGTATCCTGAATCTCAGTATTCTCCTCGACAACATTTTCTTTCTCTACTGTAAATACTGACGCAAAATATTCATTTAAAATGGACAACATTTCACTTTTATAAATTTTACTTTAACAGTCAAATGAAAACCAACATAAATTAAACATGAACTAACAGTTCAATCATGGCCAATATATATAGCTTAAAGTTTACACGTTAATTATCAGATGCAACATAGTTCTCACAAGTCCTCTGAGCAGTCCTGTTAGCAAGATGGCAACAACCCGTCACAAAGTTCTTCAAAATCAGTAACTTCCTGAGGTAATTTTCCAAGTCATATCCTCAAGAATGCAGATACGGAAGTAATAATATCCCATCAATAGCGAGCGAGACAATCTTCCCTTTAATGGTTTGGTCTTGTCACCTCTTGAACAACCTCGGCCTCACCCACAACAGTTTGATGGCGTGGTTCCACTGATAACTCTATAAGACACTGAAAACAGCTGCCATATGTTGTATTTGCAAATGGTCAGCTCTCAGAGTCCGATTTCCTTAGCCTGCAGCCTGTCTTTTTAAAACAACTGCTTGCTGTTTTCTTCCACACACACACAGCAGTCTGTTTCAGTTCTGCTGATATGTAATCTGAGCCTTGAATAGTCCTGGTCACACCTCTCTCACATGACTCTGTGAACTGTTTTAAATTGGTTAGAACCAGTTGCATCTTACCAACTCCCTGGAGCTTACAATTCCTTTTCCCAGTTAATGACTGTCTCAGAAAAAAACAAAGGATTTGAATCCAAAGTCATAGCGTCTAACAATTCATTTAGCAAATCATCTCTTCAGATCATGGTCTGCAGGTGCTCCTCCACCAGTCTCATACCACAACCTCACAGTTAGTACAGCCATTCAGCCGCGATTCACCATGTTACGAAATCACAATGCAGCTACTGGTCGATTGTGGGCTTGCAACGTTATCCATGTGGTTATGCTCAAAGCAAGCCTATCCCGTCCTGTTGCATCTTATCAGCACCCATCCCATTTTATCCTGTCCCTCCCATCCCATTCAGTCCCATCCTATTCAATTCCTTCCCATCTTATCGATCCCGTTCCATCGCTGACGAAGACATTAAGAAAATTTAGCCAGATAAAAAAGAAAATTCTTCACATATTCATTTGTTTATGAAAGACATTTTTTAAACCAGGGACTGTGTGCAATAGCTCTTATTCCACATATTTAAAGAAACCATAAAAGATATTTAGGGTAGATTTCAGTCTCAAAAGGTAGGGTGGTAATTTTGTGGAGTAGAGGGAGATGAATAATCCAGAGGGCCAGACTACTGCTCTGGAGACATGAGTTCAAATCCCACCAAGGCAGCTGGAGGAATTTAAATTCAATTAATTAATAAATCTGGACTAAAATGCTAGTCTCGTTAATAATTATCATGAAACTACCGGATTGTGGTAAAAACCCATCTGGTTCACTAATGTCCTTCAAGGAGGAAATCTGCCATCCTTACTCGATCTGGCCTACACGTGACTCCAGACCCACAGCAATGTGGTTGATTCTTAACTGCCCTCTGAAATGGCCTAGCAAGCCACTCAGTTGGATGGGCAATGAATGCTGGCCTTGTCTGTGATGCCTCACATGCCAAGGATGATTAAAAAAAAAGAACCCACCCACCATTCATTCCATTGAACCCAGGCACATTTCACAATGGGCGGGCGATCCTCTCTGCCAACCCACCATCCAGGCGGCAAAGACAGAAATTGACCCCATTGATCTCAGCAACAAAAGGAAAGTCAGTTACTGGATTTTTCCAACTTTCATCTGTAGGACCTGCGGCACCAGCTGCACCAGGAACATTTCCGTTGCTGCACCATGGAATCTGAAATCCGTCTTCTCAGAGATGAAATAATGCGGCTGCAGAAGCATCTATTCTATCAACAGTCATCTGAAAGGTATGTTCCATGGCCCTTGGGCGAGTGATCATTACCCCGACATCTGTACTACTTACTTAGTTTGCTTCTTTACAGCTTCACTTACACCCTGAGATGTTTGTAAGACCCTAACTGCTAGCATGGCTGAGATCACTTGAACTGGAATCTTTCTGGTCTGTGTGGCTCAGTAGCAAGCCATGAAGCGCATTGACTCACTGAGGTTGGTGGAGGGGGTTAAGGGAGGTGCCATCCACTGCGAGTGACCTTCTCTCAGAATAGTTGTCATGACTGCAGCTCTTAAACTGTGCACAGATTTGATTTAGTGTACATGCATCCTGAGGGCACTTGGGCATTACCCACTGCCTACACCTCAACATTCCACTGTGATTACAGTGCTGCTGTGCCCAGACACCTACATTGCAAGACATTCTTTCTCATTGATTTTTTTTTAAGTGGCCATCTTTCAGTGAGCGAATGCCAACTGTGGCTCCAGTCACAGTACTTGATATTGTCCACGAAACCCCTGCTTGGTTTACAGCGTCTATTTGCTGACAGTTTAAGCCATCAGAAAGGTACACTCTAAACATATCTCCTCAAGGTGGTATTATAAATGCTGGAGCTCATTGGATCAGTCAAAAAAATTTAATTAAAATGAGACCGATAAAGAAGCATATAACAAATAGAACAATATAACAAGTACAGTGGAATAAAAGGGAGTATAGAACATGTAGATGGAAAGCAAAAATAGAGTTTAGAAAAGCTAAGGGTGGGATATGGAGAAAGACTAGCTGGGAAGATAAAAGGAAAAAAGATCTTACAGAAACATGAAGGGAAAAAGAATAGTTAAAGAAACCGTTGGCTGATTTAGAGTATTTAAACTTATGACGGGTTTTGAAAAGATAAATTGGGAAAAAGTTATTTCCATTGGTCAGTGTTGGCAACTAAAGGGCATGAATTTAAGATCACCAACAAAATGAAGGGAGAGGCTAGGAGAAACATATTTTGCATGGAGCAAAGTTAGGGTATGGAATTACATATTGGGAACTGTGGTACAAGTAGAATGCATAATAGCTTGTAAAAGATAAATGTTTGAAAAAGAAAAATTTAAAGGACAAAAAAAATTGCATTTATATAGTGCCTTTCACGACCACCAGACATCTCAAAGCTCTTTACAACCAATGATGTACTTTTGAAATGTAGTCACTGCTGTAATGTAGGAAACGCAGCAGCCAATTTGTGTGCAGCAAGCTCCCAAAACAGCAACGAGATAATGACCAGGTAATCTGTTTTTGTGATGTTGATTGATGTCTAGGACACCAGGGATAACTCCCCTGCTCTTCCGCAAAATAGTGTATAGGATCTTTTCTGTCTACCTGAGAGAACAGACCGGGTCTTGGTTCAAAATCTCATCTGAAAGACAGCACCGCCAATAGTGCAACACTCCCTCAATAGCACAAGAGCATCAGTATTGGTTTTTTGCACTCAAGTACCTGGAGTGGGACTTGAACCCAGAACCTTGTAATTTAGATGCGTGAGTGCTACCACCTGAGCTACTGCTAATACACAGGATAAGGAAAAAGAGCAGGGAAGTGGGAGCAGGTGGATAGATGCTTCAGAGAGCAATAGACCGATTAGCTCCTTCTGTGCTTTAAAATTCCATGGAGGTGAGACTGGACATGTGTAGGGAAACAGAACAGGTGGAATTGCATTTGCTGCTCCTTATACAGAATGCCTGATATTCAACACCTGATGAAAGGTCACAGACTTGAAACTTTATCTTAGAGTCATAGAGTTATACAGCCCTTCGGCCCATCGTGCCCGTGCTGGCCATCAAGCACCTAACTATTCTAGTCCCATTTTCCAGAACTTGGCCTGTAGCCTTGTATGCTATGGTGTTTCAAGTGCTCATCTAAATACTTCTTAAATGTTCTGAGGGTTCCTGCCTCTACCACTTCTTCAGGCAGTGTGTTCCAGCTTTGCTTGTCTCTCCACAGATGCTGCCAGACCTGCTGAGTATTTCCAGCACTTTTTGTTTTTGTTTCAGATTTCCAGCACCTGCAGTATTTTGCTTTTATTATTATGCCTGATATTCAGTTCTATCGACATCCATGGAGTTTTAACTCAGTAGAGTGCACCTTCTGTCCTCACCAGGTTTAGAGTATTTTAACTTATAAGGGTTTTGAAAAGATAAATTGGGAACAAATTATTTCCATTAATCAGTGAGTTGGTAACTAAAGGGCATGAATTTAAGATCACCAACAGAATGAAAGGAGAGGCTGTCCCTGAAGCTGACAGCCTCATGAAAATATTTCAATTGCTAATGTGCCTTCTGGGAGTGGATTGGCTGCCTCCAACTTGTTCTGTTTCCAGTAAACTGGAAGCGATGGGATGCAGTTGGGTTTCAGATTTTTAAAATGTTAACATCGGATTTGACCCCAACCCACCATCTTTTGGGTGTCAAAATTTACCCCACAATGTCTGTGCCATCGTCCCCTTGTGGATGGATGAAGCAGGCCATAGACTGAACGTAATGGGATTGGAGAATACAGATTAAGTTATAGAAAAAAATTAGTTCCTAAAAGGAAAATGATTATCATTGTATTTGGTTTATTAACACCAAAGTATGAAGTTTCTCAGCAGTCTGCAGTGTAACTGTACTGTGGAGAGAAGGTGGGGGAGTAGAATTACAGATTTGGAAGCAATTGAAGCTGTGTTCAGTTACAATCTCCCCCACCATGCCCTTTCACAGATATCTAATGGTACTTGCACTTTATAAAGTGAGTAGGCCTGATGAACAATTAGCTCTTTCTGACCTTTTACTCAAGACATAATGACAGGCGCTTTGGCAGTTTAATACCAAAGTATTGTGCCATTCATCAGAACACAGCTGGATATCTCCCTGCTAAATGCCACACGTGTTGGAAAATAACTTGCAGACTATGGTAAAGGATGACTTCCAGTTTCCCATAGGCCAAGTTTGATAGGGTCCCACTTCAGCAAGGAGCAGAATCCTACAGGAGAGGCAGGAGAAAATTGGTGAGGAGGAAAACACATTAACCAACCTAAGCTTTGGAATAAAATATACATATTTATATGTATTATATATATATAGAAGCATTTCAAAATAACAGGCACTAGAAAGAAAAGAAAGAACTTGCATTTATATAGCACCTTTCAAGACGTCAGGATGTCCCAAAGTGTTTAGCAGCCAATGATGTATTTTTAATGTTGTAATGTAGGAAAGGTGGCAGCCAATTTATGCACAGTAAGGTCTCACAAAAAGCAATGTAATAATGACCAGATAAACTATTTATAGCGGTGTTGGTTGAGGGATAAATATTGTCCAGGATATCAGGGAGAACTCCCCTACCCTTCAAAATAGTGCGATGGGAACTTTTACATCCACCTGAGAGGGCAGATAGAGCTTCAATTTAACATCTCATCCAAAAGATGGCACTCCTTCAGTACTGTGCTGGAGTGTCAGCCTAGAATTTGTGCTCAAGACTCTGGTGTGGGACTTAAACACATAATTATTCTGACTGAGAGGTAGAGTGTTACCAACTGAACCATGGCTGACATTTATATCTTGCAGCTACTGATGTTTGGAAGTTGGAGGTTTGATTCTAAAATATCCAATCGCAGTTTGTTTCCCTTCCTATGTGAATGTTGGGAAACAACATGCCCTTTTAACCCAGTGCATGATAGGTTTGGATTATGAAGATCCAGGTGGCAGGAGGCCTCCATGCTCTTTCTATGCAACAGCTATTCCACCTTCAAGAGGAGAGAGTTAAACCCAGGAGCCAGTGAAGCAACTGCCACACTCCCACAGTTTGAAAAACAAGTGCCATGGAATATGCTTTGTGAGTTGTTTTGTTTGATCGCTTTAAGAGTGATGTCCCTTTAAGAACTCAGTATGCTAATGAGGTAAGTACCAGGATTAGTTCTTTCCTTTTTGGCCTCCTTGTCTCGAGACAATGGATGAGTGCCTAGAGGTGGTCAGTGGTTTGTGGAGCAGCGCCTGGAGTGGCTATAAAGGCCAATTCTAGAGTGACAGACTCTTCCACAGGTGCTGCAGCTAAAGTTGATTGTTGGGGCTGTTACACAGTTGGCTTTCTCCTTACACTGCTGTCTCTTTTCCCGCCAACTGCTGAGTCTCTTTGACTCGCCTCTCTTCAGTCCCGCCTTTATAGCTGTCCGCCAGCTCTGGCGATCGCTGGCAACTAGCTCCCATGACTTGTGGTCAATGTCGCAAGACTTCATGTTGCGTTTGCAAATGTTTTTAAAGCGGAGACATGGACAGCCGATGGGTCTGATACCAGTGACGAGCTCGCTGTACAATACATCCTTGGGATCCTGCCATTTTCCTTCCGGCTCACATGGCCAAGCCATCTCAAGTGCCGCTGGCTCAGTAGGGCGTACATGCTGGGGATGTTGGCTGCCTCTAGGACTTCTGCATTGGAGATACAGTCCTGCCACCTGATGCCAAGGATTCTCCAGTGACAGCGAAGATGGACTGCGTTGAGATGTCGCTCTTGGCTCTTGCAGAAACTCATCAACAGGCTTGCGGCTGCCTGCAACAAATTTGGCCTAACCATCAGTTTCAAGAAAACGAATACCATGAGACAGGACATCAGAAATGCTCCATCCAACAATATCGGCAACCACACTCTGGAAGTGGTTCAAGAGTTCACCTACCTGGGTTCAATCATCACCAGCAACCTGTCTCTCGATGCAGAAATCAACAAGTGCATGGGAAAAACATCTGCTGCTATGTCCAGACTGGCCAAGAGGGTGTGGAAAAATGGCGCACTGACACGGAACACAAAAGTCCGAGTGTTTCAGCCTGTGTCCTCAGTACCTTGCTCTATGGCAGCGAGGTCTGGACAGGCTTGAAACACTCGGACTTTTGTGTTCCGTGTCAGTGCGTCATTTTTCCACAACCTCTTGGCCAGTCTGGACATAGCAGCAGACGCCTTTCCCATGTGCTTGTTGATTTCTGCATTGAGACAGGTTACTGGTGATAGTTGAGCTTAGGTAGGTGAACTCTTGAACCACTTCCAGACTGTGGTTGCCGATATTGATGGATGCGGCATTTCTGACGTCCTGTCTCATGATATTCGTTTTCTTGAAACTGATGGTTAGGCCAAATTTGTTGCAGGCAGCTGCAAGCCTGTCGACGAGTCTCTGCAGTCGCTCTTCTGTGTGGGATGTTAATGCAGCATCGTCAGCAAAGAGGAGTTCCCTGATGAGGACTTTCCGTACTTTGGTCTTCACTCTAAGACCAGCAAGGTTGAAGAACCTGCCATCTGATCTTGTGTGGAGGAAAGTTCCTTCTTCTGAAGACTTAAACGCGTGAGAGAGCAGCAGTGAGAAGAAGATCCAAACAGTGTGGGTGCGAGAGCACAACCCTGTTTCACACCACTCAGGATGGGAGTCTGATGAGGCACCGTTATGCTGAATTGTGCCTTTCATATTGTCATGGAACGAGGTGATGATGCTTAGTAGCTTTGGTGGACATCCAATCTTTGCTAGTAGTCTGAAGAGACCACATCTGCTGACAAGGTCATAGGCTTTGGTGAGATCTCTGAAGGCAATGCAGAGGGGCAGCCATTGTTCGCGGCATTTCTCCTGTAGTTGGCGAAGGGAGAACAGCATATCAATAGTGATCTCTCTGCTCGAAAGCTGCACCGTGCCTCAGGGCAGACCAGCTCAGCTGCCTTCTGGAATCTGTTTAAAATGACTCGAGCGAACAGAAGAACATAAGAAATAGGAGCAGGAGTAGGCCAATCAGCCCCTCAAGCTTGCCCCACCATTCAATAAGATCCTGGCTGATCTGACCCAGGCCTCAACTCCTCTTTTGGGCCTGCTCCGCCTAACCCTCAACTCCCCGAGATTTCAAAAATCTATCTACCTCCCCCTTAAATACATTTAGTGACCCAGCCTCCACAACTCTCTGAGGTAGAGAATTCCAAAGATTCACCACCCTCTGAGAGAAGAAATTCCTTCGCATCTCAGTTTTAAATGTGTGCCCCCTTATTCTGTAACTATGTCCCCTATTTTGAAATTCCCCCACTTTGGAAACATCTTCTCAACATCTACCCTGTCAGGCCCCCTTAAAACCTTATATGTTTCAATAAGATCACCTCTCATTCTTCTAAACTCCATTGAATAAACGCCTAACCTGTTTAGCCGTTCTTGGTAAGACAACCCCTTCATACCAAGAATCAGCCTAGTGAACCTTTTCTGAACTGCCTCCAATGCTAGCATATCCTTCTTTAAATACAAGGAGCAAAACTGTACACAGTACTCCAGGTGTGGCCTCACCAATACCCTGTACAGTTGTAACAAGACTTCCCTATTTTTAAACTCCAACCCCCTAGCAATAAAGGCCAAAATCCCATTTGCCTTCTTAATTACTTGCTGCACCTACATGCTAACTTTTTGTGTTTCATGTACAAGAAAACCCAGATCCCTCTGTACTTCAGTATTTTGTCGTCTCTCTCCATCTAAATAATAATCTGTGTTTTTATTCTTCTTACCAAAGTGGATGACCTCACACTTTCCCACATTGAACACTATCTGCCAAGTTTTGCCCACTCACTTAACCTATATTATCCTTTTGCAGATTCTTTGTGTCCTCATCACAACATGCCTACCCATCCATTTTTGTATCATCAGCAAATTTGGATACATTACACTCTGTCCCTTCCTCTAAGTCATTAATATAGATCGTAAATAGTTCAGGCTCTAGGACCGATCCTTGTGGCACCCCACTAGCTACGGATTTCCAACCTGAAAAAGACCCATTGATCCTGACTCTCTGCCTTCTGTGTGTTAGCCAGTCCTCAATCCATGCCAACACATTACCCCCAATACCCTGAGCTCTTACTTTGTGCAATAACCTTTTATGTGGCAACTTATCAAACGCCTTCTGAAAATCCAAATACACTACATCTACCGATTCCCCTTTATCCACTCTGCTTGTTATATCCTCAAAGAACTCTAACGATTTTGTCAAACATGATTTCCCTTTCATAAAACCATGTTGACCCTGTTTGATTGCATTATATTTTTCTAAATGTCCTGCTATGTCTGCCTTAATAATGGACTCTAGCATTTTCCCAATGACTGATGTTAAGCTAACTGGTCTGTAGTTTCCTGCTTTCTGTCTCCCTCCTTTCTTGAATAGGGGTGTCACATTAGCGGTTTTCCAATCCGCTGGTACCCTACCGGAATCCAGTGAGTTTTGGTATATTATGACCAATGCCTCCATATCTCTGCAGCCACCTATTTTAAAACCCTTGGATGCAGGCCATCAGGTCCTGGCGACTTGTCTACCTTTAGTCCCATCAGTTTGTCCAGCACCTTTTCCCTCGTGATACAGATTGTTACAAGTTCCTCCCTCCCATTTACACCTTGCTCACCTATTACTGTTGGGATGTTTATAGTGTCCTCCACCGTGAAGACCGATGCAAAATATTGGTGTAAGTTATCTGCCATTTCCCTGTTCCCTGTTATTAATTCCCCAGTTTCATCCTCTAAGGGATTACTTACTTTAGCTACTCTCTTCCTTTTAATATACCCGTAGAAGCTCTTACTGTTTGTTTTTATATTTCTTGCCAATTTACTCTCATAATCAATTTTCTCCCTCTTTATTAGTTTTTTAGTCATCCGCTGCTGGTTTCTAAAAAATTCCCAATCCTCTGGCCTACCACTCGTTTTTGCCGCATTCATTGTATGCCTTTGTTTTTGATTTGATACTCTCCTTAACTTCCTTTGTTATCCACGGGTGGTTCATCGTTCTCTTCGAGTCCTTCCTTCTGACTGCAATAAATGTTTGCTGGGTGTTATGAAATATCTGCTTAAAAGTCTGCCACTGCTCATCTACTGACTTCCCCTGTAGTTTATTTTCCCAGCTCGCTTTAGACAACTCTTTCTTCATACCTCTGGAATTGCCCTTGTTTAAGTTGAAGACACTGGTTTGAGACCCGAGTTGCTCACCCTCAAACTGAATTTGAAATTCTACCATGTTATGATCGCTTCCCCCTAAAGGATCCTTAACTATGAGATCTCTTATTAATCCTACCTCATTACACATTACCAAATCTAAAATAGCCTGTTCCCTGGTAGGTTCTGCAATGAATTGCTCTAAGTAACAATCCCTGAGGCACTCCACAAATTCGTCTTCCATGCTACCCTTGCCAATTTGATTTGTCTAGTTTATATGCAGATTAAAATCACCCATGATAATTGCAGTGCCCTTCTTACATGCCTCCATTATTTCCTGATTAATATCTTGTCCTACAGAGAGGCTATTCTTCGGGGGCCTATAGACCACTCCCACTCATGATTTCTTTCCCTTGCTATTCCTTATTTCCACCCAAACTGATTCTACATCACGATCTAGTACACCTATATCATTACTCACAACTGCACTGATCCCTCCCTTTAATAACAAAGCTACCCCACCTCCTTTTCCTTTCTGCCTATTCTTCCAGAACATCGAATATCCTTGAACATTAAGATTCCAGTGAAGGCTTTCTCCATTGTGCTGAGCAGGGAGATTCCACGGTAGTTGTTGCAGTCACTGTGGTCACCCTTATTCTTATAGAGGGTGATGATATTGGCATCACACATGTCCTGTGGTACTGCTCCCTCATCCCAGCACAGGTAAAGCAGTTCTTGGAGTGCTGAAAGTATAGCAGACTTGGCACATTTGATTATGTCAGGGGTAATGCTGTCCTTTCCAGGGGCTTTTCCGCTGGCTAGAGAATCAATGGCGTTACTGAGCTCTGATATTGTTGGCTATTCGTCCAGCTCATCCATGACTGGCAGAGACTGGGCTGCATTGAGGGCAGTATCAGTGACATCATTTTCCCTGGAGTACAGTTCTAGGTAGTGCTCCACCCAGCTGTCCATTTGCTTGCTTTGGTCTGTGATCGTTTCCCCTGATTTAGACTTGAGGGGGGCGATCTTCTTGATGGTTGGCCCAAAAGCTCTCTTAATGCCATCATACATTCCTCTGATGTTTCTGGTGTCAGAGGCCAGCTGAATATGGCTGCATAGGTGTTGCCAGTCGTCGTTTGCACAGCGCCTGGCTGTTCTTGTGTGGTGCTTCTGGTGGCTTTAAGTGCTAAGGATGTTAACTCACTGGGGGCTTTCTTGTGGTTCAGCAGTGCAGTGCACTTGGCGGCTACTACTGGTTCCATCTCTTCAACGTGAGATTGAAACCAGTCTGCATTCTGCTTCTCACGTTTGCCAAAGGTGTTCATTGCTGAGTCATAGATGGCGTCTCTAATCAGTGGGCCCACTTGGTCTCTGCATCCCGTGCAGGAGTGTTTTGAAGGGCTTTTTCTATCGAATTGAGAAAGTTTTGTGACAGTAAGAAATTCTGGTAGTGTTAATGCACAGGTGGCCATTCTACTTGGAGTGATGTAACTTATTTGGTTTGAGTCTAACTTTGCTGCACACCAGGGAGTGGTCGGTGTCGCAGTCCACACTGTGGAAGCTGCGTGTGATTTGAACACTGTCTATGGAGGCTTGCCTTGTGACGATAAGGTCCAGCTGGTGCCAACGATGTGATCTTGGGTGTCTCCATGAAACCTAGAGATAGGGTTTAGTTTGAAAGAACGAGTTGGTGATGCAGAGGTTGTGGTAGGTGCACAACTCCAGCAGTCTCCGTCCATTCTCATTCATCCTTCCAATGCCATAGCGCCCGAGGCAGGAGTGCTATGAGTCATGGTTGGCCCCAACCCTGGCGTTAAAGTCCGCCAGCAGGAACAAATGTTCAGTATTAAGAATGCTACTAATGATATTATGCAGTTCCTCATAGAACTGGTCTTTAACTTCAGGTGGGGAGCAGAGTGTTGGAGCATAGATGCTGAGTAGGTGTACTGGACCAGAGGCGATGAGCAATCGGATGGACAGTATGCGTTCTGAGCCATTTGTAGGTGGCTCTATCATGCTGAGCAAAGAGTTTCTGATGGCGAAGCCCACTCCATTATATCTTGGTTCTTCAGGATCCCTGCCCTTCCAGTAGAAGGTGTAGTCTTGCTCCCTTAGTGATCTACTGACAGGGAGGCGTGTCTCCTGAAGCACTGCAATACCAGGATGTAGTAGTGACTAGAAGCCATAGTCAATCTGCACTGTAACACCCTTGTCAAAGGTTCTATGTAGTTTGCTCTGTATTGTGTGTATTAGTTTATTTGTAAAATACCCTTCTAGAGATCTTCAAGGAACTGGAATCCATGTACCTCATTGTGTTGCTTAAGATAACACAAAGACATTCATGATATGGTGGCAGCGGTGGTGAAAATACAAGATATAAGCTTGAAGACCACGGGTAAAACACAAACAACATTTAAAAGCAATACAGAAAACAGAAGAGAAAATTTGAAGCAACAAGCGAAGAAACTTTAAAACAAGTTCCTGAAATGAGTGAAAGAAAGCTACATACCTTGGAAGCCTGAGAACAGCTCCATAGAACAGAAGCCTGGCTGAAAAGCAAGTGATCGGGTGAGTCATTGTGCCGATAATTGAGAAATCCCAGTAAAAAAAGCTTTTGAAGAGTTTTTTAAAAATTCATTTTCTAAAGGCCCTGTGTGAGCAAGAGGAAAAAAGGGGAAAACACTGACAAGCGCGCAAACTAAAAGTAAACAAGATTCAATCATGGAAAAAAAGTGCAGGGAACCCCCGAACACAGCAGAGTATCCATTAAAGCAGTCAAGCATGAAGAAGATAAACAAACTCTAGCAAAGAAAAAGCAAAGAGGAAAACTCTTGAACTGCCTATCGAACAGTTGTCTAAACATGTAAGCAAAGTGCTGAAAGAGAAAAAAAACAGAGAACACTGTTACACTCTGTCAAAGCAGCTAGCCTGGAAAATAGAATTTCTAAAAGGGGGAACAGCACAGAGTTAATAGAACAAGTTTTAAGCCACAAATAGAAAAGTTATAATAGTACTGAAGGCATACACACAGCCAAACAAAGTTAAATATAGAGCAGAAAGCAAAATAACAGCAGAAAGATGGATATCAAATTTCCCAGCATGAACTGGAAGGCCTTGATAACCTATCCAAGTTCAAGCTCGGTAAACAAAGCGATACAGTGGCGCAGCGGTTAGCATTGCCGCCTCACAGCTCCAGTGACCTGGGTTCGGTTCTGAGTACTGCCTGTGTGGAGTTTGCAAGTTCTCCCTGTGCCCGTGTGGGTTTCCGCTGGGTGCTCCGGTTTCCTCCCACAGCCAAAGACTTGCAGGTTTATAGGTAAATTGCCCGTAGTGTAGGTAGGAGAATAGTGGGGATGTGGTAGAGAATATGGGATTAATGTAGGATTAGTATAAATGGGTGGTTGATGGTTGGGCCAAAGGGCCTGTTTCAGTGCTGTATCTCTCTATGACTCTAATGCAGTTATGCTTCATAGGCCAAGTGGTTGCAGAAGCAGGCTGTGAAAATACTGACAGCAGTTTGAAATGAGGGGTTGTACAGAGTCAGTACCTCTGGCTTATCTGAAGAGGACCAGAAAGATCCTACAAAAATTTTGGAAAGTGCTAGAATCTCAGCTTTGGGTAAGGGTGAATTTTAGAATCTGGAATTGATGTCTTACAGGCAAAGATCACAGGAATCAATAGATCAACTCATCAGTAGATGCCATAGCAAGGGCAATGAAAGCAGTTTTTCAGAAACTGAGCTGTCAGAGCAAATAATGGAGCTGGTGATTGTCTCAACAACCATTGAAGTGTTTCAAAAAGACCTCTTGGGGAGAAAGAAAGTCAGAGCATTGATGCGTTGCTAGAAGATGGCGGGAAATATAAAGCCATTGTAGCTGGACAACAGCATCTGCATGCACTAAGTGCAACCGACTGTATTGGCACAGTAATTAACTCACAAAAAACAAGCAAGCTGTTTGGTAAGTGTGGTTTGTCCCACTCACTGTGAAGTTGTCCTGCATTTCAAGATTTGTGCAAGGCGTGTGGTGCAAAAGGACACTGGGCCTGCCTATGCAAGAAATCTGGCTCCAACAATGCAGCCAGATGTCACAATAGGACACAAACAGCAAGGACCGTGCCCGAGACCTGCATAAACACAAGCCGATACATGGATTTAACAGAGAAATAGATCTGAGACAAGACTCAGAGTGGAGCGATTCTCAGACAGAAGATGAGCAGGCATTTCACATTGTGAACTTGACACATTGGGCTGGATTTTACCAAGCCCATGACGTCAGGCTGCATGGCAAGGGAGAGCAGAAGATTGTTCCAGCGGAGGCCAGCCACGGAGGCTGACGCTGGGAAGGCCCAGCTCAATCCTCCCAGTGGTGGCAAGGCTCTGTGGCGGCCTCCCCACCACTGGGCAATGGGACCTGGATTTAAATATTTAAATTACTGACATGCAGAAAATTAAATCAATTTACCTTAAAGCTTCTGGGGCTGGCACTCTAGCACCTTCAATTCCCGTCAGGGGAAAGCCAAGATGACACTGATGGGGAGGGGACAGCAGTTCAGATTTTCAGTGCGGTAGGGGGACGGGATCAAATAAACATAATGGGTCTAGGGGATGGTGGGAAGCGGTGAAATTTAAATTTTGTGCAGTCTGGGGGTGGGGTGGGGTGGGGGGGGGGGGGGAGGTCAGATTTAATAGGTAAGTGTTTTGGGGGAGAAAGGGCAAATAGTTAATGTAATTGTTATTGGGGGTGGTGGTGGGAAAGGGGCATTAGAAATTTATTGTATAAATTTTGGGGGGATACTACTTTAAAAATTCAAATTGACCAGCAGGGCTGGCTGCCCTTTCAAAATGGCACCAGCACTTGCATACAGGCAGCTGATGCCATTGCCGGGGTCAGACAGCCTGCCCCTTCTACGTGATTGTGGGGGAGCTGGGCGTGCTGCCCCAGCTATTTAAATGAGCTGCCGTGCGTAGGATTACGGCAGCTCTTTGGCATGCGGCCCGAGCTCGCTGCCAAGATTGGTGGCAGGCTCTTAAAATCCAGCCCATTGTGCTGATGAAGTCGAATTACTGGAACTATTAATATCATGTGCCCAAAGAAAGTTGGCAAACACACACTCAAGACTAAGATTGACACTGGAGCTAGTGTAAATATCCTACCAGTCCAAATTCTAAAAGATATGTAGCGGGGTCATTGGAAATTAATGATTCAACCAACAACTGCAAAGTCAACTGCGTACAATGGGTCACCCATCCCTTGCAGTGGCACAGTAACAATGCAATGCAGCTATGGCAAATCGGCATGGGAACTACAAATAATTTACCTGGTAGACACGAGCGGACCAGCAGTGGCTGGACTACCAACGTGTAAGGACCTCAACATTGTGACTATCCATGAGATCACCAAGGTACCCATTACAGCAGAAGAGACCAAGGGTACTCACATTGAGTCAGTCCAGGACTTACAACAAATGTACCCGGACAGGTTCAATGCCATAAGAGATTTCAAAGGTGTTGCCGTTCTGTACCTCAGAGAGGATGCAATTCCGTCAATCGACCCTCCCAGAAAGTACAGCCTGCACATACAAGAAAAGCTTAAGCGCACGCTGGATGACATGGAACGCAATGGCATCATCCATCATGTGCATCATCACACAGACTGGTGCCGCTCAATTATGTGAGTGCTAAAGAAGGATGGAGCAATCAGATTCGAGGCGTCTAAACCTCTCCCTAAAGAGTCCCTAAAGTTTCTAACACTAGAGGAATTGAATCTCAGGAGCCAAATTCTTCTCCAAGATGGATGCTAAACATAGATATTGGTTGGTACACCTAGCTAAGGAATCTCAGGAAGTCACCACCTTCAGAACACCATTCCGAAGATATTGCTTCCAGAGAATACCCTTCAGCTTATCTGTCAGGCAAGATCTGTTTCAGCAGCATATGGACAGAATTACAGAAAACATGCCTGGATGTATATGCATTGCCGATGATATTGCGGTAATGGGCAAAATCAAAGAAGAGCATGATCAAAATCTTCACTCACTGATGGCAGTAGCTGATCGCGAAGGGCTTATTTTAACAGCAAGAAGTGCTAAGTGAATGTAAGCCAGATCAATTTCTTTGGCTCTGTCTATTCCGGTTGCAGAATCTGTCCTGACCCAGGAAAATCGAAGATGTAAGGCATATGTCTACTCTGCAAGACAAGGAAGATCTACAGCAATGTCTTGGATTTTTCAACTTCTTGGCACCATACATTAAAGTACTGCCCTCTTGGATAGCCTTATATGTGAGGAAACCCGACCGAGCCCGAATGCCAGACCCAGAAGTGCAACCCGACCTGACCCGAACCCAACACATGTCGTCGGGTCCTGTCGGGGTCGTGTCAGGTAGCAGGCCTTTACCCATGTACTGATATACAGGCCTGCTACCCGACCTGACCCCGAGGGGACCTGACGACATGTGTCGGGTTTGGGTCGGGTCGCACTTCCGGGTCCTGCATTCGGGCTCAGTCAGGTTTCCTTTGCAGATCTTTACCATGCATTCCAAATTTTTCTGACAAAGAATCATCACTGAGAGGGCTCTTAAAGAAAGATGTACCATATGTATGGCAGGAGGACCATCAGTATATGTTTGAGTCTCTCAAACAAGCATTGTCAGCAGAAACCTGTACCCTGCAGTACTGTGATCCAAGGAATAAGGTAATCCTGGAAGTCAATGCCTCACAGAAAGGGCTAGGAGTGTGCATCCTGCAGGATGGCAAACTGATTGCATTCGGATCCAAAAGTTTATCCTCAGCTCAATCCAATTACTCAAACATAGAGAGTGAACCACTTGCTTTGGTGTTTGGGATCACAAGGTTCCGCACCTACCTGGTCGGTAAGCAGTTCACTGTGGAAACTGACCACAAACCACTGGAGATGATCTGGCACAAACCATTGACGAGCGCACCACCTCAACTACAGCGGCTCTTGGTGAAAGTACAGGGGTACGACTTCGACATCTGCTGCAAATAGAGTACCAAAATGGTCACCTTGGATACGCTGAGCAGATTGCCAAATCCAAACAAGAATGAAGAAGTCTCACTGGATCTACAAGTAGACAGCATGAACATCGAGGTGGAAGATGTGCTCAAAATCAATTTATTGCATTTTGGTCAGTACAAATGTGACCAACTATAATCAGAAACAGCCAATGACCCATAATTGAAGACACCCTGGACAGTCATCATAGAAGGGTGGCCTGATATGATAAAAGTGGTGCCAGAAAACCTCAGACGCTTTTGGCCTTATGGAGATGAACTCAGTATCTCGAGATGCGTAACCTTCAAAGGAAAACAATGTTCTCCGACAGCACATCTTGTCACAACTTCACCAAGTCCATATGGGTATAGAGCGAATGAGACGACTGGTACAAGACACAGTTTATTGGCCAGGGATCAATGGTGACATCAAGAAACTAGTGAGGATGTGCAAGGCATGCCAGAGCCACCAGTCACAGCAATATAAAGAACCTTTATACCCTCACAAGATTCCATTAGTCCCTTGGTCCAAAATCGCCACTGATCTATTTACCTTTAATGGAGACGACTTTATCTTAGTCACCGATTATTTCTCCAAATTTCCAATTGTCAGACAGGTAAAAGACAGTGCACGCGCGGTTGTCGTAGATACATTGAGTGCCATATTCAGTCTGTTTGGCGCACTTGAAGAATTCATTTCTGACAATGGCCCACAGTATACAGGAGACCTTTAAGGGATGTGTGTGCCAAATGGGGTGTAAACCATGTGACGTCCTCACCACATTACCCTAGATCTAATGGTCTTGCCAAATGAATGGTTTGCCAAATTAAATCACATATCCTGAAGTGTAGGATAAAACAAGAATTTTTGTTTTGCCATGTTACACCTCAGAGCTACACCTATGGATATGGGCTTACTGTCACCAGCAGAGATCATGTTTGGCAGACAAGTACGAACGATTCTGCCAAGCCATCATCCGTCCAAATTCTCCGAGATGCAGGAGACACTGCTCAAAAAACAAGGAAGAATGAAGATGGTGCATGACCGACATGCAGGGACGGAACTAACTCAACTACATGTGGGACAGAAGGTCAGGGTAATACACCCCACAATGAGAACATGGTTATCTGCAGAGGTATCCAAAGCATGCAGTTAGCCTAGGTCTTACGGTTATAACATCTAATGGAGCCGTGTTGAGGAGCAACTGACGCCAATTGAGAGAACTGTGCAATACTCCAATTATGCACAGTGGACTTGATAGAGCACACTCTGACAATGAGGGTGTGATGGAACAACAGGACAAGAACCAACACATTGACAACATGTCTGCAAGCCAAGAACAGCCAAAGGCAAAATCCACATCCCCAGAAAGTTATACCATAACAAGATCTGGAAGAGTGGTCAGACCACCGAAACACTATATGGACTCTTAAGCTTTTGCACTCGTAAATTTCACAATCCCTATCTTTATACTTGTAAATTTTATAATCTTTAATCCTGTATAATTTTGATATCCAATTTTATGTGTTTTTACTTCTAGCGTACAAGAACTATCTTTGGAAAGAAAGCGGATGTTGTATGATTGCTTTAAGAATGATGTCCCTTTAAGAACTCAGTATGCTAATGAGCTAAGTACCAGGATGTAGTCATGTGACTAGAAGCCATAATCATTCTGCACTGTAACATCCCGGACAAAGGTTCTATATGTAGTTTGCTCTGTATTGTGTGTATTAGTTTAGCTATAAATGAACTTTCTAGAGATCTTCAAGCAACTGGCATCCATGTATCTCATTGTATTGCTTAAGATGACACAAAGAAACTCATGACAAGTTGGAACAAAGGGATAATGCGTCAAGTTTGGATTTCAATTCAGTGACAGTGCTGGCAGGAGGGACAGAATGTGGGATGGTAAAATTGGGGTAAGAGAAGGAAGCTTAGTGTGTGCACAACACCAAAGTAGATGGAGAATGGACAGGAGAACAAAGGAACGTAGGGACAGGAGTAGGCCATTCAACCCTCGGGGCCTGTTCCCCATTTAATTAGATCCTGGCACAGTTGTACCTCAAGTCCATTTACCCACCTTGGTGCCATATCCCTTAAATACCCTTAATTAACGCAAGTCTATCGATCTCAATCTGAGATTTTCAATTGACCTGACCTCAACAGTTTTTTGGGGGAAAGAATTCCAGATTTCCACTACTCTTTATGTGAAGAAGTTCTTCCTGACATCAACCCCTCAGTGGCCTAGCTCTAATCTTAAGGTTCTGCTCCTTTGTTCTGTACTCCCTCACCAGAGGACAGAGTTTATCTGTAGCTACCATATCAAATTCTTTCATCATCTCAAACACCTTAATTGGAACACTCCTTAATCTTTATACTCAAGGAATACAAGCCTTGTCTGTGCAATCTCTTCTCATAACTTAACCCTTTTAGCCCTGGTATCATTCTTGTGAATCTGCGGTGCTCCCCCACCAAGACCAATATATCACTAAGAAAACATGGAGAGTGTTCTACACCAACGTGTTTCCAAAATTAAAAAAGTAGACTATTGTATTAAAGTCATCTATTATTTTATTCATTCCAATAATTACCTGCCACTATCTTTGAAGTTCTGCTCTCTCTCCTTTTCTTAAACAAGTTTAAAAAAGTCTGACACCGAGGACATCTTCAGAAAGATTTGTGATATATGTGACCGTGTCCAGGAGCTCAGCCAGGGAACCAGCCTCTCTTTACAAGACAAGAAAAGTAGTTTCACTGTGCCCTCGGTGCACCGAGCCCGACATTCAGAAGAGCTGACTGCTGAATTCTCCGGTGATAAATAAATCCAACTGTAAACAAATGGCAACAGGACAATTTGAGATGTCTGTGTTCACACTGAGATTGAAACCGGTTTGTGCTGACGACCAACAGACAGCACTGAAACATCATCACTCTGTATATGTTAATGACCAAGGTCAGATAATTATCTGCAATAAATCTTCTCATAGATAGCCAGTGCAACTGAAGCATTTTATAATAAATTCTTAAAGTTTGTCAAATAATTCCTTCAAAATGGGGGGAAAAGCAGCAGATTTAATATGGAGAATACAACAGGACTTAGTACAGAGAATACACCAGGATATCATATGGAGAATACAACAAGACTTAGTACAGAGAATACAACAGGACTTTGTATAGGGAATGGCAGAGGAATTAATATAGAGAGCACATTAGGCTTTAGTACTGAAAATTAGAACAGAACAGTAAAAAAAATGCTAGGATTTAGTATAGAGAACATACCATGACTTAGTACAGAGAATATGCAAGAGTTAGGACAAAATTCAGAAAATACAGTAGGACATATTACAGGTAATGTAAGACAAAGCATGGAAGACACAGCATGACTTACTACAGTGAATGTGCAAAGAACATAGCATGAGAATGCAGAGAATACAGTGGGACTTATTACAGGCAATACAGGACTTAGTGTACAGCATTTGGTAGGACTTAGGAGTGAGTATATGAGGGTAATTAAAGTCAGTTTTTAATTGCAGTTTTACAATCCTGGGTTATTTCAGGTTTAAATTTTAGAATCAAGAACTGAGGAGGGGAAAAGAGGGAGGAATTAGAACCCAAAGACCTGAGTGAATTCTGAGAAAATCAATAAAGGTCAGTTTTGATTTGGAATGTAACAGTTAATTAAATGGAGATGAGGTCTGCATTGCAGTAAAGCAGGACAGTTCATGCAAATTAGTCAGTGGGAACACAACACTGCCACAAGCACCAAGTTTGAGGTAAAGAACCAAAATACAATGCAGTGGAATCAGGTAGGAGAAATAATGACGAAGATTCAATTCTTCAAAACTACAGCGTTTTTTCTGAGCGGTTAAGATATACACAACTGTGCATAAGAACATAAGGGCCTTGAGAATTAATGGAATACAATCTTGATGGTTACAGTGGGATCACACCTGCCAGTAAAGAAAGACCTAGCATTTATATAGAGCCTTTCACTACCTCAGGGCACCAAAATTACTTCACAATCAATGGAGTACCTTTGAAGCATAGTCATTGTTGTAATGTGATACTTTCCAGTGCTGACCCCAACAGAATTATATAGAATTTACCACTAAAATAGACAATTCAGCTCAACACGTCTCTGCCAGTGTTAATGCTCCATGAGTCTCCGCCCGCCTTATTTAATCTCGTCCTATCACCATGTCCTTCTATTCCTTTCTCCCTCATATACAGGTCTAGCTTCCCCTTAAATGCATCAGGGATTGCAGGGTCAATGGGAGGACATGTGATTGATATGGCCAATGGGTGCAAGCAAGACTGTGGGTGTACCTTCAGCATCGACCTGTCCCATGAAGCCTGAAGATTCTGGTGTCTGACCAACTTTGGGAGGGGGATGGGGAGAGGGTTACCCACGATACCCTCAGACCTCAGGCAGTCTTTCATCGGTCCTCTATGTAAAGTTACCAGTTTAGCTTTTTTCCCCTGGTCATTCTTTGGGGATCAAGGCAGCTTCCCCAGTCTGGGTCTCCCCGACTGGGTCCCACTACCACTTGCCTGGAAGCTGGTGTTCCTCATTTTACTCACTGTACTGGCCCCCAGACCAACATCGGGTCTGGGTCCAGATTCTGACTGAACTGCAAGTTCCTGGCATGGAGAGTCCCTGGCATGGAGGGAAATTTAGAAATCCAGAGAGAGGAGTCAGGACATCGGAGCAGGATAGTGATGTGGGTAACTCCCAACAGAATGGGACAGGAAGGGACAGAGAGTTTAACAAAAATTGTACATTGGCAAATAAGGTAATTGCAGGGAATAGAGGTAAAAAAAATTAAACTGAAGTTCCTTCATCTGAATGCACAAAACATTTGTAATAAGATGGATGAACTAGTGGCATGAATATAAGTAAATGATCTAGATCTAACTGCCATTACCGATACATGGTTCCAAGGAGATCAAGGTTGGGAAATGAATATTCCAGGATACACAATATTTTGGACAGACAGACAGACAGACAGAATGGCAAAGGAGGAGGGGTAGCCCTGATAGTGAAGGAGACAAAAGGACATTAATAAGAAAGGATCTGGCCTCAGAAGATCATGAAGTAGAATCAGTTTGGGTGGAAATTAGGAATAGCAGGAGTCAGAAAACACTGGTGGGAGTAGTTTACAGGTCCCCTAACTGCAGTTATATTATTGGACAGAACATTAAATGGAAAATTATTGGAGCATGTAAAAAAGGTACTGTATTAATTGTGGGGGACTTAAATCTGCATATAGACTGGGACAATCAAATTGGCAACAGTGGTCTAGAAGATGAATTTTTAGAATGCTTTTGTGACAGTTTCTTGGAGCAATACATTGTAGAACTGACTAGGGATAAAGCTATCTTAGATCTCATATTGTGCAATGAAGCAGGGTTAATAAGCAATGTCTTAGTAAAAGATCCACTGGGAAACAGTGATCATAATACCATTGAATTTCATGTTAAGTTTGAAAGTGACATTTCAATCACAAACAAGAATCTTAAACTTAAACAAAGTCAATTATGAAGGTATGAGGGGAGAACTGGCTAAGGTTAATTGAGTAAATAGACTGGAAGGTATGGTAGTAAATGAACAGTTGCAAACATTTAAAGAAACAATTAAAAGGTTCAACAAAAGTACAACCCGTTCAAAAAAAAATTGTCCAGAAAGATTCATCTGTGGCTCACTCAGGAGTTAAGCTAAGGAGAGTATTAGACTAAAAGAAGAGACTTACAATGTTGCAAAAAATAGTAGCAAGTCTGAGGATTGGGAGTGTTTTAGAAACCAAAAAGTTGATAAAAAGGGAAAAAAAAAATGAAAATAATCTAGCTAGCAATATAAAAACAGATTGTAAGAGCTTCTATAAGTACATAAAAAGGAAGAGAGTAGCTAAAGTAGACGTTGGTCCCGTAGAGGCAGAGACAGGAGAAATCATCATGGGGAATGGGTAGACGCACTGAACAAATCTATCATCACAGTAGAAGTCACAAGTTCCATACCAGAAATAGGCACTAACTTAGGGGCTAAAAAGAGTGAGGAAATTAAGGATATTGATATCATCTGAGAAACAGTATTGGAGAAACTTGAGGGACCAAACTCTGACAAGTCCCCAGGACCAGATGGCCTACATCTTAGGGTTCTAAAAGAGATAGAGGTAGTGGATACACTGGCTATAATTTTCCAGAATTCCTTAGATTCAGGAATGGTCCTATCAGCTTGGAAGTTGGCAAATGTTATGCTACTTTTCAAGAAAGGAGGTAGAGAGAAAACAGGGAACTATAGGCCAGTTAGCCTAACATCAGTCGTTGGGAAGATGCTGGAAACTATTATCAAAGAAGTCTTAACATTGCAATTGGAGAAGCATGATTAGAACAAGTCAGCATGGTTGTACTAAAAGGAGATCCTGTTTGACAAATTTATTATGGCTTTTTGAGGATTTAATTAGTAGGGTAGATAAAGGGGAATCAGTAGATGTAGTATACCTGGATTTTCAAAAGGCATTCGAAAAGGTGCCAAATAAAAGATTAATAGGCAAGATAAGGGCTCATGGTGTTGGGGGTAATATATTAGCATGGATAGAGGGCTGATTGACAGACAGGAAGTAGAGAGTGGGCATAAATGGGGCAATTTCAAGTTGGCAGGCAGTAAATAGTGGGGTGCCGCAAGGATCAATGCTGGGGCCTCAGCTATTTACGCTCTATATTAATGACTTGGATGAAGAGACAGAGATTAATGTATCTTAGTTTGCTGATGATACAAAGCTTGGTGGAAAGGTAAGCTGCAGGGAGGATGTAGAGAGAAGACAAAGAGATACAGACAGGTTAAGAGAGTGGGTAACAAGATGGTAAATGTAAGGAAGTGTGAAGTTGTTCACTTTGTTCTTAAAAATAGAAAAGCAGAATTTTTTTTAAAAGGTGTGAAACTGCTAAGTGTTGATGTTCAGAGGGATTTGGGGTACACGTACAAGGAACACACTAAGTTAACATGCAGGTGCAACAGGCTGTTAGAAAGGCAAATGGCATTTTGGCCTTTATTGCAAGGGGATTGGAGTACAGGAATAAAGAAGTCTTATTAAAACTATACAGGGCTTTGGTGAGACCGCAGCTGGAATACTGTGTGCAGTTTTGGTCTCCACATTTAAGAAAGGATATAGTTACACTTCAAGCAGTGCAGTGAAGATTTACTAAATTGGTCCCTAGGATGAGGGGGTTGTCCTATGATGAGAGGCTGAGTAAATTGGGCCTATATTCTCTGGAGTTTAGAAGAATGAGGTGATCTAATTGCGGCATACAAGATTCTGAAAGGGCTTGAAAGGGTAGAACCTGAGAGATTGTTCCCATTGGTCAGGGAATCTAAAACACGGGGACACAGTCTCAGGATAAGGGGTCAATCATTCAGGACTGAGATGAGGAGAAATTACTTCACTCAAAGGGTTGTGAATCTTTGGAATTCTCTACCCCAGAGGGTTGTGGATGCTCCGTCATTGAATACATTTAAGACTGGGATAGATAGAATTTTGGTCTCGCAGGGAATAAAGGGATATGGGGATCGGGCAGGAAAGTGGAATTGAAGCCCAAGATCAGCCATGATCGTATTGAATGGTGGAGCAGGTTCAATCAGCCATATGGTCTAGTCTGCCCCTATTTCTTGTGTTCTTGTACCACAGGATAGCCCAGTGTCAATTTCCTTTGTAAGGGGCGGACAAACTTCCACTCCTTACACAGCTGGTAAACAACAAACACTGGGCACAATTGTGGGTCCCTGCCCTTTGCTGGCGGGTTTCCCAGGATTACGTTGGGATTCCACTGGAACCCCCATGGATTTTTGGAACCAAGGCCTTTACAGGGATACTAAGCTCCTTCTACATGAAGTCACTGTCAGTGTACATCAGTTATTTAAGTGCAGCATGTATTTTCCATATTGAAGTGTTTTTTGTCTCTTTGTTCTCTTCACTCATGGTGTTAAATAAATTTTCAATGTATGAAATAGCACATTATGAAGGTAAACAGAATTTTCAAATAAGCTCACAATACTGAAGGTTAAAACATGAACAAACAGAATTTGAGAGATCAAGAGACTAAATGATGGTAAAATATTTCACTCTTAAATTACTATTCGCTTTCAGTGTAAATGAATTCTTAACGGTGAAGGAGAGGGTAGAATAATGTACAAGGCAAACCCAATACAGGAGTATCAACTAAAGGTTACTATGCTGGAGAGGGAGTCCAGAGTTCACAGTTAATAAATGATTTACAGAGTGAAAAGCCATTGGGAAGGCTAACATGGATTTGGGTTGTATTGGTGGGTCAGTACAATATAAAACAAAGAACACTTTACTTAGGCTGCTCAAGGCTTTGGTACACCATATTTGTAGTATTTTGTCCACATTTGGTCTTAACACATGGCAAGGAACATCAAGGCACTGGAGAAGGTACAAAGAAGGACTCATTGCTATCAAAACAGTCTGCAAGGACAAAAGCAAAATACTGCAGATGCTACATACCTGAAAGAAAAACAGAAAATGCTGGAAACACTCAGCAGGTCAGGCAGCACCTGTGGAGAGAGAAACAGGTTAATGTTTCAAATCAATGACCTTTCATCAGACCCAATCTCCAAGGACATGGGGATATTTTCATTCGAGAAATCCAATGAGGAAATATGATTGAATGATGTAGGATAAAATGATGAAGGGAGTAGATTTTGTCCAATTAGTTAGGTTATTTGAGATGGATATGCGGGACGACTATAAAATATATGAGCAAAGAGTTAGGTTAGGAGCTAGGAGGTACTTATTTTGCAGAGAGTTGTTTATCTCTGGAACAGATTACCAAAATATGCAATATGGATTCCCTACAATCCTTCGAAAAAAGAGCTGGACAAAATCCTGAGATGACAAGGATGTTTCAAGTCATGAAGTAAAAAAGTAAGCTGTATGATAGCTGGGACCAGGTAGATGCCTCAATTATTGTGGCCTCCTGGAGTTTTCTTGTGGGGTCAGAGAGCAATTTCCTCAAGTGTTTCCCTAAATGACTCAGATATTTTCTCCTTTTTTCAATCTCCCAGGAGACTGAGTGACCTGGTGGTATATCCAAGGTGTATGAGGCTGTACTGTGTCTGGATGAAGCAGATCCCAGTGAACCAGAGAATCTTTGTTTGTCCTGTTTTCATATATTTTCAACTCTCACTGCTGCAGAAGGCTGAACTCTGGCCTCAAGCGGTTTCCTTTGCAAGCATTTATCCTGAAAATTGGGGTCTCGGGAAGCAGTTGGCAATTTCATGAAGTTTATTCAAATCACTTGCAACAGGTTTTTTTCCACTTGTGGTGCTTAACGATGTTCAAAGCAAACAATTTGGTCACAACACTTGCCCCTAAATTTCAAAAATGCACTGGGGATACAATAACAACTCTAAAGTAAAAGGAAAGAAATTTTACAAGCTGGATCTGGAGAAAAAGCTGGGGAGTGAGACTAATTGGTAACTCTTTCCGAGAGCTGACACAGGCATGATGGGTCAAATGACCTCTTTCTGTGCTGTATGGTTTCATGATTTTATGAAAGCTTATCTGCTTTTTAAATGTAATTTAAAAAAAGATTTTGCTATTCTATATGGGGTAATATATCAGTTGCGGAGCACATTTGAGCAAAGCACATCTGAATTTTAACTCCTACTTAAGTAGGACATTTGGTGGGAGAACACTGCCTGAAAAAGTGGTGAAAGCAGATTCAATAATGACTTTTAAAAAGGTGTTACGACCCGGTGAGAAGGTTCCCTCTCAGCCTTCATTTGGTCTTACTGTAACAGGGTTTAATTTTAAACACACTGTATTTTTAATTCCCCTGTGGTGAATCCTTGCTCACTGCTTCCAATTGCAAGGCAAAGAAACCAGCCAAACAGGTTTTCTTGGGTTTAAAGAAGAAAAGTTGAAATTTATTAAACTTAAACTCTAATTCGGTTAATGCCTACAGATACACGACGCGCCCACGCTAGCATACACATGCGATACACACATGCCAATCGAGACAGAAAAGAGCAGAAGAAATAAAGTGGAAAAGTTTGAGGCAATATCTGAAGATGGTTTTGATTATTTTTCTTAGAGCTCATTGTAAAGTCCTTGATTGTCGATAGGTCTTACTTTTCATTGGTGCCCAGTATTCTTCTTAAACCTTGCTCGATGTAGGAGACTTTTCCCTTTTGAGGTTCACATGCCTTCAGTGGATTTGGAGTTCCGTGAGAAAGAGATGAGAGCAGACAGGAGAGGTCTTCTCAGTTCAGGAGCAAACAGTCTGAGTTCAAACTCTCTGTAGCTAGTTCAAAAAACCCAGGACCAATTAGTCATGTGACCAGCTGGTTTAACCAGTCCTGGCTTTTGTGGATTGCATCACTTTAGCAGTTTCTGGAATGCTCTTCCTTGCACCTTCAATGTCTGGTGATCAAAATCCATTGTGGGTTAATTGGACCAGGAAATAGTCTTTGTCTCCG
The DNA here is from genome assembly GCF_036365525.1 of Heterodontus francisci. NCBI lineage: Eukaryota > Metazoa > Chordata > Chondrichthyes > Heterodontiformes > Heterodontidae > Heterodontus > Heterodontus francisci. The sequence goes on from NC_090384.1 coordinate 37,209,266, forward strand.
CAAACACTATCTGTTCGTATGTAAATTGTATGTAAACAGTCAAGTGTCTGATGATTTTTTTTAACAAGTCCTTTCTTCACTCCAGCAACAGTTTAAAATCGATGTTCATATGACAAAATTAATATACCTCGTTCTTGGCAGGTGGGGGCTTGCATGACAAAGGTAATTGGATGGATACTCAAAAAGAAAAATTTGTAGTGCTATGTGGAAAGAGCAGAGCAGTGAGATTAATTGGATAGCTCTTTCAAAGAGCCCCCACAGACACAATGGGCCTCCTGTGCTGTAAGATTCTATAATACACATGAAATTGTAGAGCCAAGACAAAAAAAGTTTTTGTGATAGTACTATTTTTATCCAACAGATGGTGATGCTGCACTCTGGAAAAACATTTCTTCCCAAGTCACCTTCCCATGGAATTGCAGGAGGTGTAACACCTGCCCTTTTACCTCCTCTCTCATCCCTATCCAACGCGCCAAACACTCCTTCCAGATGTAGCAGGGCCTGTACTTGTACTTCTTTCAATTTAGGATATTGTATTCACTGCTCATAATGCGGTGTCCTCTATACTGGAGAGACCAAACACAGATTAGTTGACCGCTTTGTGGAACACCTCTGTTCAATCTGCAAGCATGACCCTGAGCTTCCGGTTGCTTCCCATTTTAATTCACCACCTTGCTCTCATGCCCACATTTTTGTGCATGGCCTGCTGCAGTGTTCCAGTGAAGCTGGAAGTCAAACTCGAAGAACAGCACCTCATGTTCCGATTAGGCACTTTACAGCCTTCTGGATGCAACAGTGAGTTCAACAATTTCAGACCATGACCCGGTCTTATACTTGTTTTTCATGCTTTTGTTTTCGGACATAGCTGTTCATTATTCTGCCATTAACACTCTCCCTGGACAAATGCTTTGTCTTTTACTACAACTATTACCCTTTGCCTTTTATTCCATGACATCTTTGTTATTTAATTTCTCCTGCCCTCTGCCCAATCACAGACTTTTTGTTTCCCTTTTGTTCTTCTTCCTCCCCTTCTGTCTTTCAACTGCTCAAAGCCTATTACATTTCTAACCTTTGTCAGTTCTGATGAAAGGTCATCAACCTGAAACGTTAATTCTGTTTCTCTGACCACAGATGCTGCCAGACCTGCTGAGTATTTCCAGCACTTTCTGTTTTTGTTATTAATTAAAATCAGGGATGCACAAAATTGGTTGAATTGGAGGTGTGCAGAGATCTCAGAGGATTGCAGGGCTGGAGAAGGTTACAGAGACAGAGGCAAGGCCTAGAAAAGATTTGAGCACATGGATGAGAATTTTAAAATGGAGGCAGTGAACCAATATGGGTCAGTGAGCACAGAAGTGATGAGTGAATTGGGGGTTGGTGCGAGTTAGGATACAGAGAGATCACAATTCTTACCTGTACAGTATTGTTTCCTTTAATATTTATCTTACTGCCATATAAAGCTCCTATAATTTGATAAATCATGTTGTCCAATCTCATTTTTGAAGGCATTTTAATGATTTGTAGTAGAAAATCATAGTCTGTCTGAGTGGGAAAGGGTTAATGTTAATAAACACAATCAAGTGAAAATATTTCTGCAAAGAGAATGCTGGAAAATTGTAACTCTGCCCTGGGTGGTGACAAGTCAAATACAATTTCAGCTGAATTTCAGTGTCAGGACAGATAGGCCTCATTGATCTCATTAATGTCAAAGGATGGCAATCCCCCTAGTTGATTAATAATGTGACTCTTCACTTGTCTGGTCTCATCTATCCAATCACTGGTGCATCAGTAGGGAAAGAAACCCCACTGTAAATCTCACCAAGTGCAGTATGGTGTATTGTTTCAGTTCTGCAATTCTGCAAACATCCAGGATGTAATTTCTGAGTAAGAACAGATCAATTGTCTGATCCATCACATATATGAATCCTTTGGGACTTGTTAATATAGGCCTCTGCCTAATTAAATCTTGGTCACTCTTGTCTCTACTTCCAGGAGACATTTATCTCTGTTACTTGCTTTTTTTGGGTGGAATAACTCAGTCACATAATTTTGTATATGCCATGTATAAAAGAAAACTAATCTGGAGTCCTACTGAGGGCAGTGCGGTCATGGTGCAAACCGCAGATGTTACAGTCTGAAGCATTCATTATGAAGAAAAGTCCTAGCATGGATCATTTATATCAGACTATAAGTGTAAGTAAAGGGCAATTTTAATCCCACCTGCCTGGTGATAATCAGGCAAATGGACAGTTGAAACCAGGTTACTAACCTGCTGGTAGGCCATCAGGCACTCATTGTTCCATACATATGCCAGTGGGGTCTTTCTTTACATATGCATTTTGGGAGCTGACTGCAATTTTAACTGGAATGTCTGATGCAGAAGTCACAGTGACCTTCCCGGTAGGTGGAAACAAAGCAGTAATGCTCCTCAGGGCCTCACAAGGAAAGTGTACGCCTCCCCTGCTGCGGACTCCTCCTCCCCCTTCTCAAAACATGACACCCTTACCAGATGGCTCCCGAAGAAAAACCCATCACCTACTCAGTGTCGTCAGGCAATCCCTGGGCCAAAATATTTTCCACTGCTTCCCAAGGACTTTTTCCCATTTTTGGAGCAACGGGAAGTTTCTAACTCATTTCACTGCCTAAACCTGCACAGATTCTTACATCAGCAGCTCTCCTGTTGTCCACAGTCAGCTGTTTTATGCTATGTAACATCCAAAACATTATCACAGATTCTGATTTATGATAATTGAATAAGTGAAATTGCAATTTTTATTACACAATATGTTATAGCAGCACTAATTTCAGAGCAGCAAATCCATGACAACATGCAAATTGTTAATCTCCTGAAAGCTCGTTATGGAAGGTTAATGCTGGAACCTCACGTGTACAGAGTAAAAGGATTACAAACCTGACGTTCCTCACTCAAACCCATCACCAGTGTCAGTAAGTGTCTGCTTATAAATGCTCAAGTAAGACCCCAATTAACACCCTCCACCTGCATATAATCAAACAATTGATACACAATTAACAGATTAACACATATTACTGTGCAAATTGTAAACCAGTAGCTTTGATTTCTATTAAAACTTTGTTTATGTAATTAGCTTGATCTGCTTCTTCCTTTTAAAACCCAGGATACCAAAAAAAGGAGGTAGGGGAACATGTTAAAGTTGAAGTTAAGTTGGAAGGATAGAGTAGTAGGCATTTATAGTTCTGCACGACGTTCCTTGGGTTTGGGAGATGGGTCATGGATGTGGAACATTATGAGAGGTGATCATTTGGGAGGACCAGCAAGAGGTTTAATGGATGCAGCAATGCTAGAAGAGGCAGTGTTTGTGAATAGGAGCAATGACGGGGAGCTGTGCTCGATGTGGATATACTTGGAGAGGATGGTGGGTGTGAGTGTAATGGGAGAGGCTGCTGCGTGTGTGTATTGGAAGGAGCTCCTGGGTGTGGGTGTACTGGGATGAGCTGCTAGGTGTGAGGGTACTGGGAGGGGTTGCTGGGTGCAAGTGGACTGAGAGGGGTTGCTGAGTGTCAGTGTACTGGGAGAAAGATTTTCTTGTTTTTGCTTGGAATTGAACAACATAATTTTTCATTAAGAGATCTATTGATGGAAATTGTGACAGGACAAACATAACGGATATAGGCATATGAAGAAAGTGTTATAGGAAATATGTGTCACCTGACAGGAAGCTCATGCTTGGGCAATTCTTTTCAAACTGTATCTACTTTGGATTATGATACCACTAAAGGGGCTATAAACCTCTTCATGCATAGATAATACGTTAAAATGGGCTTTAGTTTTTTGCCCAAGTTCAGTTTTCTGAGTTCAATGCCAGGGAATCACAGCTTTACCCTGTATAATTTCTAGAAGCTTGAATGCATTAGGATTGGCAAAACATAATGCACCACAATAACAGCTCTGAAGGCACATGTAAGTGCAGCACTTATGTAGTTAACCCATTCACCATAGAGAGACACTCTCAACTAATATAGCACATGGGTAAAATAGAGATGGCAAGAGCAACAAGCATTGATTTTTAGATGAGGATCTACAGCTAATGGCAGGTGGCAAGAGAGCCTTGAGAAGCACTCTCCAGAATGTGAAGGGGTAACTTACAAATAACCTTTGGGATAAAAGCAGATGTTGGAGGCCATCAGCCTGACATTGCACATGGGGTCACGCACAGTAAGAATCTGGAATGGTATTAGGAAAAATGTGTTTGATGATGAGAAGAATGCCATGAGCAACAAGGTATAAGTGTGTAGTCAAATATGTAAGAAGCCATTTAGAACATGGAACAAAATACAGCACAGAAGGAGGCATTTAGCCCATCGTGTCCACAGCGGCTGAATAAGCTATCCACCCAAACTAATCCCACCTTCCAGCACCTGGTCCATAACCCCACAGGTTACAGCACTTCATGTACATGTCCAGGTACCTTTTAAAAGAATTGAGGGTTTCTGCCTTCACCACCATTCCTGGCAGTGAATTCCAGACACCCACCATCCTCTGGGTGAAAATATTTTTCCTCATGTCCCCTCTAATCCTTCTATCAATCACCTTAAATCTGTGTCCCCTGGTAACCCACCTCCCCGCCAGGGGAAACAGGTCCTTCCTGTCTACTCTCTCCAGGCCCCTCATAATTTTGTACACCTCAATCAAATCACCCCTCAGCCTCCTCAGTTCCAGGGAAAACACCCCAACCTATCCAATCATTCCTCATAGCTGCAACCCTCAAGCCCTGGCAACATTCTCATAAATCTCTGCACTGTCTCCGGAGCAATTATGCCCTTCCTGTAATGTGATGACCAGAACTGCACGCAATACTCCAGCTGCAGCCTAACCAGCACACTATACACTTCCAGGATCGCATCTTTGCTTTTGTACTCTATACCTTAGCCAATAAAGGAAAGCAATCCATATGCCTTCTGCATCACTCCTTCTACCTGTCCTGCCACCTTCAGCGACCTGTGGACATGCACTCCAAGGTCTCTCACTTCCTCTACATCTCTCAATATCCTCCCATTTATTGTATGTTCTCTCACTTTATTTGCCCTTCCCAAATGCATCACCTCACACTTCTCAGGATTGAATTCCATTTGCCACTTTTCCGCCCACTCAACCAAACCATTGATATCATTCTGGAGTCCACGACTTTCCTCCTCACTATTAACTACATGGCCAATTTTTGTGTCATCAGCAAATTTCCCAATCATGCCTCCAACATTTAAGTCCAAATCATTAATATATACCACAAACAGCAAGGGACCCAACAATGAGCCCTGTGGAACGCCACTGGAAACCGGTTTCCATTCACAAAAACATCCGTTGACTACTACCCTTTGTTTCCTGTCACTGAGCCAATTCTGGATCCAACTTGCCACCTTCCCCTGTATCCCATGGGCTTTCATTTTACTAACCAGTCTGCCATGGGTACCTTGTCAAATGCCTTACTAAAATCCATGTAAACCACATTCACTGCACTACCCTCATCAATCCTCCTGGTTACTTCCTCAAAAAACTCAATCAAGTTAGTAAGTTTTTAGTTATTTTTTCTTTTTTACATATTTTTTGTGTTTATTTTATTTTATCTCAGTTTGTTCAGTTTGTCTACCCACTGTTTTTTTCATGTTTGTACTTGTGGCTCTCCAGTTTTCAGTCCGTTAACACCCGATCTGTACTAATGCTTTGTCTTTCAACATACCATTAACATATTGTTTGCCTTTGCTCCATGACCTTCTGGTCGGTTATTCTCTGTGACCTTGTCCTATCTACACCTTCTCTTTTGTTATCGCTTGCCCCAGCCCCACTTTACTTGCTTAAAACTTTTCACATTTCTAATATTTGCCAGTTCTGAAGAAGGGTCATTGACCTGAAACGTTAACTCTGCTTCTCTCTCCACAGATGCTGCCAGACCTGCTGAGTATTTCCAGCATTTCTTGTTTTTATTTCAGATTTCCAGCATCTGCAGTATTTTGCTTTTATTATAGTAAGACATGACCTTCCCTTAACAAATCCATGCTGACTATACCTGATTAATCCATGCCTTTCTAAGTGGAAGTTTATCCTGTCCCTCAGAATAGATTCGAACAATTTACCCTCCACCGAGGTCAGACTGACTGGCCTATAATTACCTGGTTTATCCCTCGCACCCTTTTTAAACAATGGTACAACATTCGCAGACCTCCAATCATCTGGTACCTTGCCTGTAGCTAGTGAAGATTTGAAGATGATCCTTAGCACATCCGCTATTTCCTCTCTGGCTTCCTTTAACAACCTGGGATGCAAAACATCCGGTCCAGGCGATTTAGCCACTTTCAGGGATGTCGGACCCTCAAGCACTTCCTCTCTCATTATGCTCATCTTATCTAATGTTTCAAACGCCTCCTCTTTAACTACAATGTCTGCATCAACCCTCTCCTCTGCGAAGACAGAGACAAAAAGTTAATTAAGAACCCTGCCCACATCTTCTGCACCCACACATAAGTTCCCTTGTACATCTCTGATGTCCTACCCTTTCCTTAGTTATCCTCTTAATGTACTGATAAAACATCTTTGGGTTTTCCTTGATTTTACCTGCCAATAATTTTAATTTTCTTTTTTACTTCACCCCATGCACTTTCTATACTCCTCTAGGCTTTTTAAAGTATTAAGATTTTTGTGATCATCATAAGCTTTCTTTTTTTGCTTTAACTTACCCTGTAAGCTTCTAGATAACCAGGGAGCTCTAGATTTGGCAGTACTACCCTTTATCTTTGTGGGGACATGCCTACACTGTGCCCATAGTATCTCGCTCTTGAACACCTCCCACTGGTTTGCCACTGATTTTCCTTCAAGTAGCTGTATCCAGTCCACCTTCGCCAGGTCACCTTTCAATTTCGTAAAATTTGCCTTCCCCCAATTTAGAACAATTGCTCCTGTTTTATCTTTGTCCGCTTCCATGATTATGCTAAAACTAACTGTATTATAATCACCATCTCCAAAATTGTCACCCACTGTTACTTCATCCACTTGCCCAGCTTCATTACCGAAAACGAATTCTGGAATTGCGCCCCCTCTTGTTGGGCTTGTTACATACAGGCTAAAAATTTCTCCTGAGTGCAGTTCAAGAACTTTGTCCCCTCTCTGCCCTTCACACTGTTTGTATCCCAGTTGATATTGGGGTAGTTGAAATCCCCAACCATCACCGCCCTAAAGTTATTGCACTCAGAAATTTGCCTACATATTTGTTCCTCTATCTCCCTCTCACTAGTTGGGGATCTATAGTACACTCCCAGTAATGTGGCTGCTCCCTTTTTATTTCTGAGATCCATCCATATGGCCTCGTTTGATGATTTAGCATATCATCCCTCCTCAAAGCTGTTATTGATTCCTTGACTAATAATGCTATACCCCACCTTTTTTTTTTAATCTCCCTCTCTATCACGCCTGAATACTCTAAATCCAGGGAAGTTGAGCTGCCATTCTTGCCCCTCCTTAAGCCAAGTTTCCGTTATAGCAATGATATCGTGTTGCCATGTGTCTATCTGTGATCTCAACTCATCTGCTTTATTAACTATACTCCTTGCATTTAAATAAATACCCTTTTACACTGCCAAATTCCTATGTTTCACACTTTTTAATCTTTTCTTCTTCTGTCTTTTAGAGTCGTCGCCAATTTTGCTAATTTTCTGCATCCTGTTCCTTGCCCTGAAACTGTCCTATCTAAGACTACACTCAGGTTCCCATCCCCCTGCCAATCTAGTTTAAACCATCCCCAACAGCACGATCAAACCTTCCTGCAAGGATATTTGTCCCAGTCCTGTTCAGGTGCAGGCCATCTGGCTTATACAGGTTCCACCTACCCCAGAACTGGTCCCAATGCCCCAGAAACCTGAAGCCGTCCCTCCTACACCATCTCGCCAGCCACGCATGCATCTGGTATATTTTCCGATTACTACACGCACTAGCACGTGGCCTTAAGAGTAATCCGAAGATTATTACCCTTGTTCCCCTGCTTGCTAATCTCTTTCCTAACTCCCTAAACTCAGCTTGCAGGAGCCTATCCCTCTTTCTTGCTATATCATTCGTACCAATGTGGATCACAACCTCCGGCTGTCCACCCTTGCCCTCCAGAAAGTTCTGTAGCCGCTCAGTAATATCCATGACCCTTGCACCAGGGAGGCAACATACCATCCAGGAATCACGTCTACGGCCACAAAAACGCCTATCTGTTCCTCTAACCATAGAATCCCCCATCACTATTGCTCTCTTGCCCTTTTTCCTCCCTCCCCGCACAGCTGAGTCAGCCATGGTGTTCCGGTCATGACCCTCACTACACTCTACAGAGGAACCCTCCTTCACATTGGTACTCAGAACTGAATACCAGTTAGAAAGTGGGATGCCCACCGGGGACTCCTGCACAACCTGCCCCGACCTTCTTGTCCGTCTGGCAGCTATCCATCCCTCTCTGACAGTGCTCACTTAGGCACGGAGTTGACTGCCTCCTGAAATGTGCTGACTATGTAGTCCTCCACCTCATGGATGTACCTCAGTGACTCCAGCCACCGCTCGAGCTCCAAAACTCGAAACTGAAGCTTCTGCAGCCGGAGACACTTTCTGCAGATATGTTTCTGGATTATTACCTGAGCGATGTGCCAATTGGCAGAGGGCACATAAGATTAGTGAAATGAATATGTGGCTCAAAGACTGGTGTGGGAGAAGTAGGTTTTGGTTCATGGGGCACTGGCACCAGTATTGGGGAAAGTGGGGGCTCTACCGTTGGGACAGTCTGCACCTGAACCATGCTGGGACTAGTGTTCTAGCAAACTGTATAACTAGGCAAGTAGAGAGGGCTTTAAACTAAGCAAGGTGGGGGGTGGCGGGTGGGGGTGAGGGATCAAGCCTGGGTAGATGTAGCAAATCAAAGGGTAGAGTCAAGACAGGACAGCATAATAGAAATATGAGAAATAAAGGTCAGAGAATGGCAGGAGGGGACAGAGAAAAAAACCTAAGAACACACCAATAGTCAAGATTAGATATTACAAAGAAAACAAAAAGGACAAAACTAAAAGCTCTGTATCTGAAGGCACGTAGCATTCATAACAAAGTAGATGAACTGATAGCACACATCGAAGTAAATAAATTTGATCTGACAGCCATAATGGAGATGTGGCTGCAGGATAACAAGGATTGGTCCTGAATATTGAGGGGTATATGACATTCAAGAAGAATAGGAAACTAGATAAAGGTAGAGGGGTAGCACGGATAATCAAGAATGGAATTGGTGTAATAGTTAGAGATGAACTTGGTTCAGGAGATCAAGATGTAGAATCAGTTTGGGTGGAGATGAGGAAAAGTAGGGGAAAGAAATCACTAGTGGGATTGGTCTACAGGCCCCCTAATAGTAACTACAATGTAGGATGAAATATACAAAAAGAAATATTGGGTGCTTGTGATAAAGGGATGGAAATATTAATGGATGATTTTAATCTACAAATACACCGGAAAAATCAGATTGACAATAGTAGCCTGGACGAGGAGTTCATAGAATGCTTTCAAGATAGTTTCTTAGAGCAGCACATTCTGGAACCAACCAGAGAGCAGGTTATATTGGACTTGGGACTGTGTAATGTGACAGGATTAATGAATGACCTCAGTGTAAAGGCACCTCTAGCTAGCAGCGACCACAATATGATTGAATTTTATATCCAGTTTGAAAAAGAGAAGAGTGAGTTTAAGATTAGTATTTTAAACCTAAATAAGGGCAACTATGTGAGCATGAAAGCTGAGCTAGCTGAAGTGAACTGGATTACTAGGCTAGGAGATAGATCAATAGAGAACCAGTGGCAAACATTTAAGGGGATATTTCAGAATACTCAGGATAAGTATATTCCTACTATAAAGAAAAATTCTAAGGGGAGGTCCCACCATCCGTGGTTAACTAAAGAAGTTAAAGAAAGCATCAAACTTAAGGAAGTATAATGTTGGAGTATAATGTGGGAAAATGTGAAGTTGTTCATTTTGGCAGGAAGAATAAAAAAGCAGGGTATTACTTAAACAGCGAAAGACTGCAGAATTCCGAGGTGCAGAGGGATCTAGATGTTCTAGTGCATGAGTCACAAAAAGTTAGTATGCAAGTACAAGAAGTCATAAAGAAGGCTAATGGAATGCTATCCTTTATTACGAGAGGAATTGAAAATAAAAGGATGTGATGCTTCAGTTATACAGGGCATTGGTGAGATCACATCTTGAATATTGTGCAGTTTGATCTCCTGATTAAAGGAAGGATGTAAGTGCATTGGAGATGGTTCAGAGGAGGTTTACTAGATTAATACCTAGAATGAGCAGGTTGTCTTATGAGGAAAGGTTGGACAGACTGGGCTTGTTTTCACTGGAGTTTAGAAGAGTGAGGGGAAACTTGATTGAAGTTTGTAAGATCTTGAACGGTCTTGACAAGGTGGATGTGGAAAGGATGTTTCCTCTTGCGGGTGAGTCCAGAACTAGGGGGCAATGTTTTAAAATTAGGGGTCGCCCTTTTAGAACAGATATGAGGAGAATTTTTTTTCTCTCAGAGGGTTGTGTGACTTTGGAACTCTCTGCCTCAGAAGGTGATGGAGGCAAGATCATTGAATATTTTTAAGGCGGAGGTAGATAATTGTTAGGCAAGGGAATCAAAGGTTATCGGGGGTAGATGGGAGTGTGGAATTCGAGACACAAACAGATCAGCCATGAACTTACTGAATGGCAGAGCAGGCTAGAGGGGTCAAATAGCCTACTTCTGCTCCTAATTCGTATGTTTGTATATATATTCGTATGTATGTAAGTCATTTACATGTGGGAAATACGCTGCTACCTAGGTTAAAATAACTCACACAAATTGATCCAATACTGAAACACAAAGCAAGATATTTTGTTTAGATTAGTAGAGCTGTGGACTTTCCAGAAGGATGCAGAATGGAAAATTGAAGATTGATGGTAATTATTCGCTTGTACAGCTGACTGTTACTTTGTACTCAGTCAGCTCCCAAACAATGAGAAGTCGATACACCGGTGCTGCCACATAACATACAGAGAATAAGATGCAGAACAGCTGGATTGTTTTCCTTGCAGAAGAAGTGCTTATAACAGAAGGCACCAAGGCTGAACAGAAGGCACGAAGCATCAAATCAAAACCACTCACCCACATTAAGCGGGCCATAATGTAGATCATTGATTGTGAAGTTGTGCAAAGCTTGGTTGATGGGTAAGCTGAGGAGATCACCGTGTTACTAATTGTATATTAATAGTATGCAAGTGGTGGGCATGAACTGGGGATTCATTTGTGCCCTTATAAATAGGAAGAGAACAAAGCTTTGGTGGTTGGGTTAGGAGGTGCATGCTTGCAATTTGTATCTCTGTTAATAAATGCTTATGGAAGTGTGTTAAGATTGGCTCCAGTCCTATCCTTCACCACCCGACTTTCTGAGTATAACAGATGCTTCCTGGTTTGTCATTTTGCCATTCTAATCATATACCTGATCTGTGCCAGTGTGTTTCAGCTGTTGTTCAGCCTTGTCTATTGCAAGCTGTGAACATTTGCCCTCTTAGTTACTACAGCATCACCTTGCCTAAGACTGTCACTTTCTTTCTTGCTGCAGATATGCCAAAACCCTGGAGCAGTAAGACAGGCCCCCTTATCAACAAGACCCAACACAGTATTCACTATCATCATTATATCATGAGGAAGCACCAGCCAGTGTTACTACAAGGTGAGAAAGGGGTCTAGGGTTCCCTCTCAGTCTTCACTTGGTCTTACCGCAACAGGATTTAGTTTTAAACACACCATGTTTTTAGCTCCCCCTTGGTGAATCCTTGTTCATTGCTCTCCAATTATAAGGCAAAGAAACCAGCACAAACAGTTTTCTTAGGTTTAAAGAAGATTGAAATGTATTAAACTTAAACTCTAATTTGGTTAATGCCTACGGATACATGATGAGCAAACGCAAGCATGCATGCACGATACACACATGCAGATAGAGACAGAAAAGAGCAGAAGAAAAATAAAGTGGAAAAGTTTGACGCAATCTCTGAAGAGGGTTTCTGTTATGGTTCTTCGAGCTCACTGTAGAGTCCTTGATTGTAGGTAGATCTTGCTCTTCGTTGGGGCCCAGTATTCTTCTTAAACCTTGTTTGCTGTCAGAGACCTTTCTCTCTTAGGGCTCATGTGTCTTCAATGGGTTTGGAGTTCCGTGAGAAAGAGAGGGAGAGCCAGATAGGAGAGGTCTTCTTTAGTCCAAGAGCATACTGCAGTCTCTCTTCAAACTGTTTGTACAATTCATAAAAACCAGGTTGCCAAGCAGGCTAGTCACGTGACCAGCTAGTCTAACCAGTCTGTTTGTGGATTCAGCCATCCCAGCAGTCATCCTGAAATTTGAGATCCCTCTCACCTTCAATGTCTGGTGCTCAAAGTCCATTATGGGTTAAATTGGATAAAGGAAGTAACTCTCAACAAGCACTGTCTGTTAATATACAAATGTCTTTCCAGCCAAGGGCCTTGTGATTTTTTTTTTAAACAAGTCCTTTCTTCACTTCAGCAACAGTTTTCAAATCAATGTTCATATGACAAAATTAATGTGCCTAATTCTTGGCCGGTTGTGGAGGGGCGCAGGGGGGGGGGGGGGGAGGGGGGGGGGTCTGCATGACACCAGGTACATACTTCACTAATTTGTAAGAGGTAACACAGGGTGACTCATTTCTCAAGGCGTGAGTGGAGAAGGGGGGGTAGGGGTTGAAGGGGTGGCAGCTGCCATATGTTTGAGTCATTTCATGATTTCAAACTCAAGCCAACTCTGAAACAGATGGCAATGAATGCATACACCAGTCACTGTCCTCTTTGCAAAGCACACAGCAAACTGATATTGCTACATTTGCTGTACAGATGAGTAATGTCAAATAGCAAAGGTCCTCTCCTGGAGAGAACAATGATGTCACACAGTGAGGGTTTTCTGCTGTTCAGAGGAGTGATGTCACATAGGAACAGGAGGAGCCCATTTAACCCTTCAAGCCTGAACTGCCATTCATTAACATCATGGCTGATCTGCAATCTAACTCCACATAACTCCTAACTCCCATCACACAGCAAGGGTTCACTTCTCTATGCATGACTGGTGTCTCGCTCAAAGGGTTACTCCTCTACAGATGAGTGATGTCTCACTCTAAAGGTCCTCTACATGAGTGATGTTTCACTCTAAGAGTCTCTCCTCTACAGAGGAGTGATATCACACCTTAACCACTGCGATTAAACATTAGTCAGCATCAACAACCACAAGAGATCTCAGTTGGATCACCTCATAGGACTGCTTCCACTATTGAGGCCATTTTGGTATTGGGGTTCAAAAATAAGGTACCAAAGCAACCACAACCACCCACCACCCCCCCCTCCCCAACCTACCCCAACAGCTGAATATAAAAGATTATTTTTCAATGTCAGAACTCTTTTTTTGCAACTTGCTGAGATAATTGACCAGCTGAATCACAACCGAGTACACAGGATGCCTTGACACATTCTCGGGGAGCTCCCCATCTTCTCAGGTAGCCTCCATACCATTTTAGGATCTTCACACCTTCTCAGGAGCCTCCAAACCTTCTCATGGAGCCTTCATATGTTCTTAGCAACTATCCACACCTATTCCTTTCAATAGTACATCACATAGGAATAGACACTCTTGCCTTAGGATTTAAATGGAAATGAAAATTAGGAGAGGTGCATCGGACAGATATCACCTGCTTTACAATATTGCCCAAAATCAAAATTATTGCTTATATTTTATGAAGCAAATCCCACTGAAATATCACAGGTAGTATCACTAACAGTGAAGCTGCACACCTGCTATGGCAGTGATAACTGTATTCCTGGCACATGCTATATACTTTTCTGTGGCAGTAATATCTATATTACTGGTTTTCAAATTGCACCTTGCTACTGTTGAATTATTTTTCTTGAAATATAATGTGTACTGCACAGTAACTTCCATTATTTCAATGGATTCCTTGAAATGGTTAACAGCATTGAGTGTTGTCAGCCTGATGGACATGAATTATATTACAAAATAAAATTAAAATTGCTAGGTTGCAAAAATCCCAGTAAATGGTGGCTGGCCCTGAATATACTTTAAATTCTCCCCCCGAAGACAAGAGAAATCTAATTAAATCAGCAATATTGTTTGCTCTGAGATTTGAGGGCATTCTACTCCCACCCATGCCAGTAATAACCTCAAATCTTTTCTACCGCCTAATATAGGGAGGTGTGCGCAGCTCCTTCAGCAGCTCCAATTGTTAAGCTATTGCACATCAAGTTTTTGAATCATAAATGTGCTGAGAGCTCAGCTATAAATTCTAATCATTAAACGTGAGTGATATGGTTAAAGAAACAGTTCAGAGTCTGTGGGGTTGAAGTGACGCTTGTAGACCCAATGATTAATTGGTTATTTATATAAAGGGAAGAAGGGCAAGATCAATGGTTACATTGTTAAACAGACTGGATGTAGTTGACTAATGTATTACTCTCAACTCTGCTCACATTGCCAATTAAACTTAAAATGTTGGGTCGATTAGGATGACGATTCTTGAATGTTGTCCAAGTCCGAAAGGTCTTGTCATCCACAAAGATTGTAGCATTCGACTCAGGCCAAAACCAAGCTGTAATCAAACAGTTATTGTTGAGAACACAGGAGGCGACATTATGAGGCAGTTTTTTAATTCTTTCAGGGGACGTGGGCGATGCTAACAAGGCCAGAATTTGTTGCCCTTGACAACTGAGTGGCTTGCTAGGCCATTTCAGATGTCAATTTAGTGTCAATCACATTGCTGTGGGTCTGGAGTCACATGCAGACCAGACCAGGTAAGGACGGTAGATTTCCATCCCTAAAGGACATTAGTGAACCAGATAGGTTTTTACAACAATTGGTGATAGTTTCATGGCGCCCGTTAATGAGACAGCTTTCAATTCCATATATTTATTCATTAAATTTGTTACTTAATTGAATTTAAATTCTACTAGCTGCCATGGTGGGATTTGAACCCGTGTCCCCAGGGTATTAGCCTGGCCCTCTGGGTTACTAGGACAGTGTCATTACCAATATGCCACCATCCCATTCAGAAAATGTGCAACATGTATGAGGAACACATTGATTATTCCAAGCATTATTCTTCACAGACTTTAAGAATGACACAGAATAAAGAGCATTTAATTCTTCGGTGATTCTCCTGATGAATAATTGGTTAAGAAAAAGATAGACATCAATGATCAAATGTTCTGTACAGAACTATGATTCCAGTCCTGTTTGGATAAGATGCTCATCAGCAGAATGCAAACAAACCAGAATTCAGTCAGATAGATTGTACCATTAATAGATATCCTCGAGTTTCACTTGATTATCTTTGCGCATCAGCAAGAAGTCTCAGTGTTTTCTCTTCCTGGTGCTTTGCCTGTGATTGTTCACCTGTGTCATGCACAGAAGGAGCCGTGATGAAGTAAACAATGAAATGGAAGAATTATGAATTTGAAAAGTCAACTGTAAAACAAATCCACAAGAACATGGATACTTGTACCAGAGTTAAAAAGGAGTAGCAGTCACATGACCCCTCCTGTAATGGAAATCAACAAACTTGTCTACAAAGATGAAACTTGTTAACCTTGTCTGAAATAGCTCTGGGAACAACCTGTTTGAAATTGAAAGGAACACTATTGCATATTGATTACCCCTGTCGTCATAAATAAACCAACAAAGCATTCTAGAGGCACACTGACCTACGCCCAAACCAAGATGAATACATGTGAAGTAGCACCATGTTAACAAAATGGTCCCTACTCAGACATCAGTTGATAGCCATGGCTTCCATTGGGCCATTGGGTGGTCACAACAGGGGAGAGGGCCATGTGTCTCCTAACAAAAACTTTAATGTGACAGATTTTTACCTTAAAAAGGTAGCCCTCTGAAAGATCAAGCCAAAACTTCAGAAAGCCAGTCCAGCCAGAAGCTGTGCAAGAGATCCAGCCAAGCAAGAAGAACCCTGCTGAACAACTGTAATAGCCACAAAGGCAGAGACATCCCAAAGTGATTTTGAGACTCTCTATCTGTGAAGGTAACAAAATTTGGGGTCCGCCAGGGCCACTCAGCTCCTGATCTCATTGCAGACTTGATACAAGCATGGACAAAAGAGCTGAACTCAAGAGGTGAGGTGAGAGTGATTGCCCTTGACATCAAGGCAGCATTTGACCAAGTATGGCATCAAGGAGCCCGAGCAAAACTGGAGTGAATGGGAATCAGGGGGAAAACTCTCTGCTGGTTGGAGTCATACCTAGTGCAAAGGAAGATGGCTGTGGTTGTTGGAGGTCATTCCTCTGAGCTCCAGGACATAACTGTAGAAGTTCCTCAGGGTAGTGTCCTAGGCCCAACCATCTTCAGCTGCTTCGTCAATGACCTTCAATCATAAGGTCAGAAGTGGGGATGTTCGCTGATGATTGCACAATGTTCAGCACCATTCGCAACTCCTCAAATACTGAAGCAGTCCATGTAGAAATGCAGCAAGACTTGGACAATATCCAGGCTTGGGCTGATAAGTGGCAAGTAACATTTGCGCCACACAAGTGCCAGGCAATGACCATCTCCAACAAGAGAGAATCTAACCATCGCCCCTTGACATTCAATGGCATTACCATCACTGAATCCCCCACTATCAACATCCTAGGGGCTACCATTGACCAGAAACTGAACTGGAGTAGTCATATAAATACTGTGGCTACAAGAGCAGGTCAGAGGCTGGGAATCCTGCGGTGAGTAACTCACCTCCTGACTCCCCAAAGCCTGTCCACCATCTACCAGGCACAAGTCAAGAGTGTGATTGAATACTCTCCACTTGCCTGGATGGGTGCAACTCCAACAACATTCAAGAAGCTTGACACTATCCAGGACAAAGCAGCCCGCTTGATTGGCACACCATCCACAAACATTCACTCCCTCCACCACCGACGCACAGTGGCAGCAGTGTGTACCATCAACAAGATGCACTGCAGCAACGCACCAAGGCTCCTTAGACAGCACCTTCCAAACCTGCGACCTCCACCATCTCGAAGGACAAGAGCAGCAGATGCATGGGAACATCACCAGCTGCAAGTTCCTGTCGAAGTCACACAACATCCTGACTTGGAACTATATCGCCGTTCCTTCACTGTCGCTGGGTCAAAATCTTGGAACTCCCTTCCTAACAGCACTGTGGGTATACCTACCTCACATGGACTGCAGCAGTTCAAGAAGGCAGCTCACCACCACCTTCTCAAGGGCAATTAGGGATGGGCAATAAATGCTGGCGTAGCCAGTGCGCCCACATCCCATGAATGAATATAAAAAAATCCACACCACTCAGCTTTCTGCTGAGTTGTAACCACTAGAACTTTACGACACCTCCGTGAGTCCAAGATTACAAATACCCAGGCCTGCACCTTTTATAAAACACTTTCCTCCTGGGAAGATTCATCAAGTTGTCTGTAAACCATCAACACCTACAGCACTTTGGACTTTGAACTACATCCTACTCTTTACTCTCTATCTATCTATTCTTGTGAATGTGTGTGTGGGTGAGTTGTGGCTATTTTGGGAATTGTGTAAAAATAGTTATCTTTTTAACCTTTGAGAAAACTAGTCATTTGTCTGTTTATTTGACCCTAAAGATACTCAGCAGCTAACGCATCAACAAAACACGATTGCGGTAAAGCCTGGCTTGGGTATAAAATTAAAACCCGACCCGGGCCCAGCCCAACAACAGCAACGCGAACCCGATCCGGGCCCGAGTCCTTGAATTTTTTTAAATGCCCAACCCGACCCCAACACAAGTAGTTTGGTTTGGTTGGGTAGCCAGGCTTTATTGCAGAGTACAGAGTACGGACCTCATGTTTCCTGCCTTGACGTCCTGAATGTTCATTTGAAGATTACTTCCCGGAGCAAGGCAGCACTGTCCATGTCCAGCCTGGCTGACCCAAGCCCGAATGTTGGACCCAGAAGAGAGACCCGACCCGAACCCAACACATGGTGCGGGTTTGGTCGGGCTCAGGTTGGGTAGCCACGCTTTAGATTGTGGTCAGTTGGGAGGTGAATAGTGGGAACCACCCACACCCCTTTCCACCTGTCTGTAACACCTGGGTTAGGAAGAGTATTTGACAGTGCAATTACTGCCTGATTATTGGAAGAAGAGTTGACTAATGCAACAGCATTTTTTTGTTTACTGGTCTTTTCTGTTCTGGAGAGTTTAATGTTCCTTTTCAATCAATAATTGCACTTTGAGCTTAGGAACATAGGAACATAGGAGCAGGAATAGTCCATTCATCCCATCGAGCCTGCTCTGCCATTCAATGTGATAATAGCTGATCATCCACTTCAATGTCTTTTCCCCACACTATCCCCATATCCCTTTATGCCATTGGTATTAAGAAATCTGGCAATCTCTGTTTTAAACATACTCAATGACTGAGCTTCCACAGCCTACTGGGGTAGAGAATTCCAAAGGTTCACAACCCTCTGAGTAAAGATATTTCTCCTCATTTCCGTCCTAAGGGGCTTCCCCCTTATTTTGAAATTGCGTCCATTGTTCTTTTTAACTCATTTACTTGTATTCACTGAGGCCGAATTCCAGAAACCCTCGAAATATTATTTATAAAATGAGAAAATTATCCCCAATCACTTTCTGATTACAAAGACCGATATTCCCACTAACTCCACACATCTCCAATTGCTCTTGGTTTGTGGTTTGTTCCACTGCTCCACTTGGCACAAAAACTTTTTTTTTAAATTTATTCTTGGGTTGTGGGTGTCACTGCCAAGGCCAGAATTTACTGCCCATCTCTACCTGCCCTTGAGAAGGTGGTAGTGTTTAGTTTAGTTTCGAGATACAGCACTGAAACAGGCCCTTCGGCCCACCGAGTCTGTGCCGACCATCAACCACCCATTTATACTAATCCTACACTAATCCCATATTCCTACCACATCCCCACCTGTCCCTATATATTTCCTTACCACCTACCTATACTAGGGGCAATTTATAATGGCCAATTAACCTATCAACCTGCAAGTCTTTGGCGTGTGGGAGGAAACCGGAGCACCCGGAGGAAACCCACGCAGACACAGGGAGAACTTGCAAACTCCGCACAGGCAGTACCCAGAATCGAACCCAGGTCCCTGGAACTGTGAGGCTGTGGTGCTAACCACTGCGCCACTGTGCCGCCCCGAGCCACCTTCTTGAACGGCTGCAGTCCATGTGGTAATGGAACACCCACAGTGCTGTTAGGGAGTTCTAAAACTTTGACCCAGCCATCATGAAGAAACAGCAATGTATGTTCAAGTCAGGTGGCATGTGACTTGCAGGGGAACTTGCAGGTGGTGGTGTTCCCATGCACCTGCTGCTCTTATCCTTCTAGGTGGTAGAGGTCGCAGGTTTGGAAGGTGCTGTTGAAGGAGACTTGGTGAGATACTACAGTGCATCTTGTAGATGGTACACAATGCTTCCATAGTGTGCTGACATAAAAGCAAAATACTGCAGATGCTGGAAACCTGAAATAAAAACAGTAAGTGCTGGAAATACTCAGCAGGACAGGCACCATCTGTGGAGTGAGAAGCAGAGATAACGTTTCAGATCTGTGACCTTTGAAAGATCACAGGCCTGAAACATTAACTCTGCCTCTCTCTCCACAGATGCTGCCTGACCTGCTGAGTATTTCCAGCGCTTTCTGTTTTTATGCTACAGTGTGCTGGTGGGGGAGGGACTGAATATTTAAGGTAGTTGATGGGGTGCCAATCAGACAGACTGCTTTGTCCTGAATGGTGTTGAGCTTTTTGTGTGTTGTTGGAGCTGCATTCATCCAGGCAAGTGGAGAGTATTCCATCACACTGCTGACTTGTGCCTTGTAGATGTTGGAAATGCTTTGGGGAGTCAGGAGGTGCGTTACTCACTACAGAATTCCCAGCCTCTGACCTGCTCTTGTAGCAACAGTATTTATGTAACTCGTTTAGTTTAGTTTCTGGTCATTATGACTTCCAAGATGATGGCAGGGGATTCAGCAATGGTAGTGTTGTTGAATGCCAAGGGGAGGTGGTTAGACTCTCTCTTGTTGAAGATGGTCATTGTCTGACACTTGTGTGGCATGAATATTATTTGCCACTTCTCAGCCCAAGCCTGAATATTGTCCGGGTCTTGTTGCATGCGTTATCTGAAAAGTTGTGAATGGAAGTGAACATCAGTTAACATCCCCACCTCTGACCTTATGATGGAGTGAAGGTCATTGATGAAGTAGTTGAAGACGGTTGGGTCTAGGACACTAGCTTGAGGAACTCCTGCAACAATGTCCTCCGGCTCAGCTGATTGGCCTTCAACAACCATAACCATCTTCCTTTGCTCTAGATATGACTCCAGTCGATGGAGAGCTTTCCTCCAATTTCCACTGAGTGCATTGTTTCCTGGGCTCCTTGATGCCACACTCGGTTAATTCTACCTTAATGTCGAGGACAGTTATCTCAGCTCACCTCTGGAATTCTGCTCTTTTGTTTGAACCAAGACAGTAATGAGGTCTGGAGCACCAGGCTGCACTTGGGATGTTGTCAGGGCCCATAATTGAATTGCCTGAAAGCTAGCATCTCTGAATGTTGAGGACCTCAAGGGGAGGCGGAGATAGATCATGCACGCGGCACTTCTGGCTAAAGATGGTTGCAGATGCTTTAGCCTTGTCTCTTGCACTCACCTGCTGGGTTTCAACATCATTGAGGATAGAGATGCTTCTCCTCCTGTTATTGTTTAATTGTCCACCACGTTTCACGACTGGATGTGGCAGGACTGCAGAGCTTTGATCTGATCCATTGGTTGTGGAATTATATAGCTCTGTCTATTGCATGCTGCTTCCACAGTTTAGCATGCAGGAAGTCCTGTATTTTAGCTTCACCAGTTTTTCACCTCATTTTTCGATACGCATGGTGTTGCTTCTGGCATGCTCTTCTACACTCCTCATGGAACCAGGGTTGCCAGGCCATGAGGTTACTGATTGTGGTTGAATACAATTCTGCAGCCACTGAAGACCCACGGTGCCTCATGGATGCCCAGTTTTGAGCTTCTGGATCTGTCCCATTTAGCATGGTGGCAGTGCCACACAACATGAAGGAGGATGGCGTCGGTGATAAGACAGGATTTGGTCTCCACAAGGAATATGTGGTGGTGCATGAACCAACCAATTAAATTCCATGTGAGGCTGTGCTAAATCCAACCTGTTAAATGGCACTGGAAGGAAAATGTCGGAATCTGTTCAAGGGTGTAATGTTGTACCTGTTCACACATTTATATACAAAAGAATGAGAAAGACAAATTGCTTTGAAATGTCTGGTTTGTAGCATTTGTCGATTCATTAGAAAATGTTGTGACAGTTATAATTCTGCCTGAAAAGTATTCTTCCTCTGCACCTAACAGCCACCACACATCACATCTTCCATGCTATCATGTACTGTGCAGGAAGGGATGCTGGCACTGCCTGGCTGGCATTCTATTACCCCTGTTTGGCCTTTGGACAAACAGGCCATGCACAGCCAGCTCTGCCCAATGAGTGTAGCTGAAAAGATTGCATGGGTTTCAGTGCTGGCTGCCCCCTATCTCTGTCACAGCTGTGAGCTGAAGCAATGAAGGTTCGTAATACCTCACAGTTGCCTCAAATAGATAGGCAAACTATCAGATTGACAAGTGAAACTGGCAGCAGAAGAAAATACCATCAGAAACTTGCATAGTGCACTTGATGGGTGGACAAATGGATGATGCTTCTTCACTCCAACGTCTGATCAGTTTTACCCAATTCATATCTTTTTTAGGAACAAAAGCAATCAGTAAACCAGGATTACTATTTCCTCATTTGATCAATTAGCAGATCAAGCTACTTGGCCTGTTCTCTCGCTGATCACAAGCATTCTTTCTCAGGTGGTGATGTTGAAATAAAACAACAGCTTTAATTTTAACATTCTTTCTTTGGGCCTCCTTATCTCGAGAGACAATGGATACGCGCCTGGAGGTGGTCACAATACAAGAGAATCTCTGTATAGGCAATGCCACATTACATTAAATCAGTCTTTCTTTTCCTAACAAGTGCAATTAATGTTTAATGGAAAAATGAACACAACACTGAATCTAATGACTGTAAGCAGGTCTCCCTCCTCTGAATAAAGGGAGCAGACAGCACAAAGCAACATCATCCAGCTTTGTCAAACAAACCATCAAAACTGACACTCCAGCCCTTCATTTAAAGACTGTCATTTTCATAGCGCCTTTCATGACCCGAAGACATCCCAAAGTGCTTTGCAGCCAATGAAATACTTTTGAAGTTAGTCAGTGTTGTAATGAGGAAAACACGACAGCAAATTAGTACACAAATAGGAATGCAATAATGACCAGATAATCTGCTTTAGTAACTGACCATCCAGCAACACTCACTTCTCAAAGATGAATATACTTACAAAAAGAAGGTGACCGTACATAATTACATAATTAGACATTATCAGTTTCCTTACAAAATGCATATGGTAAATATACTGCAACCAAGTGCAATGGCATTGTGTAGGGACCAGTTGTAAGAAATTGCATCTTGAAGAATATTATAGAATTATTATAGAATTAGTCAGCATAGTATTATGATTGCCTGGCAGAAAGCTTTTTATTCTCTCTCTCTCTCTCTCTCTCTCTCTCACTCGCAGGAGTGGACAGAGAAACAGGTCTTAGCAGCCTGGCGCTGGTATAAACAAAGATAAGGGCCAAGGACAGTGATGTTCCTGAGGGGCATTATAGACATTCCTTAGTTGATAAGAGGGAGTCTTGTGGAGCCTTGTACCCTCTTATCTATACAAGTGTCTGGCAGGAGTTAACAAATGGCAACCAGCAAGGCATAAGCTGTGAAATGACCTCAAGCCAAAGTTATGGACATGGGGAGTTTACACCTTGGGGTACCTGGCCAAATGGGATCAAACAAGTGATTGACATAGGGTAAACCACCAGCCCCTAGAAATAAAGTATATAAACGGGTGCTCGGAGGAGAAAGGGGCAGTCTTCATCAGGCAGACGAAGACCAGGAAAGAACCTCCTGACACCTCAGTCAACTCAAGAAGATGAAGAACAAAGAGGAGAAGGCTGCGAACTGAACAGACTTCTAGTGGCAGAAATTGGCTTCATCCATCTGTTTGTTCTCCAG
Source organism: Heterodontus francisci (assembly GCF_036365525.1). NCBI lineage: Eukaryota > Metazoa > Chordata > Chondrichthyes > Heterodontiformes > Heterodontidae > Heterodontus > Heterodontus francisci. Next base: position 37,232,497 of record NC_090384.1, read on the forward strand.
GATCAGTAAATTGTTCTCAACTGCTATAGTCTTATGCTTTTTCAGGTTTTCTTTTCAGTCTATTTAACCTATACATTATATTTAAATAGTTGCTTTGTAATAAACATGATGAGTTCTTTGGGTATCTGTGGCCCCTGAATCTAAACCTTACAACTGACCATCCAGCAATACTCACATCTCAAGGATGAATATACCTACAAAAATAAGCTGACCATACATAATTAGACATTATCAGTTTCCTTAACAAAATACATATGATAAACCTGCTGCAATCAAGTGCAATGGCACTGTGTAGGGACCAGATACCTGGACCTCACTGGCTCCTTGGCAGGGCTAAATGAGTGACAGTTCCTCATTTGCTCAAGCAATGCTGGATTGGTTTCACCATGGTGGCTATTTATGTCTCATTATATTGCTTTTTAGCTCTTGTTCACTGAGGTCATGGCCTGGACTGAAGAGAATATTGTCCTCGAAGGGCCAGCAATCAAGATTTCCTACTGCTTCCGATAATAGTGGCAGCATAGGTAGGTGTAAAATGAAGGCATCATGAATACTCCCAGGAGACATTCACTTGCATATATGTTTCTCTTCATGAAGAGTTGCATAGACACATATATGCCATCAATAATACCTTGTGCTTTGCAGAATCTGGCTGCATGGATAAAGGTGCAATGCTGTCTTGCACTACTTTTCCACTGGGGAAAGTAATGAAGCTATTTCTGTGCAAATCAGGGGGTCTGCCACCTGTTTTATGCATCTGCTGATTGAGAAAGTTTGCACATGTCCCCTGCTGCCAGTTAAAAGGATGTCTGTAGCATACAAATTCAAGGCTGTAATAATCTTGTCAGCCACAAGCAGAGCAGTCCCTGTTGTGGAACTTGCCTGTAGGTCTGGCTTGATGAGAGGGCATAAATCCGTGACTGCCTTTCTGATTAAATTTATTTGGTGAAGGCAGATCTTGTTAGTCATGCCTATTGATCCGTAGACATGCAAGGTTGGGTAAGGATAGATATGGACAGGTGTAATTGCACCTCCTGCTCATCCATCCAAAGATTGCCCTCTAAAATATGCAAAAGAGAGGCTTTTCTAGTAGATAGAATACAAGAAACTTATCTCAAATACATATGTAGTTCTTACATCACTAGCCTTCAAACATTCTTTCTACCCATCCCAACCTCTCTCTATTGTACCAATACTAAGTTATCACCCTGTTAAACTTTCTCATTCTGCTGTCCCCAAGCTCCAAAGGTGGGGTATTAGAGTTATGAAATTCAGCTTCAGCGAGGCTGGAAAATGGGTGGTAGCAGATGTACACCTCGTCCCATTTTCCTTTTTATTGATTTTGTTGGAAATGGAAATCAGGAGGTGTCAATAACAGGCAGCAGATCCGATCCCACCGGTTTTGTACCTCCACCAAAGTGAAATTTTACTCCACTCCTTAAATGCTGCACACCCCTCCTTTTCCCTATATCTCCACTGTGTTAAAATAAACAATCCTGGCAAGATCCTCCTGCTCCAACTCATTTTCTCCCCCTCACGATTTCAAAACTGAGGAATTTCTTTCCTTCAGTTATCCATTTCTTCTACAATCTGTAGCTTTTAAAACTCAAATTTGGTATCAATTAATTACCACCTCTTGAGTTTTTATTAATTATTATTAATGATTATCTCATCTTCCTTCTTCCTCTTTTCAAACTTAGTATATACAAAAAAAATGACAAAGCAGCGTCACATTAGCTACTCATGTGAGATATTTAGAGATTTCATCAGTCTGAACTTTAGCATGCTTGAGCCCTGAGCTACTTGATTGGATTTCCCTAACTGTGAATCCATCATAAGTGAGATTCTTGCAGCTTCTTCATTACTGCTTTTTGAAGGAGAGACGTGATCAATTAGCAATCCCCCTGGGATTCAGTACAGGGAGGCAGTGTGACAGAAAACTGCACATTGAATATGTTCATGAATTTTAATAAGGCATTCCAAAACAGTAAAATAGCCGAGGGCTATCTGTCCTATTCTAAATCAATAAGATGCTCTGATAGCAATTTATAAAATTTAAAAGACATTGGCGCGTTACACAAACAGGCTCAAACTACAGAATACTTCTGCTGAAAATCATAAAACCAAATCATTCCCTATGCCTTTTCTGTCACAACATTTTCACATTCTTATGAGCTGAGTTGCAGCATTCCCATTTTTTTGTAAAAGAGCAAGATCCCCTGACAACAGGAAATATTTAATGAATTCCCCGAATGCATTAAAGATTGCAATAGATTCAGGGTGAATGTTAGGCACAGCTAGGGTTGTCACACTCCTGGATTGTCCTGGAATCTCCAGGAATTCAAGATTGATCTACAAGACACTGTTGCAAGAAACCCAGGAGAAAATTTATAGGGGCATTAAAACAATGGTGATTTCTTTTTCTTTTTTGTTGAAGGGGTTCTGTGTCAATGAGCACTGTCATAGTTGGGCCTTTGTTCCTATGTGGCAGTGAGTGTGCTCACTTGCCTAGATACCTTGGTAAATTTGTAGTGTGCTCAGCAAATGTACAGCTAGGCCTCTTCACTTTGTTTTTCTTCCTTTCTTCATCACATACTGTCAAATGATCTTGACTCCATAAGTCAAGGAAGATCGTGTGAGTATAATCTAGTGTTAAATAATACTGCACTCAGACATCAAATTGTTGAGCTTCCACTTTCCTGAACTGAGCTCTTTCTGTTCTATGTGGCTTTTGTTTCTTGCATTGGGTTTTCAGGCATGCTGCTGATAGTAATCACATGACCTTACAGCACTATCTGAGTAGTTTCTCTCAGAAGCAAAGTTCGCTGACACAAGTTGTGCTTGCAGATAAGTTAGGATTGTTGGGCCAACAAGAAGGGTAAAGTTGAGTGCCAGTAGTGGAGCATGGGTGAAAGGTTGACCAAGGTCAGGTTTAATGTGTTTTGGCCATGATCTGAGATGGCTGTGAACCCTCTTCTGCAACTATGGGGCAGATAGATGAACTTATTTCTTGTTGAAGTAATCGATTGTAGAGTTCACCTAGTTTCAATAAAAGGCAAAACTTTTCCCTGTGGTAAAAGGCTTGCCAAACATTCACTGGATCCTGTTAGAAATGTATCATGTATGAAGCCTACAAATCAGATGTCTATCCATTATCACAGTGCTCTTCATGCGGAGTCGAGAGTCAGGTTGTCGGCAACACGTTAGTGTCTGCATTTGGGGCAAAGACATACAGAATTGTAATCCTTTGTTCAGCTTTGCATCCCTTTATCAGGAAGGGGTAAGCCATTCTCTCCTGGGATGGTGAAGGTGAAGTGTTTATTTATTGATATTGCCACCGCTCTGCCCTTTGATGGGTAAGAGGTGATCAGGGTTTAACCAATCTGACTCCTGCATCTCATAGGGGTTTATGTTTCTTTGAGATAATGTGGTATTAGTAACATATAGCTTCAACCCATATAATTATATATAGTGGTTAATCAATACATTGGAGAACTGACAACAATTAAGCAAGGTCACATCAATCATTCATGATGCATGTACTTACAGACTTAGTCCACTATTTGATTGATGTATCCCAATCTCTGACCAACATTGAATATTGTGATGTCTCAAGATTGGATGGGATTAAAGAACATTTTAGCTCCAATTATGTCATCGCCACTTGTGAATGGACATGGTAAACCATTAGAAGGTTGAGTTAGAGTAGCATTACCATGGATGAGAGGAAGTGAAGATCATGTCCATTCTCCTTATTGGAGGAGTCTGGATGGGGAGGAAGAGTACACTTGCCTTACTTATATTCACCCAACCTCACCATTTATTAGGCTAGATCACTGTATGATGCTTCATCCATTAGTTAGCTACCTTAGTATTCAGGATTCTGTATGTTCTCCCCTTTTGTCCCTCCACCTCACTCATATCTGCAAATATCCAGAATTGTCCTGGTCTGGGTAGTGATCATCTCTTATTCAATGGGGTGGGGCACTGCTAGTATTGATGAGAAGTCTTGATTGGTTAATTCAGTGTTTCAGAAGTGTTAATATTGGTGTCCATATAATGCCATCTGCAGAATAGCATTATCTTTAATGGTGTGGTGGCATTCTTCCCCATGTTTCATCCTTTCTTTGAAATCTAGTACCACCATACTGAAAGGCTAGTACCACCATATTGTAAGGAATGAGGAAAAAGCCCTTTGGAGAATGGGGGCCCTCGCTTTGCAAGTCATTTCTGACTACCTCAGGCATGGTGAAGGGAGTTGAATATCGAGTTGTTTTTGGGCCCATCGAGATACATCATTTACATCTAATGGACCTCACTCAGAGGGCAAGTTTCAGCTTATCAAACATCCTGTCTCTTCGTGGAATTTTAGGGACAAGTCTGAAAGATCAATATGTAGCACCCCAAGAGCTATAATCTGTCGTAGGTTGGTACCATCATAGTGAACCTATTCTTGGAGGTGTTGGCATGGTTGGAGATCCTGCTTCCTTCTGTTGGTTGCAGGCTCCTCTTCTTCCCAGGCCAGCAGATCAACTGACCTTGCCAATGTAAATTTAAAAGTTGAGCACTGCTTGTTTTGAAGCACTCTGTAGGGGATCTATTGAATTCCAGCAGCTCTACTGGGGCCCATCTATCTTGGTTATTGATGCCTCCCAGAGAACAAAAACTCGGAAGAGCCGCAACTGGTGGTTTTCGAGAAGGGGTTGCAGTCAGGGGTCCAGCGCAGCAAAGGGATAATCTCAGCAGATGAAGCAGTAATGTTGTCAGTGAGAATGGGTTCAGCTGTTCCTTTAGCCTTTCCATTGAATTCTAACTTTGGTAGGAAAGGCAATGCTGGAGGGTTCGAGCAATTGAGCCTGTCACATGCCTTTAGCCATGGCCTCACTTCATTTTCCTTATAGGAGATCAGTTATTTTCTCCGGTGCTGAGTTAGCTGGTTTTTGGGGTCATGTGGGTTGTTTGAAGTAATTATTTGCAGTCTGATTTCGAAGCAGGACAGAGCATTTTCTTTCAACTGGATGGTTGATTTTAGAAATTTCAGTTACTGAGAAAAAATGGTGTCCATTTTAAAAAAAAATGTGGTTTATATTAATTTGATTGGCTTGCCTTTTTATTTTGTTTATTACTGATAAACTCTTCTGACTTACTGGCTGTTTTGAAAGGCTCAAACTTTTTTTGCTAACAGTTTTCTATTCTGTTACCTTGAATTCCATTTCAACATTTTCAAACCCTCCAGGTTTGATTTGCTGCTGCTTATTTGAGACAAAGGACAATATTATATGATGAACGTTTGACAGAAGGATATAAATGTGACAAATACAGGAAATGCGTGACAAACTGGACATGCATGCTAGATAGAAGACTTTCTAATAAATTATAAGTAGAAAATAGATACGTAGAGAATAATGGGAGAGGGGAAGGGAACTGTTCAAATGTTCTATAATTGAACACAACATAAAAAAATGAGATAATTAGTCAGCTTAGGTTATTAGGTTCTGTCCCTTGATTATTGCTTTAATTCGTTATACTAGATCCCTATGATTGCTGTGCAGTGTAAAATCTCATACAGCAGCAATAACCAAAGGCACTGCAGATAGGATTATTTGTGTCAGCATATTTTGGTAAAAGATCCTGGAATAAATCAAAGATAGGTTTTTATTTGGTTCTTGTACATGAGTTCCAGTTAGACTTTTTGTTGCTGTTTGTGCCTTTCAACTTTTCATGAATAATGCATTGCTCTTCCTCTTGTGAATACCATATTTGTTTCTTAGACTATCCCCAGAGGGACTACACGGCGCTTTATACTGGCAAATCATTTTTCTGATTAATGATTCAGAATCTTTTACACATTTTGGGTCCTCCAAAAGGAAACTGCTTACTTTTATTTCCCTGCATGGAGTATTATTTTAAATGCCTTTAATTGTATTTGCAATGGAGAATGATCAGACAATGGGTTATGAGAGAGCTTCTATTCTTTTTAAACATATGTTTTTAAGGACTCATATTTAAATTGTGGAAATGGATTATTTGGAAGCCTGAAGAAATGCTGGACTTTGTTTTTTTCAATGGAGTTATTGAAAGGACACGACTGAAAACACTTACTGGAAGAATCAAGGAGTGCGACAAACAACCTCTACTGGAGATCACCTGCCTTAAGATAAATAAACAACAGGAACCTTGGACTAGGGGGAATTTTTAAGAGAAGCCACAAGTCAAGGTTTATGGAGGTCAGGAGGTTGATTTTCTGTTTTTGGGGTTTGGATTGTTTTCAGTTCAGTTGGAGTGTGGACAGTGTTTGAAAAATATTTGAAGATCAGCCTGCCTGATCATCTTTCCTGAACCTCTATCAGTGTGCCAGCTCCTTTTTCCTCCTGTTTTTTGAAAACCCTGCAATTCAAGTGTGTGCTGGCTGAAACCCCTGATGCCACACTTGTCCTGGAAAAACCTGCCAGATTAATTCTCGATGCCACCTGAAAAGAATTGCTCCAGAAAAGATCCCGGTGACCCATCACCATATACCCGGACGCCAGACCAAAAGGGACAACTGACATCCTTCCATATTTTTTTTTCTTCAAGAATTAGCAATTATTTGGCCAAAGTATTATTTTGCTTGTCTTTTTCTTGTAACAAACCTCTGCGGAGAGAATTTCTGCATTTTTTTTCAGTGTGTGTGTGTGAGTGAGTATGTGTTTGGAGGATTTGAAAAGGGAACTTTCATATTTCAAGTCTTGTTTTATAATAAACTTGTAATTTTGTTGTTTGTTAAAGAAACCTGGTTGGTGTACTTGATTCTGGGATACAAAGTAGAGCATATGATTGACCACATCGGTAATCAGGTAAACATTTAAATATACATTGTGACCTGTGGAGCAGTGGAACTAGAAAAGACAATGCACTCCTCCCTCCTCGGTCGTAACATATAATTGGGGGCTCTGTGTAGGATAACCCAAAAGTCGATGGTGTGCAATTGTAAGTGGGGCAATAATAATTGAAAAGAGGAAAAGAAAAAAACACAGGTCTCTTGCATATTAGAGTAAAGTTTACACTACTGGAATGTCTTTGTCAGTTGCTACAACCTTTCTGGAGAAGGGAGATTATTCCTCAAGTGATTTGAGAAACTTAACCAAAGTTAAGCTAATAGCATTGGCAGCAAAACTGGAGTTAGAGTTAAAACCAGGAGCTAAGAAAGCAGACATAATTGAAGTAATAGCACAGCATTTGAAATTGGAAGAAGAAAAAGGCGAGCCAAATGGTAGTTCAGTTGAATTAGCTAGGATTCAGTTGCAATTGGAAATGAAAAAACTTGAGCTTGAAAGAGAATTGACAATGAAGAAACTTGAACTTGAGGAAAAGGAAAGAGAAAGAAAAAGAAAAAGAAAAAGAAAAAAAAAGAGAAAGAGAAGGAAGGGAATTCGACTTAAAAAAGAGTGGCCTTGATTCCAAGGAAAATTCTGGTGAGAAAAGATCTAACACCAGCCCAGGACCTAGTGGAGAGCTGTTTAAATTTGTACAAGCCCTCCCAAAGTTTGAGGAAAGAAACATAGAGGCATTTTTCATTTCTTTTGAAAGATAGCCAGACAGATGAAGTGGCTGAAGGAAAGCTGGACATTGCTTATACAAAGCAGGTTGATGGGTAGAGCTCATGAAGTTTATGCCATGTTTTCTGAGGAGGCTTCGGCAGATTATGAGTTGGCAAAAAAGGCTATTGTCACTGCTAATAAGTTGGTCCCTGAAGCGTACAGGCAGAAATTTCGGAACCTCAGAAGACAGCCTGGGCAGACTTATATAGAATTTGAGAGGATAAAGCAAATTAATTTTGATCGTTCGATGCAGGCACTAAAGGTAGAAGCCATGTATGAAAACCTTAGGAAATAATTCTCCTGGAAGAATTTAACAATTCACTTCATCTGTTAGTAAGAACCCATGTAGAGAACCAGAAGGTTTCGGCAGCCAAACAGGCAGCGGAAATCGCTGATGATTATGAGCTTGTTTACAAGCCTAAACCCTTTGTCTGTCACCCCCACAAACCCGAGAAGGCTAGAAGGTGGGAGGGTGAAAGGAAGGCAAGTAGCCAGTGACAGGAAGGGATAGCTGAGAATGCCCGGGGATCTCCTCCTCAGGTCAGAAAGGAAGATGCTGAGGGTGGAAGTGAGGTCTGCAAGCCTAAGTGTTACCATTACCACAAGATGGGACACTTTTGTGCAGAATACTGGAAGTTGCAGGTTAAACCCATGGGACTAATTGGTGTGCACAAGGCCAAAGCAGAGAGAGGGGCCCTGACTGGGAGTATGACAGATCAGGCTGTAGTTCTGACTGCAGCTGTAAGGCCAAGTACAAAATCCACTGTGAGTGCGGGGGATGTGAATAAGATACCTGAGAGTTATAGGGAATTCTTGTCAAAAGGAAAAGTAACTTCCTATCCCTCAAGTGAGGAAGGTAGTTAGATAGTTATACTTAGGGACACAGGAGCCACCCAAACACTTTTGCTGGGGAAAGACACAACTTTTCCACCAGAGAGTGCACTGAATGCCAAGATTTTAGTGAATGGTATTGTCAGAGAGTGTATACACATATCTTTGTATCAGGTGCACCTGGAGTGTGATTTAATATCTGGAACGGTAACTGTAGCAGTTGTCCATAGTTTGCTTGTAGACGGAGTTGACCTACTCCTGGGGAATGATTTGGCCAGAGCGAAGGTAGTAGCTTCTCCAGTAGTCACGGAAAAACCAAGTGAAGTCAAAGAGACAGAACAGTTGCAGGAATTGTTCCAGGAATTTTTCCTTCATGTGTAGTGACCCAAGCAATGGCGAAACAAGTTTCATTGTCAGAGGTAAAATTGGCACCACAGACAGATATCCCAATATCTGGAACTTTTTTTGGGGATTTAGATAATTTGAAAGAAATGTTCAATAAATTCTCTCTGATCAAGGCTCAACAAGCCGATCCAGAGTTAAATAAAGTGGCACAATCAACTCTGATAGAAGCTAAGGCAAAAGGAGTTGCGGAAGGCTACTATATTAAAAATGGGGTTCTGATGAGGAAGTGGAGACCTCCTCACCGACCTGCAGATGAAGAATGGATGGTAGTTCACCAGATCGTGGTACTGCCCAAGTATCATCAGGAAATAGTAAGGATAGCCCATGAAATTCCTATGGTGGAACATGTGGGGATCTAGAAGACCCAATCACGTATAGGTCAACAATTTTACTGGCCAGGACTTTCCAAGGACGTGATGCAGTTTTGTAAAATGTGACATATGTGCCAGATTGTGGGAAAACCGCAACCTGCCATAAAATCGGGACCTTGAATTCCCATACCAGTTGTTGGGGAACCATTTAGTAGGGTGTTGGTAGACTGTTGGGACCTTTACCAAAACAAAAGTGGGACATCAATACATACTCACTATCATGGATATGGCTACTCGGTTCGCAGAGGGTATTCCCTTGAGAACAATTCCTGCTAAGGTAGTGGTAGCAGTTTTCACTAGATATGGATTATCGATTGAGATTCAGTCGGATCAAGATTCTAATTTTATGTCTAAAACTTTTCAGGAAGTTACGAGCCAGCTGCCTGTTTTTCAAGCTTGAAAATGAATGGCCAGTAGCTTAAAATCAACCCCAGATCCTTTTCTAAATCTCCCTGCATTCAATGAATTCCATTAAGATTTAATGTGCATTCTACCTTAAACAAGTATTGAAGTTCCAACAAGTCCTTACAAAAATAGACAAATGTGGGTGATGTATTCCAGACATTAAATTCCCAGAAATTCTGAAGGTTCGTGTGCTGCTGTGATGTTCTTGATTTGAAAGAACCGCTTGCTATTTTTCTTTAATTAGTAGTTTACCTTCTATTCTACACTGGCATATTTGGTTAACTTTACTAACTACCCATTCCTTTACTTCCAGCATCTTTCAATCAGTTTGTTTAAAATAATCTGAAGTTTGTTTAGTGTTACTTTAAATGCATGGCCTGATTCAGATATTTTTCTCTTAAATGTCTAAACTTTGCCTGTAAATTCTCTTCTTACTTGAAATAAGTCAGAAAGGCATATGATCAATATTTTCCTCACTCTTTTTCTCCCACTGGAGAAGAAAGTCTTTCATTTCAGAACAGAGAGCTGCTGACTCATTTTGTTTTATTGATACGCCAGCAGTTTAAACGTCTGACTTCATTGTTTTCCTGCCATCTGTAACTTTGACATTGTAATATTTTTTGGTCCTTTAGAAATCAAATTTAATCTTTCAATTGATTTTGCATTTTGGTTCCCTAAATAGCCAACTCACTCTTTCTCCTCCTTTTACTCTGAGGGCTTTCACTTCCTTCAAGTTCAACAGCCATTCGAAAACCAAACCCTTGTTACTGCTGATGTTTCCCTTTTTAGAACAACAACAACTTGTGTATATATAGAGCACCTTTCATGTAATAAAATGTCCCAAGGCGCTTCACAGAAGATATGAAAGCAAAAATTTGACACTGAGCCACATAAGGAGATATTAAGGCAGATTAGTCAAAGAGTTAGGTTTTAAGGAGCACCTTAAAGGAGATGAAAGAGATAGAGAGGTGGAGAGGTTTAAGGAGGAAATTCGAGAGCTAAGGTCCTCGGCAGCTGAAGACACAGCTACCAATGTTGGAGCAATTAAAACTGGGAATGCTCAAAAGGCCAGAATTAGAGGAACAGAGATACCTTGGAAGGTTGAGAGACTAGAGGAGATTACAGAGATATGGAGAAGTAAAGACATGTAGTGATTTCAAAACAACAATGAGAATTTTAAAATTGAGGCGTTGGTTAACCAGGAGCTAATGTAGGTCAGCGGCAGAGGGTGATGGGTGAACAGGACTTGGTGCAAGTTAGGACATGGGCAGCAGAGTTTTAGATGACGTCAAGCAAATGGAGGGCAGAATGTGGGAGGCCGGCCAGTAGTGCATCGGAATCGTCAAGTCTAGAGGTAACAAAGGCACGAATGAGAGTTTCAGGAGCAGATGAACTGAGGCAGTGGCGGTGTTGTGTGATGTTATGGAGATGGAAATAGGCGGTCTTGGTGATGATGTGGATATGCAGTTGGAAACTCATCTCAGGGTCAAATATTACACCAAGGTTGTGAACAGTTCAGTTCAGCCTCGGACAGTTGCCAAGGAGAGGGATGTAGTTGGTAGCTAGGGAAGGATGTTTGTAGCAGGGACCAAAGACAATGGCTTCGGTCTTCCCAACATTTAATTGGAGGAAATTTCTGCTCATCAATTACGGGAAGTCAGACAAGCAGTCTGGCAATTTAGAGGTGGGGCAGGGTCAAGAGAGGCGTTGATGTGGTAGACTGGGTGTTATCTTTGTACATATGGAATCTGATGCTGTGTTTTTGGATAATGTCTCAGAGGGGCAGAATGTAAATGAAAATAGAAGGTGGCCAAAGATAGATCTTTGAGGGACACTGGAGGTAACAGTGCAGGAGCAGGAACAGAGACCATTGCAGGTGATTCTCTGGTTACAATTAGATAGATAAGAATGGAACCAAGCGAGTGTTGTCCCACCCAGCTTGATGATGGTGGAGAGGCGTTGGAGGAAGATTGTGTAGTCAACCATGTCAAAGACTGCAAACAGGTCAAGAAGGATTAGGAAGTATTGTTTACCTTTGTCACAGTCATATAGGATGTCATTTGTAACTTTGATAAAGAGGTGTTTAGGTACATTGGCAGTGACGGAAACCTGACTGGAAGGATTCAAACATGGAGTTCCGAGAAAGATGAGCATGAATTTGGGTGGCGACAACACATTCAAGGATTTTGGAGAGGTAAGGGAGGTTTGAGATGGGGCGGTAGTTTGTGAGAACGGAGGGCTCAATTTTGTTTTGAGAGATATAATGAGAGAAAATTTGAAGGAGAGGGGGACAGAACTGTTAACAATATCAACTAACATGGGAGCCAGGAAAAGAAGTTGGGTGATCAACAGTTTAGTGGGAATAGGGTCGAGGGAGCAGGAGGTGGATCTCATGGATAAGATGAGCTCGGAAATGCCATGAGGGTAGATAGCAAAGAAGCTACAGAATGTTGTGAGTTCAGGGCTAGGGTGGGAGGAAACTCTAGAGGAGGTTTTACCCCTTGGGCTTGTGGAAGGAGGGAAGTGGCAACGGCAGCTGATTGGATGGTTTCAATCTTAATGACCACAAAGTCCATGAGCTCCTTGCACCTGTTGCTAGAGGAGTCAAGGGAAAGGAGATTAAGAAGATGGTTTGCAGTGGAGAATAGAAGCCAGGAATTTTGACAAATGAGAGCAGGACCTGAAAATGCTTTATGTGGTCCAGCCAGATCTGGCAGAAAATGACTAAACCAGTTTTTAGATTACATTACAGATACAGCACTGAAACAGGCCCTTCGGCCCACCGAGTCTGTGCCGACCATCAACCACCCATTTATACTAATCCTACACTAATCCCATATTCCTACCAAACATCCCCACCTGTCCCTATATTTCCCTACCACCTACCTATACTAGTGACAATTTATAATGGCCAATTTACCTACCAACCTGCAAGTCTTTTGGCTTGTGGGAGGAAACCGGAGCACCCGGAGAAAACCCACGCAGACACATGGAGAACTTGCAAACTCCACACAGGCAGTACCCAGCATCGAACCCGGGTCCCTGCAGCTGTGAGGCTGCAGTGCTAACCACTGCGCCACTGTGCCGCCCCATCTCCACATCTGTTCAAGTCTGCGTCACTATGACTTAAGGGAGTGGAGATGAGGGCTATACCGGGAAACAGCAAGGGTGAAAGAGAGTAATGGTTTTAATAGGGACTAATGCATCAAAGGTGGAGGTGAGGGTGTGGTTGAGCAGATCAGTGGCTGCAGGAATGTCATGGTGAACAAAGAACTGAAGGTCAGACTGTTGGAATTTTGAAAGTGCAGTTATAAGTGAATTGGAAAAGAGTTTTTTCCAGTTGTGGACACAGATGGATGTAGGGTTGGGAGGGGGGAGGGGGAATGTGTGATATTTGCGATACTAGGAAGTGATCAGAGATGGCTTTATCTGTGATTGATACGATAGGAGTAGCGAGGCCACATGAGATGGCAAGGTCAATGGTTCGGAAGTTTACATGGGAGGTGAAATTAAGGGAGGATAAGAAGGCAGTGAACTCAGAAGAGAGAGAGCATGATGAATTGAGATTGAGATTCAAACCACTGAGGATGAGAAGTTACTCAGTGCAGAGGTTGAGGGAGGAAAACAGTCAAGATATCTTGGTGAGAAAAGTTTGATGATACTGGGTGGGTGTTAGAGAACAAGGACCATAAGTGAGAAGGAAGCAAGAGGGAAAGAACAAGATAAGATAATCAAAGGAGGAGAAAGTGCCAGAGGAGATAAGGAGAAAGACCAAGGTGTGATTTGGGGGTAAGAGCCACATTGCCTCTGTGAGAGTCTTGGCGAGGTAAGTGTTGAAAGGTATAGCAGGAATGGCATTAAGAATAGCTTAAGCATCCACTGCTTCTACCATCTGTGGACTGGGGCTGTAGCATGTCCAACTGCAGGATGCATTGCAGCAACTCACCAAGGCTTCTTCAACAGCACCTCCCAAACCTCACCACCTCAACCATCTAGAAGGACAAGGGCACAGGTGCATGGGAACATTCAAGGCACACATAGTCTTGACTTGGACATATATTGTTCCTTCATCTTTGCTGAATGAAAATTCTGCAAATCCCTACTTAACCATATTGCAGGAGTACTGTCACTACATGGACTGCATCAGTTCAAGAAGAATGGGCACCACCATCTTCTCAATGGCAACTAGAGATGGGCAATAAATGCTGGCTTTGCTACACCCGTGACCCGAGAATACATTGCATTTTTTTATTCAAAGTTATGAAGAGAAAACTTCAAATGCTGAAAATCTAAATTAAAACTGGAAATGCTGTAGATGTGCAGCAATTGAAACATATATATATAAACAAAATCATCAGACATAGAGGTCATCCTTTTTTGAAAGAAAACTCTTTTTTCATACTCTCTGCAACACAATACCCACTAGGTCTCATGTTTCTCTCAGTGCCACCTAAATTTTCCATTAACAGGACCTGAAATGATATATTTAAAACAATTCCATGGAAAGGCCCACTTCATCATTCAATCGCTACAAATTTTCAAGATTGACATCTATACTGGTACATATACAATTATACTGTCACGACCAGGTGAGAAAGAGGTCGAGGGTTCCCTTTCAGCCTTCACCTGGTCTTTATGTAACAGGGTTTAATTTTAAAAACGCTGTTTTTAGCCCCCCCTTAGTGAATCCTTGTTCACCGCTTTCCAATTATAAAGCAAAGAAACCAGCACAAACAAGCTTTCTTGGGTTTAAGGAAGAAAGATTGAAATTTATTGAACTTAAACTTAAACTCTAATTCGGTTAACACCAACGGATACATAATGTGCCCGCGCTAGCATGCATACGCGATACACACATGCAGATAGGGACAGAAAGAGCAGAGGAAAAATAAAGTGGAAAAGTTTGAGGTAATCATTGAAGAGGGATCTTTGTTACTTTGCTTTGAGCTCACTGTAGAGTTCTTGGTTGTAGGTAGATCTTGCTTTTCGTTGGGGCCTAGTATTCTTCTTAAACTTTGTTCATTGTAGGAGACTTTTCTCTCTTGGAGTTCATGTGTCTTCAGTAGATTTTGGAGTTCTGTGAGAAAGAGATGGGAGCAGACAGGAGAGGCTGTGGCGAGCCAGCCAGGAGAGGTTTTTTCAATCCAGGAGCAAACAGCTTTCCGCCGACTCTCAGTTCAAATTGTACAATTCAAAAAAAAAGTCTGCCAAGCAGGTTAGCCATGTGAAAAACTGGTCTGACCACGTCTGTTTGTAGATTGTATTGGAGCAGGGGATAGCTCCTTTGTTCCAAGCACTGGCTGTTAGTATGCAAAAATGTCTTTCCAGGCAGGGGCCTGGCAACTCCTTGTCCCAAGCCTTTTCTTATTCCCAGCAACAATTTGAAATTTAATGTCCATGTGGTGAAATTAATTGTGCCTCATTCTTGGCAGGTGGGGGCCCGCATGACTATGTTATTATGCCTCATGTCACTGCACATGGAAAACTGAAGGCCAGTCATCAAAACAGATTTTCAGTGGACAATAATTAAGACAGAGAGAGACTTGTTTCTAGGTGAGGATGGAGATCACCTCATACAAGAGGTGCATATCTAGTGATGTTGATCAGGGCCAGAGTGGTCTCCTGGATTAGTTTCAGTTGCCTAAGGGGTCAGAGGGGATTTTTACAGATTTCTTTGGGGGGGGGGGGGGGTTCCCTTAATTGGCCTGGTTTTTATCTGTTTTTTCACCTCTCCTAGGGATTCAATGGCTTCCTATTGGGGTGGTGAGTGTAGGTATTGTGATGTACAAGCCACCACAATTGTATGGTGCAGCCTGGATGGGTTGTCATGCTCACACAAGGAGGGATTAAGAGCTATATAATGAACTTATAAAATAAACCCAAAATGGGCACTTTTCCTGAAAAACAAGATGGAGTCAAGAAGTCAGGTGACCTTATCCTGTACTGTCAATACACACGAAAAGTACAAGAACCTTGAGTCAATCTTCATGTCTGGACCAGCCTTGGGGAAGGCATTAAAATGTAAATGGCCTATTCTGTGTTAATGGCTACCTCTCTTCAAAAAATTGGGTTGACAATTACATGGCAGACACGGTGTCTCCAAATTCAAACTCAAATGAATAGGTGTGAAAAACTCCAGTTTATCAAAATGGAATGAAAATGGGTGACACCCAGACCCCATTGTTCATCAATGGCCATCAGACACCATTTATGAGGACAATGGTAAAGAGAAACCAAGGTCACATGACAGAAACCAGGGTCTGATAAGGAGCTTAATAAAAGTATGTGGTGAGCTGACAAAGACAGAGAGTCAGAGAGAGAGAGAGATTCCATCTGCTCCGGCAGAAGAAAAAGGACCCGACTTAGAACACCATCTTTAAAATCCTGGAACTCCCTTCCGAACAGCAATGTTGGTGTACCTACCCCACATGGACTGCAGTGGTTCAAAAAGACAGCTCAGCACCACCTTCTCAAGGGCAATTAGGGATGGGCAATAAATGCTGGCCTGGCCAGTGATGCCCACATCCCATGAACGAATAAAAAAAACTATCTGTAGGCGGAGACTGGAAGTGGCTTTGAGACTCCCTACCTGAGAAATTGTACCAGGAGTTTTGACATTGAACTGTGACTGAGATACAAAAAAACAAAGTCTGTAACAATTCATTCATCTTTCTGAGACTTTCCAAGTTTTGTCTTCAGTGAACCAGGAAAAAGGAAAAACAGGCCTGCACTGTTTGTAAATTTTCACCCTAGGAAGAATGCCAGATTTACAGCAAACTCTTTTTAAATCCATCAGACCTAAACACATGCTATCTTTTAATCTCTACCTTTTCTTGTGTGTGTGCGAGCATGGGTGAAGTTACAAATATTTTCGGGTATTGTATAATAAACATTTATCTTTCTTTAAACCTAGGAGAAAACCTATTATTTGTCTGTTTGTTGACTATTAAAACGCTCAGGGGCTAAAATACATTTCTAATAAGCACACTGGCTTTGGTCAGTTGAGAGGTGAAAAAGGGAAACCATCCCTATCATCTCTCATCTGCCCGTAACAGGGTCAGTCGGCCTTTTCCTGTTTGTCATATAGAGTATGCTCCTAATTGGTATATTTCTGTTTGCTCTAATTGTAATGAAGTGTGGAATATCAATACACTGCATTACTTTACCCAATACAAATTAAATTATCCACTGGGTTGGACTTACTGTTGCAGTTAGTAGCATTCTCTACAGGCAGGTGCGTACTGTCTGCTTCCTTATTTATAGTTTTGAGAATAGCATGCACTTCCTGTAAACAATAAACTTACCTCCTGCAACACTTTCCCCATCACGCTTTGTTGATAATACCTCTGTTGTGTTATGACTAGGTGAGAAAGGGGTCTAGGGGTTCCCTCTCAGCCTTTGCTTGGGTTAACCATAACAGTGTTTAATTTTAAAAACACTGTTTTTAGCTCTCCCTCAGTGAATCCTTGTTCATTGCTCTCCAACTGTCAGGCAAAAAAATCAATCAGACAGGTTTTCTTAGATTTAAGCAAGAAAGGTGGAAGTTTATTAACCTTAAACTCTAATTCGGTTAACAACTACAAATACGCGATGCGACCACACTGGCATGCATATGCGATAAACACACACACAGATAGAGACAGAAAAATAGAACAAATAAAGGGGAAACGTTTGAGGCAATAGCTGGGATTTATTTAAGGTCCTTCGAGTTCGATGTAGAATCTTTGATTGCCGGTTAAGTCTTGCCGTTTTGTTGGGGCTCAGTGCACGCTTTAAAACATGTTTTGATGTAGGAGTCTTTTCTCTCTTGAGGTTTAAGTGACTTCAGTGGATCCGGAGATTCATGAGAGTGAGAGAGAGAGAGAGAGACAGCCAGGAGAGAGGCTCTCTTCTTCCAAGTTCAGTTGCAATCTGACAAAACTGTCCTGTGAGTAGTTCACAATCAGAAACCTGGGCCAGCAGGTTAGTCATGTGACTAGTTGTTTTTTTAACAAACTCCTGCGTTTGTGGATTCTCCATCTTAGCAGACACACTGGAATGCTGGCTTTCTTACACATTCAATATCTGGTGATCAAAATCCATTTGGGTTATTTGGATCAGGGAGCCATTCTATTGTCTGTAGGCACTGTCTCTTAGTATGCAAATGTTTTCCAGCTCCTGCTGAGCTCTTTAAACAAGTCATCTCTTCCTTCCAGCAACAGTTTAAAATTAATGTTCATATGATGAAATTAATATGCCTTATTCTTGGCAGGTGGGGTCTTCATGACAATTGTTATAAAACTCTTCACTATTGACAAAGCCACAGAGGTACAACTGTGGATATGTATCTGTGAGAAACAGAACCATACCAGAAGATAGGAAGGGTTGTGGCTGTAACCTTTTTATTTCAATCCTATTTTCCTAGGGTTTTCTTGATTTATGGCCGGTTATCCAGAAACAGAATGCCCAGATAGTGAATCATATACCGAGATACACGGCTGGACCTGATGCAGCCAGCAATGATAATCAGTAATGAAGCAATCAATCAAAAGCAAGAAAATTAAAAATCCATGCAAAATGACTGATACTGAAACAGTGCCATGGAGATGAGATGCTTTGCCTCTACAGCTTTATTATTTTTCAAAAGGAAGGAGAGCCATTTTTGCCTGAAGTATCTTTGGAGCTCTCTGCTGAGCAGTGTGCACACTGGATTTCAGAGGTTTAGAAAATAAGGTCAATGACCTGAGTTCTTATTCTTCATAGATGTGCACAATTATGCTCTTGTTTTAATGAAAAGTAAATCAGATGGTCCTGCAACTCCTCCCAGTACTTTACCCATGCCGGCTGGCTGACTGCTTTGGTCCACTATCCACCACTTTTGTGGTCCTCTGAAGGGGGACAACTGGGTCGGACAACACCCTGAGAAGTAACTGTCTCATATCTGCCTCCGATTTCCACTTGCAGTCCAATCTCTCTCTATTTGCTCCTCCATGGCTGCCATCTGCCGTTCAACCTCCTGCTCTCTCGCCACTTCTCCATTTCCATTCCTTTGTCCAAGTCTCCATTTACCTGTATCTTAAATTGTTTAAGTCTCATTCTACACAATCAAATTACCTTCACAAACTCTCCAATATCCACTACCCAATGTCACCCAAGTGCTGACCAGCAGCCCACTACCCAGCTCCAAACTACTAATTTTCCCCTGCTACTGACTGATACCCAAACACCCAAATGCCCAATAAATAGTCCCAACCATCCAAATTCTTATTCCCCTGCTCAGTTTCCCCCTCCATTACATATTAAGCCCATTCTCACGACCCTGCATCCACCTACTAATTACTCTCTCTGTAATTGCTCACCTCCCCCAATCAATTCTTACTACCAATACTAATCACCTTGATTATTCATTATTCGAATTCCCCCAAGTATTCCCTGGAATTGTGTTTGCAAAAGGCACATAACAACCATTCCCATGGAAATTAAGTGGGATGGTATGTTCACACCCTTCCCACTTCATTTTCCTATAGTTTAGCTAGCAGGATGTTCCCTGCCTCTTCAACTATTCTGTGCTCTCACTATACAATACACTACCTCAAAACTCTTCATTTCCCCAAATCCTCAATTTTTTTCCTCCAACTACTCAACATTTCAGCTCACTTTCCCAATCCAATGACTATTCTTACATGACCTCCCAAATCATTGCATGACCCGCATCCCTTCCCGAACAGCATATTAGCTCACTCATCATCACCAACACAATACTATTGTGATTTCCCTAATAAAACACAATTTCCTCCAGCATCAGCAATGTGACAGGTTGTCCGAGGCCCAACCATCTTCAGCTGCTTCATCAATGACCTTTCTTCAATCATAAGGTCAGTTTTGGGGATGTTTGCTGATGATTGCACTATGTTCAGCACCATTCGTGACTCCTCAGATACTGAAGCAGTCTGTGTAGAAATGCAGCAAGACCTGGACAATATCCAGGCTTGGGCTGATAAGTGGCAAGTTACATTCGCGCCACACAAGTGCCAGGCAATGACCATCTCCAACAAGAGAGAATCTAACCATCTCCCCTTGACATTCAACGGCATTAACATCGCTGAATCCCCCACTATCAACATCCTAGGGGCTACCATTGACCAGAAACTGAACTGGAGTAGCCATATAAATACCGTGGCTAAAAGAGCAGGTCAGAGGCTAGGAATCCTGAGACGAGTAACTCACCTCCTGACTCCCCAAAGCCTGTCCACTATCTGCAAGGCACAAGTCAGGAGTGTGATTTAGATTTTTTTTCTAGATTTAGATACAGCACTGAAACAGGCCCTTCGGCCCACCGAGTCTGTGCCGACCATTAACCACCCATTTATACTAATCCTACACTAATCCCATATTCCCACCACATCCTCACCTGTCCCTATATTCCCCTACCACCTACCTATACTAGGGGCAATTTATAATGGCCAATTTACCTATCAACCTGCAAGTCTTTTGGCTGTGGGAGGAAACCGGAGCACCCGAGGAAACCCACGCAGACACAGGGAGAACTTGCAAACTCCACACAGGCAGTACCCGGAATCGAACCCGGGTCCCTGAAGCTGTGAGGCTGCGGTGCTAACCACTGCGCCACTGTGCCGCCCCATCGGTGATGGAATACTCTCCACTTGCCTTGATGGGTGCAGCTTCAACAACACTCAAGAAGCTCGACACCATCCAGGACAAAGCAGCCCGCTTGATTGGCACCCCATCTACAAACATTCACTCCCTCCACCACCGACGCACAGTGGCAGCAGTGTGTACCATCTACAAGATGCACTGCAGCAATGCACCAAGGCTCCTTAGACACCACCTTCCAAACCCGCGACCTCTACCAACTAGAAGGACAAAGGCAGCACATACATGGGAACATCACCACCTGCAAGTTTCCCTCCAAGTCACACACCATCCTGACTTGGAACTATATCGCCGTTCCTTCACTGTCGCTGGGTCAAAATCCTGGAACTCCCTTCCTAACAGCACTGTGTGTGTACCTACCCCACATGGACTGCAGGAGTTCAAGAAGGCAGCTCACCACCAGCTTCTCAAGGGCAATTAGAGATGGGCAATAAATGCTGGCCTGGCCATCGACGCCCACATCCCATGAATGAATAAAAAAAAAGATTCATTATATATGTTAAGAGGTTTTGAACATGTCCATCCCACTTTGGTTGTCACTTTGACATGCAATTAGCTGTGGCATGCTTTAAAACTATAAAGGACAACCACTTTTGCCAGTTTCTTCTGACCTTTAGTTGACCTCAGAATCTGCCCAAGAGCAGTTACCCTCCAGCTGACCTCGGAGTAGCACGACAATGAGGCACCAAGCAATACTGATTAACATATAAAACTGTAGCTTAGCAGCATAATAATACATCAGGGCTAATTTTAACTGTTGGTGATAGTATAAAATGGATATCAGTTTGGTTACACTTTATACATCTTTCCTGATCTTCATTTCCCTCAACTTCAAAAGTTAAAATTGTGTGTTATATGGTATAATGCTCCTATCTTATAAAATAATGGGGCTGATATTCATAGGGACCCTCTGCCTGAGGCTGAGGCCTGAAGTGCATTGCATCAGTCTCGCCCTTGGAGCACCCAAATTTGGTGGACTGGATCATTACCATCAGAGGTCAGCAACAGCCATGGTTAGGGCTTTCTTCTTGCTGTTGAAGAGCAGCCAGAAGGCCTCCAGCTAATCCCTGGATCAATATCTTTCAAAGGAAATTAGACTTACTGCTGGCCCACTATCTGTTCCTTCTCTGATTTTCTGACTTGGAGATTGGGAGCATTGGCCTTAAGGCCATTTTGCACCCTGCCAGCTAAACTACAGGAAAATAAGATGGGAGGTGAGGGAACCGTGACATGGGTAGACCCAGTTACTGATTTGCCCTTCATTACCATGGGGAGGTATCTGTCCTCTTATGTGAATACAAGCACCACTGTTCTATATACTTGGCAACACTACACGAACGTTTCTTCTGTAGCATTTTACTTGGAAAAACTTGCATAGATTTGGATGTTTTAAATTTCATTGTAAGATTGGATTTTAAATAACACATTGATATAATTGAATTCCAATGCTCTGATGTTTCATTAGAATGGATTGTAGCTATTACATTTTTAGGCTGTCTCATAGCACATCCTACAAAACTATAGGAGTTAAATGAAATAAATGAAAATCAAATAAGGAATGGCAAATTTGATCTACAGCTGGTACAGGGGTTGTTACAGATACAGATCAATATCTTGAGTGGGAATACTTCTCCTGTAAAACCCAAGCCACTCGATCCTAAGTTAGGATAGTTGTGTGGTGGCTCAGTGCAATGAACTGCAGCACAGAATAGTAGGCTGTGTACAGTTCTGGTTGCCACACTATAGGAGGGATGTGATTGCACTAGATAGGGTGCAGAGGAGATTCACCAGGATGTTGCCTGGGCTGGAGCATTTCAGCTATGAAGAGAGACTGGAGAGGCTGGAGTTGTTTTCCTTGGAGCAGAGAAGGCTGGGGGATGGACCCGATTGAGGTATATAAAATTATGAGGAGCATAGATAGGGTAGATAGGAAGAAACTTTTTCCCTTAGCGGAGGTATCAATAACCAGGGGGCATCGATTTAAGGTCAGGGGCAGGAGGTTTAGAGGGAATTTGAGGAAAACTTTCTTCACCCAGAGGGTGGTTGGAATATGGAACACACTGCCTGAAGGGGTGGTAGAGGCAGGAACCCTCACAACATTTAAGAAGCATTCAGATGAACACTTGAAATGCTATAGCATACAAGGTTACGGGCCAAGTGCTGGAAAATGGGATTAGAATAGATAGGCTTGATGGCCCGCACGAACACGATAGGCTGAAGGGCCTGTTTCTGTGCTGTATGTCTCTATGACTCAAGTGGCTAATCTCTGATCTCAGCCTTGACGTCACAGAATTGGTGCACAACAAATGTGGTACTAAAGTGTAGGGCAGATAAATCAGTGGCAGAAGCTCCCCAAGATAATTTTTGAGCAGTGGGAAATGATACATGGCAAAGGATGGTACAAAGGAGAAATAAATTAAAAATTGGGGGAAATGAGTAATAATTAAGATTAATAATAATTAAGAGTCATAATGGACCAAATCTTCCTGGAACAATAATGGCACGTAAATGATGTACACCATTAACAATCAGCAAATTGGCCAAATTTATTTCTTACTTATCATTTCTGTCTCTTTTTTCTTTCTCGCAACCTAATTTCTCTTTCCTTCTCTTTATTTCTCTTTCTGTGCCTGATTTGACTCGAATTCACCCACT
The DNA here is from genome assembly GCF_036365525.1 of Heterodontus francisci. NCBI lineage: Eukaryota > Metazoa > Chordata > Chondrichthyes > Heterodontiformes > Heterodontidae > Heterodontus > Heterodontus francisci. The sequence continues at coordinate 37,255,397 of NC_090384.1, forward strand.
TAATTTCACCTTCCTTCTCCATCATTCCTCTGTTGCTTTCTAATCCCAAATATCATTGGTTACTGAGATGCACTCTGGGTCCCACTGTTCTCTAATGTCCCAGATATCCAGCTTGCATTTTCAGCAAGTTATGTCACAAAAAATTTTCAAACTAAAAGGTGCAGGAAGAAGTTTAATTAACACTCCCGCAAGTTTGATGAACTATACATTAATTATCAGAGGATGTGACAAAAGGTTTGATATATAAGAAATAAGCTGCAACTGTTTTGATAGCAAAACTGTGTTTGTCACTAGATATTTCACACTCGGAGACAAAATGGGGTGGTACTGACTGACAGTTTGATAAAACAGAACTGCCTGGAAATTGCACTTCAGTTACAGTGAACAGTTTGCTGACTTTGAAATTGCCATTTAGCTGACTGATGCAAATAGCAATTTAGAGACTCTTACCAAAACAATGAACTGTGTTCTGGGCTGTGAATCTTTCCTAAAAATGGATGCACATTTTGAAAGAAAAAGCTGCAATCCTAAGACTGATAATCCTGTGCTGGAGCTCAACTCTTTCCTTTTAATATAATTAAGAGGTTCAGTTAATGTGTAGAGAGAGATAAAATTCTTTATGAATAATGAGACCGATCTTTATTAATTTGTGAGCCATATTCCACCAACATGTATGAACTAACCTACAAAAAACTAGTAATATTTTCACTGTATGTGAATAGTAATTTCAGTATAAAATGATCACCATTATGCATTTACATGGTGAAGTAGGGTTTTTGTCATTATAAAAAGAGTTCATTAAAATCCGAGCTTCACTATTATCTGTGTTTATGATGCACACGGTTGTAATTATATCTCAGTTTATCATAAGTTTAACCATAAGCAAAATTCCAACACATTTTATTTAATAGAAATGGATTTTCACTACATTTACTGTGGACAGATTATCACCACGAGCAGGAGTTCAGCAAATCCCTTATGTTAACAGAGTGACGTTATAGTGTTTTAGTTCACTCCAGCACAGGACTGTAAATTGCTTAATTTCAAAATTCATTGCAAATAGGGTGTCAATGTATTTAAGCAGAGTTCCATCATAACTAATGGTGGAGATACAATAAATAAAAACTAAACAAAAATTTAAACTGTTATTTTCTCTTTTCAGATACTGGTGGACTCACTGTATATTTCCAGTTTCATTCTATGTCTGATGACTATAAGACGAGTTTAATGGTTTTTTTGATCACGATAAGCAGTCTTCCATTGTATTCCTGATCCTAATATCAGCGTTCCATAGTTTCCTGATCACAATAATCAGCCTTCCATAGTATTCCTGATCATGATAAGCAGCCACTGATGGTATTCCTGATCATTAAGAGTTTACTATATCTGAATCCACTACAAACACTTTGTATATAGATCATGAACACTATGTGAGGTTTCACTTTGTTGAAATAAGCTGTAATTGGACTTTATTTATAAACAGATATCTACTGTGTATCTAGTTTTGGTAGAGTAGTTTCGTTGGGCGGAATTTTGTTCAGCTCCTGACGTTGGGCTCCGTAGCCGGGGGTGGAGGTGCGGGGGTGGGGGGGTTCCAGAAGGTCTCATTAGCAATGGCCCGCTGCGTATTGGGATCACTGGGATTGCTGGGCCCAATCTTACCAGCAGCTGCAAGGCTCAGTAGCGACGCCCGGCCGCTCAGCAACAGGACCGAACTTTTAAGTATTTAAATAAAGAGCAAGAATAAATTAACAGACCTTTCCCTGTGATCTTGCCGGCTGTCCATAATCTTGCGTACGGTGGCCAGCCTTCACTTTCCCGTCCAGGGAAAGCTGGCGCAACCGAGATGGGGAAGTATGGTGTAGTGTGGGGAGAAACGGGGTCAACTCTGCATGTGTAGTGTAGCGGGGGGAAGGGGTGACCTCTGTACTTTGTGCAGTTGGGAGGGGAAAGGTCACATATTATATGTAAGTGTTTTGGGAGGGGGGGGGGGGGGTTGGGAATGTGACGGCCTTTTATTTTCTTTGTATTGCAGGTCACAAAGTTTAAGGTGAGGGGCGTGAGGTTTAAGGGGGATTTGAGGAAGAACTTTTTTACCCAGAGGGTGGTGATGGTCTGGAATGCCCTGCCTGGGAGGGTGGTAGAGGCGGGTTGCCTCACATCCTTTAAAAAGTACCTGGATGAGCACTTGGCACGTCATAACATTCAAGGCTATGGGCCAAGTGCTGGCAAATGGGATTAGGTAGACAGGTCAGGTGTCTTGCATCGGTGCAGACTCGATGGGCCGAAGGGCCTCTTCTGCACTGTATTATTCTGTGATTCTGGGATACGGGCTTCAACCAGCCTGCATTGGCATGGCAACAAAACAGCTAAAACAACTAAATGTTTATAATGACAAAAAACCAACTTCACCATGGAAATGCATAATGGTGATCAATTTATACTGAAATTACTAATCACATACAGTGAAAATATGAGTACTAGTTGCTTGTCGGTTAGTTCATATATGCTGGTGCAATGAAAAATAAACCAAAAATGTGCTCTCACACTGCAAGCCATACACTATCCTAAGTAAAACCGAATTTTAAAAAATAAGAACAGTTGAGGGAAGCTGATTATTATTAAGAGGTTAAGAACTTTAATAAATTATAATAATGAGAAATAAGGACTATCCCCTCACTCCTCCCTCCCTCAAGTTGAAGCCAAATATAAAGATCAATTTTTTTTTCTGAATGAAATAACTTTGATCAGTACCTTGAATAATTTGCAAAAGAAACATTTTTGTGTGGGGGTGGGGGCGGGGGGTGGGGGTGGGGGGAGGTTGCGGAGGGTACAGGCTTCAAGTGTGCAGGTCAGGCAGACCTTTAAAAATGGTGCCAGCGACAGCACAGAGGCAGCTGACGCCATTGCCGGAGTTGCAGAGCCCGCCCCCGCCAAGTGATTGGGGTGGGGCGGGGGGAGCAGACCGCCCAGCATATGCAGAACAGCTGCCGCACACTAGATCGTGGCAGCACGGTGGCAGACAGCCCGCATCTTTTCACCCACCACAGGAATAAAATTCAGCCCATCGGGTGCACTCTCTATGGCTCCATATGTCACTGGGTGTAATTTCTCTATTTCTCTCACCATCCAGGTTTGAGTGTCTATGTCACTGAGTATAATTTCTCCGTCAGTTGTGACACAATGGGAATGGGTAGCACTCTGACCTCTGAGTCAGCAGGCTGTGGGTTCAAGCCCACTCCAGATTACTGAGCACAAAATCCAGACTGAAACCAATACATGACTGAGGAATTGCTGTACCGGCAGAGGTGCCAGCTTTTGGATGAGATATTAAACTGAGGCCCTGCCAGCTCTCTAAGGTGAATGCAAAAGATCCCACGGTACTATTTTGAAAAACTGCAGGGGAGTCATCCCTGCTGTCCTAGCCAATCCCTCAATCAACATCACAAAACAAAGTGACCATCACATTGCTGTTTTGTGAGCTTGCTATCCAGAAATTGGCTTCGCTGTTTTCTGCATTACAGTACTTCAGAAGTACTTTTTCAGCTGTATATGCTTTGGGAGGTCATCAAAGGTGCTATCGAAATACGTCTTTCATTCTGTCAAATTTTTTCTCAGTATTTGTAGGTCTCTCTCAGTGAGTGAATGTCTTTGTGTATGGCTGGGTTTCATGTAATTACTCTATCAGCTAGAAGGGTTCTCTCAATGTTTGTGCCACATAGACATTTCTTAATTGAAGGTGATTTCTTTAGCAGTGTCTCTCAATGTGTGACTGAAAGTGATTTCTTCAGCAATTTCTCTCATTATGAGTGTTTGCCTCTGTGTCACTGGCTGTGATTACTCTGTTGGTAACTGTGTGTCTCTGTGTCACTGGCTGTGATCTATGTCAGTGAGTGTGTGCCTCTGTGTCACTGGCTGTGATTTCTCTGTCAGTGAGTGTGTGACTCTGTATCACTGGCTGTGATTTCTCTGTCAGTGAGTGTGTGTCTGTGTCACTGGCTGTGATTTCTCTGTCAGTGAGCATGTGTCTCTGTGTCACTGGTTGTGATCTATGTCAGTGAGTGTGTGCCTCTATATCGCTGGCTGTGATTTCTCTGTCAATGAGTGTGTGCCTCTGTATCGCTGGCTGTGATTTCTCTGTCAGTGAGTGTGTGCCTCTGTGTCACTGGCTGTGATTTCTCTGTTGGTAACTGTGTGTCTCTGTGTCACTGGCTGTGATCTATGTCAGTGAGTGTGTGCCTCTGTGTCACTGGCTGTGATTTCTCTGTCAGTGAGTGTGTGACTCTGTATCACTGGCTGTGATTTCTCTGTCAGTGAGTGTGTGTCTGTGTCACTGGCTGTGATTTCTCTGTCAGTGAGCATGTGTCTCTGTGTCACTGGTTGTGATCTATGTCAGTGAGTGTGTGCCTCTATATCGCTGGCTGTGATTTCTCTGTCAGTGAGTGTGTGCCTCTGTGTCACTGGCTGTGATCTATGTTCGTGAGCGTATGTCTCTTTGTCACTGGCTGTGATTTCTGGCAGTGAGTGTGTCTATCTGTCACTGGCTGTGAATCCCCTGTTCGTGAATGTCTCTGTGGCTCTCTGCGACTTACCTGTCTGGTGTAATCTCTTTTCTGCTGGTGCGTCTCGCAGCCTCCCCCTTATCTCAGGCTGGAAGTCCGTATCTCTCAGTGCTACGTAGGGCGGTCCTTGCGCAGTTATGTTGGCCTGAATGGTCGAGAGAGAGGCGGTAATTCTTCATTCACTTCAGCGTTTCCAGCACTCCCCCTGGGGCACAGTACACTTCCCTCTGGGAAGTGCTGGAATAGTGATTATAAAGGAGAATTCTTTTGGATCCAAGTGAGACCATCACTCACTCGCGAGGTTTTCTGCATCAAGACCCGGCTTAGCTTTGCACCATGAGCTGACTGATTATAAAATTGCCAGGAGCTCTGCTCCATCGCCACCAACAAGAACGTGTATTTATATAGCGCTCTTAACGTAGTCTGAGCTGCTTCGGGAATAACCCTGAGCTTGCAAACAGGACTCGGCTTGAGTTTTGCGGCACGACCCAGCAGATCTGCACCAGAAGCCGACTGAGCTCTGCGGCACAATCCGGAGATAGCGGGGACCGCAGAGAAAAGAGCCGACAGCGAGACCCGCACCGTTTAACAGGGAAGTTCTCGCTACTGCTCACACTTCCCAAGTAAGTCTACTTCGAGAATAGCACCGGGAAACTACTCGGTGCTAATGATTTTCCAAACCATGCACTGCATTTCTTGCAATTCTCCCAATGTAACTCTAGGCAGAAGAATATGCCAGTACCCAGGGTGAGCGGAAGCAGAGTTCGCCATCTAAAGTAGCTTTCCATTTTGGGAAGAGTTGGATTTAAGATTATTTCTGGGATGTGCTTGACCGTCCGTTGGAGTGGCATCTTTTGCTTGATATTGTGGTGTTGTAGCTGATGGAGATATTTAGAAGGATTCTCTTGATTTGATGTGTTCAGTGGGCTGTGTAGTGTTATCTAGATCCTGAGGCTGCTGTACTTGGGGTTTGATGTCGGATGTTCAACAGAATGGGGTTTTGTATTTGGTGCGCTTGCTCCATTAGATTTTTCGGTATCCCATTCCATAACGATGGATTTGGAGATATGTAATAGGATGATGTGTCTTTTATATGGGATCGTTCTTAGCATGAGTTGCAATACTATATTTGGTGTGTTACATTGGATAGGTTTCCATTATGTAAGCATTTGAGGAATTGAGTTTGGCAGTGTGAGACATTTGTTTTTTGTGTTGGCTGAAGGTGTTTATTTGATGATGTCGCTCCATTTAACGCTGTTTTATATGGGTGAGTATAGGTTTCCTGTACTTGATTTGTATTTCCTAAGGTTGTCCAGTAGTACGGGTTGCCTGTGTTCCGAAGAAGGGTCACTGACTTCTCTTTCCACAGATGCTGCCAGACCAGCTGAGTGGTTCCAGCATTTCTTGTTTTTATTTCAGATTTCCAGTATCCGCAGTATTTTGCTTTTATTGCCTATGTTTGTATTCGTAGTGAGTTTTTTTTTGCACTTGTGACTGTATTTCAAGCAGTTATCCTGTCCTTGATGTGATTGTATTTAACGAGGTTGTCCTGTTGCACAGGTTTCCTGTACGTGGTGTGATTATATTTCCAGACCTCGCCGTAGTCTTGATGCGACTGGCCTATATTTGGACCGTGCCGAGTTTGGGTTCATCTTGTGTAAGCAAGTTTTGTGCCCCTGTTTCCTTACAAACAAACGTTACAGTTTAACAGAACAGCGCCAAGTAGTAACGATTCGTTTACCCGAGAATTACTAGTTAGTCCATTTTCCTTGAACGTGTTCATCTACGCACGTGGGTCTATTTAACCCAGCTCGAACATTATTCAACGATAAGAATTTCCTCTCTTTAAATAAACGACCAATTTGATGAATGTAATTCCAGTCTAATTGTTCGACTCACTGTTAAAACAAAAGAACAGGGCTCTAAAGGATGAGTTTTCATGCTTAACGCTTACTAAAAACTGGGACCTGGCAAGTGCTAATTTAACAGTCGGTGACGTACAAAACGCAAAGGTTTACCGACTTTCGATAGAAAGTACTTTTGAATTAAAGATGACTGGGCTCTCTCGCATAATGGAAAACAATTTTATAACCGTGTTTTTGTGCAGTCTTGGTTTCCGGTTATTTAATGCAAGAGCTGGTAAATCATATTTGTATTTCTCGCTCAATTATCTTGAGAAGGTGATAGGTGAGGCCACACCTGGAGTGACAGTAACGATTCTGCTCTCATTATAAAAATATACAGGCACGAAGAGGGTGCAAAAAGATTTACTAGACTGATTCCAGAACCTATTGGAAAATACTGAACAGGCTGGGACTCTTTAGAAAAGATTAGGAGGGTGACCTGACAGAGGTCTTTAAAATTATAAAGAGGTTTGATAGGGTAGATGCAGAGATTTTTCCACGAGCTGGTGAGACCGGAACAAGGGCAATAAATATAAGATCGTCCAACAAGCATATATATTTGTTAGGGAGTGGTCTGTCGATAGAGTCACAGAATTGTTACAGTGTAGAAGGAGGCCATTCAGCCCATTGTGTCTGCACTGGCTGTCCAAATGAACAATTCACAATGCCATTCCCCTGCCTTCTCCCTGGAACCCTGCACATTCTTCCTTTTCCGATAACAGTCTAATTCCCCTTTGAATGTCTCAACTGAACCTACCTCCACCACACTCTCTGGCAGCGCATTCCAGATTTTAACCACTCACTGCATCAGGAAGTTTTTCCTCGTGGTGCCTTTTTGCATCTTTTGCTAAGCGCTTTAAATCTGTGCCCTCTCGTTCTCGATCCTTTCATGAGTGGGAACAGCTTTTTCCTGTACACTCTGTTCAGAACCCTCATGATTTTGAATATCCCTAATCTCCTCTCAGCCTTCTCTTCTCCAAGGAGAACAGTCCTAACTGCTCCAATCTATCTTCATAACTGAAGTTCTCACCCCTGGAACCATTCTCGTGAATATTTTCTGTGCTCTCTCCAATGCCTTCACATTTTTCCTAAACTTTCCAGAACTGGATGCAGTACTCCAGCTGAGGCCAAACTAGTGTCTTGTACAAGTTCAACATAACCTCTTTGCTCTAGTATGCTATGCTATTAATAAAGCCTAGGATACTGCGTGCTTTATTAACTGCTCTTAACCTGCCCTGACACCTTCAATGATTTATGCACATACACCCCTTTAGAGTTGTACCCTTTATGATATATTGTCTATCCATGTTCTTCCCATCAAAATTAATCACTTCACATTTCTCCACATTGAACTTCATCTGCCACTGGCCTGCCCATTCCACCAACCTGGTCAGGCAAGCCCCCCACCTGCCAAGAATGAGGAAAATTAATTTTGCCACATGAACATTAAAACTTAAAATTGCAAGCCCCTGACTGGAAAGACATTTGCATAGTAACAGATAGTGTTGGAACAAGAGACCCAGTCCTTGCTTCCGCAATACACAGAAGAAGTGGTCAGACCAGTTTGGTCACATGCCTAACTGGCTGTTGGTTTTTTGAACTTGCCAGAGAATTTGGACTCAGAAAGCTGTTTTCTCCTGGACTGAGAACACCTCTCTCCTGTCTCCTTTCATCTCACTCTCACCAGCTTTGGAAACCATTGAAGACACATGAACCCCAAGAGAGAAAAGTCTCCTACAGTGAACAAGGTTTAAGAAGAACATTGGGCCCCAACGAAAAGCAAGACTACGTATGAAAGGATTACAGTGAGCTCGAAGCACAGTAAACAAGAAACTCTTCTGATATTGCCTGAAACCTCTCCATTTTATTTTTCTTCTTTTTTCTGTCTCTATTTGCATGTGTGTATCACGTGTGCATGCTAGCATGGGCGCATCATATATCTGTCGGCGTTAACTGTAGTAGAGTTTAAGTTTAAGGTTTAATAAATTTCATTTTTCTTCTTTAAACCTAAGAAAGCCTGTTTATGTTCATTTCTTTGCCTTATAATTGGAAAGTGGTGAACAAGGATTCACAAAGGGGGAGCTCAAAACACAGTGTGTTTAAAAATTAAACCCTGTTACACTAAGACCAGGTGAAGACAGTAAAAGACCCGTCGATACCTTTCTCACCTGGTCGTAACACTGTCTACGTCATTCTGAAGATCTATGCCATCCGCCTCACAGTTCACAGTGCTTCCAAGTTTTGTATCATCTGCAAACTTTGAAATTGTGCCCTGTACACCATGGTGTAGGTCATTAATATATATCAGGAAGAGCAAGGGTCCCAACACTGATCCCTGGGAATGCCACTACAAGCCTTCCTCCAGCCTGAAAAACATCCATTAACCACTACTCTTTGTTTCCTGTCACTCAGCCAATTTTGTATCCATGTTGCTACCATCCTTTTTATTCCATGAGCTATAATTGTGCTCACAGATCTGTTGTGCGTCACTGTATCAAATGCCTTTTGGAAGTTCATGTACACCACATCAACAGCATTGCCCTCATCAACCCTTTCTGTTACCTCTTCAGAAAACTCCAGCAAGTTAATTAAACATGATTTTCCCTCAACAAATCTGTGCTGGCTTTCCTTAATTAATCTGCGTTTGTCCAAGTGATGATTAATTTGCTTCTGAATTCTTGTTTTTAGAAGTTTCCCCACCACCCAAGTTAAACTGACTGGCCTGTAGTTGCCGGGCTTATCTGTACATCCTTTTTTGAACAAGGGTGTAACATTTGCAATTCTCCAGTACTCTGGCACCACCCCTGAGTCGAAGGAAGACTGGAAAATTATGTCCAATGCCTCCGCAATTTCCACTCTCACTTCCCTCCGTTTCCATTCTCACTTCCCTCCGTATCCTTGGATGCATCTCATCCGACCCTGGTTCTTTATCCACTCTAACTATAGACAGCCTATCTAATACCTCCTTCTTCTCAATTTTAAATCATTCTAGTGTATTAATTACCTCCTCCTCTTTCACTCTGGCCTGGGAGCAACTTGTTCCTTGGTAAAGACAGATGCAAAGTATTCATTCAATACCTCAGCTATACCCCCTGCCTCCATGTGTAAATCCCCCTTTTGGTCCCTAATCAGCCCTACTCCACCTTTTACCACCCTTTTACTATTTATATGCCAAAAGAAGACTTTGGGATTACCTTTTATGTTAGCTGCCAGTCTCTTTTCATACTCTCTCTTTGATTCTCTTATTTGCTTTTTTGCTTCTCCTCTGAGCCTTCTCTATTCAATCCACTTCTCCATTGTGTTATCTATCTGGCATCAGTCATAAGCACACTTTTTTTCTTCTTCATCTTCATCTCTATCTCTCTTGTCATCCAGGGAGCTAGGGATTTATACCTTGCCTGAACTATCTCTTCTTTGAAGGTAGCCCATTGTTCAGCTACTGTTTTACCTGCCAATCTTTGATCCCAATTTATTCGGCTCATATCCATTTTTACCCATTGAAGCTGGTTTTCCCCCAGTTAATTATTTTTACTCTAGATTGTTCTTTGTCCTTTTCCATAACCAACTTAAAACTTATGATACAGTGATCACTGTCCCCTAAATGTTCCCCTACTGATGCTTGATCCATTTGGCCCACCTCATTCCCAAGAACCAGGTCCAGCAGTGCCTCCCCTTTTGTTGGACTGGAAATATACTTTTCTAGAAAATTTTCCTGAACACACTCTAGGAACTCTTGCCCCTCTCTGCCCTTTACACTACTACTATCCCAGTCTATATTTGGATTATTAAACTACTCTATAATTCTTGCATCTCTCTGTAATTTTCTGGCAAATCTGTTCCTCTTCATCCTTTCCACTAGTTGGTAGCCTATGTACAATGTAATTGTACCTTTTTTGTTCCTTAACTCTAGCCAAATAGATTCCGCCCTTGACCCCACAAGGATATCCTCTCTGTCCAGCACTGCAATGCTCTCCTTAATCAATACTGCCATTCATCCCCCTTTACTTCCTTTTTCTATCTTTCCTGAGCACCTTGTATCCAGGAATATTGAACACCAAGTCCTGCTTTTCTTTGAGCCAGATCTCTGCATATAGCCGTAACATCATATTTCCACATGTCAATCTGCGCCTGTAACGCACCAATATTATTAACAACTCTCTCTGCATTCACATACAATAACCTTAATCAGACATTATTACTTTCTCCTTAACTCTGACCACACCTAATAACTTACTGTTCCCTACTCTAGTGCTATCTCTCTCTCCCAGTATTCTGTGCACCTTTGTATTCCTCTCTGATATTTCCTTCTGGTTTCTACCCCACTGCCAAGTTAGTTTAAATCCTCCCCAGTAGCACTAGCAAATTACCCCGCAAGGAAGTTTGTCCCAACTCTGTCCAGGTGCAACGCGTCCGGCCTGTACAGCTCTCATCTTCTCCAGAACTGGTCCCAGTGTCCCAGGAATCTAAAGCCCTCCCTCCTGCACCATCTTTCCAGCCACGCATTTATCTGCACTTTATTCCCAGTATCACGTGCAAGGGAGTAATCTGGAGATTACTACTTTTGAAGTCCTGCTTGATAATTTCTTATCTCGCTCACTAAACTCTTTTTCTGCAGGACCGCATCCCTCTTCCTACCTATGTCATTGGTATCAATTTGGACCACGACAGCTTGCTGTTCATCCTTCCCGCTCAGGGTGCTCTGCAGCCATTCAGTGGCATCCTTGACCCTGGCACCAGGGAGGCAACATACCATCCTGGATTCACGTCTGCGACCACAAAAGCACCTGTCTGTTCCCCTGACTATTGAATCTCCTATCATTATTGCTCTTCCAGTATTCTTTGTGCTCCCCGTGCAGCTGAGTCAGCTGTGGTGCCATGGCCTTGTCTGCAATCCCCAGATGAACCATCACTTTCCTCAGTATTCAGAACTGAATACTGGTTGGAGAGTGAGATGCACTCAGGGGTCTCCTACACTACCTGCCTGTTTCTTCCTGACTGGTGGGATTTAGGAGAAAATTATTTACCCAGAGATTATTTGATATGTGGAACTCACCACCACAAGAGTAGTTGAGGTCACTAGCATAGGTGCATTTAAGGGCAAGCTAGATACATATAAGTGACAAAGGAATATGATACATTAATGGGGTTAGATTAAGAAGGGTAAGAAGAGGCTGTTATGGGACATAAACTCTGGCATAGACCTGTTGGGTCAAATGGCTTGTTTCTGTGCTTTAAATATTATGTAATACCATAAAAAGGATGCAGTCTAAGATCTTCCTCAGGAGTCGAGGTCTTGGAAAGCAGCAGATGGTCACAGCATGTGCTTGGAACCTGTTAGATTAGAGGGTTTACTCTATGATCTGATGGGCAGAGCAGATGACTGCAGATCAAAACCATTGTCGATTCCAATGAGAGCATTTGAGTGAGGTAAAGCGTTTGAGCATTCAGTCCGACTGCAGAGACTCCTCACTCAGGCATAACACTAATTTCTCTAATCCCCATCCATGTACAATATGTTCTTTGCTTATTTCTTTTTGGATGCACTGTGGATAAGAACATGCTTCTAAAGTTTTTAACTGTTAAGCTCAGTTACACAATGATAAAATGGTCCAAAATAGCATTGTGTTTTTTTTAAAAAGCATAATATTGGTGCAAGTCTATTTATCCAATCAGTCCCTTCTTCAAAATGCTTTATACTGGTATCAGTATTATTTCTGGTAGGATATTCCATGTCTTGTGTGTCTCCAGTTGATGCGATACCACAAGTGTGTGGTGTAGTGGGTGGTGCGTAACGGTTAGTCTGCTTGTCACCTCTCGCTTTCAACCTTCACTGTTGGCTAGCGGTACAAGTACACATATTGTGAAAAAGAGAGCCAAGTGTGTAAGCCTCTCCCTACCAATACGTAGCCTCTCCAGCAGCAAGCCCTATATAGTGCCTTACCATGGTGACATACGTAAACTGGGTACCCTGCAGTCCCAGGCTAAATTACACTGGACTCTCAGGAGACCTGGCGCCCAGACGCATGTCATGCAGAACCAAACCCCTAGCTATGTGTCAATAGCTCACTGCCTTGTGGATGTCTCAGTAGAGAAGGTGGCTAAGGGAGTAAACCATGAAAGAAAATCTGGAGTGAAGTCCCGTTAAAGCCTGGCTTGGGTATAAAATTAAAACCCGACCCGACCACAGCCAATCTGAACTCGACCTGGGCCCTTCAATTTTTGTTCGTGCCCGAGCCAATCCGAAAATATCAAACATTGTTAGTATAGAAAAAAAATCACATCAAAATGGAGATTAAAAAGAAAACAATACAAAACAAAACCTGACTACAGCCGACCCGAGCCTGAATGCTGGACACCGAATATAGAGCCTATCCGACCCGAACCCATCACATGTTGTGAGCCGGGGGGGGGGGGGGGGCGCGACCCGATGCTTCAGCAGCTCAGGCTCTCCATACTATTTGCCCAGGCCTGCACCTGGGAGAGGGCACTCCAGCTGACGTACCACCCAGGTGCAGTCCACCGTCTCTCGAGACGGATACCATTTGTAACTGAGCTTAACTGTCTTAATAACCTTCTTTAAAAATCTCCTAAATGCTCAGTTTGTTCTTTTAATGATCTTAAACTTATGCACTATAATTACTGACTCACCAACCAATGATTTACCTTAGTAAAAACCCTCATCATTTTGAACCCTTCAATCGGAGTTAGTTCCTAACCTCCTTTGTTCTGAAGAAAATATTCCAGTTTCTCCTAGTTTTTTTTTTCACCTAACCAAATCCCTTGTACCTGAGGGAGCGCTGCAGTGTCAGAGGTGGCGTTTTTCAGATAGCATGTTAAACTGATGCCCCATCTGCCTTCTCAGGTGGATGAAAAAGATTCTATGCCACTATTTCAAAGAAGATCAGTGGAGTTATTTCTATTGTGCCCAATATTTATCCCTCAATCAACATCACAACAATAGGTGATCTGGTCATTATCACATTGTTGTTTGTGGGAGCTTCCTGTGTGCAAATTGGCTGCCACATTTCCTACATTACAACAGTGACTATATCTTAAAGTACTTGATTGGCTATAAGGCATTTTGGGATGCCCTGTGGTTATGAAAGGCACCAAATAAATGTAGGTCTTCTAAATTAGTCTTGTTGTTTGTTGAAGATCTATATTGGCCTTGGGGGGGGAGAAAAGGTACAATATCTCATGTGCTCCATATCAAGCTTCAGATGTATTAATCCAAGAGTGTTAATAGGAACAAGATTTGGATCACAGTGAGAGCAATGACACAGTGCATTTAATGTTTATGAGGAGGAGTTTAGAAATGGCAGTCAGGATCATCACCCATATGTCACTAAAAGCAACCACATTACTTCATCCTTTTGAGATCCAAAAGCTACTTTGTTGTTTAAAAACCATATGCTTGTTATAACTAGACAAGAATTTCATCCCATTCAGATTATTTCTCTTTCTTTCTAACTGACAAATTAAGAAACAAGCTTTTTATGTACATCTTAGCAGTGTATAAAGAGGAAATTAACATAGACATGTGTAATGCAGTTTGTAGAAAGCCTATGAATAATAATACCTTTCCACACCAGTTTATTCTTCATCTTTTGTAACAGTACATACTGTGAGGAAAATATAATCCATGTAAGTGCACTCACCAACTGGACAGTAGAGTATACCCAAACTTTCATTCTTATGAACAAATATTCCATGCTTGAGTCAAAAGACATAGGGCGGCGTATGGCAATAAATCTACCAGTAAATGCATGAAAACATGTCAATGCATACATGAAAGTATGTATTGGTGTTTTCACTAGCCCATTGGTTGGCATCCTTCCATCTACGAAAGATGATGAACACGCAGCAAACAATCCATTTAGGTGAGGTGTCTTGGTGCAACTTTGCTGATGGCTGTGAAGGTCAATCCTTGAGAGGCAGGTTCTGCTGCATGTGAAGCTGCCAAGTGATGCTGTGAGTTGTTGTTTTTGATATAGGCGCCTGTTGCCAAGCAATTGGTCATCATATTAGTGCACACCAGTCCACAGGGTGTGTCACCATTTCCGTCTTCACCAGCTAGTGACTCCCAGGTGCGATAGTCAACATTTAGGGCCTTCAGGTTATGCTTACAACCATCCTTGAAACGCAACTGGTCGTCTGGCCACGATTCCCTCTCCATATAGAAGGTCCTTGTGTATGCGACCGTCTTCCATCCTGCGGACATGTCTGATCCACCGAGGCCGACTCTGTTTGTTTAGTGCCAACACACTAGGGAGCTCTGCCTTTGAGAGGACTGCTGCATTTGTGATTTTGTCCTGCCAGGGTATACAGCCGCAGACAGCGCAGATGGAAATTCTTTTCCTGTTAGCTGTAAGTCGCCCATTGTTAAAATCAGGTGAGGAGGGGTCACAAGTGGCACAGTGGTTAGCACCGCAGCCTCACAGCTCCAGCGACCCGGGTTCAATTCTGGGTACTGCCTGTGTGGAGTTTGCAAGTTCTCCCTGTGTCTGTGTGGGTTTCCTCCGGGTGCTCCGGTTTCCTCCCATATGCCAAAGACTTGCAGGTTGATAGGTTAATTGGCCATTATAAATTGCCCCTAGTATAGGTAGGTGGTAGGGAAATATAGGGACAGGTGGGAATGTGGTAGGGATATGGGATTAGTGTAGGATTAGTATAAATGGGTGGTTGATGGTCGGCACAGACTCGGTGGGCCGAAGGGCCTGTTTCAGTGCTGTATCTCTAAACTAAAACTAAACTAAGTCTCCCCTGTTATGGTCAATTAAGAGAAAGGACAAGCGGGTTTATTCCTTTTAAAATAGTGGATGTTCTTACCACTTCAGTGAGTGTTTTACCTTTTACCTTTGTTGTGATGGTAAAAGAATTTAAACAAGAAAGAGGTGAGTTTATTATACTTAGCAATCTAAACCCGATCTAAAAGAAAATTACACTACACATTCACGCACACATTCAGACAAAAATCACACACATCCACAAATAGATTACAGAGTGATGAGGGGTAGATTTGTGGTTGGATTAGAGTCCAGAACACACACAAATTAATAAACAGTCTGTGCGGTTGGATGCTTCTGTTGTCTTCTGGCTAAGGTTGTGTTCTTGAAATCTTTTGCTGGTAAATGTGCAATTTGTGGCTGGCCCACCTGGTTCAGACTTTTTTGTAGGCAGAATTATAGGTGGCTTTCTTCCTCTGGTGTCTTTGTCTTGGATTCAGTAACCAGCAGCTGGGCTTTGCATGCCCCCACATGAGGTCTTCTGGAGAGAAGAGAGAGACCTTCTGGCTTTGTCCAAGGGAAAATGCCCAGCTTTCGCAGAGATGGACAGACTGCCAAATGACTGCCTCAGTGTATTGTCACGAACCTTCTAATGAAATTCAAGTTGAGGAATTTCAGTCCCTTTGGCCTCAGGATGTTAATGTTTACACCTGGAAGGGTTGACCCTTTCAAGGTTAATGTGCCGTGAGGGCTTTGAATGTCCTGCTAATTAATGCAATCTCCTGTGGTTCACTAAATAGAGCAAGCCATTGTCTTGGGTACATGCTCATCAGAAATGTGAACCCGCTTTGAGGCCTTGGAATGTGTGAAGTGTTCAATTGCAATTGCAGTGGCCATCTTGGCTGCCAGCTTTTTTTAAAAAAACATTTAACTGCAGAATTCCAGCTTTTTCGGTTCCACTAAAAGTTTGATGCAGGTTTCTAATTGATGAATTAAAATCTCCCCCTTTTGCATAGCAAGTTTTCTTAACACCCCTGATTCCCAGCCATACAGCAAAGTGCTGAGGACAGAGGCCTTATAACCCATCAGCTTGGTCCTAAGGGTCAGCTTGGAAACCATGCAAACCATGCATGTTTCATGAGTCAACCAAAGGTGGTAGCCACTTTCCCTACATCTGTATCGAACTCTACATCAAGGGACAGATTCTCTGTCACTGTGGACCCAAGGTAGCAGAATTTGCTAAACACTTTCAGTAGAGTGTTATTTAGTGTGATCGGGGCAGAGATGCAACACCTTGTCCCATGACCATGGTTTTCTTTATGCTTATAGTCAAGGAAAACAAGTTGCAGGTGTGGGAGAGACAGTCCATGAGTCTTTGTAGCTGAGTCTCCGTGTGGGCGACTAGCGCAGCATCATCAGTGTAGAGGAGTTCTCTGATCAGGATGCGCTGTATTTTTGTCTTCACTTTCAGCCTTGATAGATTGTAGAGCTTATTGTTTGACCTAGAGTGCAAGTGGATTCCTTCCCTATCTGCAAAGAAGGCAAAGTCAAGAGCATGGAGAAAAAAGATGCCAAACAGAGTGGGGGCGAGGATACAACCCTGTTTCACTCCATTCGTCACTCCAAAACTGTCAGAAGTGGAGCCATCAAACTGTACAGTTTGGTTGCAGGTTGCCATAGAAGGAGAGGATGAGACTGAGGAGCTCTGGTGGACAGCCAATTTTTACCAAAATCTTGTAGACCCCTGCTCTGCTGGCAGTGTTGAATGCCTTAGTGAGATCTACAAAAGTAAGGTAAAGGAGTATACTCTGTTCTCTACACTTCTCTTGTAGCTGGCGTATGGAGAAGATCATATCCACAGTAGATCTGCTGCACGGAAACAGCACTGTGCTTCCAGGTATGCTCGGTCTGCAAGTAAATGGAGTCTATTAAGTATGACCCAAGCAAAGCCCTTCCCCGTGGCACTAAGAGGTGAGATGCCCCTGTAGTTGTTGCAGTCTTTTGTTGTCTTTGTTTTTGTACAGTGTGATTATTTTGGCATCACGTATCTCCTGTGGAACAGAGCCTACTTTCCAATGGAGACACAGCAATAGATGGGACTTTCCGTGCTTGAGCAGTTTGCTTGAGATTCCATCCTTGCCAGGTATCCTTCTGTTTGTTAGGCGGTCTATGGGCTTCTCGAGCTGCAGTGATGAGGGCTGTTCATCTGACTCAACCATTTCAGGAAGTTGCAGGAGAGGATCAAGCGCAAACTAGGAGAGTCCAACTCTCAGGAATACAGCTCGCAGTAGTGTTCAGCCCAGCAGGACATCTATTTACTTCTGTCAATGAGTACATCACCATCTGCCGACTTCAGGGGAGCAACTTCGGTGATGGCAGGGCCAAGCACCCTCTTGATCCTTTCGTACATATCTCGTAGATTTCCTTTTGTCGCATGCAGTTCAGATTTCTTGACATAAGCTGATCAGTGTTTGCGCAGTATCTCCTCTCCTTTGCACAACTGTCGTGGTTACTGTCAGGTTGTGCAGTCTTAGCTGTTGGGTTTATGTTATGCATCATGTAGGCTTTGTTTTTGTATCAATGATACTCAGCTGAGTAGGTCTCGAACTAGCCCTGGGAACCCTTAAATGGTTCCACCTTTACCAAATGATGCTTCTGCTGCTTCATAGATGATTGGGCTTAGTGACTTCCAAGCTTCATCAATGCCAGCATCAGTGGTTCCCATTAAGGTTTTGGTGGGTAGCAAGCATTCTAGCGACAGTGCGAAGTGCTGGTATTTGCATCATTGCTTATGCAAAGAATTTAGATGCGTGGTAGGCTATCGTGTTTGGAGCTGTGCGCCTTCACTCTGTTCCTGATAAGAGAGTGGTCGGTGTCGCAATCTGTGCTATGGTAGGTGCAGGCATGAAGAACACTGGGCAGATCGTGTGGAAGTGAGCAGAACGGCATGGCACTATGCTTGATGGGAAATGTAGCCAGGTTAGGAAAAGTAGTTTTGCTGAGCTTTGATAGTATGATTTAAAGTTGCAGAAACCGCAATGAAATAGTTAAAAGTAAAGGCTGAGAGTGTGAGATTGTATTACAAGGTCATCTGTTCCTTTATGGCATGATTGTGTAACTCTGTAGAAACAGTGATAACAGGACGCAGCTTGTAGCTAATATACAAGTTGAAAGTATAGCCACATATTGTTTCAAAATGGAGTATTTACCCAAGGCATTGTGGGACAAGTTAGTTAGCTGGCAGTCTTGAGCCTGGTACTGCTCAGCACCGACGATCCGCCTGACAAAGCAGGGCCCCTCTTATCATTATACGACCGCTGCTTGGTGTAACTGCAGACTGCACGAAGCACTCAGGAATGCAAACCTGATAAAGATAACAGGATCAACTGTCACAAGGTAGAGACAGAACTCATGATAAATGTGGGGAGTGAGACCAGAATGTTCGTTGCTGACTTCTCTGCTTTTGCTAATTTATCTTGCTTGTCTGCTTTCTTTTATCTTGCTTGTGCAAAACAATATTATATTAGTAACAAGTATGTATTGAGAATGGAGTGTATTGTTAACCTCAATAACAGATGTACTGCACGTTATCACGTGGTTGAAGTTGAATTGCACCGCACTGATTGGTTAAGCAAGGAGGTGTAGCATGAATCTTAATGTATAAACAGTAGTATCTGTATCACGAACGGTCACTTACTCTGGTGAACCCGACAGACTCTGTTGGAGTCAGTGCCGCTGAGTCAGAGTAAGTCCGCCGGCTAATGCGCAAATAAAGTATTTGATTTTACCTACACATCCGACTCGGTATATTTACTGAACCAGACTGAAGGCAAAAAGAACTCAGATTGTCAATCGCACCTCCTCATGATGACTAGGTCTAGCTGGTGCCAATGTCCAGACCTTGAGTGATGCCATGATACCTTGTGGCGATGTCTGCCCTGGGAGAAAATGTTGGTGATGCAGAGTTCATTCAGGGCACAAAGCTCAAGAAGGCGCTGTCCGTTATCTTTGATCTTGCCCACTCCATGACGACCAAGGCATGTTGGCCATGAATCACTGTCTGCCTCAACATGTGTATTGAAGTCTCCCAGGAAGAATAGCCTTTCGCCATTTGGGATGTTCCTCAGAACGTTACCTAGGATCAACTCATACTAACAGTTATATTGGTGCAGAAACTATACCAAGACCCAAAGTGCAAGACACCAATCTCCTTGTGTATAAAGCATGTTGAAAGCACTTTTAAAAAAATCATTGATGTTCACTGTTTTTGATTTCATTAAGAAATATGCACTGGTGGTTTTAAAGAATACAAATGACCTTCCAAATGGATGCTTCATTTTAGATTTTATTCTTCTTGGGAAAGTGTTGCTGTACAATTGGAAGTAATAGACTTCTGAAATAAATGTGCAAAGTCTATTACAGAATATCTTATTAGAATAAAAATCCAATGTTTTTGGTGGGGGAAAAAGACAAACTCTAAGGGTACGCAGTGAGAGTGGTATCCTCCAGTTAAAATCTGTTAACTGGTTTCTGCAAATCTTAATGGAGCAGGGTGTCTACTAACACAAGCTTGTATATACAATAACACAGAAGCAGGCAATCAGATACATAAGTGTAAAAACCAGTAACATTACCTCTGTTCTGGATTTAGTGCACTCTTGTAGGGTACCATTTTGGGGCAATACTACCTTTACTTGGCTCCAAAATTCATCATATGGCTCAGTTGCAGCAAGCTTTTACCTTGAGTCAAAAATTCATGGTATTAAGCTGCAGTCCAGGGACATGAGCAGAGTAATCTAGGCTTATATTTCAGTATAGTATTGAAGCAGTGTTATACTGTCAGGTGCTGTCTTTCAAATAAGACATTAAAATGTTCAAAAGGATGTAAAAGTTCCCATGGTACTATCCAAAAAAGTGCAGGGAGTTTTCCAGGTGACCGAGCCAACACCACAAAAACAAATTAATTGGTCATTTACTTTATTGTTATTGTTAAAACTTAGTTCCAGATATATATACACACGTGCTTCTTTCTTTACCCCATTTCCTTCTTGCTGGGGCAGCGGCAACAACCATCAAAAGGTAATTGTTCTGAAAGTTAACTCCTTTCTCAGATTTCCTTAGGTCAGAGCAATCAAAAGAAGTCCAGGTCTAAATGGATAGACAGAGTTAAGTCCTCAGAGTACAGATAAGCCCGTGCAAAAAGCTATTTCAGAAGTGCAAGTTACCCATAAAAGATCAGTGCAGCCAATAAGCACCGCTGGGATTTGAACCCACAATTTCCAGCTTACTAGACAGACGCCTGCTAATGATCAATGCCAATGAGTCAATATCAGGGAAAGAACAAGCACTACAATTAAAAAGAATGATTTGGTTGCATTAGATTAAATAGAGCACCATGCCACTTCCTTAAATGTTCTCTGGACTCCGCTATTAAGTCTGCTCAATGATCAATTTCTATGAACGAGGAAGAGCTACAATTGAAACAATTTAGGGCTTTAAAGAGGACAGATTGCATAAACTTAGCTTGCATTCCCTTATACTTAGATAGTTAAGGAGTTAATCTAAGATTTTCGAAATGATCGAGGATGTCTGTGCCGGCCATCAAGCTTTCTAATCCCATTTTCCAGCACTTGGCCCATAGCCTTGTATGCTATGGCGTTTCAAGTGCTCATCTAAATACGCCTTAAATGTTGTGAGTATAATATTAATATAATAGAATATAGAAACTATTTTCTCTGAAGGGGAATCCAGAACAAGGGTGCAAAATCTTAAAATTTGAGTTAGGTGATTTAAGGTGAAATCAAAGTGCACTTTTTCACTCAAAGGATATTGGAAATCTAGATTCCCCTCCCTGAAAATGCTGTGGTTATTGAATCAATTGAAGTTTTCAAAACTGAGGTTGATTAAAATTTTGCTAGATAAGAGTATCAAGGGATATGGAGCAAATGCAGGTAAATGGAGTTGAGCTGTGGATCAGCCATATTCTATTTGAACGATGCAATGTGCTCAAGGCCTAGGAAAACCATAGAGAACTTACGGCACAGAAGGAAGCCATTTGGCCCATCGTGTCCTGCTGGTCGATTAAGAGCTACCCAGCCTAATCCCACCTTTCTGCACTAGATTCATAGCCCTGCAGGTCATGGCTCTTCAAGTAGCTATCCATAGAAATCATAGAGGAAAAAAAAACCTCCTGGTTTACTTACAAGTTTTTCACTGAATTGCTGCATCAGGAGACATCCATGGTCGGTTTTGTAGTTGACCAATGTTTCAGCTTAAAAGATTGGAATACAAATTCTTGCTGACGGATTTTTATTTTAGCTTTTGGCTCCATCAATTTTTAAAATGTCATAATTTCCATAAGATGCCATGGAGCAGTCATGCCAGGCTGCAGTGTACTGTGAATTCCTCCTATTCTCCAGAGCTTTGACCGAATATACTGCACCATCATTTCACATTAAACTATTCTGCAGTAGATGTTAAGTTACATATTGTAAGAAAATAAAAGCAAAATACTGCAGATGCTGGGAATCTGAAATAAAAACAAAAAATGCCGGAAGTAGCTGTGGAGAGAGAAGCAGAGTTAACGTTTCAGGTCAGTGACCTTTCATCTCCACATATGCTGCCAGACCTGCTGCGTGTTTCCAGCAGTTTTGTTTTTACTGCATATTGTAATAGCCTTACTAATCTCTCCACTGCAGTTTTATATATGATCATAGTAGCAGGGAGATTGTGTAAGCCAAAAGTATAAACAAAATCAGACCCATTATATTTCAGAGCCTGTAATGCTATCTTTAAAAAAATCAAATTGTGTGAATAGTTTGTTCTCCATATTCATTGTGAATGTTATTTTATCTTGAGAAAATGCATGGCAGAAATAGGTAAGGAGACACTGGCCTAGAAATTCAATGACATTGTGCCTGCTTTTCATTCTGAGCGTGAATAGCAGTGACTACCATATGGATATAGACATCGAGATATCTAGGGTCCATGCCTGAAACAGGCATTAGGTCATTAGCGTATGAAGATACAGGGACCTGTTTAATACTACCTTTACCAAATTGGTTAGCCCTGAATACAGGCAGCTCCAGATTTTCACTATCCTTTGTGTGACAATATGCTTCCTGATTTCATTCCTAAATGGTCTGGCTCTAATTTTAACATTTTTCCCTCTTGTCCTGGGTTACCCCACCAGAGGAGATAGGGTAACGACAGAGAAACTATCAAATCCCTTAATTATTTTAAACACCTCGATTAGGTCACACTCATTCTTCTAAACCCAGGTGAATACAGGCCAAGTTTATGTAATCTGTCTTCAAAATTTAACCCTTTAAGCCCTGGTGTAATTCTGGTGAAACTGCGCGGTACCCCTTCCAAGGCCAATATCAATCCTTCCTGCAGGTCAGTGCCCTAAAACTAAACCCGATGCTCTAGGCGGAGTCTGACTGAGGTACTATACAACTGAAGCCTAACTTCCTCACCTTTGTATTTCAACTCCCATTAACCATTTAGATTTAGTTTTGAACCTGCGCACACGCTTTTAATTATTTGTGTAAGTGGAAACCTAAATCGCTTTGCTCCTCCGCAGCTCCAAGTCTCTCAACATTAGGAAATATGTTGATTTGTCTTTCTCAGATCCAAAGTGGATGACTTCACAATTCACCAAAAAAAGCTAGAAATTGGGTGAAGATTTTGCAGGCCAATTCTTTGCTTATTTACACCACATACAATTTATCAGTCGCACTTCATTATGGGGCATTGGTGCCCGTCAGTTTAACAGTTTCAACATGTAACTGAATGATGTACTAACATCCTTCTGGAATTTCCCAAGACTCCTACTGGGTTATTTCTGATTTGACTTATTCATATAAAATTGGTGAGGGAGGTGTGTTTGTCAGGACCTTGGCTATTTACGGAATTGCTTTGAAATATTTTTACCTGAAGACAGCATGAAAAAGTTACAGCACTTTTTAAATGTTTCTTCTTCAGGCACTTAGCTGTTGATGTATGATGTATTCCCATGGCAACTGTTCTGTCACTGCTTTTTTTTTGCTCCAATTTCTTTAATAGTAGCATAATGAGTTTTCCTATGGGAATTCACCAGTCTTTGTTTTTGGAGGAACAAAATGCCATGGGCATTCTGTGCCAATCCATGGGTATCCTCCACCTGTAGTTACAGAATGAGTTGCATGCATATCAATATGTCAGAGTAGCTGTGTTTGCACAGACTGCCATTCAAAAAGGAGGCAGTGAAATGTCCTGCAAAGTAATGTGCAGCTAGAATTAACTACAATTATTGTAAAGGTGAAAATAATCCTTGGCTGCTATGCTTCCAATCATTCCAAGATGCCAGTGTGACATCTGCCATGTCAATCAATCTGCAGTACATAGATGTGTAAAGGCAGTGACAGGTGCCTTGTTTGTTCAAGTAAGTAATTTTGTCTTGTTCCTTAGAGCAGGATTTCTTACAGTTCAGGGGGTTATAAACTACACACCATGTACTACATGCAAAATGACACTATCTGCATTGAAGGATTACACTCTTTTAATCAATTTGTTTATAACCAGCACAGTATTACAAGCTCAATAGAGACCATTAACTTTAAAACAAGAGATATGAACTCCACAGACCGATTTGAAGAATTACACAAGATTTCATGTTTTAAGACGTATTATAACAACTAAACTAAAAATCAACATTAACCAAATGATACTTAATAGGTAGCTAATACACTAAATTACAGAGAAAGGTTTTCCCCATTAACTTATTAACACACTTGAAAGCTTCATGCCACAAAACTCCTCCCAGCTGGTTGGATCTCCTAATGACCTTCTCAAAGCCAATGTCCTCTTAATTCTTCCAAGCACATTTGACTGGACTTCCATTAATAAGGCAATCTCTGGTGACCCCATTGGTCTTTTCTCCTTTTGCAAACCTCGAGCCTTTGAACCAGGTTCAAATCTTAGTAGCCTTTTGCTGTATCGATGATCTGAGAGCAGCTGTCTCCCGAGGAAAAAGCGCACTGGTGCCTCTCGCTTCGAGGCTGCTGCTGACTGCTGATCTTCCTTTCTTCCTTTCAGCCTGCAGTCCTGTAAAAGCCTTTCAAATTTATCCAGAACAAAAGTCAATAGTCATTTGCCTTTTACAGTTCTCAGAGACCATAAGACCATAGCAAAACCAGCTGGGCCTTCCTTTGTTTCCAGGTGTTAAAAATTGCAACATGACTTTGAATTTTCAAGCCCTGGCTCCCTGTTTACAATCTGAGAGTCTGGGAGAGCGATACCCATTATCCTTTAGGTGTTACAGCCTTCCACCCTGCTTTCAAATGGGTCTTTGAGCTGGGTTCTTTGTTCTCATGGTAATCAAGATCCCTGGCTTGTCTCTGGTGTTACGACCAAGGTGGGAGGAGTGCACTGCTAATTCAGTCCCACTTCTCCACAGGTCACAACATATTCTTTGACAGTTTCCACAAGTGGGGAAAGCTTTAATCAGATACACTATTTTTCCCCAGAATAGAACACACTAACCAGGTTTCTTTACTGAACAACAAAATTAACAGTTTATTATAAAACAAGTCTTAACTAGTAATAAGGTAAAACAATATCACATAGATCAAATGTTTAAAAATCCAACACTAAATGTTAAAAAGCCCCCTTTTCTACCTTAACCAATTTTTAAAGTCCCTTTTTACTCACACACTCACACACACATATTACGGTTAACAAAAAAAAAGTAAAAAGGAATTTTTAGATCAGAGCTCTGTTAACAGACAAAAAAAACGCACTCGGGCAGATCACTTGCCCACCCCTGAAAAAATAGCAGCTGAGACTCACTGCACCAAACTTGCACACAGTCCAACCTCTGAGCAACTGTTAAAGAATCTTCTAGAATTAGTTCTCTTCAGGCGGCGTTAAAAAGCAATTTAGCAGGCCTTCTTGTAATACAGGAAACAAGACAAATTGACACACTGAACTTCAGAGTCTTTTAGGGAATTGCAAGAAACGAGCTAGATTGTGGTCTTCTGTTCTTCCTTGGAATTCTCTCCTTTTTCTGTCCTTTCTTAACACTTTAGCAGCACTTGACTTTTGTCTCCTTCCAGAGGTATCACACATGCGCACTGACTGTTGACCAGAAAACTTGACAGTTTTCTGCCCACCCAGATGTTGTTAATTTTTTTGCTCCTGTTGCCATGGCTTCTGTTCATCTTTAACCCAATCCATTTGACAAACAGCAACACTGTTGCCAATTGGCTCCCTCACTGTCCCCTTGATATTAAACACTTATTTAGCTTAACTACAAATTCCTTTTTAAAAAAAATATTTTTAACAAAACACTTTCATAACACTGGGCAGATTTTACACTGCATTAAAGGTCTAAGTTTTTAAAACATAACCATACTACAAAGTCCAGTGTTCATAACACTATCATGTAAGTCAGGGAGTTGCCATGATGGCTTCACCATCTCACCAAATGTTGACCCCAGAATGGCAGTGCAGTTCCCGCACAATCGAGTCTACCCTCTGCGGCCATGACAGTTTTTCAGGATTCAGTAACACCAGTTGAACAGAAGTATAATGAGGCACATGTGTCTAATTTTGAAGCATATCATTTGCAAGCTGATGCAATGCTTCATTTTGCTTTAAGAATGTAAACAAAGCACTGGGGTTCATTTTTAGAGGAACGGAATTGAAAAACAGGGAACCTTGGTGATGTGACCGATTATTATGAATAGTTCTGGTCTCCATATTACAAAAATGATAACTATGCACTGGAGAAGGTGCAGAAAAGATTTACAAGGACAATACCAGAATTGAGAGGATGCAACTATTGGGAAAGACTGAACAGGCTGGGGCCTTTCTAGAAAAGAGAAGATAGGGGGATGACCTGATAG
Organism: Heterodontus francisci; assembly: GCF_036365525.1. NCBI lineage: Eukaryota > Metazoa > Chordata > Chondrichthyes > Heterodontiformes > Heterodontidae > Heterodontus > Heterodontus francisci. Next base: position 37,281,478 of record NC_090384.1, read on the forward strand.
CGATTATTAAAATTATGAAGGGGAATGAAAAGGTTGATGTAGAGAAGCTGTTTCCAATTCAGGAGAGTCTCCGTTACCCAGAAAATGGTTAGAATGTGGAATTTACTATTCTATGGAGTAGTTGGGGCAAATAGCATGGATGCATTTAAAGGGAAATGCGTGAGGGACAAAGGAATAGAAGGATATACTGATCGGGTTAGATGAAGTAGAATGGGAGGAAGCTCAGATGTTGAATAAACAGTGGCATAGAGCAGTTAGACTGAACGACATGCATCTGTGCTGTTAGTTCTATGTAACTCTGGTTATTTGGATGGGTCTGGAGGTGTCCTATCATACAGCCTGGCTAAGATTTAAGGATTGTGGTGAAATCTGCTGCATGCTGCATAGATTTGCTCTACAAAGAGGCATCATGAAAGCCCTAAAGGAGGTAGAAACCCAGCCATAGTAACGTAACCTGCACAAAGAGCCTTGAACTCTCACTCAATTTCCAAAAAGCCTTATTCCTGTCAGCTGCTGGAAAACCCTAGGACGAACACTGCCTATACAAAGGATAATTGTTCTTATTCCTTTACCTGTGTGTCAGCCCTTGTTCGGTTGGTAGCACTTTTGCCTCTGAGTCAGAATCTTCTGGGTTCAAGTCCCATTCTAGGACTTGAGCACAAAAATAAAGGCTGATACTCCAATGCAGTACTAAGGGAATGCTGCACTGTCAGAGATACCATCTTCTGGAATAGATATTAAGCCAAGGGCCTATCTGCCCTCTCAGGTGGACATAAGAGATCCCATGGCACTATTTTGAAGAAGAGCAAGGGCGTTATCCCTGGTATTCTGGCCAATATTCCTTCAACCAACATCACAAAAATAGATTATCTGGTCAATATCCCATTGCTGTTTGTGGGAGTTTGCTATGTGCAAATTGGCTGCTGCATTTCCTACATTACAACAGTGACCACACTCCCAAAGTACTTCATTAGCTGTAAAGTGCTTTGAGATGTCCAGTGGTCATGGAAGGCGCTTATATAAATGTGCATCATTTTTCTTTTATGTGTGTGTGTAACTGCCTACTGTTTTGTTTGCCAGTGTTTCCACTTTGTGATGATCTCTGATATTTGATTTTTTACACCTAATACCTTGTTTCATCTAGGTGCTGCCTCAGGCAAATGACTGGCTACGGTATGACTTTTAGAACCTCTTGGGATTGAGAGAGCCTTGACTCCCAGTAGGTAAGCCCAAGATTTCAGGCTTTAGTCTCTGCTAGTTTTATGGTTGCCCTGGCCCTCCATGCTTTCTACTATCTGAGAGGACATTGTAGAGAGCTAACAGTAGAGTTAATCTCTGCTTCTGTTTGAGAGAGGAGCAGTACTGTTCTGCATGCGCATTTTACCCATACTTCTGCTGCTGGGCACTCCCTCAGCCTGGCCATTGATTGTTGTGACTGCAGACTTAACAGCACGGATGAAATCAGTCAAGTCCTGTCTCATTGTTCTCTCCAGGTGATCTCCAAGCTAAGTAAAGTTACAAGAGATGTCCATTTCACCCTGGAAGCCCAGACTCTTCGGTAGCATCCTACAGAATGCAAACTCTACTTATAGGAGTGAACCCAAGAGAATATCTAATGTAGACTTGTAAAAATTGTAACAGCAATAATGGTTACCTTATGCTCACATCTCTATCCTGGGATTGCTGCAGTGTTCCAGTGAACATCAACGCAAGCTCGAGGAACAGCATCTCATTTACCGATTAGGCATACTACAGCCTGCCGGACTGAACATTGAGTTCAATTATTTCAGAGCATGACAGGGCCCCCATTTTACTTTTATTTTTAGTTCTTTTTTTTTGTGTTTATTTTATTTTATTTCATCTTAGTTTGTTCAGTTTGCTTACCCACTTTTTTTTCATATTTGTACTTGCGACTGTTCAATTTTCAGTCCATTAACACCCTATCTGTACTAATGCTTTGTCTTTCAACACACCATTAACATATTGTTTGCCTTTGCTCCATGACTTTCTGGTCAGCTATTCTGTGACCTTGTCTTATCTACACCTCCTTTGTTATCTCTTGCCCCACCCCTGCTTTACTTGCTTATAACCTTTCACATTTCTAATATTTGCCAGTTCTGAAGAAGGGTCACTGACCTGAAACATTAACTCTTCTTCTCCCTCCACAGATGCTGCCAGACCTGCTGAGTATTTCCAGCATTTCTTTTTTTTATTTCAGATTTCCAGTAATGAAGCTGAATTTCCAGCTTTTATTATTATAATGGTCACCTTGCTTGACCAAGCTTTTGGTCATCTGTCCTAATATCCTTATGTAGCTTGGCATAGAATTTTAGTTGAAGCTCCTCTGAAGCACCTCGGGATCTTTTACAACATTAAAGACACTATACAAATGCAAGTTATTGATGTTGTTAAAAGATTCAAAATGAAGCTTTAAAATAAAAAGTTCCCCATGGTACCCATTGGAGAATCTTAGAATCTTTTTAAACTGTGATTTACACCAGTTGCAACTACCTTGCAGTGTGAGAGGACCTCCTGGAGGTGGCAGTTTTCACACTCAGTCTGCAATGATACAAAGCCAAAACAAGTTTTATTTAAGACACAAGGTATCATATAATTGTTTTATCTAAAACTGATTGATTGTTAAATTTTACATCCATTTTAGTGAGTAAGGAGTTTCATTGTGGAAATTTGGAAGTGAAGCAGCATCAATTGAGTGGTACATTTTGCAGTAGGAATCAGAGTCAGTATTGATTTAGAAATTAATTAGATGATTCCATCTGATTATCATCCATTAAGTCTCTCTCTCCAAGATAACATCACTTTAGAAAAACTGAAGTGACACCTTCAGGTCATCAACATCCAAATAGAGAAAGGTAGATTAACATTTCAGATACAGAATCTTCATAGGAATATACAATAAATGAAAGGTAGGAAAAGGCCAGGGCCAGAATTTTACCTTGGGTGGGACATACAAACATACAAATTAGGAGCAGAAGTAAGCTGTTCAGCCCCTCGAGCCTGCTTCACCATTCAATAAGATCATGGCTGATCTGTTTGTATCTCGAATTCCACACTCCCATTTACCCTCGATAACCTTTGATAACCTTGCCTAACAAGAATCTATCTACCTCTACCTTAAAAATATTCAATGACCCCACCTCCACCACCTCCTGAGGCAGAGAGTTCCAAAGTCGCACAACCCTCCAAGAAAAAATTTCTCCTCGTCTCTGTCCTAAAAGGGAGACCCTAATTTTAAAACAGTGCCCCCTAGTTCTGGACTCACCCACAAGAAGAAACATCCTTTCCACATCCACCTTGTCAAGACCTTTCAGGATCATATATACTTCAATCAAGTCTCCCCTCACTCTTCTAAACTACAGTGAAAATAAGCCCAGTCTGTCCAACCTTTCTTCATAAGACAACCCGCTCATTCCAGGTATTAATCTTATAAACCTCCTGAACTGCCTCCAAAGCTTTTGCATCCTTCCTTAAATATAGAGACCAAAACTACACACAGTATTGGAGATGTAGTCTCACCAATGCCCTGTATAACTGAAGCATAATATCCCTACTTTTATTTTCAGTTTCATTCGTAATGAAGCATAGCATTCCATGAGCTGTCTTTATGACTTGCTGTAGCTGTGACATGTGCACTAGAATGCCTAGATCCATCTGCACCTCGGAATTCTGAAGTCATTCTCCATTTAAGTAATACCCTGCTTTTTTTATTCTTCCTGCCAAAGTGAATAACTTCACATTTTCCCACATTATACTCCACCTGCCAGATTTTTACCCACTCCCTCAACCCTGCCCACTGGCCAAAAAGTCAGCAGTGAGCCCACCTCCACCAGGCCTGGGGAGCCATGCCAGGATTTTCCGCTCCTCAGGCCTTTAATTGATCTTGGGCAGGACTTCCACCTCCTTGAGCCAGGAATTCCTGCCTAATGGAGTTGCCGGCCAATCAGCGGGCTGGTAGCTCTTAGTCTCAGCAGGGCCACTGTGAGCGGTGGCCACTGCTGGGTCTACACCCAGCCATCGGAGGCAACAGGAACGACAGCCCCGGAACTCGGGAAAGTGTCCCCAGCGAGGCCCTACAAAAAGAGCCAGGCTCTGGCGAGGCAAGGGAGGGGTCAGTTAGGGGGTGTAGGGGGAACATGTTGTGCATTAGGGGAAGTTCTGTGGGGCACACAATGCCCGATAAGGAGGGCCACCCCCAGCGCACAAGAAGGCCAGCTGGTTTTAACAGGCGGGGTTCTTGGGGCCTTTGCCGTCTGGCTGCTGAGGGTAAAATGCCCAAAGTAGTGGGAGGAGGCCCTTAAGTGGCAGTTAATTGGCCACTTAAGGGCTTTGATTGGCCTGGGGTGGGTGTAAAATTCTGGCCCAGGTGGTACATTCAATGTACCTGGAGCAGCATAACAAGACGCATCCTACTCTGCACTCTTTTTTCTTTTTCGCTCCCCCCTACCCCACCCCCCCCCACCACCCCACCCCCTTTCTGCAGCCATGTAATCTCCTGGGCGATGCTTTAAAACAAAAACAAAAGGCAAAATATCTGGAAAATTCCAACCCCTCAGCCTTAAACAATTGAAATCAATCTAGGAGATCCCATTGAACTGAGTTCTGTTGAAGGGTGCTCAGCCAAAATATTAATCTGTGCTTTCTCTTTCCAGGTGTTGGCTGCATATTTCCAGAACTTTCTAATTTCATTTCTGATTATCAGCTTTAATAGTTTTTCTTTTTATCACTAAGATTCTGTTCAGTTCAGTTTTCCAAGACAAGTCATTTTTAATTGTTTATTAATGGTGCATGACACCGTTATAAGGAGAGATATAAGAAAAGTATTTAGAGTTGTAGTGTTTTGAAATTGCAATTGTATTTTGCCTTGTCTACTCTATATGCTGCTGTAGAACACACACGCTAGTAAAGTGAAACTAAAACAGGCAGAATAAAAGGAGAAGCCTTTATGTTCAGCTGCTGCAGTCTTTGTCTCTCTGTCTTTGCCTCATATCCTATACCAAAGATGACTAAACCTCACTCAAGTCCTGAGGACATCAAACGAGTGAAATTCTTGTCTACAGGAAAGCAAGCAAAAATGAGTCGGTCTCCTGTGTCATTGCACACGGAAAGTCTTTAGATGAAATGGGTAAGAGGGCAGAGGATAATTGGACCAGAGCATGCTGATATACTTCTGTCCTCATTTTGAAGTCCTACATTTTGTCATTATTTTAATATATATAATTTGAGTTTTAATTATTGTTTACAGTTAAATAGCAAAGCTTAGGACATTTTGAAAACAAGGTTTGTAAAGTTATTTAGAGCATAGGAATTGCTCTGCAGTACAGCCAGAGAACTTGGAGATGCAAAACTGAGATGCTGTAATACTGGTGCTGGCAGGAGGGTATAATTATACTGTGACAAGTTGAGAAAGAACTTGCATTTATGTAGCATTTTCATGACCTCACGACATCCCAAAGCACTTTACGGCTAATTAAGTACTTTTGTATAGTCACTGCTGTAATACCATAAGAAATTGTAGCAGGAGCCTGCTCTGCCATTCCAGAAGATCATCACTGATCTTCAATCTCAGCTACACTTTCCTGCTCAATCCCCATATCCCTTGATTCTCCTTGAGTTCAAAATCTCATGATCTCGACCTCAGATATATTCAATGCTGGAACATCCACAGACTTCTGGGGCAGAGAACTTTAAAGATTCACAACACTGAGTGAAGAAATTCCTCCTTATCTGGGTCTTAACCATTTATCCTGAGACAATGACCCATAGTTCTAGATTCTACAGCCAGGGGAAACAACCTCTCAGCATCTGCCCTGTCGAGCACACTCTGAATCTGATATATTTCAGTAAGATCACCTCTTGATCTTCAAAACTCCAGAGAGTATTGGCCCATTCTATTCAACCTTTTCATCAGAGAACAACCCTCTTATCCAGGATTCAATCTATTGAACCTTTGCAGCACCCCTCCAAGGTAAGTATTTCCTTACAATAAGGAGACCAAAATTTTGGTGAGGTGTCACCAAAATCCTATAAAACTGTAGCAGGACTTCCTTATTCTTGTATTCCAACCTCTTTGTGCTAAAGGCCAACATATAATTTGCCTTTCTAATTGCTTCTTGTGTTTCTTGTACAAGGACATCCAAATCTCTCTGAACACAATATATTAAAAAATTCAGATTTTTCTGTTTTTCATGCCAAAATGAATAACCTTAAATTTCCCCAGGTTACATGCCATATAACACTTTATTGTCCACTCAAATAACCTGTATATATCCCTTTGCAGCCTCTTTGTGTCCTCCTCACAGCTTGCATTCCCACCTAGCTTTGTATCGTCAGCAAACTTGGGTACGTAATACTCAGTCCCTTCATGTAAGTCTTTGATATACATTGTAAATAGCTGAGGCTGCAGCACTGATCTTTGTGGCAACCCAATAGTTACAGCTTGCCAACTTGAAAATGCCCCATTTACCCCTACTGTCCGCTTTCTGACTGTTAACAATTCCTCCATCCTTTTTTTATTTGTTTATGGGGATGTGGGTGTCACTGGCCAGGCCAGCATTTATTACTCATCCCTAATTGCCCTTGAGAAGGTGGTGGTGAGATGCCTTCTTGAACCACTGCAGTCCATGTGGGGTAGATCCACAGTGCTGTTAGGAAGGGAGTTCCAGGATTTTGACCCAGCGACAGTGAAGGAACGGCAATATAGTTCCAAGTCAAGATGGTGTGGGGTTTGGAGGGGAACTTGCAGGTGGTGATATTCCCATGCATCTGCTGCCCTTGTCCTTCCAGGTGGTAGAGGTTGCGGGTTTGGAAGGTGCTGTCTAAAGAGCCTTGGTACTTTGCTGCAATGCATCTTGGAGATGGTACACACTGCTGCCACTGTGTGTCAGTGGTGGAAGGAGTGAATGTTTGTGAATGGTGTGCCAATCAAGAAGGCTGCTTTGTCCTGGATAGTGTTGAGCTTCTTGAGTATTGTTGGAGCTGCACCCATCCAGGCAAGTGGAGAGTATTCCCTCACACTATTGACTTGTGGGGATTCAGGAGATGAGTTACTCATCTCAGGTTTCCTAGCCTCTGACCTGCTCTTGTAGCCATGGTATTTATATGGCATCTCCAGTTCAGTTTCTAGTCAATGGTATCACCTAGGATGTTGATTGTGGGGGATTCAACAACTGTAATGCCAATGAATGTCATGGGGAGATGGTCATTACCTGGCACTTGTGTGACATGAATGTTACGGCCACTTATCAGCCCAAGCCTATATATTGTCCAGGTCTTGTGCTAGGTACAACTCCAACCAACGAAGAGTTTTCCCCCTGATTCCCATTCTCTCCAGTTTGTCAAGGGCTCCTTGATGCCATACTCTGTCAAATGCTGCCTTGATGTCAAGGGCAGTCACTCTCACCTCACCTCTTGAGTTCAGCTCTTTTGTCCATGTTTGGACCAAGGCTGTAATGAAGTCAGGAGCTGAGTGGCCATGGCGGAACCCAAACTCAGCGTCACTTATTGCTAAGCAAGTGCGGCTTGATAGCGTTATTGATGACACCTTCCATCACTTTGCTGTTGATCGAGAGTAGACTGAAAGGGCAGTAGTTGGTCGGGTTCGATTTGTCCTGCTTTTTGTGTACAGGACATACCTGGGCAAATTTCCACATTGCCGGGTAGATTCCAGTGTTGTACTTGTATTGAAACAGCTTGGCTAGGGGTGCGGCAAGCTGTTTCAGGTCTTCAGTACTATTACCGGAATGCTGTCAAGGCCCATAGCCTTTACAATATCCAGTGTCTTCATTCGTTTCTTGATATCGCGCAGAATGAATCAAATTGACTGAAGACTGGCATCTGTGATGCTGGGGACTTCAGGAGGAGGCTGAGTTGGATCATTAACTCGGCACTTCTGGCTGAAGATTGTTGCAAATGCTTCAGCCTTATCTTTTGCACTGATGTACTGGGCTTCCCCATCATTGAGGATGGGGATATTTGTTGAGCCACCTGCTCCAGTTAGTTGTTTAATTGTCCACCACTATTCACGACTGGATGTGGCAGGACTGCAGATCTTAGATTTGATCCATTGGTTGTGCTAATATATTGCCCCCAACCCCATTAGTCCTTATTTTATATAACCCACCTATGTGGCACCATATCAGCCTGCCTTTTGGGAATCCAAGTATACTACATCTACTGTTCCCCCTTTATCTACCTTGCTGGTTGTATCCTAAAAATACTCAAATTTGTCAAACGATTTCATTTTCATAAAACTATGCTGACTCTTCCTAAATATATTATGATTTTCTAAGTGCCTTGTTAAGACCTCCAGAATAATGGATTCCAACATTTTTTCAAGACCGATGCCAGACTAAATGACACATAATTCCCTGTTTACTCTCTCCCTCCTTTCTTGAATAGCTGTGTTACATTTACTAGCTTCCAGTCTGCTGGGGCCATTCTAGAAACTGGAGAATTTTGGAAGATCATAACCTATGCATCCAGTATCTCTGCAGCTACCTCTTTTAGAACCCCAGGATGAAGGCAGTCGGTCCATAGGATTTTTCTACTTTTAGTCCCTTAAGTTTCTCTAGTAATTTTTTCTCTACGGACTATTAATTAATTTAAGATTCTCACTCTTTTTACCCATTGGTTCCCCACTATTTTTAGTATCCTTTTTGTGTGTTCTACTGTGAAGGCAGATACTATACATTTGTTTAACGTCTCTGCCATTTCCTTATTCCCCATGATAATTTCTGCTGCCTCTGCCTCTAAAGAATCAATGTTTACATTTGCTACTCTCTTCCTTATTAGAGACTGTGTTATGGTCAAGTGAGAAGGGGTTGACAGGCTTCCCTCTTTTCCCGCCTTGTTAGACAAGAACAGGTTAAATTCCTTCTTAAAGTGGATGCACTGGCCAATGCAGTAGATGTTTAGTTCTTGTTATAATCATGTCAAGTAAGTAATCAAGTGGACAGGTTTTCTGGAATTAACAAAGAAATAGGTTAACCTTATTGTCCCTAAACTGAACGAATAAAATTATAAACAACGCGCAAACGTTCACTCTCACACACACTAGAGGCTTACACACACACACAAATAGGTTACAGAGTGGGGAAAGATAGATTGGTTGAGTTAGAGTCCATGAAAAAAGTATACAGTGTGGGGCGTTTGGTGATTCGGCTGACTTCTAGCTAAATTCAGTGGCCCTGGGCTTTTAGTTTGAAGAGGTAGATGACTGGCTCAGTGAATCTCTTGGCGACAGTGATGCAGATGAATGGGGTTTTGGATTGTCATAGAGTCATAGAGTTATACAGCACAGAAACAGGCCCTTCAGCCCATCGTGCCTGTGCCAGCCATCAAGCACCTAACTATTCAGTCCCATTTTCCAGCACTTGGCCCGTAGCCTTGTATGCTATAGTGTTTCAAGTGCTCATCTAAATACTTCTTAAATGTTGTGAGGGTTCCTGCCTCTACCACCACTTCAGGCAGTGTGTTACAGATTCCAACCACCCTCTGGGTGAAATTTTTTTTCTCAAATCCCCTCTAAACCTCATGCCCCTTACCTTAAATCTATGCCCCCTGGTTATTGACCCTTCCGCTAAGGAAAAAAGTTTCTTCCTATCTCACCTATCAATGCCACTCATAATTTTGTATACCTCAATCATGTCTCCCCTCATCCTTCTCTGTTCTGAGGAAAACAACTGTAGCCTTTTCAGTCTCTCTTCATAGCTGAAATGTTCCAGCCCAGGCAACATCCTGGTGAATCTCCTCTGCACCCTCTCCAGTGCAATCACATCCTTCCTATAGTGTGGTGACCAGAACTGTACACAGTACTCCAGCTGTGGCCTAACTCGCATTTTATACAGCTCCATCATAACCTCCCTGCTCTTATATTTTATGCCTCAGCTAATAAAGGCAAGTATCCCATTTGCCTCCCTAACCACCTTATCTACCTGTGATGCTGCCTTCAGTGATCTATGGACAAGTACATCAAGGTTCCTCTGACCCTCTGTACTTCCTAGGGTCCCATCATCCATTGTATATTCCCTTGCCTTGTTAGTCCTCCCAAAATGAATCACCTCACACTTCTCAGGATTAAATTCCATTTGCCACAGCTCCGCTCATCTTACCAGCCCATCTATATCGTCCTGTAATCTAAGACTTTCCTCCTCACTATTTACGACACCACCAATTTTCGTGTCATCTGCGAACTTACTTATCATGCCTCCTATATTCACGTCTAAATCATTAATTTTAAAGCTGGCGGGCAGCCATAAAGACAGGGCTAAATTGTGGCGAGTCGAAGAGACTTAGTAGTTGGCAGGAAAAAAGACAGAGGCGCAAGGGGAGAGCCAACTGTGCAACAGCCCCGACAAACAAATTTCTCTGCAGCACCTGTGGAAGAGCCTGTCACTCCAGAATTGGCCTTTATAGCCACTCCAGGTGCTGCTTCACAAACCACTGACCACCTCCAGGCGCATATCCATTGTCTCTCGAGATAATGAGGCCCAAAAGAAAAAGAAAAGAAGAAGAAGAAATCATTCATGTACACTACAAACAGCAAGGGTCCCAGCACAGATCCCTGTGGTACACCACTGGTCACAGGCTTCCACTCGCAAAAACAACCCTCGACCATTACCCTCTGTTTCCTGCCACCAAGCCAATTTTGGATCCAGTTTGCCAAATTGCCCTGGATCCCATGGGCTCTTACCTTCTTAACAAATCTCCCATGCGGGACCTTATCAAAAGCCTTACTGAAGTCCATGTAGACTACATCAACTGCTTTACCCTCATCTACACATCTACTCACCTCCTCAGAAAATTCAATCAATTTAGTTAGACACAATCTCCCCCTGACAAAGCTGTGCTGACTATCCCTGATTATTTCCTATCTCTCCAAGTGGAGATTAATCCTGTCCCTCAGAATTTTTTCCAATATTTTCCTAACCACTGATGTTAGACTCACTGATGTTAGGCCTATAATTACCTGGTCTATCCCTGCTACCCTTTTTCAATAATGATACCCTTCTTGAATAATTGTAGCCGGAGTATGCAAAGGTGGTCAGTCAACAAGCAGGATTTGAACGTTTTCAAGCTGGAATGGAGAGAGAGAGACCCTCATTTAGGGTCTGCTCATATCCGAGTCCAGTTGCTTCTCTTCTGCTGCAGAGGAAACACAAGTTTAAAACCACAGATGGGGAGGAGCTGGTCACATGACGGTCACTCAGTGATTCAAACATAGCAGTTTGCAGTATTTTTCTGCTTTCTGAAAAGAACACGTAGTTCCTTTTTATACTTTGTGTCTTGGTTCTTGCTGAAGAATTAGCAGACATTTTGCCTCCCTCCTCACAGTCCTTTGCAATGTGGGATACAGTGCAGCAAACTAGGTGATCATCTTAAGATGCCATCAGTCATCCTGTTTCAAATGTTCTTTTTAAATTTATTCAAAAAAATATAAACTCAGATCTCCAGTCAGTTGACCAAAAAAAGCTATCATTCAACAAAACACGTTGGCGTAACACCTCCCCACTACGCAAAATGAAATGTGACAACAGGAACATTTCATTATGAGGTCACAAATTTAAAAATAACTGCACACTCATCAGTCTCAACGTTATATCCATACTCTAGTTTTTCTTTCATCTGAGATTGTGCATGAGCGCAACTGAGGAACTCCAATTGCTTTAACTGGGCTCAATCAGCCTGTGCTCCAGCATACATGGAATTTTCTCATTTATTTCTACAAAAGCTTCCTTTTCCAGTTTCTCTATATCAGTGAACTCAACCCTGGATTCAAAGTTGTTCATAACTTTGTGAAAATCATCCAGTGCTTTTTGTACATGGTTTTTCCTGTGCTCATCCAGCCTGGCCCACAATTACTCCCTCAGTTAGAATACTTGATTTTCAGTCACCACCCTCTAAATCTGCCACAAAACCCTTTTGGTCTTAGGGTTTTCCTTTAGCTTATGAGATTTTCTGTGTCTCCCTTCAGAATTTAAATCTTTAATTTCTAGGTCTTCAGTCTGAATTTCCTCCCAAACATGGGTCAGTTTCCTGGAACCTAGGTGATAGGGATTTTGGTTAATGGGAGGGGTCTCTCCTATATCCACATCATGTAGGGTAGGGTCATGTTTGGGTTATTTCTTCCTATCTTGACTCTATCTTTTCTCCCCAGTCCAGTTTCTTCCCACCTACATCTGTGACTCTTCTGACGCCCAATGTCATTTTGACAATTTCCACTTTCCTGGCCCTAACTGCTTCCTCTTCACTATGGACGTCCAAGCTCTCTACATCTCCATCCCCCACCAAGATGGTTTGAGGGCTCTCCGTGCCTTCCTTGAACAGAAGCCCAACCAGTCCCCATCCCCCACCACCCTCCTCTGTCTGGCTAAACGTGTTCTCACATTGAACAACTTCTTCAACTCATAGAAACCTAGAAAAATAGGAGCAGGAGTAGGCCATTCGGTCCTTCGAGCCTGCTCCGCCATTCAATGCGATCATGGCTGATCATCCAAACTCAGTATCCTGTTCCTGGTTTCTCCCCGTATCCCTTGATCCCATTAGCCCTAAGAACTATAACTCTTTTTTGAATATATGTAATGATTTGGCCTCAACTGCTTTCTATGGTAGAGAATTCCACAGGTTCACCACTCTCTGGGTGAAGAAATCTCTCCTCATCTCAGTCCTAAATGGCTTACCCCTTATCCTTAGACTGTGGCCCCTGGTCCTGGACTCCCCCGCCATCGGGAACATCCTTCCTGCATCTAGTCTGTCCAGTCCTGTTAGAATTTTGCAGGTTTCTATGAGATCCCCTCTCATTCTTCTAAACTCTAGCGAATACAAGCCTAATTGACCCAATCTCTCTTCATACGTCAGTCCTGCCATCCCAGGAATCAGTCTAGTGAACCTTCGCTGCACTCCCTCCATCGCAAGAACATCCTCAGATAAGGAGACCAAAACTGCACACAATACTCCAGATGCGGTTTCATCAAGGCCTTGTATAATTGCAGCAAGACATCCTTGCTCCTGTACTCTAATCCTCTCACTACGAAGGCCAACATCCCATTTGCCTTCTTAACTGCCTGCTGCACCTGCATGCTTACTTTCAGCGACTGGTGCACAAGGATACCCAGGTCTTGCTGCACCTCCCCCTTTTCCAATCTATCGCCGTTCAGATAATCTGCCTTTCTGTTTGTGCCACCAAAGTGGATAATGTCACATTTATCCACATTATACGGCCTCTGCCATGTATTTGTCCACTCACTCAACCTGTCCAAATCACACTGGAGCTTCTCTGCATCCTCTTCACAGCTCACACTCCCACCCAGCTTTGTGTCGTCTGCAAACTTGGATATATTACATTTAATTTCCTCATCTATATCATTAATATAGCTGGGGTCCTAGCACTGATGCCTGCGGTACCCCACTAGTCACTGCCTGCCACTCGGAAAAAGACCCGTTTATTCCTACTCTTTGTTTCCTGTCTGCCAATCAGTTCTTTGTCCATGTCAGTACTTTACCCCAAATCCCATGTGCTATAATTTTGCATGATAATCTCTTATGTGGGACCTTATCGAAAGCCTTCTGAAAGTCCAACTACACCACATCCACTGGTTCTCCCTTATCTATACTAGTTACATCCTCAAAAATTCTAGTAGATTTGTCAAGCATGATTTCCCTTTTGTAAATCCATGTTAACTTTGTCCTATCCTGTCGTCGTTTTCCAGGTGCTCTGCTATTACATCTTTTGTAATGGACTCTAGCATTTTTTCCACGACTGATATCGGGCTAACCGGTCTACAATTCCTTATTTTTTCTCTACCTCCTTTTTTTAAATAGTGGGGTTACATTATCTACCCTCCAATCCATTGGAACTGTTCCAGAATCCATAGAATTTTGAAAAATGACTAGCAATGTATCTACTATTTCTGGGGCCATTCCCTTAAGTACTCTGGGGTGTAGATTATCAGGCCCTGGGGATTTATTGGCCTTCAATCCCATCAATTTCCCAAACACGATTTCCTTACTCATACTAATTTCATACAGTTCCTCCTTCTCACTAGACATTATGGGTCCCAACACTTCTGGGAGGTAATTTGTGTCCTCCTTTGTGAAGACAGAACCAAAGTATGTATTTAATTGGTCTGCCATTTCTTTGTTCCCCATTATAAATTCTCCCATTTCCGACTGAAAGGGACCCACATTTGTCTTCACTAATCTTTTTCTCTTTACGTATCTATAGAAGCTTTTAAAGTCAGTTTTTATGTTCTCTGCAAGCTTACTCTCATACTCTATTTTCCCTTTCTTAATCAATCCCTTTGTCCTCCTTTGCTGAATTCTAAATTGCTCCCAATCCTCAGGTTTGCTGCTTGTTCTTGCCATTTTATATTTCTTCTCCTTGGATTTAATACTATCCCTAATTTATTTTGTAAGCCACGGTTGAGCCACCCTTCCTGTTTTATTTTTGCGCCAGACAGGAATGAACAATTGTTGTAATTCATCCAGGTACTCTTTAAATGCTAGCCATTGCCTATCCACTGTCAACCCTTTAAGTAATGTTCCCCAATCTATCATAGCCAACTCGCGCCTCATACCTTCATTGTTTCCTTTATTTAGATTTGGGACCCTAGTCTCGGAATCAACTCTCTCACTCTCCATCTTAATGAAGAATTCTACCATGTTATGATCGCTCTTCCCTAAGGGACCCCGCACAACAAGATTGTTAACTGATCCTTTCTCATTACACAATACCCAGTCTAGGATGGCCTGTTCTCTAATTGGTTCCTCAATGTATTGGTCCAAAAAACCATCACGTACCCACTCCAGGAATTCCTCCTCTACAGTATTATTGCTAATTTGGTTTGCCCAATCAATATGTAGATTAAAGTCGCTCATAATTACAGTTGCACCCTTATTGCAAGCATCTCTAATTTCTTGTTTAATGCCACTCTCTACATCACCACTGCTGTTTGGGGGTCTATATACTACCCCACCAATGTTTTCTGCCCCTTGGCGTTTTTTAGCTCCACCCATACAGATTCCACATCAGGATTATCTGAGCTAATATCCTTCCTCACTATTGTATTGATTTCCTCTTTTACTAACAATGCTACTCCACCTCCTTTCCCTTTTTGTCTGTCCTTCCTAAATATTGAATACTCTTGGATGTTCAGTTCCCATCCTTGGTTAACCCTGCAGCCATTTCTCCATAATTGCAACTATATCGTATCCATTTACATCTATTTGCGCGGTTAATTCGCCTACCTTATTGTGAATACTCCGCACATTCAGACACAATGCCTTTAGGCTTGTCTTTTTAACATTCTTAGTCATCTTAGCATTATTACGCACTATGGCCCTATTTGTTTCTTGCCATTGATTTCTATGCCTTCCACTTTTGTCTTTTTGTTTCCTGTCTTTCGTTTTCTATCCTTTGTCTCTCCACTCATGTTCCCATCCCCCTGCCATTCTAGTTTAAATCCTCCCCAACAGTACTAGCAAATGCTTCTGCGAGGACATCGTTTTCAGTCCTGCTTGGGTGTACCCATCCCACTTGTACAGGTCCCACCTTCCCCAGAACCAGTCCGATGTCCCAGGACTCTAAATCCGTCCCTCCTGCACCATTTCTCCAGCCACGCATTCATCTGGTCTATTCTCCTGTTCCTATACTCACTATCACGTGGCATAGGAAGTAATCCTGAGATTACTACCTTTGAGGTCCTGCTTTTTAATTTAGCTCCTAACTCCTTAAATTTATCTTGCAGGACCTCATCCCTTTTTCTACCTATGTCATTGGTACCGACATGTATCATGACCACTGGCTGTTCACCCTGCCCCTTCAGAATGTCCTGCAGCCGCTCCGAGACATCCTTGACCCTAGCACCAGGGAGGGAACATACCATCCTGGAGTCTCGTTTGCGGCCACAGAAATGCCTGTCTGTTACCTTAACAATTGTATCTCCTATCACTATGGCTCTCCCAGTCTTTTTCCTCCCCTGCTGTGGAGCCGAGCCATCCGTGGTGTCACGAACTTGGCTGTTGTTGCTTTCCCCTGGGAGGCCATTTCCCCCCCCCCGCCCCCCCAAAATATCCAAAACGGTATATCTGTTTGAGGGGGATGGCCACAGGGGACACCTGCACTACCTGCCTGCGCCTACTACTCCGCCTGGTGGTCACCCATCCCTTTTCTGCCTGTGCAGCCATTACCTGTGGTGTGACCACCTCGCTAAACGTGCTATCCACAATATGCTCAGCATCGCGGATGCTCCACAGTGAATCCACCCGCAGCTCCAGCTCCATAATGCAGGTAGACAGTAGCGGCAGATGGATACACTTCCTGCACACACGGTTGTCAGTGTCCCTGATTTCCCACATAGCGCAGAAAGAGCATATCATGGGTGTGAGCTCTCCTGCCATGACTTGCCTTTAGATTAATTAGTTACTCCCTTTAAAAAATACTAATTACACTAGGGGCCTTGTTCTGCTCCAGACACTACCTACTACAATCTAAAGTCCTTAATAAATTACACCAACTTTTTTTTAGAAAAACACCTTAGTAGTACTAACCTTATCACTTATAAGGTAGGTTTAAAAAAAGAACTTTCCCCTGATTTTTTTGAAGCTATTTTGAGGCACTAACAGCAGGTACTCACCAAACAATCACCTTATAGCTTTCCTGTGATGTCACTGACTTTTTTTTTCAAACTCCGGCACGATTGGATTGCTCTCACACAGGTCCACTTCTCTGCTCCCGGAAGGTAAGTGACTGGCCTCGATCCTCGGCCTCAATTTATCCTCTTCTCTCGCTCGGTCATTCTCCCCACAGGTCCGCTCCTCTCCCAGAGTAGAATTAAAAGGTGTTGCTATGTCGAACATTCGTTGTTTCAGTCCTACTCAGGCCCCTTCCCCCAACTCTTTTTCCGGTACATTGATGCCTGTATTGGTGCCGTTTCCTGCTCCCGCCCCTAACTGGAAAACTTTATCAATTTTGCTTCCAATTTCCACCCTTCTCTCACCTTTACATGGTCCATCTCCGACACTTTCCTTCCCTTCCTCGACTTCTCTGTCTCCGTCTCCATCTCAGGGGATAGGCTATCTACTAATATTCATTAATATTCATTATAAGC
The DNA here is from genome assembly GCF_036365525.1 of Heterodontus francisci. Classification (NCBI taxonomy): domain Eukaryota; kingdom Metazoa; phylum Chordata; class Chondrichthyes; order Heterodontiformes; family Heterodontidae; genus Heterodontus; species Heterodontus francisci. The sequence continues at coordinate 37,298,604 of NC_090384.1, forward strand.
CCACCGTCTCCCACAGCTACCTCGACTACACTTCTTCACATCCTGCCTCCATTCCATTCTCCCAGTTTCTCTGTTTCCGACGCATCTGCTCTGATGATGCAACCTTCCACAACAGCACTTCTGATATGTCTTCCTTTTTCCTCAACCGAGGATTCCCCCCACTGTGATTGATACGGCCCTCAACCGTGTCCGGCCCATTTCCTGCACCTCTACCCTCACCCCGTGTCTTCTCTCCCAGAACCATGACAGGGTTCCCCTTGTCCTCATTTTCCACGCCACCAGCCTCCACATACAGCCAGAGTGATGCCACTACCAAACGCATCTTCTCCTCCCCTGTCAGCATTCCGAAGGGATCGTTCCCTCCGCAACACCCTGGACCACTCCTCCATTACCCCACGACACCTCGTCCCCATCCCACAGCACCTTCCCCTGCAATCGCAGGCGATGTAATACCTGCCGATTTACCTCCTCTCTCCTCACGATCCAAGGCCCCAGACATTCCTTTCAGGTGAAGCAGCGATTTATTTGTACTTTCAATTTAGTATATTGTATGCACCGCTCACAATGCGGTCTCCTCTACATTGGGGAGACCAAACGCAGATTGAGTGACCGCTTTGCGGAACACCTTTGCTCAGTCTGAAAACATGACCCCGAGCTTCCGGTTGCTTGCCATTTCAACACACTCCCTCCTGCTTTCATGTCCACATCTCTGCAGTGTTCCAGTGAACATCAACGCAAGCTCGAGGAACAGCATCTCATTTACCAATTAGGCACTCTACAGCCTACAGGACTGAACATTGAGTTCAGTAATTTCAGAGCATGACTGGCCATCCTTATTTTTATTTTTTATTATTTTTATTTTATTTTAGTTTGTTACATCATTCATTTTTTTTTTACCATGTGCCTGTCCACTTTTTTTTCATGTTTATGCTTTTTGCTGGGGCTGTTCATTATTCTGTCATTTAATACCCTCTCTGCCCTAACGCTTTGTCTTTCATCACACTATTAACACACCTTTGCCTTTGCCCCATGACATTCTGGTCAGTTATTCTCTGTGACCCTCTGTCCTATCAACACCTTCCCTTTTGTTATCTTTTGCCCCACCCCAGCTTTATTTGCTTAAAATCTATTACATTTCTAACCTTAGCCAGTTTTGATGAAAGGTCACTGACCTGAAACGGTAACTCTGCTTCTCTCTCCACAGATGCTGCCAGACCTGCTGAGTATTTCCAGCATTTTTTGTTTTTATTTTTGTAGGGTTAGGGTTGTACACCCTGGTTTGTCCCTGCAGATCCCTTAAAATGCTGTGAGCAGCGTTGTTGGGTCTCTTCTCTGTTCTGCATTTATATAGGAGAGTACAGTGACTAATTTCACTAACTTTTCAGTGTCAGCTAACTGGACAGTAGGGGGTTCGATTTGTGAATCCTCCAGGCCTCTCTCTAACTCGTTCTCACTGTCCCTTTCACCCTTCTCTTTCCTGACTGCCTGACAGACTTGTGCTTGTTTGTCCCTTTTCCGGCTGTGATACCTTTATAACATATTGATATGGCACAGTCTTTGCAATCTGGGGTGTCAATTATATAATTCACCTTGATCATTCTCGTTATTCCTCTGTACGGACCACTGAACTGAGCTTTCAGTCGTTCTCCCTGTATTGGTAATAGCACGAACACGTGATCTGGGGGCTGAAATGTTCTGGCCTCAACATGTTTATCTGCCTGCCTTTTCATAGCTGTCTGGGAGGTTTTTAGGTGTTCCTGAGCCACTGCACAGGCTCTTGTGAGTCGTTCTCGGAACAAGGAGATGTAGTCTACCAGGGAAGATCTGTCCCTGCATCCCAAAAACCTCTCCTTGATTAGTTTTAGAGGCCCTCTCCCCTCGTGTCCATAAACTAAATCAAACGGACTCATTGGGTGAATCCCTGGTAGCAAACAGAAGAAATCCCAGCCTTTCATCTCAGTCATGGGGTACTCCTAGCAGTATGCCCTGATCATTTTCTTCAGGGTCTGGTGGTACCACTCCAGAGCCCCTTGTGACTGTGGGTGCTAGGCTGAGGATTTTGGCTGGGTTGTGCATGGATTAACCATGACCTTTTGAAAAATACTGGACATAAAATTTGTGCCCTGATCTGAGTCAATCTCAGCAGGCAGCCCATATCAGGTGAAGAATTGGATTAGCCCCTCCACCAGTACCTTGGCAGAGATAATTTTTAGAGGGATAACCTCTGAAAATCAAGTCGTCACATCTATAATGGTGAGAAGATATTGGTAGCCCCCTTCGGTTTATGGTAGGGGCCCCACACAATCTACCAGCACTCTGCTGAATGGTTCCCCAAAAGCCATTATGGGAATTAAGGGTGCAGGTTTCATTGCAGGTTGAGGCTTCCCACAACCTGGTACGTAGCAAGTCTTGCAGAACTCCACCACATCCTTGTGGATTTGTGGCCATTGAAAATGCTGTCTGATGCGGGCTTGAGTTTTTATGATACCGACATGTCCAGGAATCTCGTGGGCTGTTCTCATTATTTCCCTACGGTACCACTACGTGGTGAACCACTGTCCACTCTTCATCCGCAGGTCCGTGAGGAGGTCTCCACTTCCTCATCAGCAACTCATCCTTTAAATAGTAGCACTCTGGAACTCCCTCTGCTTCAGCTTCAGTTTGGATAGTCTGTGAGAATGTTTTTATCCCTGGGTCAGCTTGCTGAGCCTCGACCAAGGAAGTCCTCTAAATTTCCAAAGAAGATTTCAGACAACCAGACAGTAGGGTCATCTGTCTGTAGTGCCAGTTCAACAGCCTCTGACGGAGCTTGTTTGACCATTCAGGAAAAATGCCAGGGATATTTTCCTGTAAGTGCTCCCTGACCTCTTTTGGTCTCTCTAAAACCACTGGGAAAGCTATAACCTTTGCCCCTGCCAGATCAATACCCAGAAGCAGGTCAACCCCCATCCACAGGCAAACTAGGGACAATCCCCACTTTTTCCGGTCCTAAGACAAGGTCACACTCCAGGTGCACCCGATATTAAAGGTATGGGCATACACATTCCTCCAATACCGTTTACTTGTACTCTAGCATTCAATGCACTCTCTGGGGGAAAGATCATGCCTTTTCCCAGCAGAAGGAATTGGGTGACCTCTGTATCTCTAAGTATGACCATGGGCTTACTTGCCTCACTCGAGCGGTATGGGGTTACATTTCCTCTGGACACAAAATCCTGGTAACACTCAGGAATTTTAACTTTTCTCACACTCTCAGTGGTAGGTTTACTGGGTTTTACTGCTGCAATTAAAGCCACAGCCTGGTCTGCTGTGCTTTTCAGCAGGGCCACTTTTTCTGCACTGGTCTGGTGTACCCTGACTAAACCTATGGGTTTTCCCCATAACTTGCAGCAGTCATCTCGAAGGTGACCTGCCTTGTTACAATGGAAACATACAGGCTTTCGGGCAGCACTCCTGTTTTCAGCATCTTCCTTTTTGGCCTGAGGAGGGTCCCTGTGTTTCCATCTCTCCCTTTTCACTCATGGTTGTTCATCCTCCTATAGCTCTCCCATGTTCTATCCTTTTCAGGTTTTTGGATATGACTAGGAAAGAGTTTCCCTTGGGGCAAGGGCATGTGAATAAATGTATAATCACCAGCAAGGATTGCCACCTGCCTGGCTCTTCGAACCTTTTGTTCCTCCACATTGTTTCTTATGAAAAGGGGAAGCGAGTTTTTGAACTGCTCAAGGAGGATCACCTCTCTGAGATTTTCGTAGGTGGACTCTATCATGAGTGCCCATATCCGTCAGTCGAAAGCGAGTTGCTTAACCCTTTTGAACTCGATGTATGTTTGTTCTTGCTGCTTTCGGAGAGTTCAGAACTTTTGGCAGTTTGCCTCCAGTTATAGCTCATATGTACTCAGGACAGCATTTTTAGTTATCTCATAATCTTATGAACTCTCATGAGGCAATAGTGAATAAACTTCATGGTCTTTTCCTGTTCATTTATTTTGCAATAACAGTGTCCAGGTGTCTACTGGCCACTTCAACTGTTTTGCAAGCTTTTCAAAAAAGATGAAAATGCTTCTGTATTCCTCTCATCGAACTTTGATATCAACTGGGAGAACTTTAAGAGCTCAACACCTGGTCGTGAGCTAGGGGTAATTCCCTCACTAGTGGTTCCTTCCCTGTTTGTATTGGATCTTCCCCTACTTCGTTCAGGCACCTGAACTCCTTTAAGAAAGTTATTTTTCCCTTTTCTCCCTTTTTTCCCTTTCCTGGAATTCTCTCTCCTCTTTTTCTCTCTCTGGAAAGCTCTTTCTTTCTCCCTTTCCTGAAACTATCTCTGCTCTTTCTCCTTCTGGAATTCTAATTCTAGTCTCCTCTGTTCTAGCTCTACCTTAGCTAATGTTACTTTGTCTTTTTCAGATTCTCTGCTGGTCTTCGGTTCTTCAGTGTCAATTTTAAAATGGTTGGCCACAGGTTTTAGGATTTCAGGCTTCCTAGCTTTTGCATGGGTAGTAATTTCTAACTGCCCAGCTGCATTCCACAACTCATCAACAGACAGGCATTTAACCTGGCCCAAGTTACTGCAATCTGTTCTTGGAAGGCACTGGCCTCGAATGTGGACACTTTAGTACTCTAGCACTGAAAACCACAAGAGAAACTGTTTTGAAGCTTTTAAATTATTGCTAGGGATCAATTTAGTTTCCTGCTTCCAATTTCCTGTTTATCTTTGGGTTTGATCCCAGACATGAGCTCCCAAATTTCTGTTATGGTCAAATGAGGAGGGTTTGAAGGGCTTCGCTCTTTTCCTTCTCCTTGTTAAGCCACAACAGGTTTCATTCTTTCTTAAAGTGGATGTACTGACCAATTCAGTAGGTGTTTGATTACTTACTTGCTGTGATGATAAGAACCAGTCACAAAGGTTTTCTTGAGTTAACAAACAAAGAGATTATCTTTATTGTACCTAAACCGAACTAATAAAATAGTAAACAACACACCAACTTTCACTCACTCACACACACACACACACACACACACACACACTAGAGGTTTACACACACACAAATAGGTTACAGAGTGGGTAAAAGTAGATTGGTTGAGTTAGAGTCCATAAAAAGATGGAGTATGGTGATTCAGCTGGCTTCTTGCTGAATTCAGTGGTCCTGAGTGTTCTAGTTTGAAGAGGCAGACGACTGTTTCGGTTAGTCTCTTGGAGATAGTGATGCAGATGGTTTCCTCCAACAGGGTTTCAGATTGTAGCCGGAGTATGCAAAGGTGGTCAGTCAACAAGAAGTATTTGAAAGCTTTCAAGCTGGAACAGAGACAGTGATTCAAACATAGCAGTTAGCAGCATTTCTCTGTTTGTTGAAAAGAACAGGTAGTTCCTTTAAACTTCTTGGGTCTTGGTTCTTGCTGAGGAATTAGCAGACATTTCATCTCCCTCCTCACAGTACTTTGCAATGTAGGATACAGCGTAACAAACTAGGTGATCATCTTAAGCTACCATCTGTCATCCTGTTTTAAATGTTATTTAAAAATTTCTTCAAAAAAAAATATAAATTCAGATCTCCAGTCAGTGGACCAAAGAAAATTATCATTCAACAAAACACATAAGCGTAATAACTGTTAGAAGCTCTTATAATCTGTTTTTATATTTCTTCCTACTTCACTCTCATTTTATTTTTTCTCCTTTTCTCAACTTTTTAGTTGTCCTTTTCTGGTTCCTAAAACTCTCCCAATCCTCAGATTTACTACTATTCTTTCACAATATTATAAACCTCTTCTTTTAACCTTATGCTGTACTTAGCTTCTTTAGTAAGCCACAAAATGTAGGAATATGTAGTTTCCATCATAAATGTAGACATAAGAATTTATAACGGAAAGCCTTAACATAAAAATGTAGCAAAAATGTGATAACAGGGAGTAAAGTTTCGTAGACAAGAAGTTTGTGCAGATGTAATATTGTGAATGCATTATAAATTAACTGAGTATAATGTAGTGGAATTTTACTTTGCTAAGATTAGAAATGACAGGAACCTCAGTCCCCTGGTTTAATTGATTACAGTTGGGTTGGGGCTCTTCCCCAAGGCTGAAGGCCAATGGGCGGGAGATAGATTTGAGGACTTGGGCCAAGCCTCTGGAAAACATACTGAATTATTTTAAAAACATCAATACAGAAGGCAGCTACAGGGCTAACACTTCACTGGTCACTCTATTATGTCTTGTCTGAGCAAAGCCCTGAAACCAAAAGGCACTGATGTAACATGAAAATTTGCACTCACGTGCTGCATGTTTTGCCCTAAGTATTTCCTTGGGTTCAGCATCACCAGCCACTCCAGTAAGTAGACCCCATATTCCCTAAACCAAGGAGATCTTTTACCTGCCCAATACCTAGGTATTTGCCACAAGAATGTTAAACAGAGAACTCTTGTGACCATATTCCTGTTTAACTGGAATATATCATGTGCTGTGGTTGGGAGACTTTTACTCCATCAGTCCACAGTTCAAGCTATAGACAATTAGACAAATGTATTGAGTATTAAAACAGACTAAAGAACAGTACTAAAAGCAGAAAATGCTGGAAATACTCAGCAGGTCTGGCAGCATTTGTGGAGAGAAAAACATAATTAACATTTCAGGTCAATGACCTCTCATCATAATGGATGCGATGTTAATCCAAGGCACTACCTGCCCTCTTAGGTGGAAATAAAAGATCTCCTGGCACTATTTCAAGAACAGGGAGTTCTCCCGGTGTCTTGGCCAATATTCATCCATCAATCAACATCACTAAAAGTACAAATTATGTAGTCATTATATTTCTGTTTATGGGAGGTTGCTGTGCCCAAATTGGTTACTGTATTTCTTACATTAAAACAGTGACTTCAAAAGTACTTAATTAGCTGTAAAGAGCTTTGGGACATCCTGAGCTTGTAAAAGGTGCTATAAAACTTTCTGGTTTCAGAGCTCTGTTCATACAAGGCACCAGTGCCCCATAAAGTGTTGACCCTGCAGTTGACTTTTCTATTTATGTTCTTAAAAATATTAAGTATGTTTTCATTGCCCTTCCCACCCAGTGCACCCACTGAGGCTGATCTTGCCAATCTTCACTGCATCCAACTCGCCCCTGCTGAATCCATGCCAGCGGATCAGTTCTCACCACCCTCCTCTGCATCTACCACTAGAACATCTGTTCACCTGGGAACAAGGCTCTTGCTATCCATGAGCTTATTGTAAATGATTACATTTACATCATTGCCTTAATAGAAACCAGACTGAGGGATGGTGATACCTTTCCCCTAAATCAAGCCACCCCACCTGGCGATACGTTCCATCACTTGCCCTGCCTAGACCATCCTGTGGCAGTGTGGCGCTTATCGTCAAATCACACCTTGGTCTGCCTCCCTGACTCCTCTGCAACTTTATCCTCCTTGGAGCATCTTCCCTTGTTCCACTTCTCTTGCCTCTCATTCAAAATCCTTGATCTTGACTGTTTTAAAAAAAAACATCCTCACCAGCATATCTTCTTCACATTCCTCCGTCTTCCTCTGCACCGAGCGACTTTTCAGCTTCTGTCATTTCAACGTCCATCTCAATTGATCATACTATCTTTCCTCTGACTTCACTGCCCTCTATTCTTCCCTTAATCTCACCCTCCATATAAACTCCCAACCCATTTTCACGGCTGTCCCATTGGCCTTGCTATCTCGCCTGGCCTTGCTACTCCCAACCTGTCAATCACAGATAAGGCCATCTCTGATCACTTCTTGTATCATTCTCCACCCACAAACCCGTTCCCCCTCTCAACTCTACTTCCTTCTGTATCCGCCCCGGAAAAGACTTTCCTTATTCACATACAGCTGTCTAGCCTCTGGCTCTTCCATTCACCACAACATTCCTGTAGCTACTGACCTGCTCAACCACACCCTAACTTCCATCTTTGATGTCTTAGTCCCTATTGAAATCGTTTCCCCGTTTCCCCCAGTAAGGCCCTTATCTCCGCTCCCTTAAAGGAATTGGCTGACAACTGGTTTAGCCATCCTTGCTGACAGTGCTTGCTCGAGAGACACAAACATATGCTGATGGTCGTTGTTGTAGGGTATTGCCAAGCGCAGAGGCACCTGCAGTAAATATCATACTGTTGAAATGTTATTTGAGTAACCAGTAACATATAATCTTAGTGAACAGTGAGGAGGTTGCAAAGCACCATGGGGCTCAGTTAACTTGACCACATTCCACAGGAGCTGAATAATCCAATCTCAAACAAAAGCTAATTAAATGAAAAGCAGACGTCCTTGTGGAATGCTGACAAAGGTACCAGCCTGTAACGAGGTTAAGATAAGGTGGGATGCGTTCATGTGAACCAAGGATGATAGATAAGGGGGAATGGAAAACATCATGGGCTGGTCATGCAGCCCCTCTATGCCTGGTAACCGCTTCTATTAGCTCTAATAATCAATGTATATAATCTATAATCGTTGTGATTGGACCATGTCCGGCCGGGATGGGCTGAGTAACTGTTTGAAAATGTATAAGTATGGATGATTTTCCTTTGTTCAGTGGAGAGGCATCTGGACAGCCCAGTGACCTGCTCCCCGCTGGCGTAACTAAATAAACTGTTTGACATTGGAGCAGACCTGAGTGTCGAGTGATTCTTCTAGATTCATTCCCGCTAACAGTCGTCCTGCCATACAAATGGTACGTCTTTCTTTAATTGCTCTCTCTGCGATGATGCTTTGTCAGAAAAATTTAGAATGTATGGTGCCAAAAAATTGAAAAATCCAAGACATCTCTGGAGGTCTTCCTTGTCTTGTGGGGCAGGCCATATGCCTGGAGTCATGTCGGATTCCGCAACCTGAATGGATGGCGCCAAAGAAGTTGATCTGACTTGCATTCACCTGGCACTTCTTGCAGTTAAAAATGAGCCTTTCACGATGAGCCACTGCAATCAGTGAATGGAGATTTTGATCATGTTCTTTGATTTCGCTCATTACCACAATGTCATCGGCAATGCATATGCAGCCAGGCACGTTTTCTATAATTCTGTTCAAATGCTGCTGAAACATATCTTGACTGACAGACAAGCCGAAAGCTAGTCTTTGGAAGCAATGTCTTCCAAATGTTGTTCTGAAGGTGGTGACTTCTTGTGATTCCTTAGCAAGGTGTACCAATCAATATCCATGTTTAGCATCCAACTTGGAGAAGAATTTGGCTCCTGTGAATTTGGGATTCAATTCCTCTAGAGTTGGACTCTTGTGGGGACTCTATTTGAGGAGAGGTTTAGACCCCTCAGTTCTAGGCATATCCTGATTCCTCCATCCTCCTTTAGCACACACATAATTGAGCTGCACCAGTCTGTGTGATGATGCACACGATGGATGATGCTATTGCATTCCATATCCTCCATCTCGCACTTGTTTTGTATGTGCATGCTGCACTTTCTGGGGGGGTCATTTGGCAGAATTGCATCCTCTCTGGGGTGCAGTATGGCATCGCCTTTGAAATCTCTTATGGCGTGAACCTGTCCGGGAGCATTTGTTGTAGGTCGTGAACTGACTCAGTGTGGGTACCCTTGGTCTCTTCTGCTGTAATGGAAATATGAAGCCATTATAGCTGGACAACAGCACCTGCAAGCAGTAGGTGCAACCAACAGTATCGGCACGATAACCAGATCACAAAAGCAAGCAAGCTGTGTGTTAAGTGTGGTTGGTCACACTCACCACGAAGTTGTCCTGCATTTCATGACCTGTGCAAAGTGTGTGGTGCAAAAGGACACTGGGCCCGCCTATGCAAGGAATCTGGCTCCAGAAATCACAGCAGGACATAAACAGAAGACGGGCACAGCAACAGGGCAACAGCAGCAAGGAAAGCACCAGAGATCTGTGTAAACACAAGCAGATACATGAGGTCCACAGCAAAACAGACCTAATTCCAGACTCAGAGCTGTTCTCAACGAGAAGATGAGCAGGTGTTCCACATTGTGAACCTGACACACCATGTTGATGAAGTCAAACAACTGGAAACTTTCACCACGATTAACATCATGTGCCCAAAGAAAGCTGGCAAACATACACTCAAGGTTAAGATTGACACTGGATAGTCATGATGTTGAGTTCCTTACATGCTGATAGTCCTGCCACTGCTGGTCTGCTCATGTCTACTAGGTAGAATGTTTGTGATTTCCATGCTGACTTGCCATAACTGCATTGCATTGTTAATGTTCCACTGCAAGGGATGGGTGACCCATTGTATGCAGTTAACTTTGCAGTTGTGTGTTGTATCATTGATTACCAATGACTTCGGTACATATCTCTGAGGATTCAAATGGGTAGGATGTTTGCACAAGCACCTGTGTCAATCTTAACCTTGAGTGTATGTTTGCCAGCTTTCTTTGGGCACATGATGTTAATAGTGGCAAAAGCTTCCAGTTGTTTGACTTCATCAATATGGTGTGTCAGGTTCACAATGTGGAATGCCTGCTCAACTTCTCATTGAGAACTGCTCTCTAAGTCTGCAATCTGGTCTGTTTTGCTGTGGACCTCGTGCATCTGCTTGTGTTTTTGCAGATCTCTGGCGCTTTCCTTGCTGCTGTTGCTGTGCCTGTCTTCTGTTTATTTATGTCCTGCTGTGATTTCTGGAGCCAGATTTCTTGCATAGGCGGGCCTAGTGTCCTTTTACACCACACACTTTGCACAGGTCAGGAAATGCAGGACAACTTCGTTGTGAGTGTGACCAGTCACACTTAACACACAGCTTGCTTGCTTTTGTGATCTGGTTATCGTGCCGATACTGTTGGTTGCACCTACTGCTTGCAGGTGCTACAATGGCTTTGTATTCATAAGATCATAAGAACGAGGAGCAGGAGTAGGCCGTCCGGCCCCTCGTGCCTGCTCCGCCATTCAATAAGATCATGGCTGATCTTTTCGTTGTCTCAGATCCACTTACTCGCGCTCTCACTGTATCCCTTAATTCCTTTATTGTTCAAAAAGATATCTACCTTAGCTTTAAAAACGTTTACTGAAGAAGCGTCAACTACTTCACTGGGCAAGGAATTCCATAGATTAACAACCCTCTGGGTGAAGAAGTTCCTTCTTAATTCAGTTCTAAATCTGCTCCCTCTAATCTTGAGGCTATGCCCTCTTGTCCTAGCTTCACCTGCCAGTGGAAACATCCTCTCTACTTGTATCTTATCTATTCCCTTCATAATTTTATATGTTTCTATAAGATCCCCCCTCATTCTTCTGAATTCCAATGAATATAATCCCAATCTACTCAGTCTCTCCTCATAAGACAACCCCCTCAACTCCAGAATCAACCTAGTGAACCTCCTCTGCACCCTCTCCAGTGCCAGTACATCCTTTCTCAAGTAAGGAGACCAAAACTGCACACAGTACTCCAGGTGCGGCCTCACCAGTACCTTATACAGCTGCAACATAACGTCTCTGCTTTTAAACTCAACCCCTTTAGCAATGAAGGACAAAATTCCATTTGCCTTCCTAATTACTTGCTGTACCTGCAGACCAACCTTCTGCGATTCATGCACAAGGACACCCAGGTCCCTCTGCATAGCAGCATGCTGCAACTTTTTACCATTCAAGTAATAATCCTTTTTACTGTTACTCCTACCGAAATGAATGACTTCACATTTATTAACATTGTATTCCATCTGCCAGACCTTTGCCCACTCACTCAATGTATCTATGTTCCTCTGCAAAGTTTCACAGTCATCTGCACACTTTGCTCTGCCACTCATCTTCGTGTCATCTGCAAACTTTGACACCCTACACCTGGTCCCCAACTCCAAATCATCTATATAAATTGTAAATAATTGCGTTCCCAACACCGATCCCTGAGGCACACCACTAGTGACTGATTGCCAACCAGAATAGCACTCATTTATCCCCACTCTCTGCTTCCTGTTAGTCAACCAATCCTCTATCCATGCTAATACTTTACCCCTAATGCCATGCATCCTTATCTTATGCAGCAGCCTCTTGTGCGGCACCTTGTCGAAGGCCTTTTGGAAATCTAGGTACACCACATCCACTGGGTCTCCATTGTCCACCTTGCTCGTAATGTCATCATAGAATTCCAAAAGATTTGTCAAGCATGACCTGCCCTTCATGAACCCATGCTGCGTCTGCCCAACGGGACAATTTCTATCGAGATGCCCTGCTATTTCTTCCTTGATAATAGACTCAAGCATCTTCCCCACTACAGAGGTTAAGCTAACCGGTCGATAATTCCCCATCTTTTGTCTACCTCCCTTTTTAAACCGTGGCGTCACATCTGCTGTTTTCCAATCTGCTGGGACTACCCCAGAGTCCAGCGAATTTTGGAAAATTACCGCCAGTGCACCTGCTATTTCTCCCGCCATCTCTTTTAGTACCCTGGGATGCATTCCATCAGGGCCAGGAGACTTATCAATCCTTAGCTCCATTAGCTTGCCCAACACTACCTCTTCCGTAATAATGATTGTTTCCAGGTCCTCACCTACGTTCGTCTCTTTGTCAATTACTGGCATTATTAATGTCCTCCACTGTGAAGACCGATACAAAATACCTGTTCAATGCCTCGGCCATTTCATCATATCCCATAACTAAATTCCCCTTCTCATCCTCTAAAGGACCAAGGTTTACTTTAGCCACTCTTTTTCGTTTTATATATTTATAGAAACTTTTGCTATCTGTCTTTATATTCTGTGCTAGTTTTTTCTCATGTTCTATCTTACTTTTCTTTATAGCTCTTTTTGTGGCTGTCTGTTGACCTTTAAAGTTTTCCCAATCTTCTAGTTTAATGCTGTTTTTGGCCACTTTGTATGCCTTCTCTTTCAATTTGATAGCCTCCCTTATTTCCTGAGACACCCATGGCAGATTACCCCTTTTCTTCCAGTCCTTCCTTTTCACTGAAATGTACTTTTGCTGAGCACTTTGAAAAATTGCTTTGAAAGTCCTCCACTGCTCGTCAACTGTCCCACCATAAAATCTTTGTTTCCAGTCTACTTTAGCCAAGTCCTCCCTCATTCTATTGTAGTCCCCTTTGTTCAAGCGCAGGACCCTGGTATTGGATTTTATCTTCACACTCCCCATCTGTATTCTAAATTCAACCATACTGTGATCACTCCTTCCAAGAGGATCCCTAACCATGAGGTCATTAATTATTCCTGTCTCATTACACAGGACTAGATCTAGGATAGCTTGCTCCCTCGTCGGTTCCATTACATACTGTTCAAGAAAACTATCACGGATACACTCAACAAACTCCTCCTCAAGGCTACCCTGACTGAGCTGGTTCGACCAATCTACATGTAGATTAAAATCCCCCATGATAATTGCCGTACCATTTTTACAGGCATTAGTTATTTCTTTGTTTATTGCCCGCCCCAATGTGATGTTATTATTTGGTGACCTATAGACTACGCCTATCAATGACTTTTTCTTCTTAGAGTTTCTAATTTCCACCCAAATGGATTCAACCTCATTCTCCATAGAACCTATATCATCTCTCAGCACCGCCCTGATGTCGTCCTTGAATATCAGAGCTACACCACCTCCCTTACCTTCCTGTCTGTCCTTCCGAATAGTGTGGTACCCCTGGATATTTAACTCCCAGTCGTGACCAACCTGTAACCATGTCTCCGTAATGGCTACCAAATCATATTCATTCGCGATGATTTGTGCCGTTAACTCATCAACCTTGTTACGAATGCTGCGAGCATTCAGGTAAAGTGCCTTTATGCTAGCTTTCTTACCCTCATGATTTCCAACATCTCTAATAATAACTCCTGAGTTATCCTTCCTTTCTGCTTCTTTCATAGTCTGCCTTGAACTTAAACCCTCCTGCACACATGTTAACCTGCTGCTTACCTTTTTATTTACCATCATACTCCCTGTCGTTTTCCCTTTCCCTTCCCCCCGACTCACTAGTTTAAAGTCCTAGAGACCACCCTATTTATCCGTTTCGCTAGAACACTGGTTCCAGATCGGTTCAGGTGGAGACCGTCCCATCGGTACAGATCCCCCCGGTTCCAAAACTGATGCCAATGCCCCATGAAATGGAACCCCTCTTTCCCACACCACTCCCTTAGCCACATGTTTACTTTCCTAATATTCTTATCCCTAAGCCAAGTTGCACATGGCTCGGGCAGTAATCCGGAGATTATGACCCTCGAGGACCTGTTCCTTAATTTCGTTCCTAGTGCTTTATAATCCCCAAACAGGTCCTCCATCCTAGCCTTGCCTATGTTGTTAGTCCCAACGTGGACCACAACAACTGGATCCTCCCCCTCCCGCTCCAATATCCTTTCAAGCCGGTCAGAGATGTCCTGCACCCTGGCACCGGGCAGGCAACACACCATGCGGGACTCCCGATCCGGCTTGCAAAGGATACTATCTATCCCCCTAATTATAGAATCCCCTATAACTACCACTTGTCTTTTTGCTCCCCACTCTTGAATGGCCTTCTGCACCATGGTGCCATGGTCAGTTGGCTCATCCTCCCCGCAGCCCTTTTCCTCATCTACACAGGGAGCAAGTATCTCGTACCTGTTCCTGCCATCTTCCAACAGTGCATCAATGCTGTGACCTTTCTTTCTCCCCAAGAGGTCTTATGCTTCAATGAGTGTTGATACAATCACTAGCTCCATTATTCAGTCCGACAGCTGAGTTTCTGAGAAGACGCATTCATTGCCCTTACTACAGCATCTACTGATGAACTGATCTATTGATTCCTGTGGCTGTTGCCTGTAGGGCATCAATTCCAGGCAGTGAATTTGAAAATTCACTCATAATTGGAGCTGATCTAGCACTTTCCATATCTTTGTGGGGTCTTTCAGGTTCTCTTCAGATAAGCCTGAGGTATTGGTTCTATGCAATCCCTCATTTCCAACTGCTATTAATATCTTCACAGCCTGTTTCTCTGGTTCTACCATTGCTTGGTCTGTGAAGCATAACTACATTTTTTATTTGAACAGTTGGAACTCGGATAGGATATTCAAGGCTTTCCAGTTCATGCTGGGAAATTTGGTATCCATCTTCCTGCTTTTCATTTGCTTAAAACTTGCTTTATGACTTGTTCTATGACTCTGCACTGTTTCCCCTTTAAGAAACTGTATCTGTTGTTTTGACTAGCTGCTTTGATTGACAGGAGCAGGTATTTACTATTAATGTGTGTTTGTCTTGCTTCCAGCAATTAAGCCTGTTCTGTTTACACAGCTGTTCAGTAGGCAGTTCAATTGACTATTTTGCTAGGGTATTTTTATGTTCATCACGCTTGAGTGGTTTAATAGTTTTTTTAATGGTGGCTTTGTGAATGGAAGCTCTTATTCACGCTTTAGTGGTTTAATGTTTTTTAACTTTGGCTGCATGGATGACGTTCTGAAGAGATCAGGGTAAGAATAGAAAAGCAGAATACTTTTTTAAAAGTGTGAAACTTGTAAGTGTTGTTCAAAGAGACTTGGGTATGCTTGTACAAGGAATGCAGAAAGTTAACATACAGGTATAACAAGCAATTTGGAAGGCAAATTGCATGCTGGCCTTCATTACAAGGAGGTTATAATACAGGAGTAAGGAAGTGTTGCTGCAACTGTGCAGGATTTTGGTGAGACCACGTCTGGAGTGCTGTGTTCTGTTTTTGTCTCCACATTTAAGAAAGGATATACTTGTATTGGAGGCAGTGCAGCGAAGGTTCACTAGATTGGTCCCTAGGATGAGGGAGTTGTCATATGATGAGAGACTATGTAAAATTGGACTTGCATTCTCTGGAGTTTAGATGAGAGGTGATCTCATTGAAACATACAAGATTCTGAAGGGGCTGGAAAGAGTAGACACTGAGATTGTTTCTGCTAGTCGGGAATCTAAAACATGACAACACAGTCTCAGGATAAGTGGCCAATCATTCAGGACTGAGATGAGGAGAAATTACTTCACTCAAAGGGTTGTGAATCTTTGGAATTCTCTGCCCCAGAGGGTCGTAGATGCTCCATCGTTGAATACATTTAAGGCTGGGATAGACAGATTTTTAGTCTCTCAGGGAATCGAGGGATATGGTAAGCGGGTGGGAAAGTGGAGTTGAATCCTAAGATCAGCCATGATCGTATTGAATGGCGGAGCAGGCTCGATGGACCATATGGTCTACTCTTGCTCCTATTTCTTGTGTTCTTGTGTTTGTATTCCCTGAAACTTAGAAGGTTAAGTTAAAGCCTGGCTCAGGTATAAAATTAAAACTCGACCCGTCAACAGCCAACCCGAACCCGACCTGGGTCCGAGTCCTTTAATTTTTTCTCATGCCTGACCAGCCTGAAAATATCAAACATATTATGGAAACATTAAAAAAATCGTAGATTAATAAGGAAACAATACAAAACAAAACAAAACAGTCCAGTCCGACCCGACCTGAGCCAGAATGCTGGACAGAGAATATAGACCTGACCCGACCCGAATCCGACACATGTAATCGGGTTTGGTCGGGTTCGGGTCGGGTCGCCAGGCTTTGGGTTAAAGGGTGATTTGATCCAAGTTCTCGAGATATTAAGGTAAACAGATAGGTTAAATTGGGAGAAACTGTTTCCAGTAGTTGTGGAGTCTAGGACTAGGGGCATAGTCTAAAAATTGGAGCTAGACCTTTCAGGAGTGAAATTAGGAAACACTTCTTCACACAAAGGGTGGTAGAAATTTGGAACTGACTTCTGCAAACAGCAATTGATGCTAGATCAATTGTTAATTTTAAAATTAAGATTGATAGATATCTGTGATCCCAGTATATTAAGGAATATGGGACAAAGCCGGGTATATGGAGTTAGGTCATAGATCAGCCATGATCTCAATGAATGGCAGAATGTTTCTGTGTTCCAATGTTGCTTCTTTTGTGAATACCAGTACAATAGTACTTAGTCCAACTAAAACATTATATTACACTAAAGATTTAATTCAAAACTTATATTCAGAATTTCCTACCCCCCAAACTTGATTAATGATATAGTTGTTCTGGAATTTGCCATCATATAATAACAGCTTTTCTCCCGATTTGCTTTGAGATTTATTTCAGAATTAAACACACACAAAAGAATTACATTTGGACTAATTAATGAAAATGCTGTCTAAAATGTTTAATAGATTAAAGATCTTACTTTTGTTATGCAGGCTACCACCTGCGAAGAATGAGGCACACATTATTTCACCACATGAACATTACAACTTAAAATTGCTGCTGGGAAGAAAAGAGGGCCTATCACAAGGAATTGCCAGGCCCCTCACCGGAAAGACCTTTTTTGCATAGTAACAGACAGTACGTGGAATGGAAAAAGGGGACACTCCCTGCTCCAATTTAATCCACAATGGACTTTTGATTACCAGACATTGCAGCTGGAGAGGCTAGCATTCCAGGTTAACTGCTAAGCTGGCCGAATACACAAACAAACGTGGTCAGGCCAGTTCAGTCACAAGACTGACTGACTGTTGACGTTTTTTTGAATTTGAACTTGCCACAGGGAATTTGAACTCAGAAAGCTGTTTGCTCCTGGACTGAAAAGATCTCTCTCCTGTCTGCTCCCAGTTCTTTCTCACGGAACTGAAGACCCATTGAAGACACATGAACCCCAAGAGAGAAAAATCTCCTACAGTGAACAAGGTTTAAGAAGAACACTGGGCCCCAACGAAAACCAAGACTACCTATAATCAAGGACTACAGCGAGCTCAAAGCACAGTAAAGACCCATCTTCAGAGATTGCCTGAAACATTTTTACTTTATTTTTCTTCTACTCTTTTCTGTCTCCATTTGCATGTACATATCGCGTATACATGTTAACGTGGGGTGCGGCGTGTACCCATAGGCATTAACCGAATTAGAGTTTAAGTTTTAATTTTAAAAATCTCACTTTTCTTCTTTAAACTTGAGAAAACCTGGTTGTGCTTATTTCTTTGCCTTATAATTAGAAAGTGGTGAACAAGGATTCATCGAGGGGGAGCTCAAAACACAGTGTGTTTAAAATTAAACCGTGTTACAATAAGACCAGGTGACAACAGTAAAAGACCCCTAGACACCTTTCTCACCTGGTCGGAACACTTTCCAAAATGTATAGAAAGTCAAAACTATCAGGAGGACACTCTATCAAGGAATAAAACCCTAGGGTACTGGGAGAAGATCCTGGAGGCCCCCTGCCCTTTACCCATCGAACATTGACAGGATCAATGCCTGCCATGGATTTCATAGGCCTTTTTTCTAATTTTAATAAATGTTGTTATGCTGCAAAACTTAGTTTTATATCCGCGAGTTACTGATGAAAAGAAATCAAAAACTATTTCAGGCAATTTTATTTGCTCGCTGTCTAATTGACAATTTATTGGTAGCTGCTTGCTGATTTTTTTTATAATTTTAATTTTTCTACCTGTTCAGTAATACTTCAGGGAACCAGCATTATCCAATTCACAACAATCTGTTATGAATTAGATATATACTTGGAAAAGAAAAATTTGCTGGGCTATGGGGAAAGAGCAGGGTCTTTTTATTTGTTTCTGGGATGAGGGCATTGCTGGCAAGCTGGCAATTATTATTCATCCCTAATTGCTCTTGAGAAGGTGGTGGTGAGCTGCCTTCTTGCACTATTACAGTCCGTGTGGTGACGGTGCTCCCACAGTTTCTTAGGAAGGGAATTCCAGGCTTTTGACCCAGCAATGATGAAGGAACAGTTTCAAGTCATGATGGTATGTGATTTGGAGGGGAGATTTTAGGTGGTGATGTTCCCCTGTGCCTGCAGCCCTTGCTTCTCTAGGCAGTGGAGGTTGCTGGTTTGGAGGGTGTTGTCAAAGAGGCCTTAGCAAGTTGCCGCAGTGCATCATGTGGATGGTACGCACTGCAGCCACAGTGAGCCAGTGGTGGAGGGTGTGAATATTTAAGGTGGTGGGTGCCAATCAAGAAAGCTGCTATGTTTTGAGTGAGACTAATTGGGTAGCTCCTACAACGAGCTGACACAGCCATAGTGGGCTAAATGGTTTCCTTCTGTGCCATAATTCTATGATTTGTTGATTTTTCAGAAAAATGACAACAGAGCCAGTAAATTGTGTCAGGTGCATTTTTGACATCTACTTTTCATTTGCAACAGTTTCGTGTTTGATGGTTTCAAGCATGTATTTTATGTGTGCGGTGTGGATGTGTGCTGCATGCTTGACTTTTAATTACATAGATATGTTTGACAGTAAGAACTTTTTATTTAAATTACAAAATTAAAGATTTGAGAAAACAGTGTTGCGAGAGGAAGAGTTTGAAATATTCAGTATTTTTGCTAACTCCGTTTGTTTAAAAGAGATTATTATTTGTCACGCAAAATGCCTTTTTGCTATGTAGAATCTTGCCTTTTAAAAATCAGTTTAAATATTGTGCCTAGTTAAACGATGAGAATGAGAGGGTAAAGCAGTGGACGTGGTGTATATGGATTTCAGTAAGGCATTTGATAAGGTACCCCACGGTAGGCTATTGCAGAAAATACGGAAGTATGGGGTTGAAGGTGATTTAGAGCTTTGGATCAGAAACTGGCTAGCTGAAAGAAGACAGAGGGTGGTGGTTGATGGCAAATGTTCATCCTGGAGTTTAGTTACTAGTGGTGTACCGCAAGGATCTGTTTTGGGGCCACTGCTGTTTGTCATTTTTATAAATGACCTGGATGAGGGTGTAGAAGGGTGGGTTAGTAAATTTGCGGATGACACGAAGGTCGGTGGAGTTGTGGATAGTGTCGAAGGGTGTTGTAGGGTACAGAGGGACATGGATAGGCTGCAGAGCTGGGCTGAGAGATGGCAAATGGAGTTTAATGCGGAGAAGTGTGAGGTGATTCACTTTGGAAGGAGTAACAGCAATGCAGAGTACTGGGCTAATGGGAAGATTCTTGGTAGTGTAGATGAGCAGAGAGATCTTGGTGTCCAGGTACATAAATCCCTGAAAGTTGCTACCCAGGTTAATAGGGCTGTTAAGAAGGCATATGGTGTGTTAGCTTTTATTAGTAGGGGGATCGAGTTTCGGAGCCACGAGGTCATGATGCAGCTGTACAAAACTCTGGTGAGGCCGCACCTTGAGTATTGCGTGCAGTTCTGGTCACCGCATTATAGGAAGGATGTGGAGGCTTTGGAAAGGGTGCAGAGGAGGTTTACTAGGATGTTGCCTGGTATGGAGGGAAGGTCTTACGAGGAAAGGCTGAGGGACTTGGGGTTGTTTTCGTTAGAGAGAAGGAGGAGGAGAGGTGACTTAATAGAGACATACAAGATAATCAGAGGGTTAGATAGGGTGGATAGTGAGAGTCTTTTTCCTCGGATGATGATGGCAAACACGAGGGGACATAGCTTTAAGTTGAGGGGTGAAAGATATAGGACAGATGTCAGAGGTAGTTTCTTTACGCAGAGAGTAGTAGGGGCGTGGAACGTCCTGCCTGCAACAGTAGTAGACTCGCCAACTTTAAGGGCATTTAAGTGGTCATTGGATAGACATATGGATGAAAATGGAATAGTGTAGGTCAGATGGTTTCACAGGTCGGCGCAACATCGAGGGCCGAAGGGCCTGTACTGCGCTGTAATGTTCTAAAAAAAAAATGTCACTGATATACAGTTATAGCACTAGGAAACAAAACTAAAGATGCCTTCTTTCCAATTACTCTTCATCACAGTCTTACTTATCTTTATTTTGTCAGAATGATAATGATGAAGACAGAGGGTAACAGTGGATGGGTGTTTTTCTGAATGGAGGGATGTGACTAGTGGTGTTCCGCAGGGATCAGTGCTGGGACCTTTGCTGTTTGTAGTATATATAAATGATTTGGAGGAAAATGCAGCTGGTCTGATTAGTAAGTTTGCAGATGACACAAAGGTTGTTGGAGTTGTGGATAATGGTGAGGATTGTCAGAGGATACAGCAGGATATAGATCGGTTGGAGACTTGGGCGGAGAAATGGCAGATGGAGTTTAATCCGGACAAATGTGAGGTAATGCATTTTGGAAGGTCTAATGCAGGTGGGAGGTATACAGTAAATGGCAGAACCCTTAGGAATATTGACAGGCAGAGAGATCTGGGCGTACAGGTCCACAGGTCACTGAAAGTGGCAACGCAGGTGGATAAGGTAGTCAAGAAGGCATACGGCATGCTTGCCTTCATCGGTCGGGGCATAGAGTATAAAAATTGGCAAGTCATGTTGCAGCCGTACAGAACCTTAGTTATGCCACACTTTGAATATTGCGTGCAACTCTGGTCGCCACACTACCAGAAGGATGTGGAGGCTTTGGAGAGGATACAGAGGAGGTTTACCAGGATGTTGCCTGGTCTGGAGGGCATTAGCTATGAGGAGAGGTTGGAAAATCTCACTGGAATGACGGAGGTGGAGGGGCGACATGATAGAGGTTTACAAAGTTATGAGCGGCATGGACAGAGTGGATAGTCAGAAGCTTTTTCCCAGGGTGGAAGAGTCAGTTACTAGGGGACATAGGTTTAAGGTGCGAGGGGCAAAGTTTAGAGGGGATGTGCGAGGCATGTTTTGTATACAGAGGGTGGTGAGTGCCTGGAACTTGCTGCCAGGGGAGGTGGTGGAAGCAGATACGATAGCGACGTTTAAGAGACATCTTGACAAATATATGAATAGGAAGGGAATAGAGGGATACGGACCCCGGAAGTGCAGAAGGTGTTAGTTTCGGCAAGCATCAAGATCGGCGCAGGCTTGGAGGGCTGAATGGCCTGTTCCTGTGCTGTACTGTTCTTTGTTCTTTGTTCTTTGTTCTTTGACTTCAATGGCTAAACTGTAAAACAAGAAACTGATATGCTATCACTCGAAATCTATCCTTGAGTTTCTTCATAATTCTAAATCTTCTGGCATTTGTATTCCACCATTTATCCTAAGAATATTACTTTTTTTTTCATTATGCATTTTCCACTCCCTTTCTAATCATCGGGCATGAACGTAATTGAGTTATTCGGCCCAAAATCCCTTGAGCCTGGCTTTTCTGGTGGAATTAAGAACATAAGAAATAGGAGCAGGAGTAGGCCGTTCAGCCCCTCAAGCCTGCCCCGCCATTCAATAAGATCATGGCTGATCTGCCCCAGACCTGAACTCCTCTTTCGTGCCAGCTCCTCATAGCCCTCAACTCCCCGATATTTCAAAAATCTCTCTACCTCCTCTTTAAATACTTTCAGTGATCTAGCCTCCACAACTCTCTGGGGTAGAGAATTCCAGACAGTCACTACCCACTGAGAGAAGAAATTCCTTCACATCTCAGTTTTGTGGCGCAGTGGTTAGCACCGCAGCCTCACGGCTCCAGGGACCTGGGTTCAATTCTGGGTACTGCCTGTGTGGAGTTTGCAATTTCTCCCTATGACTGCGTGGGTTTTCGTTGGGTGCTCCGGTTTCCTCCCACCGCCAAAGACTTGCAGGTGATAGGTAAATTGGCCATTGTAAATTGCCCCTAGTGTAGGTAGGTGGTAGAGAATATGGGATTACTGTAGGGTTAGTATAAATGGGTGGTTGTTGGTCGGCACAGACTCGGTGGGCCGAAGGGCCTGTTTCAGTGCTGTATCTCTAAATAAATAAATAAACGAGTGTCCTATTTTTCTGTAACTATGTCCCCAGTTCGAGATTCCCCCAGTAGTGGAAACGTCTTCTTAACATCTATCCTGTCAAGCCCTCTCAGAATCTTGTACATTTCAATAAGATCACTCCTCATTCTTCTAAACTGTAATGAATAAAGGCCTAACCTGTTTAGCCGTTCTTGATGAGTCAACCCCTTCATCCCAGGAATCAGCCTAATGAATCTCTTTTGAAATGCTTCCAATGCCAGTATATCCTTTCTTAAAAACGGGGACCAGAACTGTACACAGTACTCCAGGTGCAGCCTCACCAACACCCTGTATAGTTGTAACAAGATTTCCATACTTTTAAACTTCACCCCCCCCAGCAATAAAGGCCAAAATTCCATTTGTCTTCTTAATTACTTGCTGCAAGCTAACTTTTTGTGTTTCATGCAAGAACACCCAGATCCCTCTGTGCTGCATTTTTTTTGGAGTCTCTCTCCATTTAAATAATAGTCTGCCTTTTGATTCTTCCTACCAAAGTGCATGACTTCACACTTTGTTACATTAAACTCCATCTGCCACATTTTTGCCCACTCACTCAACCTATCTATATCCCCTTGCAGATTCCTTATGTCCTCATCACAACATGCCCTCCCACCTATTTTTGTATCATCAGTAAATTTGGATATATTACACTCTGCCCCCTCCTCCAAGTCATTAATATAGATAGTAAATAATTGAGGCCCTAGGACTGATCCTTGTGGCACTCCACTAGTTATGTCTTTCCAACTTGAAAAAGACCCATTAATTCTAACTCTCCGTCTTCTGTGAGTTAACCAATCCTCAATCCATGTTAATACATTACCCCCAATACCGTGAGCTCCTATCTTGTGCAATATTCTTTTATATGGCGCCTTAGCGAATGCCTTCTGGAAATCTAAATACACTACATCTACTGGTTCCCCTTTATCAACTCTGCTTCTTATATCCTCAAAGAACTCTAGCAAATTTGTCAAACACAATTTCCCTTTCAGAAAATCATGTTGACTCTGTTTGATTTGTGTTCAGCTTTTCTAAATGTCCTGCTTTTTCTTCCTTAATAATGGACTCTAGCATTTTCCCAATGACCAATGTTAGGCTGACTGGCCTATAGTTTCCTGCTTTTGTCTCCCTCCCTTCTTGAACAGGGGTGTCACATTATCAGTTTTCCAATCCACTGGGACCCTAGCGGAATCTAGTGAGTTCTGGAATATTTCGACCAATGCCTCCACTATCTCTGCAGCCACTTCCTTTAAAACCCTTGGATGTAGGCCATCAGGTCCTGGTGACTTGTCTGCCTTTAGTCCCATTAGTTTGTCAAACACTTTGTGCCTCATGATAGAGACTGTTACAAGATCTTTCCTCCCATTAGCTCCTTGCTTATCTGATATCTGTGGGATGTTTATAGTGTCCTCCACCATGAAGACTGATGCAAATTATTGGTTTAAATTATCTGCCATTTCCCTGTTCCCCATTATCATTTCTCTAGTCACATCCTCCAAGGGTCCCACACTCACTTTAGTTGTACTTTCTTTTTATATACATGTAGAAGCTCTTGCTGCTTGTTTTTATATTTCTTGCTAATTTACTTTCATAATCAATTTTCTCCCTGTTTATTAGCCTTTTTGTCACCCGCTGCTGGTTCCTAAAAAAAAGAAAAATTTCCAATCCTCTGGCCTACCACTAGTTTTCGCCACTTTGTATGCCTTAGTTTTTGATTGGGTACTCTCCTTGACTGCCTTTGTTAACCACGGGTGGCTCATCCTTCTGGCAGAGCAAGGCTTTCAGACAGAGAACCAGACCCCACCTCTAATCCTGCTGATGGAATCATCTGCATGGTTAATACTTATAAGGGTACATCAATGATGCCCACGCTGACAGAGATCTGGAGAGGTTTAATGGCTCCATGCTGCAGTAAGGAAAGAAGAGTGGCCCAGGAACAACCCAATAAAAAAGCTCTGTGGTTTTTCTTGCCAATGCCAATGGAGCCAGTGGGGCTTCTGCTGAAGGCAGTTAATTCCTTTTGGCCTTTGCTGGTAAAGGGTTAGGGCCTTTCAAAAGGTCTCAAGTGGACTAATGCCAGCTGTCAGCCAGCACAACTTCCCCAATGGATTATAATAGTGTAGTGTGTGGAATTTCCTGAGGTAGCCTCGGAACTGACCTCCTCAACCAACATACTCCCGGGGTTGATGGGTGGGGAGGATAAAAGATGTGAACATGCTCCAACCCCTGAATTTTAAGAGGCACTATAAACGAGGTGGAATTCTGGCTGAACCAAGATCTGTGCCCCAAATTCTCTTCCATGCAAAATATTTGTAAATTTAAATATAAAATGGGAAGCAAAAACATTGATTTATGGAGGGACATAAAATAGCCTCAATAGCACAATACAGAAATAAAATAAAAAGTTGAGTTACTTAAACAAAAAATAAAAAATGGAAGATAGATTTTTCCAGCATTCTCCCAAGCATTTTAAACCTAGCAGATCAAAAGGCCACACAGCAATGGGAAAAGATCTAAATAACTAAATGCATCCAGAAGTTGGCCATAATGTCTCAAATCCAGTAACTAATCTGACAGAAAATTCAGACAGTTTTACAAAATAGACACTCCCAAAGAAAGAGCTATCAACAAAGTTGAACAATTAAAGATTTGTAAAGTGAGTGATCTGATAGATATCATCCAAAAATACCTGGGGAATTCAAAGAATTAGTGGCTAATCAGGTTAAAAGTTTCTTTGGAAACCAGATAATACTGAATGTCAGGAAGATAGTCCAAGTCATTTTAATCTTCAAGATATGAATCTGGGAATTATAGATGAGTTTTATAGACACAAATAATGGGTAAGGAAGTAGGATTTTTAAAAAGTAATCCAGGATTACGTGCTAGGATCGAAGGTAATAAATGAGCTCATGAATAGCGCTACCAACTCTGGATGGATATATTTCTGGAGATTTTATCACATGACCTGTCTCCAACTGCTCTGTCCAATATTTTTATAACTAACAAATGAAAGTGTTCAAAGAAATCAGAAAAAAACTCATCATTCTTTTTAATGCCCCTATAATTTTTCTCCTGGGTTGCTCGCTGCAGAGTCCAGGAGATTAATTTTCAATTCCTTGAGACTCCAGGGAAATCCTGGAGGGTTGATGATGTGACTCGCAATAGGGGAACTCTGCCTAACAAATCTATTGAAAGTGCTCAGGGATGTGAATTAATAAAAATTTAGTTGGTATATTTCTTGATTTTAGAAAGATATTTGGCAACACTTAGATTAGTTAATACAAAGGTGATGTGACAAATTGGATAAAACATTTATTTGAAAGCAAAATGTTGAATGAGAAGGGCTGGCTCAAGAGGTTTGGGACCTCCTTTTAAGACCAGTTTTATAAGCTCCCTGCTCATAACTTTCCCTCCGGTCAGGACTGAAGCAGTGGGCAATTATTCTAAATGTCATCCATTCACCTGGAAAGTTCTGAAATTTGCATGTAGTGTAGCATGATCCAGATGGTGCATTTTCCCATCCTATTTATTGATTCATGTATTTTCATTCAGTGGCATAACATAATACCCCAAGGCAAAAATTTCACTAATTGTATTCGGACAAGGTCCACTTAACCTCATTCATCAATATTAATGAAGACCTGTGGGATACTATTCCAGTCTTAGCTTTTAAATATCTTCCCTGTTAATTCAATTCCTCTGTCTCTGTTACATGTCCTGCTTCTTTGCATTTTCTGTTATTCTGTGTTCGCTGGTATCCTTTTCTGTTTGTATTTCTCTCTTTATTCTCTCCATTTTTTTAGTGTTTCTATCACTCTGTGTTTCTTATTGTGTTTTTCTGTTCCTTTTTTGTGTCTTTGTTCTCTATTTTCTGTGTTTCCTTTACTTTCACTGCTTTCTCCCTCTTTATGCTCCTCTGTTACTGACTACCATATGATTGTTGTTTTTCTCTCTCTCTCTCTCTCTGTCTTTCTCTGACTCTGTTGATGCTTTTGCTGTTACCCCAATGACCTCCATGCTCTCCCAATTGTATCTTTTAATTTAAGTGACCGCTTGCTGCTGCCTTTTCCTGCAGTGACCTCTCCCAATTCTACAGCCCTATCATGCACAATAGTGGATAAAATACTCACACTGATCCAATGTCTGAACCCCTTACAAAAACCTGATCATGCATTTAGATAAATTTCTCTTCTGCTTCCAAACCTCCTGAAAAGCTGTTTAATGTGCCGTTCACAACTTAAGATTGAGAAGTTAAATCAGAGTTGTATCAGACTTCTGCGGCTCAACAGTAGGGTCCCCATAAATTCCTACTTTCAATTATAAACTTCTGGGAATCAGCTACTAACAAGCTTCGTGAAGGCCAAAGTAAATGAC
Source organism: Heterodontus francisci (assembly GCF_036365525.1). Lineage (NCBI taxonomy): Eukaryota > Metazoa > Chordata > Chondrichthyes > Heterodontiformes > Heterodontidae > Heterodontus > Heterodontus francisci. The sequence goes on from NC_090384.1 coordinate 37,325,533, forward strand.
TAGGGTGGGAGTGAAAACAGCCACAATTTCATCGGAGCTGCTCCTGCTCCACAGCTGCAACTTTACTGCAAGTATGGTGGAAATCCCGTTGAGGCGAGTAAATTCCGCTGCACTTCCAACAAAGTGACACAACCTGAGCGAGAGTAGCTCAGAGGAAATTGCTGCCCATACTAACTGAGTGTTGGAGCAGGAAATAGGCCAGAAATGGCCTCAATAGAACCTTTACATTTACTTACCTATGTTGCATGGTAAACCCTGAGCACCTCATTACAATAGGTATTGGTTTCAAAGTCCTTGGACTAAGCCCTTATACCAGGAGAAAGATGTGGGAGGTCTCAGAATGAGGCTCCGGCATCATTTAACTATGACCATACCTGCTTTAAGTGGGAACTTGGATTGTCTATCCCCCACCCAGCTGGAAATATATGTCATGAATTATATGGGTGGAGATCCAATGTTATGGGTCCCTGTCCATTTCCCTTTACTGAAATGCTCCTGAGACCAGCACTAATAGAACTGTCCAAAGTGTATCTATCTTGACTCTATCTTTTCTCTGCTGGTCCAGTCTCTTCCCACCTACATCCGTGACTCTTCTGACGCCCTACGTCATTTTGACAATTTCCAGTTTCCTGGTCCCAACCACCTCCTCTTCACTATGGACGTCCAATCACTCTACACCTCCATCCCCCACCAGGATGGTTTGAGGGCTCTCCGCTTCTTCCTGGAACAGAGGCCCAACCAGTCCCCATCCACCACCACCCTCCTCCGCCTGGCTGAACTTGTTCTCACATTGAACAACTTCTCCTTCAACTCCACGCACTTCCTTCAAGTAAAAGGTGTCGCTATGGGTACCCGCATGGGTCCTAGTTATGCCTGTCTTTTTGTGGGATATGTCGAGCATTCTTTGTTCCAGTCCTACTCAGGCCCCCTCCCCCAACTCTTTTTCCGGTACATTGATGACTGTATCGGTGCCGTTTCCTGCTCCCACCCCGAACTGGAAAACTTTATCAACTTTGCTTCCAATTTCCACCCTTCTCTCACCTTCACATGGTCCATCTCTGACACTTCCCTTCCCTTCCTCGACTTCTCTGTCTCCATCTCTGGGGATAGGTTGTCTACTAATATCCATTATAAGCCCACCGACTCCCACAACTACCTCGACTACACTTCTTCACACCCTACCTCCTGTAAGGACTCCATTCCATTCTTCCAGTTTCTCTGTCTTTGACGCATCTGCTCTGATGATGCTACCTTCCTTGACGGTGCTTCTGGTATGGCCTCCTTTTTCCTCAACCAAGGATTCCCCCCCACTGTTGTTGACAGGGCCCTCAACCATGTCCGGCCCATTTCCCGTACCTCTGCCCTCAACCCTTCCCCTCCCTCCCAGAACCGTGACAGGGTTCCCCTTGTCCTCACTTTCCACCCCATCAGCCTCCATATCCAAAGGATCATCCTCCGTCATTTCCGCCACCTCCAGCGTGATGCCACTACCAAACGCATCTTCCCCTCCCTTCCCCTGTCAGCATTCCGAAGGGATCGTTCCCTCCGCGACACCCTGGTCCACTCCTCCATTACTCCCACCACCTCGTCCCCGTCCCATGACACCTTCCCCTGCAATTGCAGGAGGTGTAATACCTGCCCATTTACCTCCTCTCTCCTGACTATCCCAGGCCCCAAACACTCCTTTCAGGTGAAGCAGCAATTTACTTGTACTTCTTTCAATGTAGTATACTGTATTCGCTGCTCACAATGTGGTCTCCTCTACATTGGGGAGACCAAGCGCAGACTGGATGACCGCTTTGCGGAACACCTCCGCTCAGTCCGCAAGCAGGACCCTGAGCTTCCGGTTGCTTGCCATTTCAACACTCCCCCCTGCTCTCATGCTCACATCTCTATCCTGGGATTGTTGCAGTGTTCCAGTGAACATCAACACAAGCTCGAGGAACAGCATCTCATCTACCAATTAGGCACACTACAGCCTGCCGGACTGAACACTGAGTTCAATAATTTCAGAGCATGACAGCCCCCCCCATTTTAATTTCATTTTTAGTTGTTTTTTTTCTTTTTTCTTTTTTACATTTTTTACAACCTTTTTTTGCATTTATTTCATTTCATCTTAGTTTGTTCAGTTTGCTTACCCACTGTTTTTTTTCATGTTTGCACTTACTGCTGTTCAATATACAGTCCATTAACACCTTTTCTGTACTAATGCTTTGTCTTTCAACACACCATTAACATATTGTTTGCCTTTGCTCCATGACCTTTTGGTCAGCTATGTGGCCTTGTCCAATCTACACCTTCTCCTTTGTTATCTCTTGCCCCACCCCCATCTCACTTGCTTATAACCTGTGACATTTTTAATATTTGTCATTTCCGAAGAAGGGTCACTGACCCGAAACGTTAACTCTGCTTCTCTTTCCACAGATGCTGCCAGACCTGCTGAGTGGTTCCAGCATTTCTTGTTTTTATTGTCCAAAGTGTAAAATTGGCTCCAGTGACTTACAAGCTTAAATATAGGAAATATGATGGTAAATTTTCAACTTGATGCAGGACATAAAACAAATGTCGCAATCAGCCACCTATTACAGAAACTGCACCGTTTTCTTTCCCATTGAGATCGGTGGTCATTCGCAATCTCTAGTTTACACTTGGACAACAAGTTGAAAATATAGCCCATTGCATCTTTTGTATAAAGCACACATGGCAGATATAGGAAGCCACGCATTCTGAGGTAGGTCACGATAATATATTAATCGTGTAGCATCGATGCACATCCTGTAAGTATCATATTTGCTTTTGGGTTGTCCTTACTACCTGTTGCGAGAGCTGTACTATTTAGATGTCACACTTCAGCAAATCCTGTGACTCACTGGGACCAATGCTATGAGAGCTCTGTAATTTATTTGTGTATAATAAAGGTGGCATGGTGACTTATGTATTTTATATGGAGGATACTGTACTAAACAGTGTTCAGTAGAATGGAAAACATTATCATCTACCATCAATACATTACATATTAGGAATGCTCATATCGATCTGGAAATGTATACAGTTTTGTCATCAACTGAATAGAATAATGTAAACTTGTTATTTATTTAAAACATTTACAAAAGCAACAGAGAATTAGCAAAATTGTTTGTGAACAATAGGCATCATTGTAATTTTACACTTGCTTAACATAATGGTTAACACCTGTGCTGCACATTATTAAACTGTGGAGAATTCCTCCTCCTCCTCAATTATTTATTACTTATCCATTCAAATTTACTAAATATCAGCACTGCAACCCACAAAGCATAATGGAAATGCCAGCTGGCAAAATGATAATTCATTAATTTAACAAGGAGATTAGTGCTCATTGCTGGCAATAATTCCATTTACTAGTAATGTAGAAAATAAGAATAAAATTAAAAAAAAAACAATTGTGCATTGCATTTGAGTGATATTAAAGAAGGCCGTTCCTGAGTAATTCTGGGGCAGTGAGGCAAAAAAAGATGAAAGTTGTTATATTAGAAGTTGTTTGTAGGTTTTCATGGCGAGAGCAGTAATGTTGAGTAAGAGGATTTTACAGTTTTACACCATGTGAATTTGCTCTGAAAAGAGCTGTTGTTTCCTTCAAAAAGGTAGTTCTTAGAACTGGCAGGCCTTGACATTTTGGGCAGTATACTCTGCCTGTCATCTGGAGGAATAACTGGAACAGATAGAAACAGTATGGTTATGTGTGGAGGAGAATGGGAATGTGGGTGGGATCTTACTGCTGATGGCCATTACAGTTTCTCGTTCTTGCTGCTATTGGTCAGCTAATTGTGTTCCATGATAGGTCAGTACATGCTATTGATCTTGCTGCTGATTGATCAGCTATCGTGTTTCATGGCAATTCAATACATACTATTGTTCTTGGGGTAAAGACAAGAAATGCTGGAACCACTCAGCAGGTCTGGCAGCATCTGTGGAAAGAGAAGCAGAGTTAACGTTTCGGGTCAGTGACCCTTCTTCGGAATTGTTCTTGGGGTATGTTGGCTGCAGAGTAAGCGTAGCCAGATATCACTGATGAACTTGGGGGACAGTGTGGTGTTGATAGATCGACATAGCCTCCCTGATGCATCTTGTATGCCCATGTGCAATGGATGAGATGTGTTTGGAATTGGACCATTTGATGTGGTGGCGGTTGAGTTGAGCATGCTTCACGATAGCTGACCTGTCCCATTCATTGTGTTTGAAGCACTCTTCATGTTCCTTGACTCTAGTGTGTAGGCTGCGGCCTATTTCTCTGATGTCGACGAGTCCACTGTCGCATGGTATGCTGTAAATTCCTGGTTTGTTGTGAGATGGTTTCTCTATCTTTGGAGGGAAAGACATCCTGAAACATTAATTCTATTTTTCTCTCCACCCGCACGCTCCCTGGCTCCGTCACTGCCTGCCCGTAAAAAATTGGGGCCGTTATCTCATTTACGAGATCAGTCACATTTAAAATTAAAGAAAAAAATCTGCAATTTAAACACTTCTAAAGGTGATATGGTAACATGGCGAGCACATGATCTTCACAGTCATTATCACATTAAAATGGCTCTGATAACTAAAGAAGTGAAACTTCAAACAACAAAGATTATTCATCTGAAGACATGATTATCATACAAGTTGGTTGTATTTCCTGCTTCATCTAGATATCAGCAACTATTGCCCAGAGGTAATGCAAAATAAAGTAATGCATAATGATATTGGTATAATTGTGCAATGCACAGAATAGAGACCAAGATGTTATCGGATTGTTATTTTTAGCTACAAAAATAGGTTATCCACATAAGAACAAAGAACAGTACAGCACAGGAACAGGCCATTCGGCCCTCCAAGCCTGCGCCGATCTTGATGCCTGCCTAAACTAACACCTTCTGCACTTCCGGGGCCCATATCCCTCTATTCCCTTCCTGTTCATATATTTGTCAAGATGTCTCTTAAACGTCGCTATCGTATCTGCTTCCACCACCTCCCCTGGCAGCAAGTTCCAGGCACTCACCACCCTCTGTATAAAAGACTTGCCTCGCACATCCCCTCTAAACTTTGCCCCTCTCACCTTAAACCTATGTCCCCTAGTAACTGACTCTTCCACCCTGGGAAAAAGCTTCTGACTATCCACTCTGTCCATGCCGCTCATAACTTTGTAAACCTCTATCATGTCGCCCCTCCACCTCCGTCGTTCCAGTGAAAACAGTCCGAGTTTTTCCAACCTCTCCTCATAGCTAATGCCCTCCAGACCAGGCAACATCCTGGTAAACCTCTTCTGTACCCTCTCCAAAGCCTCCACGTCCTTCTGGTAGTGTGGCGACCAGAATTGCATGCAATATTCTAAGTGTGGCCTAACTAAAGTTCTGTACAGCTGCAACATGACTTGCCAATTTTTATACTCTATGTCCCGACCGATGAAGGCAAGCATATCGTATGCCTTCTTGACTACCTTATCCACCTGCATTGCCACTTTCAGTGACCTGTGGACCTGTACGCCCAGATCTCTCTGCCGGTCAATACTCCTAAGGGTTCTGCCATTTACTGTATACCTCCCACCTGCATTAGACCTTCCAAAATGCATTACCTCACATTTGTCTGGATTAAACTCCATCTGCCATTTCTCCGCCCAAGTCTCCAACCGATCTATATCCTGCTGTATCCTCTGACAATCCTCAAGATTATCCGCAACTCCACCAACCTTTGTGTCGTCCGCAAACGTTCTAATCAGACCAGCTACATTTTCCTCCAAATCATTTATATATACTACAAACAGCAAAGGTCCCAGCACTGATCCCTGCGGAACACCACTAGTCACATCCCTCCATTCAGAAAAGCACCCATCCACTGATACCCTCTGTCTTCTATGACAGAGCCACTTCTGTATCCATCTTGCCAGCTCCCCTCTGATCCCGTGTGACTTCACCTTTTGTACCAGTCTGCCATGCGGGACCTTGTCAAAGGCTTTACTAAAGTCCATATAGATAACATCCACTGCCCTTCCTTCATCAATCATCTTCGTCACTTCCTCAAAAAACTCAATCAAATTAGTGAGACACGACCTCCCCTTCACAAAACCATGCTGTCTCTCGCTAATAAGTTTGTTTGTTTCCAAATGGGAGTAAATCCTGTCCCAAATAATCCTCTCTAATAGTTTCCCTACCACTGACGTAAAGCTCACCGGCCTATAATTTCCTGGATTATCCTTGCCACCCTTCTTAAACAAAGGCACAACATTGGCTATTCTCCAGTCCTCTGGGACCTCACCTGTAGCCAATCAGGATGCAAAGATTTCTGTCACGGCCCCAGCAATTTCTTCCCTTGCCTCCCTCAGTATTCTAGGGTAGATCCCATCAGGCCCTGGGGACTTATCTACCTTAATGCTTTGCAAGACACCCAACACCAATACAATTAGTTTGAACCAGCCTTACAGTCCATTTCTAGCTTGTGTGTATTTCTAACTAGCCACACAGAAAATAGAGACACCAATTCGTAGAGGAACTGCAAGTGAGATGTGGATCAGACATGTGATTATGTGGTGGAAATGTGCTGTGGAGAAAATGAAGAGGAGAGCAATAGTGATGTCACCTAAACTTGAATCTCTTGGGTATGAGAGTGGGTTTAGAATTAGGATTATGCATGTTGGAGAAACATGGACTTCTGGAGCTATGGCTGTCAGTCTTGAGGGAGGGATAAGTTTGTAGGAAAGGAGGATACTGGGTTATCTTGGGGGCATATGGATTATTTAAGTTCACCTCGCAGTGCATGTGTAACTGCATTCCCCTGGTGCTTGCTTTGTTGGCATAGGGAATTGGAGGGAATCTTTCAGAGGTTTTCTTGAAATTGGCTAGAAGTTTCTTTTTTTATCTTGCTTTCTTGCCTCCACCTTCCCTAAGACTAATTAATAGTCATTGGGGAGACCACTGCATGAGGTTGGGTAGATTGTAAGGAGGTGAATGAATCTGAAAATCTTTCCTCACCTTCTTTATGAATGTTGTTACGAACAGCTGAGAAAGAGGTCTAGGGTTCCCTTTCAGCCTTCACCTGGTCTTACTATAACACGTTTTTATTTTTAAACACACTGTTTTTAGCTCACCCTTGGTGAATCCTTGTTCACCACTTTACAATTATAAGGTAAAGAAATGAGCACAAACAGGCTTTCTTAGGTTTAAAGAAGAAAAGTGAAATTTTATTAAGCTTAAACACTAATTCGGTTGACGTCTATGGATACTTGACGCACCCACGCTAGCATGCATATGCGATACACAGGCAAATAGAGACAGAAAAGAGAAGAAAAAATAAAGTGGAAAAGTTTGAGGCAATCTCTGAGGAGGGTTTTTTGTTACTGTGCTTCAAGCTCGCTGTATAGTCCTTGATTGTAGGTAGCTCTTGCTTTTCTTTGGGGCCCAGTATTCTTAAACCTTGTTCACTGTAGGAGACTTTACTCGCTTGGGGTTTATGTGTCTTCAGTGGGTTTTTGGAGTTCCATGAGAAAGAGATGGGAGCAGACAGGCATACACGAGGTCGTCTTCAGTCAGGGAGCATTCTGCTTTCTGCCAGTTCAAACACTGTCTCTACAATTTAAAACTCCGAGTTGGCCAGCAGGGTAGTCACGTGACTGTTATAACCACTTCTTCTGGCTTTGTGTATTGGGTGGGTCAGGGAATGGTCCTTTGTCTAAAAATACTGTCTGTTAATATGCAAAAATGTCTTTCCAGCCAGGGGCTTGGAAACCCCTTGTATAAGGCCTTCTCCTCTTCCCAGCAACAATTTTAAATTTAACGTCCATATAGAGAAATTAATATACCTCATTCTTGGCAGGTAGGGGCCTGCATGACACTGTTCTTATGTGTGTTATTGATATCTTAAGTGAAAATTAAATTGGGGAATGCCATAAATCAGCTGATAAATCACTAAAGATATGCTTTTTCTCGACATGTAAAGTGTCGTGCCCTATTTAAACGCAGCGAGGATCAATGATACATTTTATCATGCTATATGCAATTATATAAATGATCTCAAAATTTGTTCTGCTGCATAATAGACTTGTAAATTTGTTCCCATGTGTGGATGATGCTGACAGAACCATGTGCATTCTCTGTGTCTAGTTGTTCTGGCAATTCTTCTGTTTTGCAGCATTATTTTTTACCAGGCCACTTTGGAGGACATTATGCATCAATTGCATTGTGGAACATATACGTCAGACCAGGTAGTCATGGCAGGTTTCCTTTTTCTGAAGGACATTAATTGACTTTTACAACAATCCAGTAGCATTTGTGGTTCTTTGCTATCCCAAATTTGATTTCTCAGCTTGTCACACTGAGATTTAAATTCATATCCTCTTAGTCACTCGTCCAATGTCATCAACATTAGCCTGTTATACCCTCCTAAAAATTGCAGCCAAATCCAATTTTGATAGCTCTATGGCAAAATTTTCCAGTCCAGGATATCTTGACTGTTTTAGGGACTAAGCTGTCACAAAAAAAAGCAGTAAAGAGAATGATATCTCAGCTGTTGGAGTTGGGGGAAGAAGTGGGAGGAGAGAGGAAAAAAGTCAGCAGTATATGTGGTCTCAAATCAACCATATAGATTGAGCAGTAGAAATGGAAGAGAGAGACAGTTCTCCAGTCAACTGTAAAGATACCACAGTGCACAAGTGTCCCAGATCAAATATAAAAATGCAGCAATTCAGTTTTGCAGGTCTGCTCCAAGTACCACTTACAGATTGTGCACTGCCAACAATTGCTGTAACGTAATTTGACCCCAGGTGTACAATGTGAAAGTGGATATTGCTGATCACTGACAGCAGCTAATTTATTTCTCAATGATTCTATTTAATCTCCGAGATTCTTTCTGCAGTCAGAATCTGCTCTGAGCTCTGCACTGTCCATCTTAGTGATTGATGGCTGTAATCCCCATCTCCCCTCCCCCCGCCCCCCCCCCCCCAACCCCCTATGTAGTGCAAGTGCATGTTATGCTATGCACTGCCTCCATACTAATGATGCTTGTTCTTTTGAACACTGGTAAATAAATGTGAACTCTATACAATGAATAACCCTTATCCTACTGAGCAAACACAGCAAGTAATCCTTATTCTGCTGACGAAATGGAAGCTTCATACAATACATAATGAGAAATATTTACCCTGCCGAGCAAACAGGAGCTCAAGGCATCCTTACCCCACCAAATAAACAAAAACTCCATAGTTACACTGCAAATTATCCTGATCTTGCTGACTAAACAGCAGTTCCACAGCAAGTGATCCTTACCCTGCTGAATAATCATGAACTCTGTAAAATCACATATAAAAATCACTATTCTACCCTGGTGACTCAGACTAAATTTACATTATTTCTATCATCAGCTGTCAACCGTATGCAAAAGAATTGTTTCTTGGTGATGCATCTTGCAGGTTCACACCACCAAATTAATATGGCAGGACAATTGTAACACACTGGGTCATTCTCACTTCAGGAAGCCATTCTTCCCTTCAAGAAAAGCTAAAATAAAATGAACAGTCTGGAGTTACTGTTTTTATAAATGTAAATAAGTATATTCTAAATTCTACTGTACCACCAGTTCATAGAATGATAGAATTATACAACATAGATGGAGAACATTCCGTCTATCAAGCCTGTGCTGTCGCTACAAAATGGCTATCCAAATAATCCCACTCCCTTGCTCTAGCCCTGAAAATTTTCCCCCTTCTAGTAGTTATTCTTTTGAAGGTTATTATTAAATCTGCTTCCACCATCTTTTCGGGCACTGCATTCCACATCAGAATAATTCAGCGCATTAAATAATTCCTCTATCTTATCTCTCGTTATTTGCCAATTACCTTAAGTCTGTAACCTCTGGTTACCAACCCTTCTACCACTGGAAACAGTTTCTCCTTTACTCTATCAGAACCCTTCAGGATTTTGAACGTCTATTAAATCTCCCCTTAACCTTCTCTGCTTGGAGCAAAACAATCCCAGTTTCTCTCGTCTGTTCATGTAATTTAAGTCCCGCCACCCTGGTACCATTCTAGTAAATCTCCTTTGCAGCTTTACTAGATGACTTAACATCCTTCCTAAAGAATTGAACACAATACTGCAGCTGAGGTCCAGTTAGTGATTTATAAAGTATTGGTATAGCTTCCTTGCTTTTGTACTCTGTGCCTTTGTTTATAAAGCTAAGGATTCTATATGCTTTTTCAACAGCCTTTCTGAATTTGCCCTGTCACCTTCAAAGACTTGTGTACGTACATCTGCAGTTCTCTCTTGTTCCTGCATCCACTTTAAAATGGGACCATTTTGTTTATATTGCCTCTTTTTTTTTCTTACCAAAATGTATCACTTTACACTTTGCATTAAATTTCATCAAGCAGGTTTCTCACCATTTCACCTGTCTTTTTATGTCGTCCTTAAGTCTGTTGCTATTCTTTTCACTGTTTCCTACATTTCAGAGTTTCAAAACTCTTTCAACCCATTGATTATGTTGTCTTACATACAGTGTGCACTTTGTGTAAATGTTATGCTTACTTCCTGTAACACTTCCCCCATCATATTCTGCCAAATAATATTTGATAATACTCCTATTTTTACAAATCACCACTATGAGCAACCTTCCATGAAGCATGCATCTCCTGTATGTGTTGTATTTAATCCCTGAAACATTTTCTGTCATTCCTGTCCGTCATGCTTTAATTAATTATTTTATACTGAGCATTCCCAGCTTTACCTCCAGAATAGATGGCATTGTGATTCTGTTTTACACCGGCCGTCTGCCTCAGATGTAGAAATACAAAACTTCATACTCAATGCTGCCTCTGTCCTTTGCCCACTTTCCCACCGCAACCTCAAGCTCTGACCCTAATACTATACCCCAATCTCCCCATCATCTCAAACAGCAAACGTTGCCCTGTCCCCTCTCTGTTAACCTATCTTGACCAATGCTGAAATAGCATATTTTATGCCTTAGACTCTAGCCCAGTTTTCCCAATCATCACAAGCCCATCCAATCCTCCCACGTTACATAACAATCCCAAATACAAGAACCCCCATTGCAGCTCTTCCCCACTGTTTCACCCTCCACACTCCATGACCTCCACTCTCAATGCTCACAAGCCCTGGTCTGCTCAGCATCCTCCCGCTCCAGAACCCCTTCCCCATTTCTCCCACATTCCAACTCCTCAATCTGTTACACCTCCCAAACCAGACCACCTTCCTGCCAGTGCTTGCACACTCTAGCATCACACTCCCAACATCACGAAACAATGTAGCTCCTCACCCCACCGTACTGCTACCTGTAACCAAGCTTGAATACCATCAAGCTAGGACATCTTCCCTAACTCCTTCCTCTATAGCCTGTTAAAGTAAAAGATAAGGGCGCATAGAATAATAATCATGGCCACTGACATACCATTTTCACACAAGTATTGACATAATTGTGGAATCTATAGCTAAAAATACTACAACAGTTCAGTGTTCACTTAGTCAACCAACATAGTCAACCTTCATAATACAGTGCACATTACAGGGAATAAAACAATGTTCTTCCTACTCACAATAAGCAATTACAACAAACAGCAATTGCAACACCACAATGATTTGTATTTATATAGCATATTTCAATATAGGAAAATGTCCCAAGGTGCTTCATAGAGGCATAAGCAGGTAAACAAATTGTGTTATGAACCTGCAGTGGGTAAGGGAATCATTATTTTTCAGGAGCAAATGAGAGAACACTTACTTCACTTTCTCGGCACAGATCTCTTTCCACACTCTTTCAGTGGAGATGCATGTATTACTTGCAAGTCCCCACATCCCAGCAAGTCCTGTGATGAACCATGAGCAATGACACAAGAGATCTGTTTAAATAAAAAGAGAAGGCAAGTGTAGCGGGGACAACTTTCAATTCCAGATACTTCTGCTTTTAAGTAAAGTTTTAAAAAAATGTTGTAGTGGTTGAGAGTGAAAACTTTAAAGAGTAGGATTCTTTGGGGAAGGGAAAAATAACTAGCCTTTCAAGTATTTCCTTAGACTATCACATTGTCTTTTCTTTTAAAGAGGTCCAGTAGAATTTAAAGCTTTTTACATGTGTAAGTTACACTTTAGATGGAGCGCCATAGTAATAGGATGCTTCATTCAGCTATATAACGAGCCACAGTCCACAAGGCAAAAAATCCTGCATTGTCATAATTTGTTGCCAAATTAGCATAAGTATAATCTGCAGTGCTTCACTAGGGCTGTTGGAAGACCAAGATTATCTTAGGTCTCCATATGATATAAAGGATATAGAGGCAATGGGGAAGGTGCAAAAAAGGTTTATAAGGATGATACCAGAACTGAGAGGTTATAACTATTAGGAAAGACTGAACAGGCTGGGACTGGTTTCTTTAGGAAAAAAAAGGCTGTGGTGGGTGACCTCATGGAGATCTTTAAAATCATGAAGGGGTTTAATAGTGTAGAACTATCAGCCATAGATTTAAAGACTGAGCCAATGAGGAAGATAAACCCTTACTTGTCTATAATGCTGCATCTTAAAGAGTGCGAGGTTTGAGAATTTTGTGGCGATGCAAACCAACCCAAGATAGGGTGCCCTGTTTTCTGTGGATAGTCCAGTAGTGGGAAAATAATGACCCCCGAATGAATACTCTATTAACGGCCACGCTAGTTCAAATCAGGAGTCACATGAACCCAAGCTGCCCTGTGATCAGTCAAAAAAGTGGGTGGGGCTCTGTGGCAGGGTAGGTCCCAATTGGTGGGAGGGTTGTCAATTTCCTGCTTTCAACCAGTAGACGAGGTGGAGTCACTGAGGGATTTTAATTTAGGCAGAAATTGCACTCTGTGTCTGCAGTGTGCATGATCCACACCCCCAAACCCCTAACGAATCTTTGGATTGTCCCTGTGAAATTCGCCTGAAGAGAAAATAGCCCAAAGCCTTAAATATCAGAGTAACTGGATTAACCAGCAGCGCAACAGGGTTGTGTGGATGTCTCGGGTGCTGGATCAGTGCGTGCTCAGTCATCTCAGATGGTGTGGCATGTGTCATGCTGTGTATCCCCACCCATTCCCATTCTGTTTAGAAAGTATAGTTGCACGAGACAAAGAGACGTTGAGAGAATTAGAGGCATAGAATTACTGAGAATTTTCTGCACAGAAACACCATGCTGGTGTTTATACTCTATTTGAACCTCCTCCCACCCTTCTTCATCTAACCCTATCAACATATTCTTCTATTCTTTTCTCCCTCATTTACTTAGCTAGCTTTCCCCTAAATTTATCTATGTCATGAAGTGGCATTACTTGTGGTGTGATAGTGTTGTGAGTAACATTGGTCCCAGAATATTTCAGAACAGAAGCAGTGCAACATCTATAAATTTTTCTTGATCAGAACACTTGGAGACAGCAAAGTGAGGCTGCAGTAATTCTACCTCAACGAAGCACATTCTGTAGCTCTGGAGGCAACATGGGACAGTTGGAGCACGGCATTGACCAGGGCGTGCAGATTCTGGCCAATGCCTTGCCTCAGGGCTGGACAGGTTTAAGAGCTGCTGGTAGATCAGCCACACAACTGATCATTGAGGCTATGCATCCAGAGTCCAGTGGAACAATACCAGCTGAAATCCTTGTGTCTGATGTACTGCTATCTGTCAGGACTGCAATACTCTTGCAGTCTCCCCCAGAGCATGATGACTGCAGATGGTGGCAGGCGAGACACGGCTGCCCGTCAGCTTCCCCTAGAGGTGCATCCAGCAGCTGATCACTGAGAGGTGCCAGCTGCCTTGAGTTGAAGGCCACCTAAGTCTCATGACACTTCTGTATAGCTAGTGGAGCATCCCATCCTCCTGCCAGCCTGGCCCTGAGGTGGCATTTAGTGGCACAGATGAGCGGGTAGAAAGTGTTGCTTGATGAGCAAGGAGAATTGAGGTGTAAATACAGAGTACACTGTTTACTAAGTTTGAAATGGAAAATGTATTTTAATACTTTGTTCATAGATGTTAAAGTAACTTTGAAAGGGAGCATTCAGCTCATGTGAAAATTAATACTCAGGGATGATTACTGGCACAGTCCTGTAAGAACATCTTGGGCTGCTCAGCAAACATGTGCTATGGCTGATAGTGTTTGCAAGGAAGATAATTTTCTTGGCAACTGACACAGAAGGAGGTGACAGTGCTTTTTACTGCTGTCAACAATCAGTGCTTGAATACCTCCTGTAAAGTCTGATTTCAGATGGTGCCTGCAAGCAGCCAGGGCTGATCCCTCCAAATGTTTGTCTTCCCAGATTGCTGAGGCCTGCAGCTCCCTCTCCTCGGGCAGCACTGCATTGATGGCCTTGCTGCAGTGCAAAGTTATGTGCAGTTCAGCATGCTATGGCTAACTTTGTATCCCAGGCATTGAAATCTGCTCTACACCAGCCCACCAGCATTGTTGCTGCAAAGGCCTGGTTGGCCTCTGCTTACATTCTCAGTTCTGGCACAATGGAGTCATGATCCACAGCTGTTAGGATTAAGAGTGGGTGTAGAGTGATTCAAAATGAAAGCATCATGGCAGCTGCTGGCATATCCAGGATCCTTTCATTGGAAATGCATGCAACATTCAGTGAATATAATCCCTTCTTGTTCATGAATGTCAGGGGATATTGTTTTTTCATTTTCAGTGGCATGGATATGCCATCAATGGCACCCTGAGGAACCATCAATGTGGTAGAACTCCTGGTTCTCTCCCTCTCTTGCCTGGGTTGCGGAAAGGGATCATGTGAGAAGAGATGTGGTGCATCAAAGAGAAACATTGAAGTGATAGAGCAGGGTAGCGATTTGGGTAATGATAACCAGAGTGTGGCAGGAAGGGATAGTGTGTGCAAACGTAAAACTGCGGCAGAAAATAAGGCCAAAGATTGCAGAAATGGTAAAAAGACAGAGTTAAAGGCTTTATATCCGGATGCGTACAGCATTCATAACAAAATGGATGAATTGTTTGCACCGATGAATTGTTAGAAATAAATATGTATGACCTGATAGCCATTACAGAGACCTGGCTACAAGGTGACCAAGGCTGGTACCTGAATATTGAAGGGTTTTCAACATTTCAAAAAGACAGGATGCTGGGAAAAGGTGGTGGGGTAGCCTTGTTAATTAAGGATGTCATTAGTGCAGTAGCGCAACATGACCTTAGCTTGGAAGAGCAAGATGTAGAACCATAAAATAAAAGCAAAATACTGCGGATGCTGGAAATCTGAAATAAAAACAAGAAATGTAGAACCAGTTTGAGTAGAGATAAGAAATAAGAGGTCACTTGGAGTAGTTTATAGGCCCCTAACAGTTGCTACACTGTAGGACAGTATACAGGAAGAAATAAATGGAGCGTGTAAGAAAAGTACCGCACTAGTCATGGATGATTTTAATCTGCATGTCGATTGGGTGATCAGATTGGCAAAGATAGCCTGGAAAATGAGTTCATAGACTGTATTCAGGACAGTTTCTTACAGCAGTATGTTCTAGAGCCAACTAGGGACCAGGCTATTCCAGACCTGGTAATGTGCAATGATACAGGATTAATCAATAACCTCATGGCAAAGGAGGGTGGTGAGTGCCTGGAACTTGCTGCCGGGGGAGGTGGTGGAAGCAGGTACGATAGCGATGTTTAAGAGGCATCTTGACAAATACATGAATAGGATGGGAATAGAGGGATACGGTCCCCGGAAGTGCAGAAGGTTTTAGTTTAGGCAGGCATCAAGATCGGCGCAGGCTTGGAGGGCCGAATGGCCTGTTCCTGTGCTGTACTGTTCTTTGTTCTTTGAGCCTCTAGGCAAGAGTAATCATAACATGATAGAATTTTATGTTCAGTTTGAAAGGTAGAAGTGTGGGTCTAAGACAAATGTTTTAAACCTAAATGAAGGTAATTACAAGGGTATGAAGGCAGAACTAGCTAATGTGAACTGGGAAACTAGGTTAAAATGTAGGACAGTAGTGATGCATTAGCAGACTTTTAAGGAGATACTTAAAACTCTCAGCAAAGATTTATCCCAGTGAGAGAGAAAGATTCTTTGAGAAGGATGCATCATCTGTGGCTAAATATGGAAGTTAAGGATAGTATCAAATTAAAAGAAACACCGTACAAATCTGCAAAGATTAGTGGTAGGTCAGAAGAGTGGACAGATTTTACGAACCAGCAAAGAATGATGAAAAAATAATTAAGAGGGAGAAAAATAGAGTAGGGAAGAAAACTATCTAGTAATATAAAAATAGATAGTAAGAGTTTCTACAAGTATTTAAATAGTAAAAGAGTAACTAAGTCTAGTGTTGGTCCTCTAGAGAGTGAGTATGGGGAATTGATAATGGAAACAAGGAAATGGCGGAGGTGTTGAACAGGTATTTTCTGTCTGTTTTCACTGTAGAAGACTTAGAAAACCTTGCAAAGATACTTGAAAATCAAGAGATGAAAAGGAGGGAGGAAATTAAAACAATCACCATCACCAGGGAAAAGGTGCTGGGAAAACTGTTAGACCTAAAGGCTGACAAGTCCCCAGGACCTGATGGTCTGCATCCTAGGCTGCAGAGATAGTAGAGGCTTTGCTTATAATCTTCCAAAATTCCTTAGATTCTGGAAGGGTCCCAGCAGATTGGAAAATAGCAAATGTAACACCTTTATTCAAAAAAGGAAGGAGACAGAAAGCAGGAAACAATAGGCCAGTTAACCTAACATCTGTCATAGGGAAATTACTAGAATCCATTATTAAGGAGTTTACAGCAGGATACTTAGAAAATCATAATGGGATCAGACAGAGCCAACACGGTTTTGTGAAAGGGAAATCGTGTTCAACTAATTTATTAGAGTTCTTTGAGGAAGTAACAAGGTGGATAAAGGGGAACCTGTGGATGTGGTGTACTTGGATTTCCAAAAGGCAATTGATAAGGTGCCACATCAAAGGTTACTACACAAGATAAGAGCACATGGTGGAGGGGAAAAAATTAGCATGGACAAAGGACTGGTTAGCTAACAGGAAGCAAAGAGTAGGGATAAATGGGTCTTTTTTGGGTTGGCAAGCTGTAACTCGTGCAGTGCCACAGGGATCAGTGCTGAGGCCTCAACTATTTACAATTTCTATCAATGACTTTGATGAAGGGACTGAATGTTTGGAAGCTAAATTTGTTGATGACAAGAAGATAGGAAGGAAAGTAAGTTGTCAAGAGGAGGTAAAGAGTCTACAAAAGGATATAGATAGGCTAAGTGAGTGGGCAAAAATTTGGCAGATGGAGTATAATGTGGGAAAATGAGAACTTGTCCACTTGGACAGGAAGATTAGAAAAGCTGTATACTATTATCTGGGTGTTTTGGTACATGAATCACAAAAAGTTAGTATGTAGATATAGCAAGTGATTAGGAAAGCAAATGGAATGTTGGCATTTATTGCAAGGGGAATAGAGTATAAAAATAGGGAAGTTTTACTGCAGCTGTACAGGACCTTGGTGAGACCACATCTGCAGTATCGTGTACAGTCTTGGTCTCCTTATTTGAAAAAGGATACAATTATATTGGAAGCAGTTCAGAGAAGGTTCACTTGACTAATTCTGGGGATGGAGGGCTTATCTTATGAAGAAAGATTGAACAGGTTGGGCCTATACCCATTGGAGTTTAGAAGAATGAGAGGTGATCTTATTGAAATATACAAGATCCTGAGTGGATTTGATAGAGTGGATACTGGGACGATGTTTCCTCTTGTGGGGGAGACTAGAACTAGTGGACACAGTTTCAAAATAAGGGGTCTCCCTTTTAAGACAGAGATGAGGAGAATTTCTTTTTCTCAGAGGGTTGTTAGTCTGTGGAATTCTCTACCCAGCAAGCAGTGGAGGCTGGGTCATTGAATTTATTCAAGGATAAGTTAGAAAGATTTTTGATTGACAAGGGAGTCAAGGGTTATGGGGGGCAGACAGGAAACCGGAGTTCAGCCAAGATCTTATCAAATGGCGAAGCAGACTCGAAGGGCCGAATGGCCTACTCCTGCTCTTAAGTCCTATGTCCCTATGGGTGTGATACCAAAGTAGATGATATCAGCAGCTCTGCTGAAGAGCACTTTACATGACCGGTTGAATGGCTGTCATGATTGCCTGAGTCTGATAAAGCACAAATCCTCTGTAGCACCTTGAAAGAATCCAGTAGCACAAAGTTAGGACAGTGGTTATTCTTATTGTGACAAACAGAAAGAAATAGGCTTAAGATCTTCACAGAGTGTCATAGAGATGTGTAAAGGCAACCTTGGGCAATTGCAGCCTTCAAGCAAAGAGATTCTCGAAGGATCTGTGGTGCCCATCAACATGCAGTCGAGGTGGCACCTGATAGGCTGTTGTTTTCTGTCATTTTTCCTTATTCTCCTCAGATCCACATGCTGGTGTAGCTTCTCCACCTCCATAACAATGGCAAAGAAAGGGACACTTAAGGGGAATTCCACCCCTGCTCCAAAGTTGTCCCATGTATGTGAGAGGCTGGGAGAGTGGAGGGTGGAAAAATGTAGGTGAGATTGTGGAGGAAGGGAGGGTGGTGGTGGGGTGAATTGCAAGTGTCAGTGAGAAAAGCTGTGGGGATAAAAAGGTTAAAAAATATTTGTGAAGCCAGAAATCAGGAAAGTAAGTAAGCTCAGGGCTCAAAAACTCCTTGCTGCTGCTTGTATCAGGTGACTGGGGGAGCAGCTGTGCCTTATTTCTATGAGTCTGATTTACTCAGAGTGCAGTGATGCCAGTAAAACAGGAAAGTCTCACGCAGAGCACTATCAGGCAATTGGCACCTTTTATACAAATGAGCTGTGGGCAGATTCTCAAAGCTGCCAAAAAGATTAAGGAAATTTGAGTCTAGTGCAAAAACAACCAAATGCATTTTCTGTTGACCTTTCTGCCATGACAACAGCCTAACTGCAGCGTTGCTGTCAAAAGATTGTGAAGAATGTTTCCCCCATGTGTTCAATACTATCCATTTAGCTCCAAGCACAATCTTCCTTATTTATAGAGTCCAGTCCCTAGATTTTGTTTTGCACTATTGTATTATCAGTAACAAGACCTAGAAAATCACTCCCCCCCAAAAGTATTGCCCTCAACCTGTCAATTCCATGCAAAAAGGTCAGAAGATGGCAGGTGTGGAAGATTGAATGGTCTCACGGGGCAATCTGGACAGTGGAGGAGATTGTGTGCTTCTGTGATTGAAGTCTAAGTGCACCGTTGGACTAAAGTAAGCTAGCTGTGCCCTGTGTGTTCCACAGCCGTCCTGAGAGTGCTTGAGGAAAAGTAGAAGGAAAAAGGATGCTTCATTCCCAACCAATGGCAATCCTCACAGTGACGAGAAGAATTTTCAAAAGATGTACAGTAACAAACCATTTCAATACTGTTACAAAAGCAAAATACTGAGGATTCTAGAAATCTGGAATAAAAACAGAAAATGCTGGCAATACTCAGCAGGTCTGGCAGAGTCTGTGGAGAAAAACAGATTCAGGTTGAAGACCTTTCATGATAACTGGAAAAAGTTAGAGCTGTAACAGGTTTTAAGCAAGTACAGAGGCAGGGAAAGCGGGGAGGGGCAAGAGCAAAAGGGAAGATCTGTGATAGATTGGAAAGCAAGATTGATCAAATGACAAAAAGGAGGACGGTGCAGGACAAAAGGGTATGTTAATGGGACAAGTAAAGAAACAAAAGATGGTTCCAAGAGGAGGTGTAAATAACTATAGCAGAATCATTACTAATCGCTGCCATCCAAAAAATTGGGAATGGTGGTTATGATCTGAAATTGTTAACCTCAATGTTGAGTAAATGTAAAGTGCCGAATCAAAAGATGAGGTGCTGCTCCTTGAGTTTACATTGAGCTTCATTGGAACAGTGTAGGAGGCTGAGGAAAAAGAGGTGAGAGTGGGGTGGAGAATTAAATGACAGGTGACCAGAAGCTCAAGGTTACGCTTCAGGGCTGAACGGAGATGTTCCACAAAATGATTATCACCAAATCTGTGTTTGGCTCTCCAATGGAGAGCAGACCACATTGTGAGCAGCAAATACAGTATACTTAAGAAAGAAGTATAAGTAAATCACTGTTTCACCTGGAAGGCATGCTTGGGGCCTTGGACGGTGAGAAGGAAGAGATAAAAGGGCAGGTGTTGCATCTCCAGCACTTGCATGGTAAGGTGCCATGGTAAGAGGAGAGGTGTTGGGGGTGACTGAGGAGTGGATCAGTGTGTCACAGAGGGAATGGTCCCTCCGAAATGCTGAAAACTGAGCAGAGGGAAGATGTGTTTGGTGGTGGTGGAAATGGTGGAGGATGATTCATTGAATGTGGAGGCTGGTTGATTGGAAGGTGAGAGCAGGGCGAGCTCTATCATGATTCTGAGAGAGAGGGGAAGAGGTAAGAACGGAAGTGTGGAAAAATGGGTGAATATAGTCGAGGGCCCTCTCAACCACAGTACAGGGGAATCTTCGGTTGAGGAAAAAGGAAGACATATTGGAACAGATCTGGTGGAATTGGAGAAACTTGGAGAATGGAATGAAATGCTGTTCTGCATTTGATTTCCTGTCATACACCAGAGCTGAGATTTCCCACCTTACAGAGCACCACTGAGTTTATCAGCCAGGAGAAGTCCCATTGTTCAACTGACATGACGACAATTAGTAAAATGGCTCGATTGACACTCCTGCTGTATTGCATGGCTCCCTGATATTCAACTAGTATTGCTGTGGTCTGGTTGGTTTGGTTCAAAATGACCAGACTAAACTGAACACAGCTTCAAGATTGGAAGAGTTTAATATAAAAATTCCACTTGTACCAGAACAGCCTTTAATGCTGTTTCAGTGACAGCTGAGTTTTGTCTTACTGTGGGTGCCTAGGATATAGATTTATACTCTCATCCTTCCAGATACTAGACCTTACATTTTAATAAGTTTCTTTCTGGTTGCAGTAATGTAATGTTAATTTCCTGAGTTGAATTCAATTTACTTTCTCCTCTCAATCTAATTTAATCTGTTTTTTCAATGAGTCACTATCATTTTGCAACCAATCAGGGATGTTCTTAGTTTGGCACAGAGGCACCTGATCAATGAACTCGAGATATATAATCAATGATTTTATTTTGCCATCTCAGCCAAAATAACTTTAATCATTTTAACTTCATTGAGATTGTATGTAGGCGACGGCAGTCTCGACTCTCGGCTGAAGAGCTGGCAAGAGCCCCGCGTCACCTCCTTTGAGGAAGGCCTGCTGCATCACATGCCAATTAGGCATTTATGTGGACAGCAGAAGGCCTTCCCAAGGATAAAGGACCCCTGCGATGGAAGGCCTGCCTACTGAGAGCTGCCAGCCAATCAGTGGCTAGCAGCTCTCTTACTGAACAGCGCCACTGTCAACTTAAACACAATCTATTTCCTTCATCATCTGATGAACCTCAATCAGATCATCCCTAAATTTACACTTTTCCAAAGTGTAGAGTCCAACCTCTTTTAGTCCATCTTGATAACTAAGATACTTAAAAAGTGAAATTAGTCTAGTGGCCCCCTTCTGCACCCTTTCCAAAGCTGTAAAATCACCCACGATGTGAGGAGACCAGAACTGGACACAGTATTCCAAGTGCTGGCACAAGAGCCAAAACAAAGCCTTGTCTTATAATCAATTGTTCTGTGAGTGCACCCAACACCTTATTTGTTCCAGCTATCACTTCATGGCATTGCTTATGAACCTTTACAGATGTATGCACCAGAATGCCTAGATTGCTTTTTTTTTCTCCATCGTCTTTAATGTTTTTCCCTGAAGGGTGTATGAATGTTGAGCATTTACCCTCCCCACATACGTAACACAGTATTTTTCCAAATTAAACATGAATTGCCAGTCGTGAGGCCAAACCTCCAACACATCAAGATCCACCTGAAGCAGTAGATCATTGGCTACAGTCCTAACACACACACAGATCTTTGTATCATCTGCAAATTTGCAGATTATGCCCCTAACATCTATATCCAGATCATTAATAAAAATAGTAAAGAGCAGTGGTCCTAACATCAATCCCTGCATGGCCCCACTGCTGCCTGGTCTCCAATTAGACCCAAATCTATCTATAGATACTTTCTGCCTACAGCCTTCCAGCCAGTTCTCAATCCAGCACAATATAGTATCAGTGCCATAGGCTTTAATCTTGTAGAGAAGTGTCTTGTGCTGTACCTTGATCAAAAGCTTTTTGGAAGTCTAGCTAAGCAGTGTCTCCTGGGCTTCCTTCACCCAGCATTGTGGTGACTTCCTGAAAAAATATAATCAAAGTTGTAAAACATGATCTTTTTATGAAGCATGTTGGTTGGCCCAAATATATTCATCTCTCACCAAGCAATCATGTATTGCATCCCTAATGATTCCCTGCAGCCTGTTTTCTATTACTGACATCAAACTTTTGGGTCTAGAGTTACGTGTGTCTGTTTTGTGACCTTCTTTAAAGATGAGCATTCCAGTCTACAAGAACCATCCTAGAGTGCAGTGAATTATTAAAAATATGGGCAGAGGGCTTAGACATCATGGGCTGAATTTTACTCAGCCCCAGTGGGTCGGATGATGGCATGGGGACGGCGTAAAATCAAACGGGAGGCTCTGGGAGGCCTCCCCCCCCACCCCCCCCCCCCCCCCCCCCCCACCACTCCCACCTCCAGTCAACTTTACGGCGGTCGGGCGGGGGAGGCATCACCCCCCCCCCCCCCCCAAGGCCAATCAAAGCCCTTAAGTGGCCACTTAAGGGCCCTCGCCCACCTCCATGGGTATTTTACCCATAGCAAGTGGGCGTGCTGGGGACGTGAAAAGCTGCCCAGCGATAGCCACCCCTGGGACCCAAGATGCCCCCTCCCCCCAACTGACCACTCCAGCCTCTCCAGGGCACGACTGCTCTCCCTGGTGAGGCATGCCCAACTTACCTTCCTTCCTGGCTGCAGTCCCAACAGTGGCCACCGCTCCCGGTGGCGCTGCTGGGTCTAAGAGCTGCCAGCCAGCTGATTGGTCGGCGGCTCACTGAGCCGGGACAATTAAAGCCCGGGGACCCATAAAATGCGGGACGGATCCCCGGATTAGATGGACACAGGTTCGCCACTGCCATCGGCGGCAAATTTCTGTCCTCCTAAGGTAAATTCCGGCCCCATATGTCCCATCTCTCTAAGCTCCCTCCCAAGGGTATTATCTGGCCAGACTACTCAATGTATATTCAGGCTCTTAATTCGAGAATATGTTCTTCTGTGTTAATATTAGTTTTATTATTTACATCATGGTTAATTTCTACCAGTCAAGCATTATCTTCAAGAAGGAAGACTGCTGCAAAGTATTCATTTAATATTTCTGCAATACCTAGTGAGTAATTTTTAATCTGTCCTTAAGCATTCTTCATTGGCCGTACAGTCTTTAACGGTTTTCTGACTCTACGCAAAACTGAAAAAGCTTTTCCCATTACTTCCACAATTGTCTACTGCCATCTTTTTCAGTTATCCTTTTAGCTGATCTAGCAGCCTTGGTTCTCAAATGCTGGTCTTCACAACAACAACAACTTGCATTTATATAGTGCATTTAACATAGTAAAATGTCCCAAGGTGCTTAACCACAGCGATATCAATAAAAACACCAAGCTACAGAAGGACATAACAGGACAGATGATCAAAGGTTGATCAAAGAAGTAGGTTTTAAGGAGCATCTTAAAAGAAGAGTGGGAGTGAAGAGGCAGAGAGATTTAGGGATGGAATTCCAGAGCTTGGAGCCAAGGCAGTTGAAAGCACGTCTTTCGATTGTGGAGCGATTACTACCGGGGATGCTCAAGAAGTTGATATTGGGAACAGGGCAGATAGCTTGCAGGACTGGAGAAGGCTACATAGATAAGATGGGGGAGGGCATGGAGGGATTTGAAAACAAGGGGATGAATTTTCCTGGCCCATTGGAGGCGGGCCAGGAGGGGTCGGAATATCAGGAAGAAAGGCAGCCGGATGGAAGTCCAAAATCTTGATGTCAGAGCCAAATATTCAGAAGTGATGAGCACCTAACGCCAGCGGTGCTGAAGGTCACTATGGTGCTGAATTCTATGCCTCAGGATCATTCCAAGGATCCATTGGAAATGTTTAGGATCTCCCAGTCTGTTGCTCATCTCTGCATCAATAGTCACCAATGCCGTCTTCAAGAGGGCTAGACAGTACATATGCTTTCGTACTGATCTGGACAGGCAGGCTGAAAGGGCTATAGAATTTGGGGCCATTGCTGGATTGCTCTAGGTGCATGTGGCCATCAAGGCTCCCACAGACTACCCTGCAGCCTTCATCAACAGGAAGGGCTTCCACTCGCTCAATGTACAACTGGTCTGCAACCACCACAAGCGCTTCCTGCAAGTGTGTGCATGGTTCCCGGGAAGCAGCCATGATGCCTATGTACTAAGACAGTCCCAGGTGCCAGACCTTTTCAGGCCCCCTGTATGCCTTCAAGGATGGATACTGGGTGACAAAAGCTTTCAACTGAAGACCTGGCTACCGAGACCTGTGAGGGACCCTAGCACCGATGCAGAGGAGCAATACAACACCTGCCACGGCACAACTTGAGCAACCATCGAGCAGGCCATAGGGCTTCTGAAGATGTGATTCAGATGCCTAGATAAATGTGGTGAAGCCCTTTTAGTATGCCCCTGCAAGGATCATGCAAATCATGGTGGTTTGCTGCACTCTGCACAACCTGACGCTCCAAAGGGGAGAGCATTTGAACAATGAGGATAACATTGAGTGCGATGCCTCCTCCGATGATGGGGAGATGGAGGAAGATGATTACCAGGTACCAGATGATGCAAAGCCCCAGGAGTCACAGACAAGGTGCCGTGAGATAAGTGCAAGAAACGCTCGTGATGCGTTAATACAGGGACGGTTCACATGATCCTTGGTGACAGATCCATGCAATTCAATAAAGCTCAGCACTGTTCAGCCCTATTGCTGCCTCCTTCATTGACTTTGCCATTTACCTGCACCCAGTGAGACATCACACTGTTGCCTGGGGAGTGCCTGGACCTCACGCTGTGTGCTCCCACTCATCAAGCCCTTTAACAAAGCCAGGGTACTACTCAAGTCCCTGCAGCCCACAAGAAATGCAAGACGACCTCGAGCCTTGCCACATCAGACATTTAATGGCAGAAACAAGGCTGAATGTTTCCAAAAAAAAGTAACCCCTGAATCCCAAGTGCAGCTCAGTGCTCTTAAATCTCTTCTGTGTGCTCTTACATGGTGCTCCCCCTGCACTGTCAGCTGAGGTGGAGACAGGCTGCTGAACTTGCTGCCTAGTGGCTTGGGATGACCTTGGCCCTTGTCCTCTGACCGTCTGAAGCCTGGAGGGTTCTGGCATATTGTGGGCCTCCTGCACAAGTGCAAGGGCCTCCTCTGTTGTTGCGGTTGAGTAAGGCACTGGAGTCACTGACAGAGGGGCCAAGGAGGCACTGTCCATGCCAGGACTGCCCTGAGAGAAGCACCCAGATGCTTCAGGCAGCTGTTCCTCTGCCCTTCAAAGGCACATCTGTACCGTCCTGCACACCTGAGGAGTGTAGGGACCTGGGGGTAAGTCCAGACACCTCACACTTCCACTCTCGCCCAGCCATTGCTGCACAAAGCGCTTGGACGAGATGATGCCATGTAGGTCTGCGCGCATCGCCAGCATCCAATGTATTGCTGGATATGGATCTCCATGACCGTGGCCAATTTCTTGATGGAGAATGCCAAATATGCACATACCAGAGATATGGTGGCACTCATGGCCTGGATGGATTCCTTTATCATCCTTGCCAGGGCATGCATAGCCTTTGGAAGCTCTGCCAGATGTTCCCTCACCTCCTGTTGCAGCTCCAGCATCTGTCGCCTTGCTGATGACTCCAGAAGCATGTCATCAGACTGAGGCTCAGCATTGCCAAGCCCTCCCACAGTCCTCTGAATGTCAGAGGCCTCATCTGTCACAGTCTCTGCCAGTTACTCGGGCATGCCTGTGCTGTGCTCACCAGATTTTGACCCCACATCTACACGTGAACTGATGCCCACTTATGTGAGAGTTTCTGCGCTGGTGGAAGGTGTGGGGGAATGATGTGACAGTGTACCCTCTGAGGCTTCCTCCTCCTCCTCAGATGTGGATGGCTGTCCCTGGTTTTCTTGAACTGTCTCCTCTTGCCTTTGACTTGTGTGAGAGAGATTCATTAGAGGATAATGTGCATTCCGTCACTCCCTTCAGTCAACTAGTGTGGAGCTCTATGTGGTCTTTGGTGGATACATTAGCACTAAGCCTCATGTGTGCCCATCCAGTAGGCCACTCACTCGCTCGTGCCTCTTCTCCTGTCTCACCATCTGTGATAAAATGGCCCCCATGTTGTCCTACAAGTTCCAGTGCCACCTCCTCCATGGGGGTCAGGATGGCGAGGAATGGGACGCCACCGCTGGTCTTTGCCCTTTCCTTCATATTGTGACCAGTCGTCTCCTGATAGATGACCATTGTTAGTTGCCTGACAAAGACACGTTCAATGTCTATGCTGGTGTCCATGATGGTGCCACAGGAATGCTTCTGGCATGTGGCCACTGAGAAGCAGTGATGCAGGAGTTAACTGTGGTGTGCCAAGGCCATTCATCGAGATGCTGCCATGCCTGTGACAGGCAATGATACTGCTTGGCTCCATTGGCAGGAACTGGGTTGACATTCCTTCTCTATCTCACTCACCCTTACGCATTGCCCCATAAATACCCCGAAGGACAGCAAAGTGTGGCGCACCTACCTTGGCAGATCGCATGAGGTCATTCACCTGCCTGCAGCACTGCAGCCAGGTTCTAGGGATGACCCCACAGCTACTGACCTTAAGAACACAAGAAATAGGAGCAGAATAGACCATATCCCCATCAAGCCTGCTCCATCATTCAATACGATCATGGCTGATCTTGGGCTTCAATTCCACTTTCCTGCCCACTCCCCATATCCCTCGATTCCCTGTGAGGCAAAAAATCAATCAATCCCAGCCTTAAATGTATTCAATTATGGAGCATCCACAACCCTTTGGGGTATAGAATTTCAAAGATTCAAAATCCTTTGAATGAAGTAACTTCTCTTCATCTCAGTCCTGAATGATTGACCCTTTATCCTGAGACTGTTCTAAATTCCCTGACCAGTGGAAACAATCTCTCAGCTTCTACCCTATCAAGCCCTTTCAGAATCTTGTATGTCTCAATTAGATCACCTCTCATTCTTCTAAACTCCAGAGAATATAGGTCCAATTTACTCAGCCTCTCATCATAGGACATCCCCCTCATCCCAGGGACCAATTTATTAAATCTTCGCTGCACGGCCTCCAGTGCAAGTATATCCTTTCTTAAATGTGGAGCCCAAAACTTCACACAGTATTCCAGGTGCTATCTCACCAAAGCCCTGTACAATTTTAGTAAGACTTTTTTATTCCTGTACTCCAATCCCCTTGCAATAAAGGCCAACGTGCTATTTGCCTTCCTAATAGCCATAGCATGTTAACTTTGTGTGTTGTTTGTACGCGTGCCCGCAAATCTCTCTGAACATCAACACTTCGCAGTTTAACATCTTTTAAAAAAATATTCTGCTTTTCTATTTTTACGACCGAAGTGAATAACTTCACACATCCCTACATTATACTCCATTTGCCATCTTGTTGCCCACTCTCTTAACCTGTCTATATCTCTTTGCAGCCTCTCTACATCCTCCCTGCAGCTTACCTTTCCACAAAGCTTTGTATCATCAGTAAACTTAGAAACATTACTCTCTGTCTCTTCATCCAAGTTATTAATATAGAGTGTGAATAGCCGAGGCCCCAGCACTGATCCTTGCGGCACCCCACTATTCTCTGCCTGCCAACTTGAAAATGCCGCATTTATGCCCACTCTTTGTTTCCTGTCTGTTAACCAATCCTCTATCCACACTAATATATTACCCTCAACACCATGAGCCTATTAATCTTTTATTTTTTTTTTATCCATTCATGGGATGTGGGCATCCCAGCCAGCATTTATTGCCCATCCCTATTTGCCCTTGAGAAGGTGGTGGTGAGCTGCCTTCTTGAACCGCTGCAGTCCATGTGAGGTAGGTGCACCTACAGCACGGAAAGTAAGGGAGTTCCAGGATTTTGACCCAGCTACAGTGAAGGAACGACAATATAGTTCCAAGTAAGGATGGTGTGTGACTTGGAGGGGAACTTGCAGGAGGTGGTGTTCCCGTGCATTTACTGCCTTTGTCCTTCTAGTTGGTAGAGGTTGCAGGTTGGGAAGGTGCTGTCTAAGGAGTCGGTGCGTTGCTGCAGTGCATCTTGTAAATGGTACACACTGCTGCCACTGTGTGCCGGTGGTGGATGGGGTGCCAATCAAGCTGGATGGTGTCGAGCTTTTTGAGTGTTGTTGGAGCTGCACCCATCCAGGCAAGTGGAGAGTATTCCATCACACTCCTGTCTTGTGCCTTGAAGATGGTGGATAGGCTTTGGGGAGTTAGGAGGTGAGTTACTTGCTGCAGGATTCCTAGCCTCTGTCCTGTTTTTGTAGCCACAGTATTCATATGGTTACTCCAGTTAAGTTTCTGGTCGATGGTAGCTCCTAGGATGTTGATAGTGGGGGATTCAGTGATGGTAATACCATTGAATGTTAAGGGGAGATGGTTAGATTCTCTCTTGTTGGAGATGGTCAGTGCCTGGCACTTGTCTGGCGTGAATGTTACTTGCCACTTATCAGCCCAAGCCTGGATATTGTCCAGGTCTTGCTGCATTTCTACACGGACTGCTTCAATATCTGAGGAGTCCTGAATGGTGCTGAACATTGTGCAATTATCAGTGAACATTCCCACTTCTGACCTTATGATTGAAGGAAGATCATTGATGAAGCAGCTGAAGATGGTTAGGCCTAGGACACTATCCTGAGGAACTCCTGCAGTGATGTCCTGGAGCTCGGATGATTGACCTCCAACAACCACAACCATTTTCCTTTGTGCTAAGTATGACTCCAACCAGCAGAGAGTTTTCCCCCTGATTCCCATTGTCTTCAGTGTTGCTAGGGCTCCTTGATGCCATACTTGGTCAAATGCTGCTTTGATGTCAAGGGCAGCCAATCTCACCTCACCTCACCTCTTGAGTTCAGCTCTTTTGTCCATGTTTGAACCAAGGCTGTAATGAGATCAGGAGCTGAGAGGCCTTGGCGCAACCCAAACTGAGTGTCACTGAGCAGGTTATTGCTAAGCAAGTGCTGCTTAATAGCACTGTTGATGATGCCTTCTTTCACTTTACTGATGATTGAGAGTAGACTGATGAGATGGTAATTGGCCGGGTTGGACTTTTCCTGCTTTTTGTGGACAGGACATACCTGGGCAATTTTCCACATTGCCGGGTAGATGCCAGTGTTGTAGCTGTACTGGAACAGCTTGGCTAGGGGCATGGCTCAT
The DNA here is from genome assembly GCF_036365525.1 of Heterodontus francisci. Classification (NCBI taxonomy): domain Eukaryota; kingdom Metazoa; phylum Chordata; class Chondrichthyes; order Heterodontiformes; family Heterodontidae; genus Heterodontus; species Heterodontus francisci. The sequence continues at coordinate 37,354,941 of NC_090384.1, forward strand.
TCTGGAGCACAGGTCTTCAGTACTATTGCCGGAATATTGTCAGGGCCCATTGCCTTTGCAGTATCCAGTGCCTTCAGTCGTTTCTTGATATCACGCGGGGTGAATCGAATTGGCTGAAGTCTGGTATCTGTGATGCTGGGGACTTCAGGAGGAGGCCGAGATGGATCATCAACTTGGCACTTCTGGCTGAAGAGTGTTGCAAATGCGTCACCTTATCTTTTGCACTGATGTGCTGAGCTCCCTCATCATTGAGGATGGGGATATTTGTGGAGCCACCTCCTCCAGTTAGTTGTTTAATTGTCCACCACTGCTCACGGCTGGATGTGGCAGGACTGCAGAGCTTAGATATGGTCCGTTGGTTATGGGATTGCTTAGCTCTGTCTATCACATGCTGCTTATGCTGTTTGGCATGGAAAGAGTCCTAGCTTGTAGCTTCACCAGGTTGACACCTCCTGCCCTCCTGTACTCTTCGTTGAACCAGGGTTGGTTTCCTGACTGGATGGTAATGGTAGAGTGGGGGATATGCCAGGCCAGAAGGTTACAAATTGTGGGTGAGTACAATTCTGAGGCTGCTGATGGCCCACAGCGCCTCATGGATGCCCAGTTTTGCATTGCTAGATCTGTTTGAAATCTATCCCATTTAGCATGGTGGTAGTGCCACACACATAATGGAGGGTCTCCACAAGGACAGTGCAGTGGTCACTTCTACCAATACTGCCATGGACAGATGCATCTGCAGCAGGCAGATTGGTGAGGACGAGGTCCAGTATATTTTTCCATCTTGTTGGTTCCTTCACCACCTGCCACATACCCATTCTAGCAGCTATGTCCTTTAGGACTCGGCCAGCTCAGTCAGTGGTGGTGCTACCAAGCCACTCTTGGTGATGGACATTGAATTCCCCCACGCAAAGTATATTCTGCACCCTTGCCACCCTCCATGCTTCCTCCAAGTGGTGTTCAACATGGAGGAGTACTGATTCATCAGCTGAGGGAGGGCAGTTGGTGGTAATCAGCAGGAGATTTCCTTTCCCATGTTTGACCTGATGCCATGAGACCTCATTGGGTCCAGAGGCGATGTTGAGGACTCCAAGGGCAACTCCATTCTGACTGTACACCACTGTGCTGCCATCTCTGCTGGGTCTGGCCTGCTGGTGGGACAGACATACCCAGGGATGATGATGATGGCAGTGTCTGGAACACAGTGTCTGTAAGGCATGATTCCATGAGTATGACTAAGTCAGGCTGTTGCTTTACTAGTCTGTGGGACAGCTCTCCCAACTTTGGCACATGCCCCCAGACGTTAGTAAGATGGACTTTGCTGGGTCGACAGGGTTGAGTTTGCCATTGTCATTTCCAGTGCCTAGGTCGATGACGGGTGGCCCGTCCATTTTCATTCTTTTTTATTGACTTCATAGCGGTTAGATACAAATGAGTGGCTTGTCAGGCCATTTCAGAGGGCATGTAAGAGTCAATCACATTGTTGTGGGTCTGGAGTCACATGTAGGCCAGACCAGGTAAGGACAGTAGATTTCCTTCCCTAAAGGATATTCGTGAACCAGATGGGTTTTTATAACAATTGACAATGGTTTCATGGTCATCATTAGATTAGCTTTAATTTCCAGCTCTATTAATTGAATTCCAATGTCACCATCTGCTGTGGTGGGATTCGAACCCATGGTCCCCAGAGCAATACCCTGCGTCTTTGGTTACTAGTCCACTGACAATACCACTACACCACCACCTCCCCTTATCCCCTTTTGGAAATCTAGGTATTCTACATCTACCGGTTCCCCTTTATCGACCCTACTGGTTGCATCCTCAAAAAACTCTAATAAAGTTGTCAAGCAGGATCTCCCTTCAGTAAAACCAAGCTGACTTGTTCTAATCATACTATGCTTTTCCAAGTGCAACGTTAAGACTTCTTTAATAATAGTTTCCAGCATCTTCCCAATGACTGATGTTCGGCTAACTGGACTGTAGTTCCTTGTTTTCTCTCTGCACCGATTTTCAAGAAAGGAGGTAACATTTGCCAACTTCCAATCTGACGGGACAATTCCTGAATCCAAGAAATACTGGAAAATCATAGCCAGAGCATCCACTATCTCTTCAGCTATCTTTTTTTAGAACTCTAGGGTGTAGGCTATCTGGTCCCTGGGACTTGTCAGATTTTAGTCCCTCAAGTTTCTCCAATACTTTTTCTCAGCTGATATCACTATCCCTAATTTCTTCACTTTTTAGCCCCTAGGTTCCTGCCTATTTCTGGTATGGAGCTTGTGTCTTCTACTGTGAGGGCAGACACAAAATATTTGTTCAATGCCTCTGCCATTTCCTCATTCCCCATGATGATTTCTCCTGTCTCTGCCTCTAAGGGATCAATGTCTACTTGAGGTACTTCCAAAAGCTCTTACAATCTGTCTTCATATTACTGGCTAGTTTACTCTCATTCTATTTTTTTCCCTTTTTATCAACTTTTTGGTGCCCCTTTGCTGGTTTCTAAAACACTGCCAATCCTCAGACATGCTACTATTTTTTGCAACATTGTAAGCCTCTTATTTTAGTGTAATACTCTCCTTAACCTCCTGATGAGCGACAGATGAGTCTTTCTTGACGAGTTTTTGTTTTTGAACAGAATATAATTTTGTTGAACCTCCTCTGTGATCTCCTTCCAGGCTTGCTTGGTCTGGCAGGTAGGTCTCCTCCTCCCATCCCGGGGGAAGGGGACCACCCGCCTTGCCTGAGTAGGCTGGAGGAGAACCTGCAGAGTGGCATCGCTAAACCATGAGGCTACTGAGGTCTTGCCTCTGCCATTCTTGAATAAGCCTGATTGTCCTGATCTTCCTCTCAGGCTTCTTTGTGGCTTTAAAGGGGTGCTAACAGCCTTTTTAAAAATGGTGCCAGCACTCCCAGCGGCGTGACCTCACGTTGTCACCGATGCCTGACTGGACGCCTCCTCTGCCTGCTGGCAGTTAATTGGCTATCCACTGCAGAATGGCATGCCAAATCTAGCCACCCATCCAAATGGCAGCACCTCCCACTTCCAGTCCTGGCAGCGGGACAGTGGGCATCGCTAAAAGTTCAGCCCCTTCGGGATGAGATTTTTTAAATTGAGGCATTGTCAGAACAGGAGCCAGTGAAGGTCAGCAAGCACAGAGATGATGGGTGAATAAGATTTCAAGCGAGTTAAGATACGGGCAACAGAGTTTTAGATGAGCACCAATTTATCTCGGATGGTGTTCACTCGTGGAGAGACATCTCCTCACACACTGGGATTCACTGGTGAGATATCGTTCCACATTGCTAATCAGGGATAGTATCACAGCTGCAGAAAGGGAGGTCATCGAGGAGGGTTTGTCTACTGAGTCATTATGGGTGGAAGTCAGAAACAGGAAAGGAGCAGTCACTTTGTTGGGAGTTTTCTATAGACCCCCCCCCCCCCCCCCAATAGCAACAGAGACACAGAGGAACAGATTGGGTAGCAGATTTTGGAAAGGTGCAGAAGTAACAGGGTTGTTGTCATGGGTGACTTCAACTTCCATAATATTGACTGGAACCTCCTTAGTGCAAATAGTTTGGATGGAGCAGTTTTTGTCAGGTGTGGCCAGGAAGGTTTCCTGACTCAATATGTAGATAGGCCGACTAGAGGGGAGGCTATGTTGGATTTGATGCTTGGCAACGAACCAGGCCAGGTGGCAGATCTCTCGGTGGGAGAGCATTTCGATGATAGTGATCACAACTCCCTGACCTTTACTATAGTCATGGAAAGGGACAGGAGCAGGCGGGAAGGGAAAATATTTAATTGGGGGAGGGGGAATTACAATGCTATTAGGCAGGAACTGGGGAGCATAAATTGGGAACAGATGTTCTCAGGGAAATGCACGACAGAAATGTGGAGATTGTTTCGGGAGCACTTGCTGTGACTGCTGGATAGGTTTGTCCCGATAAGGCAAGGAAGGGATGGTCAGGTGAAGGAACCTTGGATGACAAGAGATGTGGAACAGCTAGTCAAGAGGAAGAAGGAAGCTTACTTAAGGTTGAGGAAGCAAGGATCAGAAAGGGCTCTAGAGGGTTACAAGGTAGCCAGGAAGGAACTGAAGAATGGACTTAGGAGAGCTAGAAGGGGACATGAAAAAGTCTTGGCGGGTAGGATTAAGGAAAATCCCAAGGCGTTCTATACTTATGTGAGGAACAAGAGGATGGCCAGAGTGAGGGTAGGGCCGATCAGGGATAGTGGAGGGAACTTGTGCCTGGAGTCGGAGGAGGTAGGGGAGGTCCTAAATGAATACTTTGCTTCAGTATTCACCAGTGAGAGGGACCTGGTCGTTTGTGAGGACAGCGTGGAACAGGCTGATATGCTCGAACAGGAAGAGGTTAAGAGGGAGGATGTGCTGGAAATTTTGAATGATATGAGGACAGATAAGTCCCCGGGGCCAGAGGGGATATACCCAAGGATATTACGGGAAGCGAGGGAAGAGATTGCCGCGCCTTTGGCAATGATCTTTGCGTCCTCACTGTCCACTGGAGTAGTACCGGATGATTGGAGAGTGAGGGAATAGGGATAACCCTGGAAATTACAGACCAGTCAGTCTTACGTCGGTGGTGGGAAAATTATTGGAGAGGATTCTGAGAGACAGGATTTATGATTATTTGGAAAAGCATAATTTGATTACAGACAGTCAGCATGGCTTTGTGAGGGGCAGGTCATGCCTCACAAGACTTATTGAATTCTTTGAAGATGTGACAAAACACATTGATGAAGGAAGAGCAGTGGATGTGGTATATATGGATTTTAGCAAGACGTTTGATAAGGTTCCCCATGGTAGGCTCATTCAGAAAGTAAGGAGGCATGGGATTCAGGGAAAGTTGGCTGTCTGGATACAGAATTGGCTGGCCCATAGAAGACAGAGGGTGGTCGTAGATGGAAAGTATTCAGCATGGAGCTTGGTGACCAGTGGTGTTCCAGGGATCTGTTCTGGGACCTCTGCTCTTTTTAATTTTATAAATGACTTGGATGAGGAAGTGGAAGGCTGGTTTTGCAAGTTTGTCGATGACACGCAGATTGCTGGAGTTGTGGATAGTGTGGAAGGCTGTTGTAGGTTGTAGGTTGCAACGGGACATTGACAGGATGCAGAGCTGGGCTGAGAAGTGCAGATGGAGTTCAACCTGGAAAAGTGTGAAGTGATTCATTTTGGAAGGTCGAATTTGAATGCAGAATACGGGCTTAAAGACAGGATTCTTAGTAGTGTGGAGGAACAGAGGGATCTTGGGGTCCATGTCCATAGATCGCTCAAAGTTGCCACCCAAGTTGATAGGGTTGTTAAGAAGGCGTGTGGTGTGTTGGCTTTCATTAACAGGGGGATTGAGTTTAAGAGCCACGAGGTTATGCTGCAGCTCTATAAGGCCCTGGTTAGACCACACTTGGAATATTGTGTTCAGTTCTGGTCGCCTCATTATAGGAAGGATGTGGAAGCTTTAGAGAGAGTGCAGAGGAGATTTACCAGGATGCTGCCTGGACTGGAGGGCATGTCTTACGAAGAAAGATTGAGGGAGCTAGGGCTTTTCTCATTGGAGCGAAGAAGGATGTGAGGTGACTTGATAGAGGGGTACAAGATGATGAGAGGCATAGATAGAGTGGATAGCCAGAGACTTTTTCCCAGGGCGGAAAGGGCTATCACCAGGGGGCATAATTTTAAGGTGCTTGGAGAAAGGTTTCGGGGAGATGTCAGAGGTAGGTTCTTTACACAGAGAGTGGTGGGTGCGTGGAATGCGCTGCCAGCGGTGGTAGTAGAAGCAGATACATTAGGGACATTTAAGCGACTCTTGGATAGGTACATGGATGATAGTAGAATGAAGGGTATATAGGTAGTTTGATCTTAGAGTAGGTTAAAGGTTCAGCACAACATCGTGGGCCGAAGGGCCTGCACTGTGCTGTACTGTGCTATGTTCTATGTTCTATGTTCACACACTGGGATTCACTGGTGAGATATCGCTCCACACACTGGGATTCAGGGGGAGTGAAACAGTCCCTCATATGCTTGGGCTGGAATTTTACTGGGCCTGTTAGAACGGGACCGGCGGCAAGGGAGGGGGTGGGGTATGAAAATGCAGTCGGGATGCGCCCAGGGGTCGGCAACGTCTCCGTACATAAACACCAGTGGCCGTGGTAAACAATTTTAGGGTTTGTGACAGGTACTTTCACAGATGAGAAATTTCCCATTGGCTTCTTCAAACCAGCTTGTAAAAAAAATTGCAAGTGTCAGTTTCACAGCTGACAGGTGCTAAAGCAGAGACAGCGCTTCCAAACTTTGGACAGATTCGTGGCTTTCCGGCAGGTTCCAATTTTTTTTTTTAAATCGTCCTCCAGAAAACCACAAAGCTATCTGGAGTTCAAAAACCCTGTTCTCGCTCTCAGCTACGGTCAGAGAGATCGCGAGGGAAGTGGGGGTGAGCGAGAGAGTGAGAGTGATGGGGGGGGAGAGAGTGGGAGAGAGAGAGAGTGTATGTGTGTTGGGGAAGGTTACAGGGGAGAGTGTGGGGGGTTACAGAAAGAGTGTGGGGAGGTTATAGAGAGACTGGAGGAGAGAGTGTGTGGAGTCTACACAGAGAGTGGAGGGTTTGCCCAGAGAGTGTGTGGGGTTTACAGAGAGGGAGAGCAGGTCAGTGAGAGTGGGGAGACAGAAAGAGGGTGGGGAGGCGAGATAGAGAGAGAGAGAGAGGTGGGGGAACAGAGAGAGAGAGAGAGGTGGAGGGGACAGAGAGAGAGAGGTGGGGGGACAGAGAGAATGGGGACAACACAGAGAGGGCAATGACACGGGGGGAAGAAACACAGAGTGGCGACACAGGGTGGGGGGAAGCAACACAGACAGGGGAGGGCATAACACAAAGCGGGTGGCACAGGAAGGGAGGGGGGGGAGAGAGACATAGAGAGACAAACAGACAGACAGCGAGGAGGGAGAGAGAGCAAACAAGATCACTCCTAACAGATGGACATCTATCTGGAATACTCCGCATCGCAACACAAGTGTGCGGCCAGACATTGACTACTTGTGCAAGCAAAACATTGCCAGGTATCTTACTAAATCTGTGTCCAACATAGTTATGAGCAAGTAAATCAATAAATTAGTCTTCTCATTTAAAGCTTCTTCACAAAAATGCACATTTGTTGGCGTTTTGATAAATTGGAAGATAAATTTTTAATGCCTTTATCTTTCCAAAATTGTCTCACCTGCCCCGTATGCAAGACAAAAATTGTAATGTGGCCCCCACGCGTAAAGGTTGGATACCCTTGCTCCACGCCTTTAGCCTTGTGTTTTAAAATAACATAGCAACTAGATTATCTTAAAACACAAGTTTAAAGGCCTGTGTTATGTAATCTCATTTTAAAATGGCAAAAGTCACTTAGGAAATGTCTCGATTTCTACACTCTGGCTTGCATTACTTTCACTTGGGACACAAGCTCAGTGACTTGTTGAAAGTTACTGGACTTGTTTTCGTTATAAATGTCAGATTTCCGCTGCTATCCATTTGGAATCACATTGTTTCAGAGCTTGTGTTAAGGGGAAAACAGGCAAGAAAATCCAAGGAATCTCCATAAGTCAGCACTGTTAGGTCCTCGTGAATACAAGAGTACAGTGTATTGGGCTGAGTGATATTGGCGAAAATAGAATTCTGCTGACCCATATACAATAATTAGTAAATAAAATATAACGGATAGCTTTAATAAACCTTAATCTATGATGAGCTGTCTATGATTCCTTAACAAAATCTATGCCGCATTTGTAGCTTTAAAAACTGTCGGGCAAGACATAGTCAAAACTTATGTTAGAAACAGTCATTAACTGATTATTTTTGCTGTTAATTGGATTAAAGGACAAGTTTTACAAGTATGTCAAAGATCAGTAACTGCATTGTGCATCATTTACTATCCAGTTTGAGGGCAGATAACCTGAGTGGCCAATGTCATTTGAAAGTTGTCTGTATCATATCATTATGGTAAGAGATTTGGCTTGGACATAAATGGGTTAGCCTGGAGTACAATAGAATCATAGAGAGATACAGCACTGAAACAGGCCCTTCGGCCCAACGAGTCTACGCTGACCAGCAACCACCCATTTATACTAATCCTACATGAATCCCATTTTCCCTCTCACATCCCCACCTTCCCTCAATTCTCCTACCACCTATCTACACTAGGGGCAATTTTTACAATGGCCAATTTACCTATCAACCTGCAAGTCTTTGGCATGTGGGAGAAAACCAGAGCACCCGGAGGAAACCCACGCGGTCACAGGGAGAACTTGCAAACTCCACACAGGCAGTACCTCGAACCGAACCTGGGTCACTAGAGCTGTGAGGCTGTAGTGCTAACCACTGCACCACTGTGTCGCCCACTATCTTACAGATACTAACTGAACATTTTGTAATTGAAGAATACATGCAGTAGCAACCGCTCAGTGTTTTGCAGAAAAGTTTTTTGTTCATAATTATCTTGTCAGAGCTGAATCGGAATCGACAGTGAAATGACTGAGATATAGCCATCATGAGTTTAAGAGAATCACTTTATTGGAGGAACTGATGGGAACTCTATATTTTTAATTTGTGTTTATCTAATTTAGTCACTAACTTTGGTGAGCAAATCTTATTTTGTCCATGAGATATTTGTTGTTTCTGTATTTTAGAATCCAGGACCTAGTTTAACAGCCTATCAAGTTGAATAAACTGGTCTTGGCTACCTACCACTAATCTCTCTGTCCATCCTGTCCCATTCTGCTTTTCTGTTTTACATGCCTCTTCCGAAGTACTATCTGTTTCATGCTATAAAATGCTCCTGATTTGGAGATCATTGCCCTTTTGTTGGCTGCCCTGTCTTCAGACACATATTACGAGCAGGTGGATAAGTTGCACAAACATTGACTTTCATGGGGTAAATTGTCTTGTGACAACAGCAGTGTGAGAAATGATCTGTCTTCCTATTGCTGATTTTTCTACTGCCTCACCTCAAATACCACAATAACAATCCTCTCCTTGAGTTTCATGCTTTATTGGATGAATTTGCACTCCTGACACGGTGTGAATCCACAGAGGTCATACGATAAGGTCCATCTACCACCCCGTGACATGGTGTAGCTAGCTCTATTCTGTCAACAAAAGTAATTTGCATTGGCATTGCATACTATTTTTCTTGCCAGCTAATATAGTTGTGCTGCTTTCCATTGATGTTTGTATGCTTAGTTACTTGATAGGGATAAAGGTGTTTTTAATAGGACTATGTTTTGATGGCATTAGATTGGCTGTACACTTTATATACAGATTAATTGCCCCCATGTCCATGGCTAAGTCAATATTTTTGTCAAATGTCCGTGATGCAACATGTCAGTGCCTATCCCTGGATGCACCTGCACAGACATCTGACACTATGACATTGCTTCCAAATTTTATGAGCAGCAGGGAAGATGAAGGACAGATTTCTGAATATGATGTGGTGGGACATCGATTGAGGTAGTTTAGGAAGTAATTAACTTGAATTTGAAGGCAATTGACTGGAATTTTATGCTGCATGTTGTATTTTATGAATGAATTACATGATTCACGGGCCTTCAGAGCCCTGACTGATTAAAGGTGGTGGCAGCGAGACGAGTCTTCAGCACTGCCTCTGCCAGCCAGCCATACTGAAATGCAACGTGCTTTGTGGGGGAGTGTGGAATGGAGGCCATTGCCAGATGGGTGGTAGAAAGCCTGTGAAAGTGTCTTCACCAAGTGGGGGGAGCCCAAGAAAGTGCCATCGCTATGGGGGGAAATGGGCCTGTGAAAGTGCCATTATCAAGGTGGGGGGATGCATTCTACAAGGGACACAGAGAGGCAATGGCACTTGCTCCCAGAGGAGTAGCAAGGGAATGGTTTTGGGGAAGGTGAAGTGCAAAGAAAGTGCAAGAGAAGGAGGGAGGCCACCTGGCATGGAACTGATGCACCCAGTCTTCATGGCCCTTCTGTAGGAGGAGGAGCAGCACAGAGAGAGTGAGGACGAGGCACCGGCGGGGGCACAATGGGAACTGCAGGAGTTGACCAAACATGGCCTACCCCAACACTAGGAGCCCATTGATGTAGATGACATCTGACAAGGCAGCAAGAAATGCAGGGACGACCAACAGCAGCAAGTCTTGCATTTATTAATTGGTACTTTCATATGAAGCCTTAACATGCGCAAAGTCTAAACATCTGTGAACTTCAAGTGCATATAGGTGCTCTTAATATGCTTACGTGTGCTCCAACAAGGTGCAACCCCTGCACTTGCATCTGAGGTGGAGTTAGGCTGTTGGTTGGGCCGCCCTGTGGTGTGGAATGACTTTGACGCTGTTCTCCGGCTGCCTGAGCTCTGGAGGGTCCTGGCATGGTGCAGGACCCTCCTCGGTTGTCGTGGCCACTGGAGGTGCTGGGGTAACTGGCGAGGGGGCTGAGGAGCTGCTGTCCATACTCCCAGCACCCTGAGAGGAGCTCCCGCAGATCCAGAAGGCAGGCACTCCTCCTCCCTTTCAAGGCGCACTTATATCTCCCTGCTCACCTGAGAAGGAAGAGAACCTGGTGGAGACTCCAGGTGCCTCATCGCATTCTCACCTTGCCACTGCTCATGGACAAGGTAATGGTTTGCATATCTGTGTGCATCTCCAGCATCCAATGGCTTGCTGGATGTGGCTCTCCATGAGGGGCACCAACATCTCGATGGAGGAAGCCATGCACGCACACACACCTAAGACGTGACAGCACTCATGGCCTGGATGGAGTGGGTACACATAGCCTCTGGATGCTTCACTGCAGCTCCAGCAGGTGCTGTGTTGCCAATGACTCCAAGAACTATGTTATTAGCCTGGGGCTCAGCACGGGCCTAGTATCCCACAGTGCGACTGTCAGTGAGCTCGGCTGTCACAGCCTCAGTTAGCTGCTCGGATGTGTTTGTGATGTGCTTACCAGCTTGTGACCCTGGATCTAGTTGCAAAGGCATACCCACCAATGTGATAGTATCTGCGCTGGTGGAGGAATGATGTGACAGTGCAACCTCTGAGGATCCCTCCTACTCTCTCCAGCTGTGTATGCTTCAGTTTTACTGAGACCTGCATGAGAGAATGCAAACATTTAGGGGTTAGGTGCTTCATATCTCCTCATCCTTCCATGCCTGATGTGGGAGCTCCATGTATCCAGTGGTGCCCACATGAGCACTATGCCTCATGTGTCACCCAGATGAATCTATGTACCCCTGCACTCATTCACTCACTCCTTTGGGTTGATACTTCCATTTCGCCATCAACAATCACATCGCCCAGCCAGTTCCAGGCCGCCTTCTCTGCAAGGGTCACAACATGGACATCTGGAGGCCTCCACATGTCTTGGCCTATCCTTTATTATTGTATGACTGTGTCTCCTGCAAGCAGAAGGTTGGACACTGTTAGTTTCCCCATGAAAATTAGGACAACAATTATACTGGTGGCAGCCCTGTAGCCCAAGATGGGGTATCCTGAAGGCCTCCTCCATACTTCTGCTCTCCAGGGACCTGGTGGTGGTCTGCAAACACAGTCGGCCACCTGAAAGGGTTTGCTGCTGCCTTATCCCCTTGCCCCAAATAGGAGACCATTTCCTCCCCAGCTAGCGCACCATCTTGTGTTGCCACATGCAAGCCCCAAAGAAGAAAATGGGATGGAGAACACACCTTGATGAAGCGAAGGAGGTCATTGACCCATTTGCAGCATTGCACCCATGTTTGGGGGGGTGACTGCACGGCTGCTGACCTCCTCGCAATCTCTGTCCAGGCCGGTCTTTTCTTCCTATCTCTGGGGTGGAGGAACCTCCCGTCTTATCCTTGCCTCTCTGCAGGCTCTCCTCCAGATTGCATCACTAAACTCTGGCATGGTAGCAGCAGGTTCCTGGTCAGCTCCTTGGGTCTTGTGTCCTCGTGGAGGGGTGTAGTGGGACTTCAGTTCTGGTGCAGGGGTCTTCAATTCTACTCCAGGGTGTAGGGATCTTCACTTTTGCTAAGGGCTCTTCAACATTGCTGAGGCAATCGTTTAGAGCAAGGCTGCACTGTATGCAGGACTGGCAGCTCTTTAAAAAATGGTGCCAGCACCTGCCTTTGAGTCAGATGATGCCACAATCAGTGTCCACCCCGCTCGCTAATTGGATGGGCCCTGCACCTCCAGGTAGTTAATTAGCCAGCTGCCGCCACGGGACCTATGGTCTTCAAACAAAATCCAGCCCTTGGATTCACAAGTGAGATAGATCCTCACACATTGGGATTCAGTGGGTGCGAGACAGCCCCTGACACATTGGGATTCAGTGGGTGCGAGATATTTCTCAGCAACTTGCAGGGAACATTCTGGCATCTCACTTAGTGGCCATTCTTCATGCACAATAATATATACAGGAGAGGAGAAATTAGAAGAAAAGCAAGTGTTCCTCATAACATTGAATTTTCACACAGAAAATATATTTCCCTTCTCCATCTGCTTTCCACTTCGATCTAATTCTTGCAGAATAAAATCTCAAAAATTTCTGTCACAGTGAAATAGCTTTCCATCTCAGGAACAGGGCAATTAACTGCAGTGAACATCAAAGTGTTAACTCGTTAATTATCACTGAACAGCCTGCACTGTTTGACAGAATAGAAAGAAGACTGTACCACCGGTTGTTTCACTTGTGTGAAACACATAATCACAAGTGTCTGTCGCACTTGTGAAAGAACTGGCACCAAACTTATTGCAGCTGCTACATCTGATCTATATTTACATCCTAGGCCATGTGGAGACCAGCTTGAATCTTGCTGAATTTGTGCAGCAAAGGAATAATAAAGGCTGAACCGACAATCTTCTTATTAGGTCCTTCGAAAGCTGACTCTGTATACAGGTTCTTACTGAACAGACCAGTTCACTGGATGCATTTTCCCTGTGTTGACAAAGTGTGGTTAATTTTAACATTGGCTAGTAGTGTGAAATGCGTGATGTCAGATCAGTCGCCTGTTCTACATCTCTCCCAATTTTTCCTTTCCATAGGCTGGTCCAAAGTCAAATTGATATCCTATGTCTGCCATCTCCTCCCTTGTGCCGGCTCATTCATGGGTTCATTTTGCCACACAAATCCCATACACAAGGGCATCTTTACCACCTGCACCATGAACATGGTCTTTTTTGATCACCACGAACACAGCCTTCTTATCCACTCTTCATCAAGACTCCGTTCTATAAAGGAAACCCAATTGCATAAATGACACCAGCCAAATTGTAACATGGACATCAAAAGGAGCCAGATATTTACCACTGTGAGTACACATGAACATACAAATTAGGAGTAGGAGTAGGCCATTTGGCCCCTCAAGCCTGTTCCGCCATTCAATGAGGTCATGGCTGATCTGATTGTAACCTCAACTTCACATTCCTGCTTACCCCGATAACCTTTCACTGCTTGGTGTGGTACCAATTAGAAAGGCCTTTGGTTCAATCCTTGCTCTATACTGAGTTTTCTGGTTGCTCCCATGGGCCATGGCTGAAGTGAAGGTGCTGTCAGTGTTGCTGGGGTAGACAGGAGAAAAAAGAGTCAGGGGATTCTCAGTCTGATCACTATCCAATGGCCCCTTCAGGAAGGATTGGAATGAAGAATGAATAAATTGGGATGGAGAGAGAGTGAGGCAGAATGGAGAGTTGATCATCAGAATGGCAAAAGGGTGGGGCAAAATGGAGAGGGTGGCGTACAGAAAGGACAAGATGTAAAATGAAGAGAGTGGCATGGCAAGAGCCAAGAGTGGATATCATGAAGATTGGATATGCTGCAGCCAGAATTGGGTGAGGTATAACATTATGTACCTTGGTTATTAGCAATAACAAATCTTAATAAACTATAATAAGTAACTTTATGGTGTATAATTAGGAAAGCGAGTTGAGATTGATTTAGTGTTAGGGAAGGCACTCACTAAATGCACTGAGTTTTACTCTAAAGTTGCCACTGCTTATTTGAGATTAGTTTTTGCTATAAAGCTTCATTTTTCAGGATGTTTGGGGAATGCAAGTTACTTTGAAGAAATTAAATGTAATCTATAATCAATATCCCTAATGTAATGAACTCTGAGAAATTAAATAATCGTCTTAACTCTAGGCAGCCAACATACTTTGTCTGATTGAATGAATGAATAAAGAAGTGATTTGGGGACCAGAATAGCCACTTTCAAAGCATTAGGTTTGTGCAGAAATTGTACTCAATTGACATGCTGAATGTGGTCAGAGATTGAAAAAGTCAGCAATAATCCCATCTCTCCCTATCATACTGGGGAATTAATTTTTTTTCCATTTGATCAATGTATAGTCGCAGTGCTGCTGACTTGTTCTGCTTGTTCCTGTCCCTTAGGAATGTTTCCACAAAATATTTCATGGTTACTCCTGCTTTGCATAAAGATTCAAGAAAGGTAATTCCACCCATCATAATTCACTGCCCTTTTCAAGGTCAAAGTTACGTACATCACAAATCCATAAGCATGAGATTCCACAGTGTGACCAATTGTTGGTGAAGCTGGAAATGCAAACCATTTTATTCAGTTTTGCCTCAATATTATCCATGTCTGAAGACCACAAGAAGTGCTGGAATGCTGGAAATTCCAAAGAACAAATAATTGTTAGGCGATTCAAAGCTTTCTTTTCTATTGATTTCAATGGACAAGAAAATGGTGCAGCATATTTAAAACAGGGGTCAACAATGTGTCCACCAGTATTCATGGCAAAAAATGTTGTCTTCCGTGACTGGTAATTTCAGGGATGAGAAATATCCCATTGGCTTCTTCTTTCTGCCCAGAACAGCTTTTAAAAAAAAATGCAACTGTCAGTTTCACAGCTGACAGGTGCTGAGAGCAGCACTGCGCTCCTGAACGCTAAACAGCTTCGGGGTTTTCCAATGGGTTTCAAAAAAAATCTTAAAGGGAGGAGGTGGAGAGAGAAAGAGAGGGGGCACAGAGGGAGGGGAAGAGAGAGACACATACAGCGAGAGAGAGAGATCGAGACACAGAGAGAGAGAGGCAGGCAAGTGAGCAATCGAGATCACTTCTGACAGATGGACATCTATCCCGAATACTCTGCATCACTTCAACAAGTGTGTGGGCAGATAGTGGATACTTGTGCAAGCAAAAACAATGCCAGGTATCTCATGAAATCAGTGTGCAAGATATTGACGAGAAAATTAATCAATAACTTAGTTTTCTCATTTAAAGCTTCTGCACAAAAATGCACATTTTTGTTGTTTTGATTAATAGCCAGGAGAATTTTTAATGCCTTTAATGCCAGTAAATGGAAAAGTCCTGGGGAAAATTGATGTACAGAGAGATTTGGGTGTTCAGATCCATTGTTCCCTGAAGGTGGCAACGCAGGTCAATAGAGTGGTCAAGAAGGCATACGTCATGCTTTCCTTCATCGGACGGGGTATTGAGTACAAGAGTTGGCAGGTCATGTTACAGTTGTATAGGACTTTGGTTCGGCCACATTTGGAATACTGCGTGCAGTTCTGGTCGCCACATTACCAAAAGGATGTGGATGCTTTGGAGAGGGTGCAGAGGAGGTTCACCAGGATGTTGCCTGGTATGGAGGGCGCTAGCTATGAAGAGAGGTTGAGTAGATTAGGATTATTTTCATTAGAAAGACGGAGGTTGAGGGGGGACCTGATTGAGGTGTACAAAATCATGAGAGGTATAGACAGGGTGGACAGCAAGAAGCTTTTTCCCAGAGTGGGGGATTCAATTACAAGGGGACACGAGTTCAAAGTGAAAGGGGAAAAGTTTAGGGGGGATATGCGTGGAAAGTTCTTTACACAGAGGGTGGTGGATGCATGGAACGCATTGCCAGCGGAGGTGGTAGACGCGGGCACGATAGCGTCTTTTAAGATGTATCTAGACAGATACATGAATGGGCAGGAAGTAAAGAGATAGAGACCCTTAGAAAATAGGCGACAGGTTTAGATAGAGGATTTGGATCGGCGTAGGCTTGGAGGGCCGAAGGGCCTGTTCCTGTGCTGTAATTTTCTTTGTTCTTTGTTCTTTGTTCTTTATCTTTCCAAAATTGTCTCATTGGCCCCCTATGTCAGGCAGAAAATTTAATGTGGCCCCCCATGCGAAAAGGTTGGACACCGCTGCTCCAAGCCTTTAATCTTGTGTTTTAAAATAACTTAACAGCTAGGTTATTTTAAAACACAAGTTCTACAACCAAGGCAGGAGTAATGCACTGTCAATTAGGTCCCATTACTCCACAGGTCACATATATCAGTAAAGTTTCCCACCTTCTGGAAATTAGCCAAATTAAACACTTTATTAATGCCACCAGAATAAAACAGACCAAACCAGGTATCCTTAAGAACCAACAAATTAACTATTTACTAATAAACTAAATATTAAACACTATTGAGATAAATCTATGTCAAAAAGACTTTATAACTTCTTATTCCTCCTCACCTTCATGCAGACACACATACTTTCAAAAACGAATGGTTAACTGGTTTCAAAATGATGTTTTAAATTAGAACTGTTTCTTAGGAATAATAAAATAACTGGGTAGTAAGTCTTTGTGGGTTACGTTCCCAGTTCGGTGTGGTATCCCACAGTCAAATAGTCAGAAGCCGCTCCAATTCTCCAGGCGAATTTGACGAACAGTCTTTAATGGATAGGCATTCAAAGCACTTCAATTGCAGCAGGCGTCACACAGTTCTTTCAACAAGGAGTATAGAAACAGGTCTATTTGAATTTTTGAATTGACTACCTAAAGTAGAAACTTTACTAAGAATTCCAGAAAACACAACCAGGCAACAGAGAGTCACTCCTGAGGCAGAGACCTCATAGAGATTGGAAGTTAAAAAAGGAATTTGCTACCTCCAACATGCAAATGTTCTTTTCCAGGGGGATTTCCTCCTTGGGCAATAACACAGCCTCCAGATCAATGTAGATTTTTCGACTGAGAGAGACAAAATTCCTTCCTTCATGACAGCATGCTTTGCTGGTCTCCAGATCAAACCAGTTCTGGCCAGTCTTTACACACAGGCAACTGATATAGTATAGCAGGTGATCTCATCTCTCTCGCTGTTGCCTAGGAAGAAGGCTTTCTGTTTGCACACACTGTTCCCAGAGAGAGAGAACAGCTTTCAGTCTTAAAGGTACACATCTCCCCTTTATTTTTTAAAACAACTGAAAAAATCCACTTCCATGACACAAGTTTAAAGCCTTGTGTTATGTAAACAGATTTTAAAATGGCAAAAGTAACTCAGGGAATGTCTTGATTTCTACGCTCTGATACACATTGTTTTTACTTGGGATACAAGCTCAGTGACATGTTGAATGTTGCTGGACTTTTACTTCTATTTAAATGTTGCAATTCCACTGCTATCCATTTGGAATCACATTGGTCCAGAACTGGCAAGAAAATCCAAGGAATCTCCAAACTTTAGCACTGCAACATCCTCATGACTACAAGAATACGGTGTAATGGGGATGAATGTTATTGGCAAAAACAGGGAGCTGCTGACCCATATACAATAGTTAGTAATGGATATATTTAATAAGCCTTAATCTATGATGAACTGATTACAATTCCTGAAAAAAAAATCCATGCTGCATTTGCAGTTTTAAAAACTGTTTGGGAAGACATAGTTAAAAACTTATTATGTTTCAATGACCATGCTAGAAACAGTCATTAGCTGATTTTTTTCTTTGCTGTGAATTGGGTTAAAGGACAAGTTTTACAAGTATGTCAAAGATCAGTTACTGCAATGTGCATCATGTACTATCTGGTTTAAATTGAGTGGCCAATGTCATTTGAAAGTTCTCTATCATAAAATTACATTACGTTAAAAGTGCATAAAAAAGAAAAATACTGCAGATGCTCGAAATCTGAAATAAAAACAAAGTGCTGGAAATACTCAACAGGTCAGGCAGCATCTGTGGAGCAAGAAGCATAGTTCATATTTCAGATCTGTTACCTTTCATCAGAATGTTAAAAGTGCACCTTTGCTAACTGTCAGAATCGACAGTGATAGACTGAGATATAGAAATAAGTGAATTTAAGAGAATCGCTTTATTGGAGCAACTGAAGGGCTCTCTTTATTTGTAATCGTGTTAATCTAATTTGTCACTAGCTTTGGTGAGCAAATGATATTTTGTCCATGAGAGATTTGTTGGTTCTGTATTTTAGAATCTAGGAAATGATTTGGCAGCCTATTAAGATGAATAAACTAGTTTTGGCTACCTAATATAATTTCTCTGTCCCTTCCTATCCCACTCTGCTTTTCTGTTTTACATGACTCTTCTGAAATACTATCTGCTCCATCCTATAAAATTATCCTGATTTGTCGATCACTGCCCTTTTTTGGCTGCCCTGTCTTCATACACATACTATAAGCAGGTGGAGAAGTTGCACAAACATTGACTTTCACGGTTAAATTGTCTTGTGACAAAAGCAGTGTGAGAAATGGCCTGTCTTCCTATTGCTGATTTTTCTATTGCCTCCCCTGAATAACCACAATAACAACCATCTCCTTGAGTTTCATGCTTTACTGGATGAATTTGCACTCGTAACACAGTGTGAATCCACAGAGGTCATTCGATCAGATCCAACTACTACCCTGTGACATGCTGTAGCGAGCTCTATTCTGTCAACAAAAGTA
Source organism: Heterodontus francisci (assembly GCF_036365525.1). NCBI lineage: Eukaryota > Metazoa > Chordata > Chondrichthyes > Heterodontiformes > Heterodontidae > Heterodontus > Heterodontus francisci. The sequence goes on from NC_090384.1 coordinate 37,373,601, forward strand.
ATTTGCATTGACATTACATACTATTTTGCTTGCTAACTAGCTAATACAGTTGTGCTGCTTGCTGTCTGTTGACATTTGTATGTTTAGCTACTTTATTTAGAGAAATGTGTTTAAATCAGACTGTGTTTTGATGGCATTAGATTGGCTACACACTTTATATACAGATTAATTGCACCCCTCCCCCACACCCCCCCCCCCCCCCCCATGTCCATGGCTGAGCCAATAATTTTGTCAAATGTCCATGGTGCAATATGTCGGTGCTTATCCCTGTATTAAAGGGACTGCCAATTCAACATTGGCCATTTTCTGCTTCCATCCAAGGCAAATATCTGCAGTGCCAGGTTCTGGGAAGGAGTGTTCGAGAAAAGGGAAGGTTTAGATATTACCAAGCCCTGGGTAAGGAGTGAAAGGTGCTCTTCTGAGTTAGTGGGGAAGAAGTGATGGAGAAAAGCGGCCCAGATTCACATCACCTCGTTTTCTGAATGCAACAATTCTTTATCATATGTCTTTCATTCCAAAATTTCCAAGAAACTCCCAGATTTTTCCTTCTGATCACAATCAACCTATCCTGGACTCCCAACTGGTATCTACTTTCAAAAAAGCACATTAGTATATTGTCATGCAGGCCCCCACCTGCCAAGAATGAGGCACATTAATTTCACCACATGGAGATTAAATTTCAAATTGTTGTTGGGAGGAAGAGGTGGCCTGTTTACAAAGGGTTGCCAGGCCCCTAGATGGAAAGACATTTTTGCATATTAGCAGACAGGGGTTGGAACAAAGGAGCTATCCCCTGCTCCAATACAATCCACAAACAGACGTAGTCAAACCAGTTAGCCACATGACTAACCTGCTTGGCAGTCTGTGTTTTTTTCTGAATTGTACAGTTTGAACTGAGAGTCGGCAGAAGGCTGTTTGCTGCTGGATTAAAAAGACCTCTTCTGGCTGGCTCACCACAGCCTCTCCTGTCTGCTCCCATCTCTTTCTCATGAAACTCCAAAACCCACTGAAGACACATGAATCCCAAGAGAGAAAGGTTTCTGACAGTAAACAAGGTTTAAGGAGAATACTGGGTCCCAACGAAAAGCAAGATCTACCTCCAATCAAGGACTCTACAGCGAGCTCGAAGCACAGTAACAAAAAAACCTTCTTCAGAGGTTGCCTCAAACTTTTCCACTTTATTTTTCTTCTGCTCTTTCTGTCCCTATCTGCATGTGTGTGTCGCGTCTGCATGTTAGCATGGGTGCATCGTGTATCTGTGGGCATTAACCAAATTAGAGTTTATGTTTAATAAATTTCAATCTTTCTTCTTTAAACCTAAGAAAGCTTGTGTGTGCTGGTTTCTTTGCCTTATAATTGGAAAGCTGTGAACAAGATTCACCAAGGGGTAGCTAAAAATACGGTGTGTTTAAAATTAAACCTTGGTACAGTAAGACCAGGTGAAGGCTCAAAGGGAACTCTAGACCTCTTTCGCACCTGGTCGTAACAATATAGTGATGAATTATAATATATTTGACAATTATAATCAATTTAACAATATATAGCACTGGAAGCCAAAGGCACTGTGCTTTGAGAAGTGCCAAATTGAGAGAAAAGCCGAAGTTGAATTAAAACATTGGATACCCTACTGAGAGAGTGCAAGAAGGAAAGTGGACAAGTCAGCGTAAAAAGCAAAGATTAAATCTAATGCAGCTCAGTGCTCAGTGTGAGCAAAATAATAAAGTATCAGTGACAATAATAGTACAGTCGAGTGAGTCACTGTGTGACAAATATACTGAGATAATTATAGGGATAGAATATATTAATAACGCTGAATAATATAACAGTACAATACAGCACAGCAGAGTGTAAGTGTAAGTAATGCCGTATATATTAATGATCTGGATGAAGGAATAGAGAGTTATGTGTCCAGGTTTGCAGATGACACTGTTAGGAGGCATAGTAAGTTGTGTAAATGGAGGCAGGAAGTTACAAAGGGACATAGACAGATTAAGTGAGTAGACAAAACTATGGCAGATAAAGTGTGTGGAAGTGTGAGGTTATCCACTTTGGATCAAAGAAAGACAAATCAGAATATTTTCTTAATGGCGAGAGAATATAGCTGTGGAGCAGCAAAGAGGTTTAAGCATCCATGTCCATGACCTTATTGAATGGTGGAGCTGGTTGTATATCCAACTCCTCCTCCTGTTTTTTATGTTATGTACATAAACTATTTAAAGCTAGTAGACAGGTACAAAAAGCAATCATACAGGCAAATGGAATGTTAATCTCAAGGGAACTGGAATAAAAAAGGGAAGGAGGTTATGCTTCAGTTGTACAGAGCCTTGGTTAGACCCCATCTGGAGTACTGTATTTAGGTCTAGGCACCACATGTCAGGAAAAATATATTCACAGATTCACCATAATTATACATGGACTTAAGGAGTTAAATTGTGACAACAGGTTGCATAAGCTTGGTTTGTTTTCCCTTGTGTTTAAAAGGTTGAAAGATCATCTAATTGAGGTGTTTAAAATGATATAAAGGGATCCATTTAGGGTTGATACAAAGAAACTGTTTCCAGTGGAGGGGAATGCAGCGCAAGAGGACATCATTTAACATTAGAGCAACATTCACATGATTCTGAAGTCGTGCTATGTGCCAGTCCTCAAGGTAAGCTGCTGACAATTTATTGTTCCCGTTTTCTCACTTTACAATGCAATCTCCTGGCTTCCCTTTCGGGTCCCCGTGGAGATATTTCAAAATCTTCTCATCAGTTCAGCTCGTCAATGCCAGATGTGACCTAGCATTCAAAACTCACTTTTCATTTCTATCTCCCTCCATTCCCCATGTAATTGTGCATAAGTTGTTTACAATTGGCTTTTAACAAATCTTTTTTGTTTAAGACCATTTTAAGATTACAACAATTAGATCAGTGCCAAAAACAGATGGATAGTCCATGCTTTTTACCAGTTTCTACACATTTATTTTTTCATTACAGATTAGTGAGCGGAGGGCATATGAACTTACGAATTAGGAGCAGGAGTAGGCCTCTCGGCCCCTCGAGTCTGCTCCGCCATTCAATCAGTTCATGGCTAAACTGATTTCTCCACATTACCACCTACCCCGATAACCTTCCACCCCCTTGCTTATCGAGAATCTATCTACCTCTGCCTTAAATATATTCAAAGACTTTGCTTCCACTGCCTTTTGAGGAAGAGAGTTCCAAAGACTCACGACCCTATGAGAGAAAAAATTTCTCCTCATCTCTGTCTTAAATGGGCGACCCCTTATTTTTAAACAATGACCCCGGTTCTAGATTCTCCCACAAGGGGAAACATCCTTTCCACATCCACCCTGTCAAGACCCCTCAGGATCTTGTATTATATCATATTACCAGGACAATCTGAGCCAATGTATTTAAAGGGACAGTAAGTCCCCTTTGCAGCCAGATTCAAGTTTTCAAACTGAAATCTGTGCTGGAATGATAACCATCAGCACTTTCCAGCAGCAGCATTCATAAATTCAGCAAGTTTGTAAATCAGCATTTTCCTAAAAAGTATATAAAAACACAGATCACTGCAATGAAATGCAGCTGCCTGGAGTCGTGGTGCTGGCCCCAAGAACAGCTAAAATGAAGTCAACTGAACAGAATGAATTTGCTGAAAGAACAACCATGAGTTAGGGGGAAAGGTTGTCGAGATTGTTCAAGCAAGGCCTAGATCTCCATGGTGAAATTGCACTGTGCTCTGCAATGCTTGTATTATTAACAGTCGGCACCCGGTTATTGTCAAGCATTTGGGTTTTATTACGTTGTTGTATTTAGTAATTAATATAAATTAAGCTATTAATTAAACAGAAAATCAAAGATCTCTCTAATGGCTTAGCTGGCAAATGCATAACAGTGCTACGGTTCTAGACATAAAAAGTCCAGTCTGTGCTATGTTAGTTGAGGTCAATTAGCACAGTAAGTAAATTGCTGCACTGGCCTCAGCACTCTTCGGAACAGAGGAAATATACGAAAATGACGGAAAGAAAAATACCCAATTGGTCCATGTAACCTGCCCCAGACAGTCATGATGTCCAAAGCATCATGATACGAACACTCCATCCATGTAATCTCCTGGTAGAGGTGAAAACCAGGCAACTTCAGGAAAAACAAAAATAGAAAATTCCTCTCTGACTCTGTTCCACATTCAAAACTAGTTTAACTAATCTTGAACTAGAGAGGAAAAATATTACCGAAGGTTTCTGCTCCAGAGCATAATCTTCTGATCCTGGGACATGCATGGGCATGGATGTCAGATGAGTATAAGGTCAGGTAGAAGTTCACAGAGTCGCACATGAAGAATAACCACTTCAGAAATTCACTGAAGGGTGGCTGATGTGGAGGGACCATACCCCAACCTTCGGGAGAGGAAAGGAGCCAAAGAAGGAGACCTTAGGGCAGGTGACCAAAAGTTTGGTCAACGGATAGGTTTTAAGACGGAGGTGGAGAAGCGGAGAGGATTAGGGAGGGACTTCCTGAGCTTAGGGCCTAGAAAACTGCAGGCACAACCAGACCAAATTTGGTTTAGTAATTTTTTTTATTGCCTTTTTCAATTCTAATCTTGTGAGTAGTTAAGACTGTTCTAATGCATGTTTTCATAAATCTTTCCTCCATAAGAAGAAGTACTGAATTGGACATCTGTAATAAACTGCTACATTTCAACTGCTGACATTTACAAAGCTATTAAAATTCATTACTAATGGCTGGAATGCAATCACAGTGGAGCTTAAAAATTTGTTAGCATGATTTTTTTAAGCTGTTACGATAATTGTATAATGCAATATTCTAACATTGATTGTAAAATGTATTACATAACTGGAAATTGCATACTGTGCAGCTATTCTATTGATAAATGACCAAGGCCTAAATCAAATCATCTTAATTGGAGGAAAACTAAGCGAATAAGAGTGAGGAATATTTGCTGAAATAATAAAGCTGAAGAAAGAACATGGAGAATACACACACACATTAGTCAATCTCCCACAGCAGTGGACACATGGAGTCAAGACCACCTTCGGGGTCCTCAGCAGAAGTTGAAGAATTTGTCCTTGAATCAATGCTCTCCTAGCCAGCCTCCCACCTTGCAACATCCACAAGCTTGAGCTCATGCAAAACTCTGCTTGTATCCTAACTTGCACCAAGTCCTGTTCACCCATCACCCTGATGCTCACTGACCAATATTAGCTCTCCTTCTGCTAACCCCTCAATTTTCATTGCTTTACGCAGAAGTCCTGGAGGTGGCCAACATCCCCAGCATATACAGCCTCCTAAGCCAGCGACGCTTGAGATGGCTTGGCCATGTGAGCCGCATGGAAGATGGCAGGATCCCCAAGGACGCATTGTACAGCGAGCTCGCCACTGGTATCAGACCCACCGGCTGTCCATGTCTCCGCTTTAAAGACGTCTGCAAACGTGACATGAAGTCCTGTGACATTGACCACACATCGTGGGAGTCAGTTGCCAGTAATCGCCAGAGCTGGCGGACAGCCATAAAGACGGGGCTAAAGCGTGGCGAGTCAAAGAGACTTAGCAGTTGGCAGGAAAAAAGACAGAAGCGCAAGGAGAGAGCCAACGTGTAACAGCCCCGTCAACCAATTTTATCTGTAGCACCTGTGGAAGAGTCTGTCACTCTAGAATTGGCCTTTATAGCTACTCCAGGCGCTGCTCCACAAACCACTGACCACCTCCAGGCGCTTACCCATTGTCTCTTGAGACAAGGAGGCCAAAGAAGAAAACCGTTGGCCACCATGCCTTCAGCAGCCTAGGCCTTAAGGGCTGGAATTTCCTCCTGCCTCTCTACTTCACTCTCCCCTTAAACTGTTTAAAACTACCTCTTTGACCAAGGTTTTGGTCACCTGTCCAAATATCTCCTTATTTGGCTTTGCGTCAAATTTTGTTGTGTTAGTTTAGCATCATCATGTTTATCATTATCATGTTAGTGGATAGTAAGCAGCTCGACCGCACACTCTCAAACTCTCCTTGTATTCTCCTTAGTGAAACAGCTTCAGTGATGCTAAATCTCTGGCTTTATTCTTCTAATCTCAAAGCTGCAGGTTGCTATATTTTATTGCAAGGTTTTTTTAAAGATGCATCTTGTTTTCTCAGTCTATAGCAAAAATTCAATGTTGCTTAGATAAAAAAAGGACTCTCCACCTATTCAGGGTGTTCAGAGCAAGACGGAATCTACTTTTATTGGCCTTTGAGATGCTGAAAAACAGGTTCTCATTCTTAAATAGTCAGATACCGCATCATCTGGAGACTGTGTAGGGGGGAGAAATGTAAAAGCTATATCTAGTATTAAAATGGCAGATAGCACCAATGTGCCACATGCTGGGTTAGATTGTTTGCAGCAAGATAGACAAGCTGGAGCTTTCACAAGAGAGTGCTCCTTCTGTAAATACTTCTGTAAACACATCTTGGGGTAATTTCTGGACTGCCAGTAATCTTAATGCCAATTGGAAAATAACATTTTAGGTGGTAAAGGTACTTTTAGTGCTGGTACTCTTGCACTGCATTTCCTGGCATGGGTTTAGCATCTGTAATTTATTAACTCAATAAAACTGCAATAGCAATACCTGTTGTCATACTTCCTGACATTAATATTACACCCGTTGAGCTGAATATCAGCCCTTGTTCATTTTTTTGACTACTTTTTAGAGTTTGATGTTCAGTCTAAAAAAGAACTAAAATTATAATCACCAAAAATGCCAATTCAGACAAATTTAGTTTGGCATTTAATGCTATTTTAAACTCCTTAAGCAACAGCGTGTGATGTCCCTCTGGACTTTAGTGAGGTCTGACAGAGTTTAGTATAAGGTGTGAGGCAAAGATTAAGACAGAAGCAGCAGGCTGTTGAGCATAAAGGTTTCTTCTTTATTCTGTTTTACTTTCATTACCTGTTTGCGAGCATGTATGTTCCACAGCAGCCTCTAGAGTACACAATGCACAATGCAATTACAATTTCAAAACACGACAACACTACATTCCTTCCCTTCTTAGTAAATGAGAGTCATAACCTGTTTCAACGTTTGTTTCCAAAAGTGTAAACAATAAACTTAAATAGTTCACTTTGTAACATAGTCACTTAAGTTAATGGGCATTTTCTCTCACAAGTTGGATATCATCTGACATCAGATGTAGTCTCATTTGATTCATATTCTTCACTGAGGTGTCGATGTCAGAATTAGATTCAATGCTTGCGAGTGATGTTTTCGGTGCTTTGAAGAATGACACATTTCTTGTGATGATTTGTGAACCACGCTTAACAGTGATCATTGATCCTTTTGTGTTGCTCACAACAAATGGTTGGATGTCATAAGGGGTTGTTTGCTTTCCAACAAGACCATCACATTTCACAAGTACGTTATCTCCTGGCTTTAGTGGTCTAGCTCTAAGTTTCATGTTTTGCTCTGCATGTACTTTAATTCAATACATTTGTTCTCAATCGCATTCGCATCCATGTTGATCATTAGCTCCGCAGGGTAGCTCAGGTAAATGTGTGCACATAGGATGGGCAAAGGTGAGTGTAGCTGGAAATTTTGCAGTAGTCGAGTGAGGTGTCACTCTTTAATTACGATGAAAGTGATGTAGCTCTTTCTTCCATGATGTGATCTCAGCTGCAGCTGTACGTATCACTTTCTTCAAGGTTTGTATAAATCTTGGCCAGTGGGTGTGATTTTCCTATGAGTGAAACCTAGATAGTTTGTGAATTTGCTGAACTCATCACTATTGAATAGGGGGTCCCTTGTCACTTCTTACTGTTTGAGGGATTCCAAACAAGGTAAAGATCTGGTCAAGCTTTGGGATGACTGTTTTCGTTCAAGTTGGCATAACTAATTCCACGATTGGGATTCTGCTGTAGTCGTCAGTGCCAACAAGCAGGTGTTCACTTGTGGGCAGATCTGATTCCATCCATGGTCCTGAAGGTAGTTTGGGACATCTCGAGAGGATCATGAAGATTTAGCATTATGGTTGTTTGACATGGCAAACCCTGATTGATTTTGTGATCTACCATACAGTCAATTCCTGGGAATCATACCTTTTCCCTAAGGAGTTGTTTGGTTTTGACAATTCCCTGGTGTCCTTCATGTGCTATCTCGACAACACTTTCAACAATGAGTGGGGAATGACAGTACAGCTGTTGCGTAATACGAGATCAGATGTGGTTGTAATGGTGAGCTGATTATTGTTAAGACCTTGTAGTGTGTGAACAATTTCATTTTTAGATGCTTTCTCAATCACGTCTTTCCAGTTTCGTGATTCCATAGCCTTCATACATAATCACAAAGCCACATCTTGTTTTGTTGCTGCTATGATTTTGGCAAGTTGTAGCAACTTTAGCACCGCATTTATGCTTACGTAGTTATGATGTTGTTGTTATGACCGAGGGGGGAGCAATGCACCATCAATTCAGTTTCATCACTCTACAGGTCGTGGCATATTATTAAAGTTTTCCCACACAACCAGAAAGCAGCCAAATTAAACACTCTAGTAACCCCCAGAATAAAACAGACCAAACCAGGTACCTTTAGACAACAACAAATTAACTATTTATTCAAAAATGAAATCTTGAATACTATCAAGATAAACTAATGTCATAAGACCCTATAACTTTTTATTTCAAACTATCTCCCCCATTCACACACATACACTCAAAAATCATGGTTAACTGGTTTTAAGAATTTTTTTTTTAAATTAGCTGTTTCATAAGAATAAATAAATAAGTAAGTCTTTGTGGGTTACGTTCCCAATGGGTGAGGTATTCTAATGGGGAAATAATCAAATACCACTCGAAATCTCCACACAGATTTGATGAATTAGTCCTTCAATAGACATTCAAAACACTTCGGCTGCAGCAGGCATCAAACAGCTCTTTCAACGACGAGCACAGCTTTAGGTTAACTTGAATTTTAATATCGATGGTATCTCAGTCGAAATTTTACTTCAGTAATACAAATGGTCTTTTCAAATAAAGGTCTTTATTTCCTCCTTAAGCAATTAACTTGGCCTGTATCTCCTTATAGAATTTTGTTGAGAGAAAATAGATAGCTCTTCAGTAGCATGCTTCGCTGGAGAGGCTCTCAAAAGCTAATTGGGTCAGACCGGTTTTTGCCAGTTTTACTCACAGTCTAATCGAAACATTAAACCATGTAACCTCTCTCTCCTGCTGTGGCCTAGGGACAGTTGCAGCTGGCATTGTGTGTTCAGTCTTAAAGGCACACTGTCTTCAAACAGAGTCTTAAAGGCACACAGTTTTTAATCTGAGGAGAAAAAAAAATGGTTCCGTGACATTGTTCAGCAACCTTTTCCCCATGACTAGTAGGACTGACTGTCGGCAGCGGATGTTGTGAAAGATAATCCGCTGGGTTGAGTTTGCCTAGCTGATACTCAACCTGGAATTCGTGCTCTTGTAGTTTGAATGTGCAACATTCTATTCGAGTGGGTCGTTTGCTATGTGGATTGTTGAGCAAGCTCACTCGTGGTTTATGATAGGTTATTACTTTAAATTTGCTTCCACATAAGTAGAGATGAAATTGTAAAATGCCCCAAGTAATTGAAAGTACTTCTCTTTTTGTTTATGAATAACATTGCTTTACAGGCATTAATGATCTGCTTGCCATCACAATGATTGATGGGTTACCTGTCTTGTCTTTCTGTACGAGAACTGCACCTAAGCCAACCGGGCTTGCATCCATGCCTAGCTGGGTGGTTTTCTTGGGGTTGAAATGGGCATTTGTGAGGCGAGGTCAGGAATGAAATGTCTGCAGTATGTGACGAGTCCTAGCAGACTCCGACCCTCTTGCACATTTGTCGGATCTGCAACATTTGCAATGGCTTCAACTTTCCGTGGATCTGGTGTTGCTCCTTCACCAATGAACACATGACTGAATAATTCAGTGTTGCTTTCATTGAACAAGCACTTGTCTTTGCTGAAGGTGAGGTAACATTCTGAGATATTGTCGGCATGCATGTAGATGTGTCATGAGTTCCCTTTCAGTGCGGCCATAGATGGGATGTTCAGCGTGCCTTTAAGTCCTTGAAATGAAATCTGAATCATGTGCTAAATACCTCAGCTGCTGAGCTGACTCCAACGTTGAGACTTTTGTGTCGGAAAAGACTGATGTGAGTACAGAATACAGTAAAATATAGAATTATTCTGCAAGCCCAATTTGATGGTAGCCTGCATTGAGGTCAAGTTTAGCGAAGTGTTTAGCACCATTCACTTTCTTTATGATATCACGATTGTCAGTGTTAAGTGTCTTTCTCGTTGTATGGCTTGGTCTGGTGATCACATGTCAATGCAGATTCTAATCTGGCTCTCGCTCTTGGGTTTCTTGATGACTTGTATGGGTGAGACCCAAGGGGTCGGCTCATCACCAACTTTTTCAGTAAAATCAAGGTCAGGAAGGCATTGAAGTTCCTTCTCTGTCTGTTTCCTGACATGAAATGGTATTCGTCGCTGTTGATGTGCGACGGGGGCACATTAGGGTCTACATGTAGTTTGCATGTAACATCTTTCAGTTTGCCAACACCAGTGAAGCGATCAGCATACCGTTAGAGAATGTTTTCGTTATGCGAAGGAATTGCGTAGGTGACAGCAATCATTTGCATATCTGTTGCTGTGTAGAAACTGATGAGTGTGTCACGTTCTCCTGATATGACACAGAATACAGCATTCGTTCTAGTGTCTGAGTGAGACTGCAATTTCAAAAGTCCCGAGGACTTTCAGCCATTTGTCACTGTAGTAAGGGAAAACTTTCATATTCCCTGGTTTGCAGAGGATGGGGCAATCCTGAAATTCGTTGAATGTTTTATCTCCCAGACATTGACAGATGCTCCTGTGTCTATGAGAGCATCTATGTCCGAGCAGCCAATGGTCACTGTCACATGTGACTATTTGCTGTTTCTGAGAGAGAACCCAAAAGTATGTTCCGGGTCATCCACCTCTAAGTTAGCTGCATTCTCTTGCCTTTTTGCTGTGGTACGCATTCGTGATCCCTTTCTGTTGGTATTGGTCTTAGTAGTTGATTTTGCTGATGAGCGACAAACAAGTGCAAAGTGCTTGGCTTTTCCTCAGGCTTTACACTGTTTACCAGTAGCATGACACTCTGTTCAGTGTGGGTAACCACCGCCACAGTGGAAACATTCTTTGGATAAGTCACAACTCTGTTTGAGATGGCTTTTGTTTTGCAGGTGGTTTCCTGACATATCAGCAATGAATAGTGTTTACAGGAGTAGAACTTGGAGTGTGGTACTTACTGTTAGCAACCTCAACTTCAGTAGCTCTGGACTCTGAAAGTGATAGTGATCTTGCTAACTCCAACAGCTCTGACAGCTTTGTGTCTTTCCTGAGTGCTTATCAGTGTAGTTGACTGGTGAAGACTGCCTTTGATTATTTGTGTTTTGATTTCCTTTTCAAATGTGACTTTGGTGATGTTGAATATGTTGGTTGCTAATTGCCTCATCACATGCAATATTGGTCAGTTGTCTCGTTTTCTTCTTGCTTAGTGCGTCGGAAGACAATGGTTTCGTATATAGTGTTTTTTTAGGTGTAAAGTTATCAGCACATTTTTTGCTGAGGTGTAGTCATTTTGCTCAGGCATAAGTGTCTCAAAGATATCTAAAATAAAAGCAAAATACTGCAGATGCTTGAAATCTGAAACACAAACAAGAAATGCTGGAAATGCTCAGCAGGTCTGGCAGCATCTGTGGAGAGAGAAGCAGAGTTAATGTTTCAGGTCAGTGACCCTTTATCAGAACTGGCAGATATTAGGAATGTAAAAGGTTTTAAGCAAGTAAAGCGGGGGTGGGGCAAGAGATAACAAAAGAGGTGTTGATGAGACAAGGTCACAGAGAATAACTGACCAGAAGGTCATGGAGCAAAGGCAAATGGTATGTTAATAGTGTGCTGAAAAACAAAGCGTTAGTACAGAGAGGGTGTTAATGGACAGAAAACTGAGCAGCCTGGCCCCAAGTTTGTGCTTCTCTGCTTTATTCTCTGTGGCCTTGTTTTACCCCTTTTGTTATCTCTTGCCCCACCCCTGCTATACTTGCTTAAAATCTTTTACATTTCTAATATCTGCCAGTTCTGATAAAGGGTCACTGACCTGAAACATTAACTCTGCTTCTCTCTCCACAGATGCTGCCAGACCTGCTGAGTATTTCCAGCATTTCTTGTTTGTGTCTCAAAGATATCTTCTGTTTCTTCACCTCTGTAGTGTAGAAGTAAAGCCTTTTTCTTGCGGCGTCTGTGATTGCAAAACCTGCCATTGCACCTTTGTAACATCACAGCCACTTTTGCCAATGTGGCGATACAGATAATGGCTCTGAATGCACATCACAATGTAATAGATTAGGCATAGACGTCGCCATACTGATCAGCAATGCAGTAATAGAAGATCCGGGATCACATTCCTTTTCAGAGGAAGCTTCTCTGCAATGATCCGAGATTATATATATGTTTTGTTGATTAGATGGTTATTTTGGAGAGATCATAGTGTGTGTATACACTGTGCAAGCTTCCTGTATGTCACTCAAATGCACTCTGCAACTGAAAATGCTGTCACAAAAAGTAGACAAAAACCTTCCAAATTTTTCTAACTGAAAGCAATGTTTCCAGTTTTTTATCATCCATCTATTTACCTTGTTGCCTCTGGACTTTATTGAGGTCTGACCGAGTTTAATATAAGGTGTGAGGCAAAGATTGAGACAGCATGATGAGACAGAAGCAGCAGACTGTTGAACATAAAGGCTTCTTCCTTATACTGTTTTACTTTCAATTTCCCTATGCTAGCATGTATGTTCTACAGCACCCTCTAGAGTATGCAATGCACAATGTATTTGCAATTTCAAAACACTACAACACTACACAGTGCAATATATTTCTGTCAGGCTTTATTGTCAGAATCAAAGCAAACGCAAGGATAAACTTTCATCTTCACTCTCTGTGGTGTGGATCCCCTGCCAATTTTAGCACTCCCGTAAATTTCATATACAAAGATCATGACCCAACCTATTTTCAAGTGTCTTTCCTTCCAACATTGGGTGCCATTAGTCACTCTGAGGAACAGCAGCTGGAATGTCAGAGGTGAGCAAAGAGAAGGAGGGTATATAGGAGAAAGGCAGGCTCATGTGAACAGCCTCATAAGCCAATGTTGAATGACTTGACATTGCCCAAAGTGCAGTCTTGGCTAACCACAGAAATGCTTACATGGACATTGCTAAATGATTCAAATTTTAGTGTATTTCTCCCATTGCTACTCCTGTTGCTGTCAAAATCAGAATATTGTTAAACTATTCATTACAGGTTTTCTCCAGACACCCGGAGGACACCACAGTGCTACTGCACAAAGCACCGTATCGTCAATATTGGGGAAGTGGTGGGCATATTGTTGGAGAAGAGTCGCAGGTTAACCTATTTCTCTAAAAATGGCGAGAAACAGTTGGCCACACAGCAAAATATTTACAGCTTTGCCAGCTTTTATCAGAGTGCTGGGTGTTGTGAAGCATGTTCACATGAAGTAAAAGCTTACACAGTGTGTTAAGTGTAGGGAGTTTAGTCATTATAAACAGGTATTTTGCTGTACAGAGGAAGTCCCCACCCCTACATGTGGCATGAGCCAATCTAAAAACATGTATCAATCATAAGTTTTCCATTACCTTAACAGGCAGCTGGACAGATACTCCAAGACATGGGGTAGAATTTCTGCAGGGGTTCTCCTGAACTTTCGCCATAATCTCAGCAGAAATCCCAGAGTGATGGCACAAATTAAGACATTGGCAATGGACCAGAAAAGCAACACCCCCCTACCCCCGCACAAACCCCTTCATGATTCTACATCATGATATCCAAGTGACTGCACAGTTTCCAGGGTCAACTTGACTTTCACATCATTAGCCAGTCTTGTGTATCTGGATTTATCTGAATGCAATAAGCAACTGTAGTTGAAGCCAGTGTGGATATTACAGCTGTTAACCATGAATGGGTGGAAATCTAGCCCTGGATTATGTATATAACTTGAATGTAATGAACCCCACTTGCACAGTTAGATATGGTTCATACTGAATACGTAACACTTGGCCCATGTGATCTCCTGGACTGGTTTTGATCACCGGAGAGGGTCAGACAGGAATTTTCCAGAGTATTTTTTTCACTATTGTCCCCGGGTTTTTCTTCTCTTTCTTTTCACCTCTCCAAGTAGATTACAAGGTTGTGGGGGCAGTGGGTATAGGAACTGTCTAGTCATGATGCTCCATCATGATGTGATGCAGGCTTGGTTGACCAGGTGGCCTTTTCTGGCCCATCGATTTTATATGTCCATATGCACAATTGGACTGTTGAAGCAGTGATTTCATGGCCTTGACTGTTGTAAAGGGGCCTTACAGCAAAAAATTATTCAAAATGCCCAAACCATCAGTGATGTGCTGAATGCTGAATATTCTCATAATTCACCCTGACATTACTCAAGAATAAAATTGTTGCTCAATTATAAACAAGAGAAAACTCCCACAGCCTCTGCCTGGAGTGATGGTCACACACTGCCAAGAGAAATTTATAACAGCATCATTGTACGTCACTCCCATGATCACCTCGATTTTCAGACTGATGATGTGTTTGCAATCTAACATTACACACCTACACACTGCGGTGAACTAATTTCTGTTATAAAATACATTTGCTTGAATTTATATAGGAGAGATAGATTGGATTCTAAAAAAATGACCATTGAAGTGATGTAAGAACAACTTGGAAAGAACTTCCATTAATATCCCCCTTTCATTACTCAGGGCATGCAAAGCACTTCACAGCCAATGAAGATGTACTGTAGCAACTCACCAAGACTCCTTCAACAGCACCTTCCAAACCCGCAACCTCTACTGCCTTGAAGGACAAGGGCAGCAGATGCATGGGAACACCACCACCAGCAAGTTCCCCTCCAAGCCACACACCATCCTGACTTGGAACTGTATTGCCGTTCCTTCACTGTCACTGAGTCAAAATCCTGGAACACCCTTCCTAACAGCACTGTGGATGTACCTACACCCCAAGGACTGCAGTGGTTCAAGAAGGAAGCTCACCACCATCTTCTCAAGGGTAATTAAGGATGGGCAATAAATGCTGGCCTACCCAGCGATGCCCGCATCCCACGAACGAATAATAAAATGTGGTTCTTTTGAAGTGTTGTTACTGTTGTAATGTAGGGAAACACAGCAGCCAATTTGCACACAGCAAGGTCCCACAAATGAAATTAAGATAAATGCCCACATCGTCTGTTGGGTGAGAGATAAATATTCGCCAGGATTCCAGGGAGAACGTACTTGCTGTTCTTGAAAAAGTTTTATTATTATTTGTGCATGGGATTTGGGTATTTCTGGCCATGCCTGTTTTTATTGCCCATACCTAATTGCACTTGAGAAGATGGTGGTGAGCTGCCTTCTTGAGCCACTGCAATCCATGTGATGTAGGTATTCCTACAGTGCTGCTCAGTAGGGAGTTTCAGGATTTTGATCAGCGACAATGAAGGAACGGCAATATATTTCCAAGACAGGATGGTGTGAACTTGGAGGGGAATTTGCAGGTGGTGATGTTGCCAGGCACCTGGTGCCCTTGTCCTTCCAGGTGGTAGAGGTTGCTGATTTGGAAGGTGCTGTCAAAGGAGCCTTGATGAGTTGCTGTAGTGCATCTTGTATATGGTACACACTGCTGCCACTGTGTGTCGGTGATAGAGGGAGTGAATGTTTAAGTTGGTGAATGGGGTGACAATCAAGTGGGCTGCTTTGTCCTGAATGGTGTTGAGCTTCTTGAGTGTTGTTGAAGTTGCACTCATCCAGGCAATTGGAAAGTTTTCCATCACACTCCTGACATGTGCCTTGGAGATGGTGGACAGGCTCTGAGGAATCAGGAGGTGAGTTACTCGCTGCAGAATTCCCAGCCTCTGACCTGCTTTTGAAGCCACAGTATTTATGTGGCTGGTCCAGTTTAGTCATTGGTCAACGTTGACCCTCTAGATGTTGATAGTGGGATTTCAGTGATGGTAATGCTTTTGAATGTCAAGGGGAGGTAGTCAGACTCTCGTTGTAGATGGTCATTGCCATGGGCTGTGTGGCATGAATGTTACTTGCTGCTTATCAACACAAACCTGAATGATGTCCAAATCTTGCTGCATGTGGATGCAGACTGTTGTATTAACAGAGGAGTTGCGGATGGAACTGAACACTGCAATCATCAGCAAACATCCCCATTTCTGACCTTACATTGGAGGGCAGGCCATTAATGAAGCAGCCGAAGTTGGTTGGTTCTAGGACACTGTCCTGAGGAACTCCTGCAGTGATGTCCTGGGGCTGAGATGATTGGCCTCCAACAACCACAACCATCTTCCTTTGTGCTACATGTGACTCCGGCCAGTGGAGACTTTTCTCCTGATTCCCATTGACTTCAAATTGCTTGGGCTTCTTGATGCCACACTCTATCAAATGTGCCTAGATGCGAAGGGAAGTCACTCGCACCTCATCTAGGCTTATTTGTCCCTGTTTGGACCAAGGCAGTAATGAGGTTCAAAGTTGAATGGTCCTGGCGAAACCCAAACTGGGTATCGGTTAGCAGGTTGTTGATGAGTAACTGCCACTTGATAGCATTGTCAACGACATCTTCCATCACTTTCTGACGATTGAGAATAGGCTGATGAGATGACAGTTGGCCGGATTAGATTTGTCCTGTGTTTTGTAAACAGGTCACACCTGGGCAATTTTCTACAATGTCGGGTAAATGCCAGTGTTGTAGCCATACATGAACAGCTTGGCTAGAGGTGTGTTTAGTTGCTGAGCATGAGTCTTCAACACTATAGTAGGGTATTGTTGCATCCACAGCCTTTTCTGTATCCGGAAGACTCAGCCATTTCTTCATATCACTTGGAATGAATTGAATCAGCTGTAGACTGGCATCTGTAATAGAGTCATAGGGCTGTATTTTCGTTACAGAGGCAGGAAACAGGAACTGGGACCTCAGAATGGAGCAGCAGCAGTCGGCGGCGGACCTAGGAGGAGGCAGATCTGGAACAGGACCTGTGGAAATAAAGAGCGGGGCTCGAAGCCCTCACCTATCTTAGACCGGAGAAGCAGCAGTCGGCGGTGGACCTTGGAGGAGGCGGATCCGGAGCCGGACCTGTGGAAATTAAGTGTGGGGCTCAAGGCCCTCACCTACCTCAGACCGGAGCAGCAGCTGTCGGCGGCAAGCTCTCTGTCTGTGTCAGCGCGTGCTGGGTTTGCAAAGAGGAAAAAGAAACTACCAGTGACATCACGGGAAATCTGTAAGCTGATTGGTTGGTAAGTAACAGCTGTTATTACATGTAAATAGCTTAAAAAATCAGAAAAAAGTTCTTTTTTTTTAAATACTCAAATAGCTACCTTGTAAGTGGTAAGGTTAGTACTACTAAGGTTTTGTTTTAATTAGTGTAATTTATTAATAACTACTACTTACAGTAGTGCTGTTTGGACATAGTCAGGCTGTGAGTTGTGTGTGAGGGATTTTACTGACTAGGGGAAGGAGGTGCTCTTTGCAGTCTGTCTTTTCTTTTTGCCTTTTCAGCCTCCACGGTACAGGGGACGAAGCTGATTGGCAAGTAACTGATAAATTATTGCACCTATTACATTAGCAATAGTTAGTTTGTAAAGCTAAGTAATGGCAGGGCAGCTCGGCCAAGTGGAATGTGCCTCCTGTGGTATGTGGGAAGTCGTGGACGCACCATGTGTCCTTGACAAATACATCTGCAGCAAGTGTCACCGTCTGCAGAAGCTTGAATTCCAGGTTTCGGAACTCGAGCAGCAGCTGGATTCACTGTGGCGCATCCGCGAGACAAAGAACTACGTGGATTGCACACTTCAGGAGGTAGTCACTGTGGAGCTTAAGAGAGCACAGGCAAAGAGGGACTGGGTGACTGCCAGACAGACATGAATGTCAAGACAGGTAATGCAGGAATCCCCGGAGAGCATCCCATTTTCTAACCAGTATTCAGTTCTGAGTACCGTTGGGAGCGAGGGTTCCTCTGGAGAGTACAGCAAGAGTTGTGACCAGAGCACCATGGGTGGCTCAGCTGTGCAGGGAGGGAGGAGAAAGGACAAGAGAGGAATAGTGATAGGGGATTCTATAGCTAGGGAACAGATAGGCATTTCTGTGGTCGCAGACGTGGTTCCAGGATGATATGTTGCCTCCCTGGTGCAAGGGTCATGGATACCACCGAATGGCTACAGGACATTCTGGGGGGTGAGGGTATACAGCCAGAGGTCGTGGTCCACATTGGTACCAACGATATAGGAAGAAAGAGGGATGAGGTCCTGCAGGCTAGGTTTAGGGAGTTAAGAACGAGATTAGCAAGCAGGACCTCAAAGGTAGTAATCTCCAGATTACTCCCAAGGCCACATGCTAGTGAGTATAGAAATAGGAAAATACACCAGATGAATGCGTGGCTGGAGAGATGGTGCAGGAGGGAGGGCTTCAGATTTCTGGGGCATTGGAACTGGTACTGGGGAAAGTAGGATCTGTACAAGCCGGACGGTCTGCACCTGAACAGGACTGGGACAAATATCCTTACAGGAAGGTTTGCTAGTGCTGTTGGGGATGGTTTAAACTAGCTTGGCAGGCGGATGGGAACCTGAGCGCAGTCTTAGATAGGACACAGATTTAAAGTGATTGGTAGAAGGATTAGAGAGGACATGAGGAAAATCTTTTTCACCCAGAGAGTGGTGGGTGTCTGGAATTCACTGCCAGGAACGGTGGTGGAGGCAGAAACCCTCAATTCTTTTAAAAGGTACCTGGACATGCACCTGGCAAGGCTATGGACCAGGTGCTGGAAAGTGGGATTAGAATGGGCGGCCATTTTTTCAGCCAGCACTTACACGACGGGCTGAATGGCGTCCTTCTGTGCCTTAATTTTTCTATGGTTCTACGGGTCTGATTCTGTGTCAGAAACCCGTTTCTGGTGGGAAACTCAATCAGATTTCAAATTTTAAATGGGTTAGCCCTTAATTGGTTTGGAGACAGGTTTCCTGTCCACTTAGAACCAGTGGGCCTGGGAAAGGAGCTGAGTCAGATCATGTGTTGGGCTCATGTAGACTTCCACAGCAGCCTTCACTTCACCAGTGGGAAGCGAGATGTCACAGGGGAGCCGAAGATTTGGCACTAAGGGCCATCGCTTCATCGATGCCGACCTGGATCTCGTGTTGGAGGCCGGGATGGAGAGGAGGGAGGTCCTCTTTCCAGAGGGTAGCAGGAGGAGGCCACTTCGTCATGCAGCAGGGGCACCTCTCTGTTCATTGTTAGCCCCCTCCGCCCCCTTCCTCTTCCTCTCTTACCTCCTGCTCTTTCCCCAATGAGCTGCCTCCTTCCAGGGCCTCACTGTCCTCAAGTTCCACACCTCTCTGGAGGGCCATGTTATGGAGAGCACAGCAGACCACCACAATGACAGAGACCCTTGCAGGAGGGCATTGGAGGAACCACCCGACTGATCCAGGCGCTGGAATTGTATCTTCACAAACCTGATGGCCTGCTCAATGTTTAGCCTGCTGAGCAAGTGGCATTGTTTGTATCATCTCTGTGCCTCTGTCTGGGGCTCCCTTACGGGCATCAGAAGTGATCTCTTCAAGGAATTTCCCTTGTCCTCTAGCATCCAATCCCGCAATTTGGGGAATGGAGTGAAGATCTGAGGCAGTCTGGACTGACAGGAAAGTGAGTTCGCTTATGGAGGGAGCTCCTGTTGTGGTCCTGTTGCAGACAAGATGGACGTTGAGGGGGCGGAAATCCTTCCTGTCGATGGATCTCACTGGCCAGTCCCCGGGTGCCTTGGCCACATGGGTATAATTGATGATGCCCTGCACCTGGGGAAATCCAGTGATGGAGGCAAAACCCAATGCCCTCTGTACCAGTGCAGGTCCATCTGTGTCAAAGTGGATGTAATCCCTGCCCTCCTGAAAATGGCATCTGTGACCTGCCTGGTGGCCTAATGAGCTGCCGACTGTGAGATGCCACCTAGGTCCTCAGAAGATCCCTGGAATGGTCTGGTTGTATAGAAAATCAGGGCAACGGTAACCTTGACTACTGCAGGTAAGGGATTGCTATGGTGGCCGCAAGGCCTCAGGTCATTGTGGATCAGAGCACAAATGTGTGAGACCATCTTCCTGGATAGGCGCAGCCTCCGATGGGATGGGCACTCTGTCATTTGCAGGTTGCTGACTATTGGGCAGTAGATTCAATGTATTGGGTAGAGCTGCCTTCTCCTTGCAGCACCCCATGCCCCCCCTCCCCCCCGCTGTGCTCTGTGGCCTCCTGCTGTTCAGTAGGTGCATCTGCTGAAGCTAATCCTGGCTGCTCTGTCCAATATCAGAGAAGCCTGTTCACGTCTGAACTCCCTCAGCTGGGTGCATTCACCAGGCCTTCACCTGCTAACCCCAGCTGCCCAAGTGATGCCAGCAGGCTCATGTCCCTCTTCAGATTCCTGCCACTCACCACTAAGAAAAGCTGGTGTCAGAGCTCCAGCAAAGGCTGAGCTTCATTATTTGTGCCTGAGCATTATTTCAATCAGCCCTTCCCATAGCCCTCATGGTCCACCACAGTATTCCTGACCCTGCTGTGTTCCCCACAAAGAGTTTTCCCTATTCCCTACCTTTAAAAATCCTAAACTGCTGCTAACAGGCCTGTGAATAAGCTCCATAAAGAGCTAAACAGGAAATCAATTGAAGTTTGCAGGGTTGCCGTTCCCTGCCTCCCAGCACCCCTTTAAAAATGGCTGTGCATTCCAAAGGCGCCAGGTCCCCATTCCATCCTCCGATAACGTGATCCTTAAATTCTGCTCGCCTCCCCGCAGCCGCATTCAGCAGGCTTTAAAAATCCAGCCCATAGAGTCATTATGGCACAGAAGGAGGCCATTCAGCCCATCGAGTCCATGCCAACTCTCTGTGGAACAACCCAGTCAGTCCCATTCCCCTGCTCTATTCTCATTTAGTTCCATTATGTGTCTATCCAAATTCCTTTTAAAATCATTGATCATCTCCACTTCCACCACCCTCGTTGGCAGCGAGTTCCAGGATGGTGAGAACCTCAGGAGGAGGCCGAGATGGATCATTCACTCAGCGCTTCTGCCTGAAGATGGTTGCAATGCTTCAGCCTTGTCTTTTGCACTGATGTACTGGGCTCTGCTATCATTGAGGATGGGATGTTCATGGTGTCTCCAGTCCCATTAGCTGTTTAATTGTCAAGCACCATTCACAACTGGATGTGACAGGCCTGCAGAGCTTTTATCTGGTCTGTTGGTTGTGAGATCATCTAGCTCCATCTATAGTACGCTGCTTCCTCTGCTTAACATGCAAGTAGTCCTGTGTTGCAGATTCACCAGATTGGCACCTTATGTTTAGGTATGCCTGGTGCTGCTGCTCGCATTTCCTTCTCCATTCCTCATTGAACTAGGGCTGATCTCCAGGCTTGACGGTAATGGTAGAGTCAAGGATATGACAGGCCATGAGATTGTAGTGGAATACAATTCTGCTGCTGCTAATGGCCTACAGCATTTCATGGATGCCCAGTTTTTAGCTGCTAGATCTGTTCTGAATCTATCTCATTTAGCAGTGGTCGTACCAAACAACATGATGGAGGGTGGCCTCAGTGTGAAGATGGAACTTCATCCCCACAAGATCTGTGCTACGGTCACTCCCACCAGTACTGTCATGGATAGATGCATCTGCAACAGTGAGGACGAGGTCAAGTAGGTTTTTCCCTTGTGTTGGTTTCCTCATCATCCGCCGTGGGCCTAGTCTGGCAGTTATGCCCATAGTGCCATAGGATCTTGTGTAGCTGCCTGGTAAGGCAGATGGGGCTTTGCTTTAACATCTCATCTGAGGGATAGCTTTCCCGCAGTGTAGAACTCATTTAGTACTGCACTGCAGTATCCGCTTAAATGAAGAAGGAGTTTTTATTTATGCAATATGTTGTCGCAATATACACGCTATAGATCAATCTGTTACTCAATCGGTTCCATAATTAACAAAGTAGGCTTATACACTATGATGTTAAAAATTATTTTTCTAAAAATTATGATTGCTGTCTATCTGTAATTTTTGAGTTTTACTCAGTCATATGTCAGGAGCATGCTTGCAATTACACTACAAATTGCAAACAAAGGACATTTCCCCATTCGCCCTCTCTCCGTGTCCAGCTGTTTAATCTTCACAAGAAATGCCATTACAACCTTAAATAGGGCCCTGTCTTTTCAGGAAAGCCCCACATCCCAGAGCCTACTTAAGTTTGAGGATTTTTTAATGCATTTCTGTCAGTTGGGGATCATCAGAGAGGAGTATTAAAGGTTTCCTGTGTTGTCTGAAAATAATGAAGAGTTTGATTCCTTCAAAGAACACAGTGAGAGTACTTTTTATTTTGTTCCTGACCAATTTAGAGATTTTGGTAGAATTCCCTCAAGGCCTCATTAGTTTTTATCAGACTGCTAAGTCTCTTCCTGGACTCTTGTACCAAATGCAGTGCTTCAAATACTTGGCTTCAGTTTCTAAAAAGTTTTGGCGCCTAATTATGTGATGTGGTTGATTACAAATTCTCTGATACACAGAAACCTCAAAATTATCTGCAGTTTTAATGTCTACTTTCAATCTGTTAACGACAGGAAATACTTCCTCACATTCCAACTGTTAACTTGTGCTACATCCCAAAGGATTATTTCAAGAAGTTTTGTAATATTATTTTTACCTGAACACACTCCCCTTTTTTCAATATATTATTAGAAGTTTCTTTCAGTAGAAGTAACTTATTAATTTAACAGCATCTCTCTGAATCTCAGGATTAAATATATCACTCCCAATTTTTTGTAAGGGAGATAAGTGCTAAAGCTCACAAAATACCTATTTATTTTAGAAGTATTGAACTGAAAAGTTCCAATATGGAGCTTATATTAATGAAAAGATTAATTTCTCCCCCTCACAACCCTCACTAATGGAAATACCGTACATCAGAAAATTAGATTGAGATCTACCATTTTATATCTCGGGATATCTTATTCATAATATCTAAAATGTTCCACTTGTACTGTTCAACGTAATCCAGTCCTAGAGAAATTGATTAGTGATCATCCAGATCAATCGACTGCTGTGCCAATGTACAGATGAGTGAAGTGTAACTTAAATCAAAGACTGAGGTGACCACAGAGATCCATTAAGTAATGGAACTTTATTTAATGCTATCTAATTGACACAGTCAATACCATTGCAAGGGTAAGTATTGGTGATGACAGGAAAAGTAAGTTGGTTTTTAATATAAATCAACAGGATCTAAATCATCACAAGTGGTCAGAATTTTACTGCCCGCAAACGAGTGGGCTGGTGGCAGGGTTGAGGGGGACAGGTTGCAAAATTGAGTGGGAGGCGGGGGGGTGGGGTGGGGGGGGGGGGGGGTGCATGCCCGACCCCCTGCCACCCTGGATGCAATTTTACGCAGGGCAAGAAACTATCTGCCTGCCCCAGGCCAATCAAGGCCTTTAAGTCGCCAATTAACTGGCACTTATGGGCCTCCTCCCGCTGCCACGGGTATTTTACCCTCTGTGGCTGGACGGCAAAAGCCTCAGGAACCCTGACTGGTAAAACCAGGCAGCCTTCTTGAGGGCTGGGAGGGGGCCTTCCTGATTGGCACTCTGTACCCCATGGAGGGCAGCCCCTGAAGCCCCAACCGCCCCTAACGCACAACAATCCCCCCAGCCCCCTAACTGACCCTCCTTGCCTTGCCGGGGCCTGGCTGATTGTCCCCAGCGAGGCCCTAAAAACTTACCTGTCTTCCAGGGCTGTCTCTCACTTTGCTGCGATGGCTGGATGTAGTCCCAGCAGTTGCCACCACTCCTGGTGTCGCTGCTGGGACTAAGAGCTGCCGGCCCGCTGATTGGCTGGCAGCTCCATTAGGCGGGACTTACTGCCTCAAGGAGGTGAAAGTACTGCCCAGGTAAAATGAAACCCGACCTGGGCCCGACCCGACCACATTCAACCTAAACTCGAGCTGGGCCCCGAGTCATTTAATTTTTTTTTTGCGCCCAACCCGATCCGACTATCGTAATAAAGTTAACGATATCAAACAGGTTATCGTGCTCTACCTTGTCCAAATGTTGTGATCCGGTCCATTCGTTCCAGCAGCAGGCTATTCCTGCAGATGGAGTTGTGGGGAATCTGAGCCTGATCCCGTCACCAGGAACCAACACCACCCCCCACCCCCGCCAACTTTCACACACGAGCACTTTGTGGCCGAGTTCATTGGATAGTGATCAGGCGTGCAAACCTAGTGATTTCCTTACCCCCTCCCTTTTTTGGTCAACACAGTTTTTGGAGGGTTGTAGTGCTGTAGAGGTTTGGAGTGGTGGGGGATGGGGTGGTGTGCAAGGCCATGAAGATTTGAACGTGAGCAACGCAGAGGTCAATTATCATTTTCCTATTGCTATTCCTAAGCTCAGTGAATTCAATACAGAGAGATTGGACTGGAAAGTAAATTTCAGTGAAAGGAAAGATTGATTGATTGATTGGAAAAATGGCAGATCAGATAGCAGGCTTTCCCAGTGCAGTTTGATTGTTAATGTAAAGTGCTGCAGATTCCCAGTGCTGTCTGATCATTAGCCTACAGTACTGGAGATCTGCGGTACTGTTTGGTTGACGACTTCTGGTTGATCAGCATACACATAATGGCCAGCACCTCGAATAGCCTACAAAGCAAAAAAAAACAAATATGTTAATGTTGACAAAGTATGGTGAACAATTTCTAACATTGGCATTTAAAACAATTTTACTTAAAGGTTCGTATCACTTTTTTTTTTAAATGTTCTTACCTGAGATTATTTGATGTCATGGGTGAATCTCAACCCTCCAAAGCTTTGAGTGTCCATCTATCCTGTGAGATCTTTGTACGTTTTTGTAGCACTCCCAGATAAACAATCAGCAAGCGCTGCTTGTTAATTGCTTTTACACACTGGACTGTCTTGTTCCTCTATAAGATTACAGTACAGTCTTAGAAGAGATAAAGCATCCCAGAAGCCCTGATTTGAAGTATTAAAATGCAAAACAAATAATCTGACAGCAATCAAATACAGTTGTGTATTTATTGAACATCTTTCTTCCAACTCCTTGAGTACATAAAATTAAAGATCCCAACTCTAGGAACTGAACTAAGTTTTTGTAGATAACATTCAAGTACACACAGTATTTCTCCTTTCTGTCAGAAATATCAGCCTGTCTCTTCCGAGACTTTCCAACAACGTCTTGACTCCCTCATGATTTTTAAGCAGTCTTCTCATGGGATTATCCATTTTCTCTCTACAAAGAAAGACTTGCTCTTCTCTAGCACCTTTCACGACCTCAGGACGTCGCAAACCACTTTCTACCCAATGAAGGTCTTTGTGAATTGTAGTCACTGTTGTAAAGTAGGGAACGCAGCAGCCATTGCCCACAGCAAGCTCCCACAAACAGCACTGTGATAATAACCAGATAAAACAGAAACAAATCACGTCAAACCGTAGATTAAAAAGAAAACAAATAGCCTTCTGCAACGAAGCACCCAATAGGCAGTTAGGTGAACATTTGATTTAGCACTCTCAACGACATAACATGTAAGTAGTCTCAGTTACAGCCATAGCAAAAAAAAAGAAAAGAACAAAAGAACAAATAAATTGTCATCTAAAAATAAAGAATAGAGTCAACAGTGGAAGGCTTCAGGGCAGTTCTCTGCTGGTCGATTGTCATTCCGGTTACGCTGAAGTTCCTCTCACTGCTGCTACTGCTCGCCGGAATGCAAAGTATACTTCTAGCCAGTCTGGCCAATTTAGGGTATGTGTTCCTTCCTCCAGCCGAACAGATCACGCTCGTTTGCCATCGCCAACACAGCAGGCCTCTGTGCTGTGTACTACTGCACTTCATCATTTGTGTCCATTCATTCATCAACATTCTCCCATTTAGCAAAGTTGGTCAGTGCCTTTTTGGCAGCTGTAGGTTCATTGTCAACCATTTTTCTTCACAGTGTCTTCTGTTTTAAAGTTGTTGATAAGTCTGAGCACTTCAGAACAAACTTCTCTATCATGGCTGGACAACATTCACAGCTGATCAAATTGAGGTCAGAGAAATGTTGTTATCTTGTGCATGTCATTTACTTCAACTTTTTTCAGAAGCCACTCTCTGTGCCATTGCCTGACAACTGCTTGCATTGGACTATCTGAAGAAAGTGGCATACAGAGTGGTTTAAGTTTCTCAAACCACGGAATTACCAGGTTCAATGTAGGATACTGGTCTCCCTCGAGTTCCCTCTGAGCTTCATAAAATGGTCAGATGAAATCAACCAAAAACTGCAAGACATTGGGGGCGATATTTTCCAGCCTGTAGTTTTCCCCATGCTGTTCCAGTTTCTCATGCAGCTCACGATAAAATAAACTGAAATGAATTCGGTGTCAGATACACAGTACTGTACTTCATTTCTCCCATTGGATTTAAAGTTTTAGACAACTGTGCAGCAACACCGGACTGTTTAATGTATGTCACCAAGGCTTTGGCATGATGTATAAGTTTCTACAACATCCGGAGCTTCAGAAGCTAATTCCTTTGGATCAAGTGAATGTTGAAGGACCGTGTTATATACGTGGTCCTGGCAATCCAGACGTCAGTATGGTCTAAGAGCAAGCATTATGTTAACGCCTTACTCTGTTTCATTTAATGTTAATTTATTTAAATTTGCCGGTCGAATCCAAAAGTATTCACTAGCAGCTTTAAAATCTCACGCCTGATATTTTCACCAGTTTTGGCATCCTCCAGTGGAAACATTGCTGTTGTTAAAACTTTGGTATTAGGTTTAAAATCTACTGTGATGTAATGACAAGTTATTGACATATAATGGATTTTACGGTAGTTGTCCGTCCACATGTCAGTTGTCATTCCCACATTCACATCCTTCAGTATGTCAATAATCTGAGAAATTAGTTGTTTTCTCTTTTCTTCGGCCACGTCCCGATACCTTGTTGAAACTATACTTGGATTTGGTAACACACTTGATGCTGATACTCGACCATATGTAGCACCCACATTGATCAGCTCTTGTGCTAGCTCAACAAACCCTTCACCAGAGACAGTTTGAAAAGATCAAATATCCTTACAACAGAGACTCAAGCATTTGTCTGTAATTTCTGATTTCTTGTGAGCGGGTATGTTTTTTTCACTCGTCTGTGCAAATGAAGTTAGGTACGACTGTCTTGGCCCTGCTGTGGGTCAAGTACAACCTTTATCAATGTGTTGCTGCAAAGGTGAATTTCCCGTCGTTTTGCTGTCATATTTTAGTTGAAGTTTGCAAGATTTGCATTGTGCAAATCCACTTGAACTTTTACTATTGCGGAAAACAACAGCATTGAAATGTTTCCAAATGGAAGATTTACCTTTTCTGACTGCAGGACTTTCCAGTGCTAAACATTCTCCAGTAGACAGCATTCGTTTTACATCTATAGTATACTGTAGTGTATAACCACCTTTGGATGCATGGAAGTGACAGCATGAGCATGATGACGTCCTAGAGATGCTCACCCGCTCACTGCAGAGTGCGGAGTCCGGACTGCACGTTTCCCGCCTTGACCTTAATGTTGAATTGAAGATTGCTTCCCAGAGGCAGCACTATCCAGCCCAACCTGACCCGAGCCCGAATACTGGACTTGGAAGAGAGACCCGAACCTGACACGTCATTGAGTCTATTCGGGTACGGGTCGGGTAGCCATGCTTTGTGCCCAGGACCAACTAAAGGCCTGGGAAGTGAAAATCCTGGCCTGGCTTCCCAGGCCCGGTGGAGGTGGGCTCACCAGACTTTTTGGCTGCTGGGCGGAGCCTCCCGCCCATCGAAAAATTCCAGCCAGTAACTGGATTGTAAACTTCACCATATTTCAGCATTGGGTTTACTTTGTATAATGGGCTATGACCTATGCTTAAAATTACAGTATAGACTTAGCAAGTATAAATTCCAAGTCTGTATTCAGTACAGGATTCTCATAATAATATTGTCTTTAGTGATTTAAGCATAAGTTCATACAAATCTCATGGAGTAGCACCCAGCTGTGGTGCTGGATAGTGCTGTTCCCTTTGGGCTACTCTGGTGTCTGCTCTGAAACATGGACCCCAGTCAACTTTTTTCAGTCGTCTTACTTCCTAATTTAGCTAAATTAGCAACTTTCTCTATTAGCTGTTAAGTTTTCTTCATACTAAGAAAGGCTTACATTCTTCAGAAGGGAGAAATGGGCAACACTCATAATGTTGAACTAGCTAAGGATGAAGCTGAGACACACCTGGGAATCTTAATTGATTCAATGCTTAATATATCCATCCAATGCAGCACAGCATTCAACAAAGCCAACAGATTTGAACTACATCGCCAAAACAGTAGAATATAAGTCAGAAGAAGTTACACAGAATTACATTAAAGAGAATTATACAGAATGTACAGCACAGAAATAGGCAATTTGCCCCAACTGGCATATGCCAGTATTTATGTTCCACATGAGCCTCTTTCCACCCCATTTCATCTAACTGTATCAGCATAAGCTTTATTCCTTTTTGCCTCATGTCCTTATCTTGGTTCCCCTTAAATGCATCTATGCTAGTTGCCTCAACTATTTGTTAGCACGTTCAACATTCAAACCATTCTCTGGTTAAAGACGTTTCTCCTGAAATCCCTATTGGATGTATTAGTGACTGTCTTGTATTTATGACCCCCAATTTTGGGTCTCCCCCACAAGTGGAAACATCTTCTGTATACCTACCCCATCAAAGCCTCTCATAATCTTAGAGTTCTACCAAATCACCCCTCAGCTGTCTTTTTTCTAAAGAAAAGAGGCCAGCCTGTTCAATATTTCTTGATAAGTATCACTTGTAATCAAACTATACAGTGCTCAAGGTCAGAGCACCCCTTGAATACAGTGTCCAGTTCTAGTCACTGAGAAGCAACAAAACCATTCGAGCAGTGGAGGCAGTGCAGAGAAGAGGTGCAGACTGATGCCTAGTCTGAGTTTTGAGAAAAGACAGAAAATACCTGGTCTTCTTAGCCTTGAAGAGGTATCCGAGAGGCAATATTATAGAAGGATATAAGGTGGTAAAGGATGTGGAAAACATAACATCCAGAACACTACTTTAAATTAAATCATTAGAGTAGAACAAGGAGCCACAGGTTGAAACTAGTAAAAGTCAAATTTAGGTCTGCTATCGGGAAATTCTTCATACAAAAAGCGATTAACACATGATTTCACTCCCAGATAGTGATAGAGATGTAAATTCTGGAATTATTTAAGAATCAATTAAGAATCAGTTGGATGCTGCAATGGGTGACCTTTGGATCATTCTAGATAGATATCCTTAGAACATAAGAACATAAGAAATAGGAGCAGGAGTAGACCATTCGGCCCCTCAAGCCAGCTCAGCCATTTAATAAGATCATGGCTGATCTGATAGTGGCCTTAACTCCATTTTTCCTGCCTGCCCCCCATACTCTTGACTCCCTTGTAGATCAATAATCTAACTCAGCCTTGAATATATTCAATAACCCAGCCTCAACTGCTGTCTGGGGAAGAGAATTCCAAAGATTAATGA
Organism: Heterodontus francisci; assembly: GCF_036365525.1. Classification (NCBI taxonomy): domain Eukaryota; kingdom Metazoa; phylum Chordata; class Chondrichthyes; order Heterodontiformes; family Heterodontidae; genus Heterodontus; species Heterodontus francisci. Next base: position 37,403,252 of record NC_090384.1, read on the forward strand.
CCCTCTGAGAGAAGAAATTCCTCCTTGTCTCCATCTTAAATGGGAGACCCCTTATTTTGAAACTGTGCCTCCAGTTCTAGATTTCCCCACAAAGGGAAACATCCTGTCAGCATCCGATGGGCCAAATGATAGTTCCCATTATTATGTGTGAACTTACAAACTCTCTGTAAACTTTCTAAGAATTTCTACGACTTCATCATAAAAGCCTTCTCAATCTCTGCTGAAATCGTCACCAACCTTCACTCTTTCTTCATTAGGTCAATGAAGTCTTACCTTAATTGTCTTATATTACCATAAAATGAATCTTGTCTCTGGTGACCTATCCAATCAAAGGTTACTATCATTAAATAGATCCAAAGACATGTCTTAGAAAGTTGTAACTGTCAGCATTCTATACTGTTAACAGCCCAAGAAGACTACGCAGTGCTTTCAGTCATAGAACAGTCTGGTTCATTGTTCTTAACCAAGGCCCAAGGTCCCTTGACTGAAAAAGAAGTCCTTTGTTTATTTAGTATCACTTGCTTCTATATTTAATGAAATACCCTTTTATCTGGACACTTAGAAGGAATGAACGTCATCGAATGGACTGTAGCACTCCTACAATACTTTCAGTACATTTACTAAATAAGTCTTTCAGTCATGAGCTTAAAGTCATCCCTTGGAATTTTCGGAGGAAACTCATCAATCCAGGTTGGGAGTGGCTATTGAATCTATTCCTGTCTGCATAAAATGCTGGTTGAAAGAATTGGTTCTGAAAATCAGAGTATTTCTAGAATCTGTTATATCGGCCTGAAATGTGCTGCAAAAATAACTGAGCTTAATATGCGCATTATTCTTACCACGTAAATAACCCAGAAATTTGTGGCAAAGAAGAGATATGCTGTGAGTTGCAAATCACCACAGATTGCTGCACGATTTGCGTTGCTCCGCTGTTAGACTCGCAAGGACTGGAGCTCACTGTTACCCTCCCCATGTGTGTTAAATAATTGCTATATTCATGCTGTTAAAACAAAATAAACTCACTGCAAGAAGTTCGGGCTACTGTTTCACAGCCTAAAGGCCCCGTTAATGGGGTAATTAATGTTCCAATAACCTTCCATTTTGAAACCAATTTGCATTTAATGCTGCATAAAGTACACAACCGGGATGCAAATTAAACTGGGGAAATTATGAAAGGAAGTAAATCCTTCACAGAGAAAAGAATGCATAGGGAATACAACTAAATGACAGAACTCAAAGGAAGCAAAGAGAGCACGGCCTGGACGCAAATGTCGCTGATTGAGAATATGCGAGCTTGTAACTGGCTGGTGAAGCAAGAAATGGTTCTGCCCAGCAGAGAAAAAGATCATCAAATTTGATTTGTTGTGAATTGTTACAAAATATGTAGTTTTTGAGGGTAGGCAACAGCTTACTTTGATTCCTGAATTTAAGAATTAAGAAACCATCTGAACCCTGGGCACAAGGCAGTCTTATTCATCTGTTTGTGTGTCATATTCTTTGAGCAAAAAAATTTGGAACAACACATTTTCCTGCATGTAATTAAGTGATTATTTAAATAAATTTTATTTAAATAATCAGTTGTTCATGCTGTCACATCACAGCTTTGCTAACCATTCAAATCCTTAAATCTCATTGATTATGCAGATAGACTATTGGTCCCATCATTCACCAACGTCCCAGATGCCCCATTGACCTCACTGCGCCATTATCAATTCGCACTTTGAGCACACTCTGTGTGAATACTTCAATGTGATTGGCTGCTTACCCTGCTTGCTGACATCACTGCTGCTGGATGCCTGGAGATTGCCTTGACTTGATGTCACATTTAAACTGCCTTCAGAAAAGGAGAAGATCGCATCACAAAGATCGTTAGATTTTTGGGGGCAGCTTTCTTCGAGGTCAGCAGTGAGCACATTTGCTTTGCCACTGACTGGAAAATCCAGCTCATTGAGTAGGTTAAAGAAGTGTCCTACATCTCCATGGCTGCACATTTAGATCCCCTGATATCCACCTCCATAAAAAAGGCAGCAGGCGCGTGCCTGCCGTGTTTGGGGTCTCATTCTGCATATTTAACTCTTTAAACCTCAACACCACTGACCCTTTCATGGCTAAGTTGGGGAGTGCAAGCAATTAGTAATGATTAATTCAGATGCAAATGAGATAGATTTCTCCTGATAATTAACATTTTGGGATACAGTATTGGAGTAATTTGAGATACGACATGTGGGAAGTGTAGTGCATTTGGGAGGAACAGCTGATTTTAGATCTCTGGCTTCCAATGCTCTCCATCACTGGGGTTTTCCTCGCCTCTTGTCTGTATCTGTTGTAGATTAATAGAGATTGATTGCTATGATTAGTCAACAACTCCATTATTGTTCAATCACACAATTTCCAGTATGCTAGGAAACAAACTAGATGGGGCTTGATCTTTTCTCATCTCGCAATTTCTATGTTCCTATGCTTAAGAAAAATGTAATCTTTGCCTTGAACCTGTCTTTTTTAGTTGAGTTATTAATATGTTTTGCATACCTTGAAATAACCCTCTATGCAGACCTTTTGGCTATGTACCAATGCTAAACTTGTGTAGTGAAAATCAGATGTTAAGACCCCAATTAACTAATAGAAACATAGAAACATAGAAAATAGGAGCAGGAGTAGGCCATTTGGCCCTTCGAGCCTGCTCCACCATTCATGATGATCATGGCTGATCATCCAACTCAGTAACCTGTTCTGGCTTTCGCCTCATATTCTTTGATCCCTTTAACCCAAGAGCTATATCTAACTCCTTTTTGAAAACATTCAGTGTTTTGGCCTCAACTGCTTTCTGTAGTAACGAATTCCACAGGCTCACCACTCTCTGGGTGAAGAAATTTCTTCTCATCTCAGTCCTGAAAGATTTACCCTGTATCCTTAGACTATGACCCCTGGTTCTGGACTCCCCCACCATCAGGGACATCCTTCCTGCATCTGCCTTGTCAAGTCCTGTTAAAATTTTATAGGTTTCTATGAGATCCCCCCTCACTCTTCTGAACTCCAGCGAATATAATCCTAACCGACTCAATCTCTCCTCATACGTAAGTCCTGCCATCCCAGGAATCAGTCTGGTAAACCTTCGCTGCACTCCCTCTATAGCAGGAACATCCTTCCTCAGATAAGGAGACCAAAACTGCACACAATATTCCAGGTGTGGCCTCACCAAGGCCCTGTATAATTGCAGCAAGACATCCCTGCTTCTGTACTCGAATCCTCTCGCTATGAAGGCCAACATACCATTTGCCTTTTTTACCGCCTGTTGCACCTGCATGCTTAACTTCAGCGACTGGTGTATGAGAACACCAGGTCTCACTGCATATTCCCCTCTTTCAGTTTATAGACATTCAGATAATAATCTGCCTTCCTGTTTTTGCTACCAAAGTGGATAACCTCACATTTATCCACATTATACTGCATCTGCCATACATTAGCCCACTCACTCAACTTGTCCAAATCACCCTGAAGCCTCTCTGCATCCTCCTCACAACTCACCCTCCCACTCAGTTTTATGTCATCTACAAATTTGGAGATATTACATTTAGTTCCCGCATCTAAATCATTAATGTATATTGTGAATAGCTGGGGTCCTAGCACCGATCCCTGCGGTAGCCCACTAGTCACTGCCTGCCATTCGGAAAAAGACCCATTTATCCCTACTCTTTGTTTCCTGTCCGCAAACCAATTTTCTATCCATCGCATACACTACCCCCAATCCCATGCGCTTTAATTTTACATACTAATCTCTTATGTGGGACTTTATTGAAAGCCTTCTGAAAGTCCAAATAAACCACATCCACTGGCTCCCCACCCCCCATCAACTCTACTAGTCACATCCTCGAAGAATTCTAGTAGATTTGTCAAGCATGATTTCCCTTTCGTAGATCCATGCTGACTCTGCCCAATTCTACCACTGTTCTCCAAGTGCTCTGCTATAAAATCTTTGATAATGGACACTAGAATTTTCCTTACTACCGACATCAGGTTGACTGGTCTATAATTCCCTGCTTTCTCTCTACCTCCCTTTTTAAATAGTGGGGTTACATTAGCTACCCTCCAATCTGTAGGAACTGTAGGAAGTCTGGAGTGAAGTGGAGTGAGCCCTTTTCCTCCAGGGAATCTCGCTGTTCTTTGCTCTGGTATTTGGGACTGAATTCAGGCCCAGTGCAAAACATCACTGCTTCACATCAATGCTATGGTTGGAATTTGAAGCACCCCAGACATAGATTTCATATCCCAGATGATTAGCTGAAGGGAGTCTGTAAGTTATAATTACTGAAATGAGCCTCTCTGCTTGACAGAATCATGAAGCAAGACAAATGAAACCTATGCTTCTTTAATGTTCAGTTGCCTCTTCTCAATAACTTTTCTGGCCTTGATTTTTCTGACTTCACCAATTTTTCCTGGGCTTAGGGATTCCTGATGTTTTGCTTCACTTTGCCTGGGAAAAATGATGCAGTGCCCCTGTGCTACCTCCTGAGCACTTATTCTCAGAATAGACTTTGCTAAAGGTTTTACATTTTGTCTTTACTTCTGCTCTCAGGTTCATATAGAAATAAACGCACCTTCTTTCAATTTAATACCATATCTTCACTTTTTGCAACACTCCAAGACTTAATACTTAGTGCAGTTCAAAACAGCCTGATGAATGTTGAAAGCAGTTGTTGGTTCTGCAGTAATCACTCCATCAGGAAGTGATTTCTCCCAGCACCTTGAAAGGTAACTTGAAACCTTTTTTGACGCATCTCATGAGAAACAAATTGATTTCTCTCAATTTCCAATTATTTTGAAAGTGCTTTGCACAAAGTAGTTGGATGTTTGAAAAAAAGCACTCCCTTTTCATCTGTTTTTCCTTCTTGATCTGAAGCTGCTTCTGCAGTTTCATTGACCCCTCCCTGCCACCAGGTTCAATTCTGAACTGTTGGCAACTCTGAACTGATATTCCCTTTAGAATGTGCTTTGTGAAGTGACACATCTACCATGGTGAAACCAGCATTTGGTTTGAGGTTGAGAGTTGATTTTTTTTTAACAAGGTGTGGGATGATGCCGTGGAGTATCGTATTAGGATTTGGAGTATACTTGTGATGCTATTCAGGCTGATACCAAGAATGTCTCTTAAAAGAACAAACTTATATTTATTTATATAGCATTTTCACAACCTCAGGATGTCCCAAAATGCCTTATAGCCAATGAGGTACTTTTGAAGTGTAGTCAATGTTTAATATAGGAAATGCAACAGCCAATTTGCACACAGCAATGTAACGCAAACAGCAGAGATAACAGACAGATAATCTGTTTCAGTGATATTGTCTAAGGGATAAATATTTACCAGGACACTAGGGAGAACGCTTTAGCCAAATAGTGCCATGGGATCTTTTACATCTAACTGAGAGGGAAGATGGGGCCTTGGTTTATAGTCTCATCTGAAAAGGGGCTACTCCAACAGTGCAGCATTCCCTCAGTATTGTACTGGAGTGTCAGTCTTGGACTTCGTGCTGAAGTCAAAACAAATTATACACTAATTCAAAAAAAGGAAAAATGATGGTATACCTCTCATTCAGATATCAAAATACATTTGCTATTTTCATTCCTCCAGAACAAGAGCATTTTTTTAAAAACTGCGCTAACAAACTATACTTTTAGAGTTGGGAAAAGTCGATGAAATCTTTCATAAGAGCAAATGCAAGCTGTGGCTGAATTGATTTAATTAATTGCTCGTGAATCATTAACCTTAAAGAGTTGCTGGATTCCTCTGTCAGCGGTAAAGCTGATGTCAGCAATGTGTAATCATTGATTTCATTTAGCGCTTTGGAATGTAGCCTGACCCACCCCTCAGCAAACGTAAATCATTTTCTCCATACAAATTGCATAGAATTACAGAGCATTTACAGCACAGAAACAGGCCATTCAGCCCAAGAGGTCCACGCTGGGTTTTGCTCCATGTGAGCCTCCTGCCATCCCTCTTCATCTAACCACATCAGCGTTAGCTTCTATTCCTTTCATGTTCCTATCTAGCTTCACCTTAAATGTATCTGTCCTATTCACCCCGACTACTCCATGTAGTAGCAAGTTCTACATTCTAATATGGCAGCAAAAATGAGTTGATGTTGTTTAAAGATAACTGTCATTCTTACAGCAGCAAGGTAGCACAGAGTGGCTGATTACAGTGTAATCTAAGTGGATCTAAAAAATAACTTACGTTGGGCAAAGCACTTAATCACAAAACAAGCTTTCAATAATTAACACCATTTCATGTCAGTTTTAAGGTATTGCTCATAAATCTTATAAAACATTTATAAATAACCCGAAACCTTGTTTCTGCCACAGTCAACTTTGATGGATGTCTTTTACTGCTATTGTAAAAACAAAGCAAAAAAAAATGCTTTTACTAATTAATGAGATTAAATAGTACAAAGGTGAAAGAAAAAAACAATCATTTGTAACAAAAGGATTGATGATGAAACTTGCTTGTTGGAATTGAACAGTACGTAAATGGAGAGCAGTGAATATTCAATCACGTCAATCATATCTTCAGTCAAACCTAAGCTCAGGGAACTTCAAAACAAGCAGTGGGGGGAGGAGGGGGAACAAATGGAAATTGCGTATTTGAGGGCACTGCTATTTAAATAAGCATTTAAAACATATCAAACCTGTTTCTGCCCCATAGTGGACTCTGTCATGCCTATCTGAGGGAAAGTTTAGCATAATTTCTCACCTAATTGTTTTTGCATGGATAAAATCATTTTAGCACTGTAGAGGTTAAGTACTGCAATTAGTGCTCTGTGTTAACATTCAGTTTCTTTGGCATTTTTCTTGTGAGCTGTCCCTTAATGAAAATCAATTTGGTTTAAAATTTCATGAACATTGGCTTTGCAAGTCAGTGAATGGCAATGCTCCAACCTGTGCAACTCAGAAAATTGTGGCCATCAAGTGTGGATCGGATGATATGTACCTTTCACCAAGGCAGGTGAAGTCCATCACCCCATTGCTAGCTGACAGATTAATTACAAAATTCTGCAGATGCTGGAAATCTGAAATAAAAACAGAAAATGTTGGAAATATTCAACAGGTCAGGTCAGGCAGCATCTGTGGATAATGAAACAGAATTAATGTTTTATAAGACCGGGAACAGTTTGAAATGTAATGGGTTTTAAGCAAGTGAAAGGGGGGAGGGTGGGAGAAAGAACATATGGAAAGATCTGTGTTAGGGCAGAAGAAGGAGAGATTAAATAACAAAAGAGTTGGTGGTGCAGAGCTGAAGGAAGTGGTAATGGAACAAGTAAAGAAACAATCATGGCCAGGATTTCACGTTGGGTTGACAGGAGCCGGCCACCAACTTAAAAGTTGGTGGCAAAGCCGCTTCCGCCATGCCTAGGGATCCGACCTGCATTATACGGGTCCCCAGGTTTTAATTCTTCTGAGGCAGGGCTTCCACTCGCTTGAGGGAGGAAGTCCCACTTCATTGAGCTGCCGGCCAATCAGCGGGCCAGCAGCTCTTAGTCCCAACAGTGCCACTGGGAGCAGTGGCCACTGCTGGGACTGCAGCCCAGCCAAAGACATGGAGCCAGGAAGGCAGGTAGGTTTTGGTTGCCTCGCCGGGGGTAATTAGCACCCTGGCCCAATGAGCAGGGCTCCCCACCACCCCCCCCACCCCCGCCACCGAGACGATTAGAAGCCACGTGCATTTCCCAGGCGGCTTTTCCCGGCTCCAGGACGCCCACTAGCCACGCGTAAAATCCACGTGGAGGCAGGCGAAGGCTCTTAAGTGGCTGTTAAGTGGCTACATAAGGGCCTTGATTGGCCTGGGGCAGTCAGGTCATTTTTTGTCCCGCCCCCCTGCCCTACGTAAAGGGGGGCGGAGGTGGGAACGGGTCGCGAAAGCCTCCTGTAGCCTCCCGCTCCATTTTATGTTCCCCCATCCCCCACCATCATCTGGCTCATTGGGGTGGTATAAAATTCCAGCCCATGTGTCTAGAGGAGGTGCGAATGGCAGAATGGTGAACAACTGCCATCTGAAAACAAAAACGAGAAAAATGAAAGTAAAATCAAAACCTGCAAAGAAAAAGGAAACAAAATGGGAGCAGAGGTTACAGTCTGAAATTGTTAAACTCAATGTTGATTCCAGAAAGCTGTAAAGTGCTTAGTCGAAAGATGAGGTGCTGCTCCTCAAGTTTGCAATGAGCTTCATTGGAACACTGCAGTAGGCCGAGGGCAGAGAGGTCAGTATGAGAGCAAGGTGGAAAATTCAAATGACAGGGTGACCAGAAGCTCAGGGTCATGCTTGCGGGCTGAACAGAGGTGTTCGGCAAAGCTGTCACCCAATCTGCATTTGGGGTCTCCAATGTAGAGCAGACAGAATTGTGAGCAGCGAATATAGTACACTAAATTGAAAGAAGTACAAGTAAATCATTATTTCACCTGGAAGAAGCATTTGGGGCCTTGGATGGTGAGAAGAAAGGATGTGAAATGGCAGGTATTGCATTTCCTGTGCCTGTATGGAAAGGTGCCCTGGGAAGGGGAGGGGTGTTGGGGGTGATTGAGGAGTGGACAAGGGTGTTGTAGCGGGAATGGTCCCTTTGGAATGCTGAAAAGGAAGGGGAAGATCTGATTGGTGGTGGCAGAAGTGGTAGAGGATGATCCGTTGAGTACAGAGGCTGGTGGAATGGAAAGTGAGGACAAGGGGAACCCTATCGTGGGTCTGGGAGGGAGGGAAGGGGTGACAACATAAGTGCGAGAAATGAGACTGGCACAGTAGAGGGCCTTGTCAACCATGGTATGGAGGGGGAATCCTCAGTTGAGTAAAAAGGAAGACATATCAGAAGTGCTGGTATGGAAGGTTGCATCATCAGGACAGGTGCACAGAGATGGAGAAACTTGAAGAATGGAATTAAGTCCTTACAGGAAGCTGGGTGTGAGGAAGTATAGCCGAGATAGCTATGGGAGTCCGTGAATATTCATTGATGGCCTATCTCCAGAAATGGAGACAGAGAAGTTGAGGAAGGCAGGGGAAGAGTTGGAGATGGACCATGTGAAGGTGAGATAAGGGTAGAGGTTGGAAGTAAAGTTGTTGAAATATCCCAGTTCATAGCAGGAGTAGGAAACTGCACCAATACAGTCATCAATGTGCCAGAAAAAAGTTGAGGGAGGGGGCCCAAGTAGGAATGGAACAAGGAATGTTCCATCTATCTCACAAAATGGCTGGCATACCTAGGACCCATATGGGTTCCCATTGCAACACCTTTTATTTGGAGGAAGTGAGTAGAGTTAAAGGAGAAGTTGTCCAATGTGAGAACAAGTTCAGCCAGGCAGAGGAGGGTAGTGGTGGATGGGGACTGGCTAGTCAAGGAAGAAATGGAGAGCCCTCGGACTGTCTGGGTGGAGGATGGAGGTGTAGAGAGATTGAATGTCCATGAAAAAGGAGACGGTTAGGGTCAGCAATTTGGAAACTTTTAAAGTGATGGAATGTATAGCAAGAGACACAGATGTAGGTCATGGAGTCATAGCGTCATTGGGGCACAGAAGGATGCCATTTGGCCCATCGAATCCATGCTGGCTCTCTGTAGAGCAATCTAGTCAGCCCCTAAGTCAATTTTTTATCCAAGCTGACACTGGCCCTCCTATTCCATGAGCCTCAGTTTTGTTAACCAGCCTTTTATGTGATACTTTGTCAAATGCTTTCTTAAAATCCATATAGACAACATCTGTTGCTTTCCCTTCATCAACATTTTCTGTTACTTCATCAAAAAATTCAATTAGGTTAGTCAAGCACAATCAGCCTTTTACAAAACCATGCTGGCTATCCTTAATTAACCCCCCTGATTATGGTTTCTAAAACCTTCCCCACTACTGATGTTAAACTGACCAGCCTGTAGTTACTATAACAGTTATTACACACTTTCTTGAACAAGGGTGTCACATTTGTCACTCTCCAATCCTCTGGTACCTTCCCCATATCTACGGAAGATTGGAAGATTATGACAAACCCTTCCACTATCTCTATTCTCACTTCCTTTAGTAACCTGGGATGCAAGCCATCCGGACTAGGCGACTTATCCACTCTAAGCATAGTGAGCCTTTCCAGTCCATCCTTCCTATCAATTTTTACCCCATCCATTACTTCTACCACCTCTGCTTCTACCAATATTTTGTCAGCATCCTCTTCCTTAGTAAACACTGGTATAACATACTTATTAAATATTCTAGCCTTGTCCTGCACCTCTAAGCATATATCAACCTCTTTGTCCCTAATAGGACCACCCTGCCTCTTGCTATCCACTTACTATTTAGATGTCAGTGGGAGATTTTGTCTGCAAATCATCCTGCAGCCCTACTCCACCAAGGACCAAACAGTGATACAACAACAACCACAACAACCAGATGAAAATGGACACTAAGACAGGTATTAGGAAATATTGGGAGGGGTGACCAAAAGTCTGGTCAAAAGTGGTGGTTTTTAAGGAGGACAAGCATGTGGAATGCTTCAGGAAGTGAATTCTGGATCATGAGGCCAAGATGGTTGAAAGCATGACTTCTGTAGGTGGGTATAGGGCTGCAGGAAATTACAAAGTTAGGCACTGTATCCCACTGCAAAATGGACAAAGACTAACTCAAGATCACATATTGCACTCAACACACTCCACACAACCTTCGCTGATTCATCTCTCCAGACAACAGTTGGCCAGGACATGGTTGCAAGAGCACTCTTTTACACATATTCTGAGCATGCCCCACATTCTGAACAGCAATCTGGAAGATCACTAGAAACATAACCACTCTTAAAATCTCAGAGAACCTGGGCCTGAGAGAGAGAATCCCCCTGCAACTTAGCTGAGCTCAATTCCTGCTAATAGGGACAGGGAAAAGCATCCCTCTCCTTGGTGAACTGTAAGCCTCAACACAACAAACGTTGTGGCTGATACACATGAGACATATCAGAATGAGTATTCATCCTGTTCTGAGAATCAATCAGTCTGGGGCCCATTCTCAGCAGCTCATTAAACACACACTGCTCCTTTCCGCCCCTCACCCCACAGCACAGCAATCCATCCGCTGACCTTAAAGTACAATGAGTCCAACTGACATGAATGCAGGGAACTCCTCCTCTATCCCCAGGCCTAACCAACCCCCAGAGCCCAATAAGAAACAAGCTGCCTTGAACCCCTGCACTGCATTGCTCCCAATGCAAGTTGTTGGTCACATCAGTGCATTCATCGCACAGACCCCATTCAATCCAAACATGTAATGACTTCATAGAATATGGATATGTCTGTAAATGTGTATAAGTGAATACACTTTCTTGAATATCCAATTTTTTTTTTAAGAATAGTGAACAAAACCTGACACAGACACTGCCATTCCTGCTAACACCACCAGCACCAAGGGTGTGCCACTGGACCACCAAAGCTTGGGTGGCTCCCGGTCTTACTGAGAATACCAATATACCATCAGAGCCCTAGAGTACAGACCAGGCACCTAGTGAGATATAAACATGAATAGTGGAGCCTCAGCTGATATTTAGCCATAAAACTTTAATTCAGCAGTAACTACCTCCCTCTACAGTATTACATCTAGAATAGGGTTAGGTGAAGTGGGATGGGAGGGGGCTCGTGTGGAGCATAATCAGTTGAATTAGCCAATTGGGCCAAATATCCTGTTTCTGCGCTATAAATTCTGCATAATTTTATGCAATTTCTGTTTGTACTCCATAGTATTATATACTAGCAACCTCTTAAGTCTTCTGTATTCAATCACTTCCCTTAAGACGCAGAAACCTGATGGGCGTGAATTTATTCAACATAAATCAAGCTCAACAGATAAACCTCTTCTGCAGTGGAAATAATCAGGTCATTTGTGAACACTGCACAATCTGATTTATCCAAGTGACTAGTCACTAGACTCCACCGTGAATTGGCAATAAATGTCCAGAGCAGTTAGAGTGACAGCTGTTTAAAAATGTAACACTTATTTAAAATGCTTTCATAAAAGATTTGCATTTATATCGTACTTTTCACAACCAAAGGGTGTCTCTCAGTACTTTACAGCCAATGAAGTACTTTTGAAGGTCGTCACTGTTGTAGAAAACGCAGCAGCCAATTAGGTCACAGCAAACTCCCACAAACAGCAATGTGATAATGACCAGGCAATCTGTTTTTGTGATGTTGATTGAGGGATAAATATTGCCCAGGACACCAGGGATAACTCCCCTGCCATGGGATCTTTTACATCCACCAGAAAGGGCAGACAGGGCCTTAGTTGAATGTCTGATCTGTAGGATGGTACCTCTGACAGTGCAGGACACCTTTAGTACTGCACTGGATTGTCAGCTGAGATTTTTGCTCACATCCTGGAATGGAACTTGAACCCAGACCTTGTGACTCAGAGACAAGAGTGTTGTTAACTGAGCCCTGGCTGAAACAGATGCTTGAATTTGGTCACATTTTTGGTGCTTTTTATTAATCAGTCTGTTTAAGTCGAAAGATCTGCCGTAGACCTTTGAAGGGAGATAATCAGGGCAGATAGCTTCTTTAAATGATGGGGAAATGAAAGGAGCCACTGCGTAGGAGTATTGCTTATATTGTATTAGAATTCAGTTTCTTTCTTTTATCATGCTTTCATAGAAGTAGGTTTAAGAGGACAGCTATACCTAAAGTAAATAAAAGCAAAATACTGCAGATGCGGGGTTCTGATGAAAGGTCACAGATCTGAAACATTAACCCTATTTCTGTCTCCACAGATGCTGCCAGACCTGCTGAATATTTCCAGTACTTTCTGTTTTTATTTCAGTTATACCTCGTGTAAGATTTAAGACCAGTACATCTTTACAATAATTTGGAGCTGGAAGGCCTTTGTTATACTGTCAGTTTTGCCTTCTTATCCAGCCAGTAAAAACTGAAGCTCTGCACATGTGTGTAAGCAGAGACTGGGGAAAAAAAACTCAACTCAGTGGCATCTAATTGCCAGTTAAATCAGAAAGTTAGCAAAAGAAGCCAACGAGAAGATGAAAAACGTGGGAGAGTTTCTGCTTTGGCAGCAATAAGGAAATTGTACCCAAACATGCACTTGAAATGCGCTGGTTAGGTTAGGCTTCAAGCTTCTGCTAAAATTCATTTGTATAATCAGCAACATCAAACCTTCCAGGAACCAGCATTATCACGCAGTGTAATAGAATGTAATTGTTTTGTTTCTTTCGTTCCATTATAAAGTATTCCTTCATTTATCTAAGAGTGGTAACCTGCGCAGTTTTATTAATACAGTTGAATATATGTTTGTCACCAAAATTAAACATTTTTACTGAGGGCGTTCTGTCCTCCACCTGCAAATAACCCGACTTCAAATTACTGAAAATGATTTTAAAAACTATATTGAACCATTTAATAGTTTCACTGGTAAACGCTAGTCAATTTTTTAGTCCAGTAAACATTTTTTGATATGAGAAAGATTTTAAAACATGCCTCCTAGTACCTGTGCACCTAAGAAAATGAATGCAATTTGTAGAGCCTTCCCGAACAAGTGCACTCAGCAGGCTCTCAGTTTTGAATGGGATGCATGACCAGTTTTGTGGGCGAGGCCTGGTTCGGGCAAATCAAATCTTGAACCAGTGTAAAAGATCACAGTAAATATGAGCTTAAGTGGTTTTAGGCGTAACTCCCTTATGTTTAAATTTCCCTGATCTTTTACTCTCGTTCAGCCAATTCAACCCAGATTGAGCTGACATAACTGGTGTGAATAAGTGGAAACTCCAACCCATGAAGCTTACAAAGTTTCCAAATCAGCTGAACCATCTGGGAAGTTTTGGAAGTTTGCTTGGCACCAATGACTGCACATGGTGGAAAGCTGAAATGGTGCGAGACTGGCTGACAGAGTGTTCTCACAGTGCTTTGCTACCTCCAATCTGGGTTACTTCACACACAACAAATGTTAAGTTGACGTGAAGCAGAAGGTGCTACACACCAAGGAAAGGTGTTGTATAACTGATCTAGTAAACATGTCGGTCATTGTGCCAGCTATTGGAAAAGTCTCACTACACAGAAAATAATTCAACAGCGTTCAAACTCTTCATAGAGCAAACAATTAAGCAACACATATAATTTTCTAAGTCTCTCAATATGCAGTTGGATAAGATGCAACAAATCTAATTAGTAGGTATAGTTTTGAGCTTTCAGCCTAATTTGTGTCTGGTAAATCCCAGAATTGTTCTGAGCTCTGAGGAGGCAGATACGAAACAAATCCCATTTCCAAAGCTGATAGTCATGGATTAAACCCTAGAGCATTACTCCAGCTTCTTTGCAAGGGCAGACGGTTATCTTCCACAAAATGTTTATTGTTGTAATGTGTCATTAACCACTAGTTAAAAACAACAGATTTTTGATTACTTTTAATTATTGGAAGCGTTTAGTCTGCATGAAATGTTGAGGGCCGGATGATTGTTACATTTCTTTTTTTTTGTCGATTTCTCCACAAAAAGCTTCTGGAAAGGGGTTACGTTTAAGAGCTGTATTTGAAAGCGAGAGTATGTGGGCTCAGGATCTCAGCTTGGAGCTGGATAGGATGCCAAGATTGCAAATCATCAGGAGATGGTGAAATCAGATGGTGAGGGTACAGAGTGTGTGGCAGGAGAAAAGATGATGAGGGTAATTTTTAACTAAACCCACCTGTCAACATTGGCTGCACAATTTTACTTTCCATTGAAGTTAGTGCAGAGTAAAATTTGGCAGATTACAAAACTTGCATCCCATGGATTTCTTGCCTGGTGAGTTAGGTTAAAATGATCCCTGATGGCTTTGGTCTTTCCAATATTTTACTAGCACTTTGGAAAAAAATATTACTACAAACCATTGGTGCTCCCCTCCTAGTATAAGTCTTCATTCCAAACAAGCCAAAATGTTCTTTGTACTTTTAAGCCCATTATTAGTATCCTCCTCAACAGAATCAACTGAGTACCCTTTATTCATTCAGCAGACTGAAGTTCAAAGAAATAGACAATTTGTTCTGAAGCTGTTTGGAGTTCAGCAGGGTGAAGATTACTTGTGTTCCTATTTATTTATTTATTTTAATAAGAGATACAGCACTGAAACAGGCCCTTCAGCACACCAAGTCTGTGCCAACCATCAACCACCCATTTATACTAATCCTACATTAATCCCATATTCCTACCACATCTCCTCATTTCCCCTACCACCTACCTATACTAGGGGCAATTTATAATGTCTAATTTACCTATCAACCTGCAAGTCTTTCGCTGTGGGAGGAAACCGGAGCACCCGGCGAAAACCCACGCAGTCACAGGCAGAACTTGCAAACTCCGCACAGGCAGTACCCAGAATTGAACCCGGGTCGCTGGAACTGTGAGGCTGTGGTGCTAACCACTGTGCCACTGTGCCGCCCTGTGAAGTTCCTGTTTGTTCAGCAGGGTGAAGATTACTTGTGTGCCGATGTGAAGTTCCTGTTTGATCAGCAGGGTGAAGATTACTTGTGTTCCTATGTGAAGTTCCTGTTTGTTCAGCAGGGTGAAGATTACTTGTGTTCCTATGTGAAGTTCCTGTTTGTTCAGCAGGGTGAAGATTACTTGTGTGCCTATGTGAAGTTCCTGTTTGTTCAGCAGGGTGAAGATTACTTGTGTGCCTATGTGAAGTTCCTGTTTGTTCAGCAGGGTGAAGATTACTTGTGTTCCTATGTGAAGTTCCTGTTTGTTCAGCAGGGTGAAGATTACTTGTGTTCCTATGTGAAGTTCCTGTTTGTTCAGCAGGGTGAAGATTACTTGTGTTCCTATGTGAAGTTCCTGTTTGTTCAGCAGGGTGAAGATTACTTGTGTTCCTATGTGAAGTACCTGTTTGCTCAGCAGGGTGAATATTACTTGTGTGCCTATGTGAAGTTCCTGTTTGTTCAGCAGGGTGAAGATTACTTGTGTTCCTATGTGAAGTTCTTGTTTGTTCAGCAGGGTGAAGATTACTTGTTTGCCTATGTGAAGTTCCTGTTTGTTCAGTAGAGTAGGAGTTACCCACTGCATGACTGTTAGGAGTTCCTATTTATGCAGCAGGATTGACATTAATATCTCTGCAAGAATGTGGTGTGTGTTTCTTCAGTATTCATTGGGTAATGTTACCTCACCCCTGGTTATTCAGCAGGCAAACACTTAATGTGCTACCTGTAGCATTTGTACAATTGTATGGCATTCATATAAACAATAAAGGAATACTCACAGCAATTCTATTCATTCAATCAAGGTAAGGGTTATTTACTGTACAAGAGGACAAACGTGCTTCTTGCTCTATATACTAGATGTCTTACTATGTAGCTGCATGGATATCCTACTTACTTAGTCTTTATAAGGCTCTACCTCTGTAAATTTGCTTGATGCTTATTTGTTGATCAGAGTAAAGGTGAAGTGTTATTCACAGCATTTTCTCTGTAACACTGCTATTCTAGCTCTACCTTCAGAACCTCTCCAGGATTATGAAGAGACATTGGTAACTGTATATTTTTCTGTTATTTTCTTTGTTTTATTACGAGTGGCGTTAATGTTCTAAGCTTTCGGGAGAGTGTGAGAGACAAAGTGAATTTGGTCTGTTTCAAATTTGTTCTCTTGATTAATATAAGAATCCTGAGCAATGGGAAATAAAAGTGCAAGTACGAATACAAATCAAAGGATCACTTCCATAAATCTTCCACTCTCTCTTGTCTAATTACCACTGCATTAAACGTGCTGCATGGTTACTGTCAAATTATTTATGTAACTCAAAAAAAGCAGTTAAGTCAGTGGAAAATAAATAAACTAAATTTACAACATAGAGGGCAGTGATGAAGATCAAGAATCAGATTGTAAGGATAATCTACAAAATAGGACAATTTATATGAGGAAAACTCTTGCAGTTGCTTTTATTCCTCAGGAGAGCAGTTTTCCACTGAACGTGTTTGGTAGAGCTGCAGATACCTCGATTAAACACCCACGCACTAACATCCCAGCTTTAAATGGAAGACTTCAGTGGATAGGGAGCTGTGTAATTGCCTCTTCATCTGTGTCCTCCTATCCTCCCATGTAATACACAGTCCACCTGAGTTCTGTATTAGTTAAAAAGTTAATTAGTTAAATTAACTTTGTGCTGGTTATTGAGAAGGTTTGAACACCTTTGTATTACTATTTTCATTTATGTGCCAGGTGGTGTGTAAGAGAATGCAATCTGTCAGTATTTGCAAGAGTCACATATGCAGCACATTAACGTACGAAAAGTGTTTGCGTGTGTGTGTGTGGGTGATATGGGCAAGTATGGCTTTTGTTGTGTACATGAACAATATGGCCAAATAGAGGAAATCCATACATACACAGAATGTTTGCACATGGTATCAGTGAGTGTGGGTCCAAAGACGTGAGCTGATGTCTGAGCTGACACTTCAATGCAGTACTGATGCAGTGCTGCACTTTCGGAGATGCCATCTTTCAGAGGAGCTGTTAAGCCAGGCACGTCTACCCTCTCGGGTGTACATAAAAAATCCCAAGGCACTATTCAAGTTCTCCCCGGTGTCCTGGACAATATTCATCCCTCAATCAACACCCAAAATAGGTGCTCTGGCCATTTATTTTGCTGTTGCATGTGGGAGCTTGCTGTGCACAAATTGACTATCATGTTTCCTATGTTACAACAGTGACTACATTTCAAAAGTACTTCATTGCCTTTGAAGCACTTTTGGATGTCCTTAGGTCACAAAAAGAGTGGTAGCAATAAAAAAAAAACTACCCTGTTGCGCCCTCCACAACGTCACTTTCATGAGAGTGCAGCCCTTGTCACCAGGCATTCAGTGGGCATCTCGGGAGGAGGAGGAAAAGGGGGAGGCATCTGGGAACCCTTCACTCCGGTTGGGCTGTCCCTGACCAGTTACGCAGACTCTGGTTTCCCCTAAAATTTCATCCTTACACCACCACTGCTGCACAATTCCCCACTTTTCCGTCCCTCTACTATGGACGAGCACAGCATCCTCTTGGCCAAAATCCTGAAAGAAAAGACACAACAAAAAGAGACACCAGCAACACTTCTAATAATCTGTACAAAACTGAACTATTCACCCTTGTGCATTCCCTTAGTGCCTGTGTTACAGGTGCCTTTGCCCTTCCTAGTGCTCCTATGCAGTGACTGCAGCATGGCTGATAGAAGGCTGTTGACTTTCAATGGATGGCCTTGTAGGATGACCTTGAGCAGCTCTGGGCCTTCAGGGCCCTGCTTTGGACTGCACTACCTGGGCAGGGGCAGCACATGTTTGGGCTGGCTGACTGAGAGGCACCAGCAAGTGATCTGCAGAGTGCCAGTGGTGGGAGGATGAATACTTCATTCTGCTTTACAATGCCCACAGACTTTGTGGCAGGCCTACCAATGCACCAAGCATCTCTGTGTGCATTCTCCTGTATGCTGCTCTATTAAAATCCTCATCAGAGCCTCCAGCAGAACTTGTCTGTGACCCCGGTCTCCGGTGAACTGGCACATGAGCTATCCTTACTTCCTGGCTTGACTGCAGCCCGCTTGTGCCCGGTAACTCGCCATTTGCTGATCCTGTCTCTGTATTGCACTTTGAGGTATGCACAGTGCCAGTATCTGAGCTGGTGGTTGCAAGTATCAGATCAACTGACAGTGCTTCTTCATTAGAGGTCTGATGTTGCTTGCTCCTTTTATGGAGAGGCTGTACTGGCTAGCCAAGTACAGAAGGGAAAGTTTGGTGTGAGAGAAGTGGGGTGGCGTGGAAAGCAAGTCCATGGTCACACCATCTGCAGCTTGCACTTCATGCCAGATAGCAGGATGAAGATGAAGTGGGATTCGAGAAGGTGCACAAGGCAGGAACATTCCGTCATCCTCTGTGTTCTCAGAAACACAGGATGCAATGGCCTCAGTGACTGCTGTCCCTATAATGCGGAGAACCATCTCCTCCAAAGGGCTCAGGAAATGCGGCGTGCCAATACCCTGCAGGTTTTCTGCTGCTCCCTGTGATTATTTGTGATCCTGTCCTGCAAAAAAAAGGGAAGAATGTTGGTGAGTGTGTTACAATTTGTTTGGGTGATGTGTCTGTCATAGCTGACTAGCTGGAATTATGTGGAAGCTGCGAGGGATGGGTGTGAGGCTGGCAGCATTGGTATGTGCGTGAGGCTGAGGTAGAGTGTCTGCATGTTAGGCATGAGTCCTGATTGTTGATGGGTGAGTGATGGGCTGTGGTGCATTGAGCAGTGAGAGCGGTTGGTGGTGTGGTGGGTGACAGATGTCGTTTGAAGATGCATTCACTGATTTTGAACATCGGCATGAAGTCATTGAACATCTTCCATAATTACAGCCAGGTTCTCAGGATAGACTTTGGGAATTGGTCTCTCTGAACAACTGCTCCCATTCCCTTTGAGGGTATGCCTTGAGAGCCTCCTGGCTCCCTGTGAAAGCATTGCCTTCCTTGTCCTTCCAACGCCTGGCCAAAGGTCTCCAGTGCTGCATCAGAGAACCTGGGAGCCCTCTCTCTGGCCTGTTTATTTTTATTTATTTATTTTATTTATTTAGAGATACAGCACTGAAACAGGCCCTTTGGCCCACCGAGTCTGTGCCGACCACCAACCACCCATCTATACTAATCCTACACCAATCCCACACTCCCACCACATCCTCACCTGTCCCCACATTCCCCTACCACCTACCTACACTAGGGGCAATCCACAATGGCCAATCTACCTATCAACCTGCAAATCTTTTGGCTGTGGGAGGAAACCGGAGCACCCGGAGGAAACCCACTTCTTTTTTGTTGTTCAACGCATCTCCATCTGCAGTCTCCTTTCTTCCCTCAAACACTTTCTGACACAGTTTCAGAAGCTGCTGTAGCATGAGCATAAGAGGAGTAGGCTACCTGTAAAAAGTGTAGGCTAGCAGTGGGCTGCACGCTACAGCCATTGAAATGAGCAGGCAGCATGAAGTTTGCACGCTGCCTGCCTCAGCTCAACAGGGCACGGGATAATTGTGTATTCCAATCCCTGTGCTGTCTAATGAGCCTCATCAAATTTTTAGCAGAAAACCTTTGATTATATAAATGGTGCAATGCAGTATCCAATTCACAATATACTTGATAGATTGAATATTTAGTCTTTATTTCTGATAATCCTTCACAAAACATACAACCTAAAGCACTGGGCCTGTAACAAGGGTGCAAAGCAAAGATTAACTGAATCTATGAATCTGCAAAGCAGTCCATTCCTATTGAAAGCTATGATTTAATCAATCATATTCCAATAGATTGTAAGCAAAAAAAAAGTCACCTCTCGTTTAATTCATTGTAATGTGAGTTGAAGGGAATTTTGCTTTTCCAGCTGTGGCATACATTAGAATGTATTTTAAATGCATATTATCGCTTAAAGAATGGTCTTTTGTTCTTATTACAAGACAGTACTTCAGTATCTTCTTTGCTCTTAGTAGCTTTCGGATCACACAGGATACAATCTGCAGGATAAGGATTAATGGAGCTTGTTCCCTGTATTCACTTCAGCCAGTCCACTTGAGACTGGCAATATGAAAATCTCTCCTCTGCCATCGAGGATATTAATTTAGGAACTCTGAACCCATTTCCAGTTGGACTGGGCACTCTTAATGTTCAATTGGAAATGTTATTCAAAGGCACCATTAGAAAGATGGATGTAGGAAATGGAACCTTTCTCACTGATGTAGCTTGGAGGTCTTTTATTGTATGATTGAAGACAAGACACAATGAGGGAAGTTTTCTTTTGTTCACTTGTTGCAAAATTATAAACATAGTATAAAAGAAAGGGCTTACAATGTCACTACAAGTAGGAAATAGAAAAAATCCATCCTATTTTCACAGAGGGAGAGGGCGCCTCGTTCTTTATCTGGTCATAATTAATCTGGTCTGGGATTGTTACCATCTGACTGTCAGTATCTGCATTGTGCTGCATTCCCCAGAAATGACCTTGACAAGCATAAAAATATCATCAAAGAACATGAAGGTGGAGCAAAAAAAAAGGAACAGGACCTGCTCCATTTTAATGATGTAAGCAGAACTCTTCATCCGTTCCTTTTTTTTTATAATGACATGCTGCCAAGGCATTCTAACAACATAGCTCACTGTCGTAGACAGGGACAATCTGGTCCCAGTCACTGTGTTGCCTGATTTTCTCCAAGGATGTGTGCTGATCTCAGTCAGGTTATTAGTTCCAGTAGCAACCAGAGACAGAATTCCTTGTCAGCAGAATGGCAGGAAACCTGCCATAAGGTTTTTGCTATGCTTGGCTCACACTGAAGTACCTTTGCCAGCTGAGTATAGAGCAAGATTGGCAGAGCACATGGGCATGATGGCATTTCCCACTTAGCCTCCTCGCCAGAGTAAAGGGTTTACAGACTCAACTGGCACAGTGGAGATAAAATTGGAACAAAACAAAATATTCCAAAAGCAACTTGTTTGAAACTAAAAGCAAAATACTGCAGATGCTGAGAAGCTGAAATAAAAACAGGAAGTGCAGGAAGTACTCAGCAGGTCTGGCAGCAACTGTGGAGAGAGAAAGAAAGTTAACGTGTCAGGTCAATGAACTTTCATCAGAACTGGCAAAGGTTAGAAATGTAATAGGTTTTGAACAAGTAAATGGGGGGAGTAGGAGAAGATGAACAAAGGGAAGGTCTGTGATGGGGAGGAGGGAGGGAGGGAGAGATTAAATGACAAAGATGTCATGGAATAAAAGGCAAAGGGAGTGGTGATAGTTGTAGTAAAAGACAAAGCATTTGTCCAGAGAGAGTGTTAATGGCAGAATAATAAGAGCAAAATGATGAAAAGCAAGTGGTAAAAAAAACCAAGCAGTCATGGTTTGAAATTGTTGAATTCAATGTTGAGTCCAGAAGGCTGTTGTAAACCGTGGCGCGGAGTCAACTCCCCCTTGGTCCCTTTATTCCCTTCACCCACTTGATCCTGGCTGTCACGTGGGACTAAGTCCTCTTAATTCAGGTTCAGGCTGGGTGTTTGGGATATCTGGGTTACAGGAGAGCCACCCTCCACCTAATCCACCGGCTACAGTTAATGGCTTAGTACAAAGAGGAGGAAACTCAGTCCTTTCTTGAACTATCAATTTACTTTATTCACGTTGTTGTACAATGTAAGAATAAGGCTTATGCGCTTGGTTAGACAAAAGCATGCAACTCATACTGGGTTATACAGTTTAAAACAAAGCTAGCTAGAATTGATAAGCACATCCACTAGGTTCCTCTGACCTTCCCTGACCTAGTCACAGAAAACAAAGGATAATACCCGAATAAGGGGAGAGCTGACGCTGGCCAGGCATTCCATTCTCTCTCTCTTTTACCTCGTCACCGGGTTGCTTACGCAGGGTCTTCCACTTCCGCGATGGTTGGTCTCCGGAGTTTCTCGCTGGCTCTATGCCCGAGATTCTCCATACTTATTCGCTTTCTTATCTCTTCAAACTGTGTTGTTTCTTTCTGGTTGGCTTAGGCCTGCTCACCTCGTTTGTATCTTCTCCTTATTTGCCCAGGCCCAAAGACCCCAGTATCACACCGTGTCCAAATAAGGCTCTATTCCTGTGATCTCTCCCTTGTCTTGTCACATAAATTAATTATGCTGGTTTTTACCAGCACAAGCCAGTGTCTGAGCTCAGGTTACTATAGTTCATGAACTATCCAGCAGTTTGTAACAGATTCTGTACTTCTTGCAGCCCCTGGCCAACACTGTAAAGTGCCTAATCGGAAGATGAGGTGCTGTTCCTCGAACTTGTGTTGAGCTTCACTGGAACACTGCAGCAGGCTGAGGACAGAAATGGGCGTGAGAGCAGGGTGGTGAGTTAAAATGGCAAGCAACTGGAAGCTCAGGGTCATGCTTGCGAATTGAGTGGAGGTGTTCCGCAAAGCAGTCACCAAATCTGCATATGGTTTCCCCAATGTAGAGCAGACTGCATTGTGAGCAGTGAATACAGTATACTAAATTAAAAGAAGTACAAGTAAATCAATATTTCACCTGGAAGGAGGGTTTGGGGCCTTGGATGGTGAGGAGAGAGGAGGTAAAAAGGCAGGTATTACATCTCCTGCAATTGCATGGGAAGGGAACGAGGGGTCAAGGGGTGATGGACCAGGGTGTTGCAGGGGGAACGGTCCCTTCAGAATGCTAACGGGGAGGTGAGGTGAAGATGTGTTTGGTGGTGGCATCATTCTGGAAGTGGCAGAAATGGCAGAGGATGATCCTTTGGATGTGGAGGCTGGTGGGGTGGAAAGTGAGGACAAGGGGAGCCCCGTCACAGTTCTGGGAGGGAGGGGAAGGAGTGGGAGCAGAAGTGCGGGAAATGGGTCGGACACAGTCAAGAGCCCAGTCAACCACAGTCGGGGGGGAATCCTCGGTTGAGGAAAAAGGAAGACAATTCAGAAGCACTGTTGTAGAAGGTTGCATCATCAGAACAGAAGCGATGGAGACAGAGAAACTGGGAGAATGGAATGGCGTCCTTACAGGGGCAGGGTGTGAGGAAGTTTGGTCAAGGTAGCTGTGGGAGTCGGTATGCTTATAGCCTATCCCCAGAAATGGAGACCGAGAAGTCGAGGATGGGAAGTGTCAGAGATGGACCATGTGAAGGTAAGAGAAGGGTGGAACTTGAAAGCAAAGTTGATGAAGTTTTCCTGTCCCGGCAAGAGCAGGAAATTGTACCAATACAGCCATCAATGTACCGGAAAAAGAATTAGGGGAGGGAGCCTGAGTAGGACTGGAAAAAGGAATGTTCAACATAACACACAAAAAGACAGGCATAATTAGTACCCATGCAAGTACCCATAGCAATACGCTGTTAGGCTCACGTAAAGTGCAGGGATTGAAAATACAAGACTCAACCTGAAAGGTTATAAAAATTGACTTTTTTAAAAATGTGGACAATGTGTTTCAAAATAGCCGCTGAAGGTCAAAAGATGTGGCCTTGTATATTCAAATTGTCTTACCTTCTGGTACAAACAAAAGAATACATTCCAAGCTAAGAGGTGTAATTTACACCCATCCTGAACCCATCAAGACACATTTTTGAATTGAATGGGTTCTTCTGAAACAAAGAAGGTGTGAAGTAGCCACATCCTGGACCATTGTCAGTCACCACAGGGAGGAAGATCTCTGCCTTCCAACAGAAGCAAGATGTGAGAGACTTTTAGAGTTAAAAGATAGCTGTCTGGAGAAAGAAAGACACAGGACAAAACATCAACAAAGCCTGTCTAGCTGAGAGCTAGGAGAAAATTCAGCAAGCCAAAAGGAAAGTGCTATTCTCTGAATTCTACATTTCAAATTGTGCAGCAGAGAACTGGAAGTAATACATTGTCTTCAAACTGAAATTTCAACCAACAGAGAAATCTGCAAACACCCCAGGCCTGCAACTTTAAAGAGAAATTATCCTCTGAGAAGATTCACAGGTTTACCATGAATCCCGAAACCCTACCTCACTTTAAACCACTTACCCCTTTTCCTCTCTATCTGTCTCTTCTTGTGTGTGCGTGCGGGTGAATGTGTGAGTGTGCGTGTTGCGACAATTTCGGGATGAGGCATATTGCTCAATAAATAATTAATCTTCTGTTTTAAACCTACAAGAATACCTGTTGCTGTCTGTTTATTTGACAAATAAAATACAAAGGGGTTAAAACCCTAATAACAAAAATACTTGCTGAGGTCAGGTGGGGGCTGAACAGTGGGGAGCACCCACACCCTTCACCACATGGCTGTAACAACCTTTTATTTGGAGGAAATGAGTGGAGTTGAGGGAGAAGTTGTTCAATTTGAGAACAAGTTCATCCAGGTGATGGAGGGTGGGGACTGGTTGGGCCTCAGATCAAGGAAGAAACGGAGAGCCCTCAGACTATCCTGGTTGGGGATGGAGGTGTAGAGAGATTGGACGTCCATAGTGAAGAGGAGGCAGTTAGGGTCAGGAAACTGGAAATGACATAGAACGTCAGAAGATTTATGGATGTAGGCGGGAAGAGACTGGACAAGGGGAGAAAAAATAGAGTCAATATGGGAAGAAATAAGTCCAGTGGGGCAGGAAAAGGCTGAAATGATGGGTCCTGTTTGTGGATTTTGGGAAGGAAGTAGAAGCGGACTGTTTGGGGTTGCGGGACTATGAGGTGGGGTGGGAAGCTGTAGAGGGAAGATCTCCAGAGGAGATGAGGTCAGTGACAGCCCTGGCGACAGTGGCTTGATATTCAGTGATGGGGTCATGGTCCAGGGGAGGTAGGAAGAAGTGTCTGAGAGTTGGCACTCAGCCTCTTCAAGGTAGAGGTCAGTACACCAGACAACAACACATCACTCTTGTCAGCAGGTTTGATCACAATGTCGGGGACAGACCTGAGAGAACGGAATGCAGCGGGAGACAGGTTAGAGTGAGGGAGGGGACCAGAGAAATTAAGATGGCTGATGTCATGCAGACAGTTCTCAATGAAAAGAACCAGTGGGTAAGAGGCCATAGGGAGCGGTCTAGGTGGATGGAGAATAGTGGAGGCAGGCGAATTGGTCTGCTGGTAGGGGGGAGGACTCCTGGCTAGAGAAGTGAGCCCAGAGGTGAAGGTAATGAAAGAAGAGCTCAACGTCGTGCCGAGTGCGAAATTCATTGAGGTGTAACCGAATCTGTCCTACAATCAGTAATAAATGATTAGTTTTATATATTCATACATACAATTTGTTTTTGAAACATAATTATTGTTTGCTTGCATTTCAGCAATGGTAGATTGAAGTTAATTTGAAATTTTAACCAAACTAATCATTGTCTTAAGATACTGTTACATCATTACTTGATTGATGAGAGAAATACTGGGGAACAAAGGTGCATGGGAAATGCAAATGACAAGGAATCTAACAACTCCTGGGCAGCAGAGGCATGAGTCTGTTATACGCTCATCAAACGTGGCATAGTTTTCACTCAGTCAACAATCTAGTGTGTACCTGTACTTAGCATAGACATCTCATGGGCAGGATTTTTTGTTTTGAGTTGGGACCCCGGCATCAGGATCAAATGCGGGTCCCAAACCCTCACTGTGTTGAGAGCTGGGTTGGCCAATTAGTGGCCAGAGGGTATGCTCACCATCCAACTAAGGACAGTGAGTGGGCTTTCAAAGCTGGCGGGCCAATAGGAGGCCCTCCAGCACAGAATGAGCTGCAGCCTGCCATTGCAGGTGAGGGATGGAGAGGGGCCTCCATTTTAAGGCACCCTCTCAACACTTTTAAATGATTTGAAGTAAAAATGACCACAGCTACCAGACCACCACTGTAGAGGGGGAACCAGTCTGCAGCTGGGAGGCCGCCTCTAGGTCGCTCCCGACGCCAAGGGGGCCTGTAAACCCACAGGAAAATTCCAGTCAGCCTCTGATCAATGGCCTTAATTGGCCTCCTAATTCTCTTAAAAAGCTAACCACTGCTTGTGGGCAGGTAGCCGTTCTGCCCCTGATCCAGCCTCCAGGAAAATAGATCGGGGGCGGGATGGTGCTGGCAAACCGGCACACTGGCTGGCGGTGCAAAATTAGGCACCCGCCCGCCCCAGTTCCTGCCCCCATATCAGGGCCAAAATCCTGCCACATATTCCTAAATAACAATTTTTAAATATATCCCAATAAAGTTGGACATCTACACTGTCCTTTTATTATGTCAATATATTTAACATTTCAAGTGTAGAGAAACATTCTGTTTGAAATTTTATCTAATTTATTTGCACATTTTCATGTGTTTTGTATATACATAAAATATACCAAATATATAAAATATGGAATGTACTATCTGAAAGAGTGGTGGGCACAGATTCAGTAGTAAACTGCAACTATAAAAGAGAATTAGATACGCACTTGAAATGGAAAATTTGGGGGCTAAGGGGAAATAACAGGCAGTGGGACTAATTGGATAATTCTTTTAAAAAGCCAGCACAGACACAATGTGCTGAATGGCCACCTTTTATGCTGTAAGATTCTATGAACATTTGCATTATGAATATTCTATCAATATTACTTCAATCCCAGAACAGTGAGTGCTATCTGTAAGAAGACTCAGGTTTGACCTTATTACATTGAAGAGAGAAATTATGTTAAACTTGTATCAATCTTTGTATAGACCACACTTAGATTACTGTGAACAGTTATTGTCTCCATGTTATAAAAAGGATATAGAAGGACCAGAAAAGGTACAAATAAGATCCAATTAAGAGGATACAACTATAAGGAATGACTGGGACTCTGCTAGAATAGAGAATGCTGAGGTGTAACCTGATAGAGGCCTTTAAAAATTATGAAGGATTTGATAGGTTCGACATAGAGATGTTTCCAAATGTGGGGTTATCTAAAACTAAAACGTCATAAATATAAGACAACAACTAATAAATCCATTAAGAAATTCAGGAGAAATTTATTTTCCCAGAGACTACTGAGAATGTGGAATACACTACCATATGGAGTAATTGAGGCAAATAGCATAGATGAATTTAATGGGAATCTAGATTAACACATGAGGCAGAATGGAATATGCTGGTAGAGTGCGATGAAGTAGAGTGGGAGGAGGCTTATGTGAAGCATAAACACCAGCCTAGAGCTGTTGGGCCAAATATCCTGTTTCTGTGCCGTAAATTCTGTGTAATCTGTGTAAAAACTGGGTTAGTCTGAATTATGAGCACTGTCATGCCTGGATAAAAATCATATCCTGTGGATTTTTGGAAGGCATTCTGTTTATACTATATGTTAAAATGAATCTTGGTAAAGCAATAGGTCAAGTTTATTGGGCAGTAGGACAGGTGCACTATATTTCTTTGCAGACATGGCCTAATGCAGTCGGGAGCAGGTGTGAGTGCTAAGAAGGCTGCTGTGTGATGTAGATTTGGAATGCTTAATTTTTCAATATTCCCTTCAAATGTATTTTCAAAAGAAATGAGGTGGCAGTGGTTAGAATATAAGGGATAATTCACCTGTCCTGTGCTTGCGGTGGTGCACCATGTTCCCTTTAAGTGCGACGTGGAGAATTGGGGCTATAGTGTAATCCTATCTACGAAGGTGGCTCTCTTTGAGCACAGTTCCCAATTGAAAGTGCAGAATTGGTGAATTTCCCCTTATAGTCTGATACGATGTCAACTCCATGAGGTCTGAATAGTATATGAGGAAAGTAACATGCCATCTATAGCAAGATTATATACGTACAAATGGCATTGTTGTTGGAAATGGCTATGCAGCAATATTCTTGACTTAGCTGAAAAGTAAGAGATAGGTTGAAGTTTGAATTGACACCAACTGATCCAATGTGTAATTCCAGCATTATTTTATGTTCAAATTTCCAGTTTTTTTAAAATCTTGCCTTAATTCTTCAACTCATTTAAAGTTATACAAGTGATCAACGAGTTAATGTGTTAGCAGTATCAGTGAGCAATGAGAGTTCACCAGCAAACAGAAATTGGTGTTAATCATAAGTACATCAAAAACCTTTGTTGGTGAGCACTACCCAGCGGGTTGCAGCATGTCAATCAGTAGTGTACAAGTAAATGATCACCAGTGATTTGCACTGTGTAATTGAACAGGGTCCAATCAGCACTGTTTAACTTTGCATGTTAAATCAACACTGGTAACTGAACACTGTCAAATGAACACTGTGCAAGTGAATAGTGTCAAATTTGCGCGGTGTAACCTAACAGTTGCATGGATGGATGGATGACACCAAATTGGGGGTGGCATTAATCCAGAGGAGGACTGCGACAAAATACAGAAATACATTAATAAACTTGCAGAATGGGCATGTAATTGGCAAATAAACTTCAATATACAAAGTTACAAAGTGCAGCACAGACACAGGACTTTCAACCCAACATGTCCATGCCAGTGTTTATGCACCACAAAAGCCTCCTCCAATCCTTCTTCATCTAAATTCACCAACGTAACCTTCTATTCCTTTCTCCCTTATGTGCATATCTAGCTTCAGTTTGAATGCATTTATGTTAGTTGCCTGAACTACTCAATGTGGTAGCGAGTTCCACTTTCTCATCGAGGGCTGAAATTTTACGTCCCTCCCGCAGGAGCAGGATGGTGGTGGGGGTGGTCATAAAATTGAGCAAGAGGCGGGAGGTGCCATTCCCGATGCCTTCCCCGCTGTAAATTTACGAGGGGCGGCAGCAGCGAGAAACTGCCCACCCGCCCCAGGCCAATCAAGGCCCTTAAGTGGCCACTTAATTGCCACTTAAGGGCCTCCTCCTGCTGCCGCTGGTACTTTACCAGTGGCCAGTGGGCAACTGAGGACTCCCAGGAGGCTGCCAAGTAAAATCTGGCAGCCTCCTTGCAGGCTGGGCGGGGGGGGACCTCCTGATCAGACACTTTGTGCCCCATGGAGGGCCCCCCCCCCACTCCCCCCCACAGCCCAACTGCCCCCATTACACAACACTCTGGCCACCAGCTCGGATGTGGGACTTCCTGCCTTAGAGGGGTGCAAGTCCTGTCGAAGGCCAATTAACACCCGAGGACGTAAAATCCTGGCGTGGCTCCAGGCCCGGCAGAGGCAGGCTCGCCACCAACCTTTGGGCTGAAGGGCGGGGCCTTCTGCCCAACGTAAAGTTCCGGCCTAGTTAACAAAGTTTCTGCTGAGTTCTGTATTAGATTTATTAGTGACTATCTTATATTTCTGGACCTGGTTCTGGTCTCACTTGCAAGTGGAAAAATCTTCTCTACACTTATCCTCCAAACCTTTACATAATCTTGAAGACCTCTATCAAGTCATCCCTCAGTCCTCTTTTTTACAGAAAAGAGCCCCAGCCTCTTCAATCTTTCCTGATATGTATAACCTCTTCATTCTGGTATCATTCTGGCATATCTTTTCTGCACTTTTTCCAGTGCCTCTATATCCTTTCTCTAATTTGGAGACCAGAACTAGTCACAGGTGTAGTCTAACCAAGGTTCTGCACAAGTTTAACAGAACTTCTCCATTCTATCTCTTTAGAAATGAAGCCCCTAGTGTTTTGTTTGCTATTTTTGTGGCCTTATTAATCTGCATCACTACTTTTAGTAATCTGTGTTTCTGCATCCCTAAATCCCTATGTTCCTTTACCGCATTTAAACACTTATTTTCCAAGGAGTATGTGGCCTCCTTATTCTTCCTACCAAAATGTATTATCTCATACTTATCTATATTGAAGTTAAATTGCCAGTTATATGCCCATTCTGCAAGTTTATTGATGTATTCCTGTATTTTGTCACAGTACTTCTTTGTATTAACTATACTCTCCAGTTTGGTATCCTCTGCCAATTTTGAAATTGTATTTCCAATTGCCGAGTCGAAATCGTTTATGTAAATGGTGAAAAACAGTAGTTCCAGCACCAATGCTGTGGAACACCACGTCCCACCATATGCCAGTCTGAGTAACTGGCTGCAAAGTCCTGTTGCGTAGCGCCCATATTTTTAGTACTACGAGTGCCGTTTCGGTCCAAAATAGTGTCCACACCATGCATGACCACTCTGGATGCCAATTTTGTAATGGCGTTAGTGCGGGCACAGGAAGCGTGTCCCAGAATTATGCAGAGTAGACAGATGACAATGTCAGATTTGAATCCAGTGCTGTCATTTTCAACCTGAACGGTCCAGCTAATCTCCTTTCTTAAACACGCACAGCTGAACATGCATTCAGCGCTATTTAAAGAGAACATCAATTGCTTTTAGGTTAGTTGCTGATTGATTTCTCCTGGCTGCTGCTGAGTTAGTAGAAGTGCTTGGTGGTTTGTACTGCTATTTAAAGTTGGTGAAGTCTACAGGGAGTGATGTAGCAAGTGCTGAAGGCCTTGGTTCTGACTTCAAGATTTCTGCTCAGAACCCTTGTTGCCAGTATTGGGTGCAGTAGTTTTTACCCCCCATGGCCTGCAGTATTCCAGGGATAAGCAACATAGATGACAACAAGCTGCTTGAAGAGGGAGGAGGAGGGAGAGAGAAGGACTCTCAGCAGGAGGTTATATCCACCCAGAATCTTTGGGGAGCAATTGTCCTATCTCGGCAAGGAACAGTACATTAGATATCTTTGCTTCAGCATGGAGATGCTCATTGAAATCTCCCACTTGTTGCAGTCCAATCTGCAATCTCAGAGCAAGTTGAGGATGGCATTGCCAGTGACTGTGAAGGTGATGATGGCCATGAACCTGTATGCATCCAGCTCCTTCTAGGCTGCAGCAGGCAATATCATTTCCCAGTTTGCCATCCACTGTTGCACTGAGACTCTGTATTCCAAGGGAGCTGAATACACTTCATTCTCTCTTGCCAGGGAGAAGCAGGCGGAGTGAGTACACGGTTTTGCCAGGATTGCAGGCTTCCCCATGGTACAAGTTGCCATTGATTGCACAAAGGTCATTCAGTGGGTCCCGCATGTAAATTCTGAGATGTACCGCAACTGGAAGGGATTCCACTTTGTCAACATCCAGCTGGTGTGTGACCATTCTTAGTGCATCATGCAGGTCAATGCCCGGTACCCTGAGCAACAGCCTTTATTCTGCAGTAGTCCACTGTACCTTCAGCATTTGAGCCACCATGATAAACCAGACAATGGTGACTGTGTGACAAAGGCTATTCATTGACCGCCTGGCTGTTAACTTTGGTGCACAAGCCATGCACACGTCCACAGCAGGCATATAACGAAAGCCATGCTGCCACATGAAATGCCATGGAGCAGACCAGTGGGGTGCTTAAGCAATGTTTCGACTGCTTTGGAGGAGCCCTGCAGTACTTACCAGAGTGCATGTCACAATTCGTGGTGGTCTGCTGCATCCGACATAACATCACAATCATGAGCCCATAGTCCTTGTCATCATGGTGAACTGAGGAGGAGGAGAAAGAGGAGTGTAGTGTTTTAGTGTTTTGAAATTATAATTGTGTTGTGTACTCTAGAGGTTGCTGTAGAACACACCTGCTAGAAAAGTGAAACTAAAACAAGAATAAAAGAGAAGCCTTTGTGTTCAGCTGCTGCAGTCTTTGTCTCTCAGTCTTTGCTTCATATCCTATACAAATAGGGCGGCACAGTGGTGCAGTGGTTAGCACCGCATCCTCACAGCTCCAGAGACCTGGGTTCAGTTCTGGGTACTGCCTGTGCGGAGTTTGCAAGTTCACCCTGTGTCTGCGTGGGTTTCCGCCGGGTGCTCCAGTTTCTTCCCACAGCCAAAGACTTGCAGGTTGATAGGTAAATTGGCCATTGTAAATTTCCCCTCGTGTAGGTAGGTGGTGGGGATGTGGTGGAGAATATGGGGTAATGTAGGATTAGTATAAATAGGTGTTTGTTGGTTGGCACAGACTCAATGGGCCAAAGGGCCTGTTTCAGTGCTGTATCTCTAAATTAAAATAAATAAAAATATTTGGCTAAACCTCACTCAAGTCCCGAGGACACGAGAAGGTGGAGGAAGAGAGAAGGCAACCAACACATCTCCTTTTGGCTGGGCTGTCTGTGATCAGCTCATTTGACTGCAGTACCAGCGAACACAGCCCCAATTCACCAACCTTATCTCCCTTCTGTAACTGACCATCACAGTGTCCTCAAGGCCACAATGCTGAAATAAAAATCACCACAAAAAAAACATTCCAAACCAACTTTATAAATCAAACGATCCAATATTCTGTACTAATCACCTTTGTGCATTCCTTTAGTGCACTGCTGGCTGAAGGATGCTGACTTTCAATGGGGAAGACTACAGATGACCTTGTAGGATGACGTCAAGTAGCTCTGCCTCTTGAAGACCCGGCGTCAGGCAGCACCACAACAGCATGGACAGGAGCAATCTGGGCTGACTGGCTGTCGGGCAACAGCAAGGGCACTGGTGGAGTGGCAGTGGTGGGAGGATGAACTTTGCTGTCCTGAGAAAGGACGGCAGATTAATGCACCATGGAGCTACTGCTGTTCCAATGGGGTGGCACCTCAGCAGTCTTAGCAATGTGTTGGAGGACAAATTGCTGGCTGGCTTTGAGACCCTACAAGCCCCTATGAACACTGGCATCTGCAGCCATGATGGCAGCAGTCTGAGCATGCCTGGCAGCAATCTGAGCTGGCATGACTTCAGACTGCAGCACTGAGACATTGTGTTGCTGCTGCTTGGGCTGCAAGGAAACTGAGACATCGGCCAAGAGATGCTGCATCATTTTTGAGTCCACAAGTGTGGTAATGGAGTTGGCCACCACCTCCACACTGGAAAGGATGGGCTCTAAGCTCTGCACGAAGCCCTGTACCAAGTTGGTTCTGGGCTCCTCCATGCTTCTTGACAGTGGCCACAGGCTCTCCTGAGAGGCCTGTCAATACACTAAGCATTTCTGTGTGCATGCTCATCAGCCTTTGCTGTAGACCAACTCATCAAAGTCCTCATCTCAGTCCTCAGGAGCAGCACTCATGTGTGGCCTCGCTCGCTGGCAAGCTGGCACCTTTGCTACCCTTTTCCTGTGCCATGCCTGAAGCTCACTGGTGCCCGGTGACTTACCAGGCGCAGATCCCACTTCAGTACTATTCTCTAAAGTACACGCAGCATCAGTATCTGAGTTTGTGGCTGCAAGTGTGAGAGCAAGTGGCAGTGTTTCTTCTTCATTGTCTTCCTGTTCTTCCACTTCCTTCTGTTCCACCACTGCCTGGACAGGTGGCCATTCTTGGGTATCTGAAAGCAGAAAGGCACAAGGGTAGGGTAGTGATGAGGGGAGGTGGAGAAAGGAAGAGGTGTATGTTTACAACATCTACATCCTGTAAATCAGAAAGTATTGTGCATTGAGGGGAAGTAGGATGTGAAAAAGAGGATTAGGTATCAGCCTACCATCATCTTTGGTGACTTCAACACCACCACTGGCCATGGCCTCAGTTATTCCCAATCCAATGATGACAAGCACTGTCATCTCCAAGGGTGTAAGGACATGAAGGTGTGCCTGTCCTCCACTGGTTAGCTCCGACTGTCTGTGGGTATGCACTACTTTGTCCTTCAAGAGAGGGGCATGTGTGTCAATGAATATGGTGCGATGTGGCTGTCATGGTGTGTAGTAGTTGTGAGATGTGGGTGCGAGACTTGCAGCAGTGCTAAGTGTGTGAAAGTGAGGTGAAGCTCTGAATGTTCGGTATGAGTTGTGATTGATAGAGATTGTTGACAAGTGAGTGATGGGGGTGCGCTACATTAAGCAGATTGTGAGGCTAGTGGTGCAGTTGGTGGGATATGGTATTTGAAGATTCATTCACTGACCTTAATCACATGTGTGAGGTTATTGAACTTCTTTCAGCACTGCATCCAGGTCCTAGGGGCTACACAGCTATCTGCTCCCACTGCCTTCTCAAAGTTGGTCTGGAGAGCCTCCTGGCCTCTGTGGATAAATGACTTCTCTTCTCTTCTGCACTTTGTCACCATAGTCTGTAATGAAGTGTTGGAAAATCTTGGAGCCTTTCTCTGCTATATTGTGCCATCATTCAGCGTTCTTCGAGCTCGCAATCTCTTCCGCAACCAGTTCCAGCACCTACGACAACCAGAATGCACCTTTCCCTTAAGAGGTGCAGGCCTCACGTGATTTTGCATCCCTTGCTCAGGCATGCACTTCTTCAGCAGCACACTTAGAGCTGGCTGCACACAGAAATCACTTAAATGAGCAGATAGCACGCAGTTTGATTGCTGCCTGCATTGCAAGCGACAGGCAAGGGAGATCACAATCCCTGCGTCCATTTCAGGCTTTTGCGAATTTTGTAGCCATTACCTTCAACCCGTTCTTTGCTGTTTTTTAGCCAGCTTGCTATCCATTCTGCTAGTTGTCCCTGTCTCCAATACAGAAAAGTGCGAGGTGGTACATTTTGATAAGAAGAATAAGGAGGCCACATACTCCTTGCAAAATAAGTACCTGAGTGAGATCGAGAAGCAGAGGAATCTTGAAGAATAAATAGACAAATCACTGAAAGTAGTAACTCATGTTAATCAGGCCAAAAGAAAAGCAAACAAAGCCTAGGGTTTATTTTGAGAGGGGTAGAATTGAAAAACAGAGAAGGTATGTAAAACTTATATTGAATCCAACTTGGACCACACCTGGAGTACTGTGAACAGTTCTAGTCTCCATTTTATAAGAAAGGATATAAAGCACTGGAGAAGATGTAACAAAGATTTACTAGAATGATACCAAAACTGAAAGGTTATACCTATCGGAAAGGATTGAAAGGCTGGGACTCTTTTCTCTAGAAAAGAGAAGACTGAGGTGGGGGTGGGGGGGGTTAGCTGATAGAGGTCTATAAGATAATGAAAGGATTTAACAGGGTAGATGTAGAAAAGGTATTTCTACTTGAAGATAAACCAGAACTAGGGGCCATAAATATAAGATAGTCACTATTAAATCCAGTAAGACATTCAGAAGGGACTCCTTTACCCTGTGAGTGGTTAGAATTTGGAACTCTCCACAAGGGATAGTTGAGGTGACTAGCATAGATGCATTTAAGGGGAAGTTGATGGAGAGGGAGAAAGGAATAGAACGATGTTTTGGTGGGTTAGATGAAGAGGGTGAGAAAGGTCTCTGTTGGATCAAATGGCCTGTTCCTATGCTGTAAATACTATATAAATGCCAAAACAGTGCAGTTTGCCTGAACAGTATCAAACCACTATTGCTTCACTAGACAGTGTCAATTGAGAAATGCATGTGGTCAAAGTCTGCCAGAGAGCAGTATGTCAGTGAGAAATCAGAGTTTATCAGCACTTTATGATGAGCAGTGGATCAATGGTTTGTGTCTCTAAGTAGTTGGTGTCAATATGCTGGGCGGCACAGTGGCGCAGTGGTTAGCACCGCAGCTTCACAGCTGCAGTGACTCGGGTTCAGTTCTGGGTACTGCCTGTGCGGAGTTTGCAAGTTCTCCCTGTGTCTGCGTGGGTTTCGCCGGGTGCTCCAGTTTCTTCCCACAGCCAAAGACTTGCAGGTTGATAGGTAAATTGGCCATTGTAAATTTTCCCTAGTGTAGGTAGGTGGTGGGGATGTGGTAGAGAATATGGGGTAATGTAGGATTAGTATAAATGGGTGTTTGTTGGTTGACACAGACTCAATGGGCCAAAGGGCCTGTTTCAGTGCTGTATCTCTAAATAAATAAAATAAATGTAGTGTGCTAATGACCAATGTTGAGTCAGGAGCTGAATGATGAGCAGTGTTATTGTGGAGCATATTAATGAGCGAACAGTGCTGAGGGCAGAGCATTTAATTTTGTTGTGCCTACAATGAGCTAATTTGTTGTGGTTTTCAAAGAAATTCATTGTCAGAATTCTAATCCCTTCTCACAAGCTGAAGGGGGCACCTCAATATAAAGGGACAAGTGTGATCCCATTACAACACAAAATAGTCTGTCATTTGGCCCACAGTTGCCATTGCAGTTTGAAAATGTGTTTTCATAGAGTCATTTATGGCATAGAAGGAAAAGCTAATGGGATTCCAGAAGGCTATCAGGGTTTTGTAGTTGAAGGGAAAGTAACCCCATACCCCTCGAGTGGGACAAGCAAGCCCATAGTGATTCTCGGGGACACAGAGGCCACTAGATCCCTTTCACTGGGAAAAGGCCTGACCTTTCCCCCAGAGAGTGCAGTGAACACCAAAATGGTGGTGAATGGTGTTGGAGGGCAGTGTATGCCTGCACCTGTATACCGGGTACACCTGGAGTGCGACCTAGTTTCGGGACCAGTGACCATAGGGATTGTCCCTAGTTTGCCTGTGGATATAGTTGACCTGCTCCTAGGTAATGATCTGGCGGGGGTGAAGGTGGTAGGCCCCCCCCCCCACCCCTAGTAGTGAAAGAAAGACTGCAGGAGGTCAGCGAGACAGGGCAGTGGCGGGAGACAGACCCCTGCAGTTTCCCTGAATGTGTAGTGGATCAGGCCATGATCAAAACAGTTCCCCCAGAGGAGACTGCATTGGCACTGCAGGTAGATGACCATGAGGTCTGCCTGTCCAAGACTTTCTTTGGAAAGTTAGGAGACCCAGGGAATGAATTAAATGGATTTTCCGTAGCTGAGGCTCAGTGAGTTGGTCCAGTATTGTGAGAGTTAGCACAAGCTGCCCAGTCTGAAAGTGAAGCAGAGGGAGTCCCTGATTGCTACTATTTAAAGAATGAGGTACTGCTGAGGAAATGGAGTTCTCCTCACAGACCTGAGAACAAGGAGTGGACAGTAGTTCACCAGTTAGTGGCACCACAGAGGTATAGGAGAGAAATATTAAGAAGGGCCCACGAGACTACAGTGGCTGTACATGCTGGTATACAAAAGACCAAAGCTCGCATAAGACAGCAGTTTGACTGGCCAAAACTCCACAAAGATGTGGTGGAGTACTGCAGGAGTTGCCACATGTGCCAGGTTGAGGGGAAACCCCAACCTACAGTAAAACCTGAACCCCTAAATCCTGTACCAGTGTTAGAGTGTAAGGAGGACCCTCCAGCAGAGGGCTGGTGTAAGGGACCCCCGCCGAGAACAAAGGGGGATAGGCAGACATATGGCTGGCAAAAGTTTAGCACGAGAAGGGGAAAAAGTGACCAACAGGGCAGGTTAAAGGAATTCTGAGATGAATCCTAGATGAAAACCCCTACTGTCCGGTCAGCCAACCCCAAAAAAATTTGAAAAGGTGGACCCCACATCCTCCTACGTAAATGCAGACTCTTGAAGCACCCCACCAGAGTTGCTAACAGCATTTACAGGAACCTGCAGAGACAAAGAGAGATCTCCAGGGAGCACGGAAACCGGGAGGGTGATACCTCACCTCGTCAAAGTGCCACAGGAGTGTGCAATCAAGTTTGCACAAATACCTACAGGCAGGAGTGTCCCAGACAACAAAAGGGAGATTAACAAAGAATCCTCCCCCACAGTCAGAGAGAAAGGGAACCACCCATCCCCTGAAGTCAAAAGCATTTGCATGACTCAGCAAAGCACTGAAAGAGAGTTCAGGATAGATCCGCCCACCACTAATTCTCCTGGAAAAAAAAATGACAACAGGGACAAAGACCATAGGCAATAATGGCAAAGGACAAACTGAAGAAAAGCTTCCCCAAAGAACCACATGGTTACTGGGATGCCAAAAAGGGGAAATTAAAGCAGCACTGACACCCAGAAAAGACAATTTTAATAAGCTTTAGAATTCATGAATGAATGGAAATGAATGAGAGAAATGCATGGTTTTCTGTATCATATATATGTTTCAACCCTTTTAATGAAATGTGCCTTTTTTTCAAATCGCATTTCATTCCCCTGGGTGTGGAGGTGTCGTGCAGGGCCCCACCTGCCAAGAATGAGGCACATTAATCCACTTGGACATTAAACTTCACATTGTTGCTGGGAAGAAAAGAGGGCCCATTACAAGGAATTGCCAAGCCCCTAGCCGGAAAGACATTTTGCATTTTAGCAGACAGTGTTGGAACAAAGGAGCTATCCTCTGCTCCCCCAGTACACAGAACAGACATAGTCAGACCAGTTTAGTCACATGACTAACTGGCTGTTGCAGAGTTTTGAACTGAGAGTTTTAAATTGGAAAAAACAGTGTTTGAAGACAGAAAGCTCCTGGCTCCTAGATTGAGAACATCCCTCTCCTGTCTGCTCTCATCTCTTTCTCACCAGCATTGGAATCTATTGAAGACACATGAACCCCTAGAGAGAAAAGTCTCCTACAGTGAACAAGGTTTGTGAAGAATACTGGACCCCAACGAAAAGTAAGAACTACCTACAAAAGGACTCTACAATGAGCTTGAAGCATAGTAACAAGAATCTCTTCAGATATTGCCTCAAACCTCTCCACTTTATCTTTCTTCTGCTCTTTTATGTCCCTATCTGCATGTGTGTATCACGTATGCATGCTAGCATGGGCACGTCATGTATCTGTAGGCGTTACCCGAATTAGAGTTTAAGTTTTAATAAATTTCACTTTTCTTTAAACCTAAGAAAGCCTGTTTATGCTCATTTATTTGCCTTATGATTGGAAAGCAGTGAATAAGCTTTCAGCGTCACTAAGCAGGTTATTGCTGAGCAAGTACCGCTTGACAGCACTGTCAATGACACCTTCCATCATGTTACTGATAATTGAGAGTAGACTGATGGGGCAGTAATTGGCCAGGTTGGACTTTTCCTGCTTTTTGTGTGCAGGACATACTTGGGCAATTTTCCACATTTCTGGGTAGATGCCAGGGCTTTTGCTATACTAGAACAGTTTGGCTAGGGGCGCTGCAAGTTCTGGAGCACAGATCTTCAGTACTGTTGCCGGAATATTGTCAGCCTTTGCAGTATCCAGTGCCTTCAGTCGTTTCTTGATATCACACGGAGTAATTCAAATTGGCTGAAGTCTGGCATCTGTGATGCTGAGGACTTCAGGAGGAGCTTGAGATGGATCATCAAATTGGCGCTTCTGGCTGAAGATTGTTGCAAATGCTTCAGCCTTATCTTTCGCACTGATGTGCTGGGCTCCCCCATCATTGAGGATGGGGATATTTGTGGAGCCTGCTCCTCCAGCTAGTTGTTTAATTGTCCACCACAATTCACAGCTGGATGTGGCAGACTGCAGAGCTTAGATCTGATCCATTGGTTATGGGATCACTTAGCTCTGTCTATCGCACGCTGCTTACGCAGTTTGGCACGCAAGTAGTCCTGTGTTGTAGCTTCACCAGGTTGACACCTCATTTTATGGTATGCCTGGTGCTGCTCCTGGTACTCTTCATTGAACCAGGGTTGGTCTCCTGGCTTGATGGTAATGGTAGAGTGGGGAATATGCTGGGCCATGAAATTACAGGTTGTGACTGAGTACAATTCTGCTGCTGATGGCCCACAGCGCATCATGGATGCCCAGTTTTGCATTGCTAGATATGTTCGAAATCTATCCCATTTAGCATGATGGTTGTGCCACACAATACGATGGAGGGTATCCTCAATGTGAAGGTGGGACTTCGTCTCCTCATTGACTGTGCGGTGGTCAGTCCTACCAATACTGGACAGATGCATCTGTGGCAGGCAGATTGGTGAGGACGAGGTCAGGTATGTTTTTCCCTCTTGTTGGTTCCCTCACCACCTGCCGCAGACCCAGTCTAGCAGCTATGTCTTTTAGGACTCAGCCAGCTCGGTCAGTAGTGGTGCTACTGAGCCACTATTGGTGATGGACATTGAAGTCCCCCACCCAGAGTACATTCTGCGCCCTTGCTGCCCTCAGTGCTTCCTCCAAGTGGTGATGGACATGGAGGAGTACTGATTCATCAGTTGAAGGAGGGTGGTAAGTGGTAATCAGCAGGCGGTTTCCTTGCCCATGTTTGACCTGATGCCATGAGACTTCATGGGGTCCGGAGTCGATGTTGAGGACTCCCAGGGCAACTCCCTCTTGACTGTATACTGCTGTTCCGCCACCTCTGCTGGGTCTGTCCTGCTGTTGGGACAAGACATACCTGAGGATGGTGATGGCAGTGTCTGGGACATTGTTTGTAAGTTAGGATTCCGTGAGTATGACTATATCAGGCTGTTGCTTAACTAGTCTGTGGGACAGCTCTCCCAACTTTGGCACAAGCCTCCAGATGTTAGTAAGTAGGACTTTGCAGGGTCGACGGGGCTGGGTTTGCCGTTGTCGTTTCCAGTGCCTAGGTTGATGCCGGGTGGTCCATCCAGTTTCATTCTGTTTTATTGACTTCATAGTGGTTAAATACAACTGAGTGGCTTGCTAGGCCATTTCAGAGGGCAGTTAAGAGTCAACCACATTGCTGTGGGTCTAGAGTCACATGTAGGCCAGGCCAGGCAAGGACAGCAGATTTCCTTCTCTAAGGACATTAGTGAACCAGATGGGTTTTTACAACAGTCGACAATGGTTTCATGGTCATCATTAGACTAGCTTTTAATTCCAGATTTATTCATTGAATTCAAATTCCAGTAGACCACGGGAGAGCTCTCCTCTTTCCTTCACGTGCCAGAACAGTCTGTGTCCCAACTGTCTCTGAACAAACAGTTTTCAAAGTCAAACAGCATCATGGTATATCCTGTTCTCCGTCTCTGTATGGCTCTATCCAGGGCAACCAAGATGCACTTTCCAGTAACTTCTGAAGCTGGCTGCCTTAAAGAAGTACTGATCTCTTACAGACTTAAAGGCACACCACATATTTCCCGAAAAAAGAGCAGAATCATGACACCCTGATTATTGTTTCCAAAACCTTACCAACCACTGCTGTTAAACTAACTGTCTTTACACCCTTTCTTGAATAAGTGTGTCCAATTCTCTGGCACCTCCCCCACATCTAGGCAAGATCGGAAGATTATGGCAAGCCCTTCCGATATCTCCACCCGACTTTCTTTTTCCTGAAACAAATCCAACTGT
The DNA here is from genome assembly GCF_036365525.1 of Heterodontus francisci. Taxonomy (NCBI): domain Eukaryota; kingdom Metazoa; phylum Chordata; class Chondrichthyes; order Heterodontiformes; family Heterodontidae; genus Heterodontus; species Heterodontus francisci. The sequence continues at coordinate 37,444,541 of NC_090384.1, forward strand.
TAAATGAGCATTGGCACCATATTGAGGGCTATGGTCCATTTGAACGTATTTACCAGATGGAAAATTCTGTGCCATATGAGAAAATATGTTGGGCCATAATTTGCTGTAGCAGGGCAACAAACAGTGTCCTCCATTAGTTAGACTTGTTCATTTAATCGTGATAATATTTTGCTCTGCAAGTGGCTGAATGTGCGAGCTGATAATATCACTACGAAGCAAACAGGGCATCTGGGACCTGAGTGATCATGGCAAACAACTGCATATCTCCTTAAGCAATCAGATCAAAGAATTAAAAACAGGAAGTGCTGGAAATACTTAGCAGGTCAGGCAGCATCTGTGGAGCTGATTCCTGATGAAAGGTCACAGACCTGAAATATTAACTCTGCTTCTCTCTCCACAGATACTGCCTGACCTGCTGAGTATTTCCAACACTTTCTGTTTTTATTTCAGATTTCCAGCATCTGCAGGATATTACTTTAATATCAGATCAAAGAATTGTCCAATAATCAGCACAAATATTGAAAAGGAAGTATAAATTAGAGTGGTGAATTAAATGCTAAATTAGGTACAGAAAGCAAAAAATAGCAGGGGAAGAAAGATTGGATGAAGAGGGGAAAAAGAGACAGACACAAAGGAAAAGTTACAAAAGTTTTAATTTTAAATTTAACATTTTTAAAGTCTGCGACAATTAAACTTGAAGGAATCTAATCTAATGATGACCATGAAACCATTGTTAATTTGTAAGGGGAGGTGGCGATGTAGGTGTTGCCAGTGGACTAGTAACCAAAGATGCAGGATATTGCTCCGGGGACCATGGTTTCGAATCCCACGACAGCAGATGGTGAAATTGGAATTCAATTAACAAAGCTGGAAATTAAAACTAATCTAATGATGACCATGAAATCATTGTCAATTTTGGGCAGCACCGCAGCCTCACAGCTCTAGCAACCCAGGTTCGGTTCTGGCTACTGTCTGTGCGGAGTTTGCAAGTTCTCCCTGTGACTGCGTGGGTTTCCGCTGGGTGCTCTGGTTTCCTCCCACAGCCAAAGACTTGCAGGTTGATATTGGCCATTGCAAATTGCTCCTAGTGTCGGTAGGTGGTAGGAGAATTGAGGGAAGGTGGGCATGTGGTAGGGAATTTGGGATTAACGTAGGATTAGTATAAAGTGGGTGGTTGATGGTCGGTACAGACTCGGTGGGCCAAAGGGCCTGTTTCAGTGCTGTATCTCTCTATGACTCTATGAACTTGGTTCCGAGGGAACTGTCTGATGAAATGTCAATGAGCTCTTCTAGTAGTTTTGATGGGACAGACAGTGGCAGTTTAGCTTCAATATTCGCACTATAGGGGTTTGTAGCCCACAGGTATGTAGCAACTTGTTCCAATGTGAGTCCTGAAAAGTAATTATTAAATTTGTTGTGTAGACCAGAAAGATGCACTACCACCTGTGGTTTGATTACGTCAAAGTCAGCGTTTCCTTCTTGAATGAAAGAATGTGGCAGATCAAACCTATCCAGACTCCCCCAGAGGCAAGAACTCTCCAGACTTGCAATTTCCTTTTGAATGTGTCAATTCTTTCACACTGGGCAAAAAAACGAGTTCTCCCACCTTGCATAGTTTTATTCAGCTTATTCAGTCTATTCAGCTTAATCATTTCACTGAATATGTCTGTGAGGTAACCCAGCTTAGCCACCCACACATCATTATTCAGTACCTTGGCAAGTTCAGCTAAGAAAGTACATAACTTTTCCCTGAGATGAAATATACGGTTAAACATTCTTCTCAAGATCTTACCACCTTACCTCTGTCTGCATAAACACGGATTTGTGCTCTTCACCCACTTCCTCACAAAGTATAGCAAAACACCTGGAGTTTGTGGCTCTAGGTTTAAAAAAGAAAGTCTTCAACAACAACAGCAACTTATAAATATATATATATATATAGCGCCTTTAACGTAATAAAACATCCCAAGGCGCTTTACAGGATCATTATGAAACAAAGTATGACACCGAGCCACAAAAGGAGGTATTAGGTCAGATGATCAAAACTTTGCTCAAAGAGGTAGGTTTTAAGGAGTGTCTTAAAGGAGGAAAGTGAGTTGGAGAGGTGGAGAGGCAGAGAGGTGTATCGATGGTATTGCAGAGCTTGGGACCTAGGCAACTGAAGGTGCAGCCGCCAATGGTAGAGTGATTAAAATCAGGGATGCAGAAGAGACCAGAATTAGAGGAACACAGATATCTCGGAGGGTTGTGGGGTTGGCAGAGATTACAGAGATAGGGAGGGGCGAGGCCATGGAGGAATTTGAAAACAAGGATGAGAATTTTAAAATCAAGACATTGCTTGACCGGGAGCCAACGTAGGTCAGTGAGCACAGAGGTGATAGGGGAACAGGACTTGGTGCAAGTTAAGACATGGCCAGCAGAGTTTTGGATGACCTCAAGTTTGTGAATAGTAGAATGTGGGAGATTGGCCAGGTGGGATTTAGGCCAGGACTACGTTGGAATAGTCAAGTCTGGAGGTAATGAAGGTTTCAGCAGCAGATGAGCCGAGACCGGGGCGAAATTGGGAGATGTTACGGCGGTGGAAATAGGCAGTCTTAGTGATGGCACAAGTATGAGGTAGGAAGCTCATCTTGGGATCATATGTGACACCAAGGTTGCGAGCAGACTGGCTTAATCGCAGACTGTTGCCAGGGAGAGGGATGGAATTGGTAGCTAGGGAATGGAATTTGGAGCAGGAACCAAAAACAATGACTTCAGTCTTCCCAATATTTAATTGAAGGAGATTTCTGCTCATCCAGTACTGGATTTCAGATAAGCAGTCTGATAATTTAGCAACAGTGGAGGAGTCGAGAAAAGTGGTGGTGAAGTAGAGCTGGGTGTCGTCAGCGTACGTGTGAAAACTAACTCTGTGCTTTTGGATGATGTCGCTGAGGGGCAACATCTAGACAAGAAATAGGATGGGGCCAAGGATAGATCCTTGGGTGACACCAGAGGTAACAGTGTGGGAGCAGGAAGAGAAGCCATTGCAAGTGATACTCTGACTACGATTCATTGGATAAGAACATAAATAGGAGCAGGAGTAGCCCATTCAGCCCATTCAAGCCTGCCCCGCCATACAATAAGATAATGTCCCAGACTGCAACTCCTCTTTCAGACCTGCTCCACATGACCCTTGACTCCCCGAGATTTATCTACCTTCTCCTTAAATACATTTAGTGACCCAGCCTCCACAACTCTCCGCGGTAGAGAATTCCAGAGACTCACCACCCTCTGAGAGAAGAAATTCCTTCGCATCTAAGTTTTAAATGTGTGACCCTTTATTCTGTAACTATGTCCCCTAGTTCGAGATTCCCCCACTAGTGGAAACATCTTCTCAACATATACCATGTCAAGCCCCCTTAGAATCTTATATGTTTCAATAAGATAACCTCTCATTCTTCTAAATTCCAATGAATAAAGGCCTAACCTGTTTAGCCGTTCTTGATAAGACAACCCCTTCATCCCAGAAATCAGCCTAGTGAACCTTTTCTGAACTGCCTCCAATGCTAGTTTATCCTTCCTTAAATAAGGGGACCAAAACTGTACACAGTACTCCAGGTGTAGCCTCACCAACACCCTGTACAGTTGTAACAAGATTTCCCTATTTTTAAACTCTAACGCCCTGGCAATAAAGGCCAAAATTCCATTTGCCTTCCTAATTACTTGCTGTGTTTTTGTGTTTCATGTACAAGAACACCCAGATCCCTCTGTACTTCAGTATTTTGTAGTCTTTCTCCATCAAAATAATAATCTGCCTTTTTATTCTTCCTACCAAAGTGGATGACCTCACACTTTCCCACATTGAACTCCATCTGCCAAGTTTTTGCCCACTCACTTAACCTATCTATATCCCTTTGCAGACTCTTTGTTTCCTCATCACAACATGCCTTCCCACCTATTTTTGTATCATCCACAAATTTGGATACATTACACTCTGTCCCTTCCTCCAACTCATTAATATAGATAGTAAATAGTTGAGGCCCGAGGACTGATCCTTGTGGCAGCCCACTAGTTACGGCTTTCCAAACTGAAAAAAACCCATTGATCCTGATTTTCTACCTTCTGTGTGTTAACCAATCCTCATCCATGCCAACACATTACCCCCAATACCCTGAGCTCTTATTTTGTGCAATAACCTTTTATGTGGCACCTTATCTGAAAATCCAAATACACTAGATCTGCCGGTTCCCCTTTATCCACTCTGCTTGTTATATCCTCAAAGAACTCTAACAAATTTGTCAAACATGATTTCCCCTTCATAAAACCATGTTGACTCTGTTTGATTGCATTATGTTTTTCTAAATGTTCTGCTATTTCTTCCTTAATAATGGACTCTAGCATTTTCCCAATGACAGATGTTAAGCTAACTGGTCTATAGTTTCCTGTTTTATGTCTCCCTCCTTTCTTGAATAGGGGCACCACGATAGCAATTTTCCAATCCGCTGGTAACCTACCAGAATCCAGTGAGTTTTGGTATATTACAACCAATGCCTCCACTATCTCTGCAGCCACTTCTTTTAAAACCCTTGGATGCAGGCCATCAGGTCCTGGCGACTTGTCTACCTTTAGTCCCATCAGTTTGTCAAGCACCTTTTCTCTCATGATACAGATTGTTACAATTTCCTCCCTCCCATTTACACCTTGCTCATCTATTACTGTTGGGATGTTTATAGTGTCCTCCACCGTGAAGACCGATGCAAAATATTGGTTTAAATTATCTGCCATTTCCCTGTTCCCTGTTATTAATTCCCCAGTATCATCCTCTAAGGGTCCCACACTTACTTTAGCTACTCTCTTCCTTTTTATATACCCGTAGAAGCTCTGTTTGTTTTTATATTACATGCCAATTTACTCTCAGAATCAATTTTCTCCCTCTTTATTAGTTTTTTAGTCATCCGCTGCTGGTTTCTAAAAAATTCCCAATCCTCTGGCCTACCACTAGCTTTCACCACATTGTACATCTTTGTTTTCGATTTGATACTCTCCTTAACTTCCATTGTTATCCATGGGTGGTTCATCGTTCTCATCGAGTCCTTCCTTCTGACCGGAATAAATGTTTGCTGAGTGTTATGAAATATCTGCTTAAAAGTCTGCCACTGCTCATCTACTGACTTTCCCTTTAGTCTATTTTCCCAGCCCGCTTTAGACAACTCTTTCTTCATACCTCTGTAATTGCCCTTGTTAAAGTTGAAGACAATGGGTTGTAACCCGAGTTGCTCTCCCTCGAACTGAATTTGAAATTCTACCTTGTTATGATCGCTTCCCCCTAAAGGATCCTTAACTACGAGATATCTTATTAATCCTACATCATTACACAATACCAAATCTAATATAGCCTGTTCCCAGGTAGGTTCTGCAAAGTATCGTTCTAAGAAACAATCCCTGATGCACTCTACAAATTTGTCTTCCATGTTACCCTTGCCAATTTCATTTATCCAGTTTATATGCAGATTAAAATCACCCATGATAATTGTAGTGGCCTTCTTACACGCCTCCATTATTTCCTGATTAATACTTTGTCCTAATGAGAGGCAACTCCTTGCGGGCCTATAGACCACTCCCACCTGTGATTTCTTGCCCTTGCTATTCCTTATTTCCACCCAAACTGATTCTACATTCGACAGGAGTATGATGGAATACTCTCCACTTGCCTGGATGGGTGCAGCTCCAACAACACTCAAGAAGCTCGACACCATCCAGGACAAAGCAGCCCACTTGATTGGCACCCCATCTACAAACATTCACTCCCTCCACCACCGACGCACAGTGGCAGCAGTGTGTACCATCTATAAGATGCACTGCAGCAATGCACGAAGGCTCCTTAGACAGCACCTTCCAAACCCGTGACCTCTACCAACAAGAAGGACAAGGGCAGCAAATACATGGGAACACCACCACCTGCAAGTTCCCCTCCAAGTCACACACCATCCTGACTTGGAACTATATTGCCGTTCCTTCACTGTCGCTGGGTCAAAATCCTGGAACTCCCTAACAGCACTGTGGGTATACCTACCCCAAATGGACTGCAGCGGTTCAAGAAGGCAGCACACCACCACCTTCTCAAGGGCAATTAGGGATGGCCAATAAATGCTGGCCTGGCCAGTGACGCCCACATCCCAGGAATGAATGAATAAAAAGAAAATCACAATCTATTACACCTCTATCATTACTCACAACTGCACTGATCCCTTCCTTTAATAACAAAGCTACCCCACCTCCTTTTCCTTTCTGCCTATTCTTCCGGAACATCGAATATCCTTGAAATGGAAGAAGAATGGAACCAGGTGAGAGCACTCAGTGGAGAAGTATTGGAGGAGGATGGTGTAGTCAACCATGTCAAAGGCTGCAGACAGGTCGAGTAGGACAAAGAGAGAAAGTTTACCTTTGTCACAGTCACATAGGATTTCATTTGTGACTTTGGTGAGAGCTGTTGTGGTACTGTGGCAGGGGCGGAAACCTGATTGGAGGCATTCAAACATGGAGTTCCAGGAAAGGTGCATTTAAATAGTGCCTTTCATGACCACCAGATGTCTCAAAGTACTTTACAGACAATGAAGTACTTTTGAAGTTTAGTCACTGTTGTAATCTAGGAAACGCAGCAGCCAATTTTTGCACAAACAGCAATGTGATAATGACCAGATAATCTGTTTTTGTGATATTGATTGAAAGATAAATATTGGCCAGGACTCTGGGGATAACTCCTCTGCTGTTTTTCAAAATAGTGCCATGGAATCACTTAAGTCTACCCGAGAGGGTAGACAGGGCCTCAGTTTAACATTTCATTCGAAATACAGCACCTCCAACAGTACAGCATTCCCTCAGTACTGCACTGGGATGTCAAGCCTTGGTTTTTTTGTGCTCAGGTCCTGGAGTGGGACTTGAACACACAACCTTCTGACACAGAAGCAAGAGTGCAAGCTGAGCCACGGTTGACACTCAATACCACTTAATAAAATTAACGAGTGTTATTGCTATGTTGAGAATCCTGTGAAGACCTGGTTCAATATCTGTTGCAGCAAGCACCTCTTAGTATAAAAGCAATGTCTCCAAATAGTGCAAGGTGCACAGGCTTTTATTTTTTGCACAACACCAGAATGCTTTCTGGTTATTGCTGCAGCCCCATAAGTGCAGACTCTAATGGAATTTGTCCAGCTGATTTCTGCTGAACTCATGAAGTCATCCAACAGTTCGAAGGTAACATCTGACTTTGTTGTTTTGAGCTGTTTGTAAAACAAAACATCATCTTTAATTTCCTTACTCCACACATACTGAGACATTTTAGTAATGTTTGTGGATTCATCAGGTTGTATAGCAAAGTGATTGCCATGCAGTCAATGAGCGAACGACAAAACTAATTCTTCTGACATTAAATCAATCTGTAGTTTGACTATCATTTGACATTGTTTTTATTCTATGTTTCTTGGCCTTCTGCTGTACAAACATCTCCCTTATGATTTCAATGGCACACAGCATTATCAACTCCTTGGCAATCATATGGGATTTCTTTTCATTTTAGCAATTTTCTGCGCCACTATGTAGGAAGAGACTACAAGGTTTTTAACAGTGGTCGTTGTGGATTTCATTACTATAGTACCGACCAGTTCCTTTCGCTTAAAAAAACAAACGTTGTTTGTCCTTATATATTTCATGCTTGGTAGTTAAATGTGTCTGTCATTTGGAGGGTTTCAAAGATTCATTGGACAGTACCAGTGCATATAGAATCATAGAATGGTTATAGCACAGCAGGAGGCCATTCGGCCTGTTGTGTCCCTACCGGCTCTCTGCAAGAGCATTTCACCTAGTCCCACTCCCCTGCCTTTTTCTCATAGTCCTGCAGATGTTTTCTCTTCAGATAATTATCCACTTCTCTTTTGAAAGTCTCGATTGAATCTGCCTTCACCACACTCTCTGGCAGTGCATTCCAGACCCTAACTGTGGAAAAAATGTTTTCACTCATGTCGCTGTTGCTTCTTTTGCCAATCATCTTAAATCGGTGTCCTCTGGTTCGAGATCCTTCGACCGATGGGAACAGTTTCTTCCTATCTACTCTGCCCAGACCCCTCATGATTTTGAACACTTCTATCAAATCCCCTCTTATCCAAGGAGAACAGACCCAGCTTCTCCAACCTATCCACGTAACTGAAGTTCCTTATCCCTGGAACCATTCTCATGATTCTTTACTGCACCCTCTCTAATGCCTTAACATCCTTCCAAAAGTGTGGTGCTCAGAACTGGACACAATATCCCTGTTGAGGCTGAACCAGTGTTTTATACAGGTTTATCATAACTTCTTGTTTTGTACTCTATGTCCCTATTTATAAAGCCCAGGATCCCATATGCTTTATGAACCACTTTCTCAACCTGCCCTGCAACCTTTAATGATTTGTGCACATATACCCCCAGGTCCCTCTACTCCTGCACCCCCTTTAGAATTGGACCCTTTAATTTATATTGCCTCTCCTCATTCTTCCTACCAAAATGAATCACTTCACACTTATCTGCATTAAACTTCATCTTCATATGATAAACTTCATATGAGAAAGCAAATGTCAAATTTCAAACACCCATGCAACCCAATTGTCTCTGGGTGGTTTTCTCTATACATTTTCAAGTGCTTCTACAAGGTGTGACCCCAATGCTAGGCGCTGGGCTGGAGGCAGGCTGCTGATCAGGCTGTCTCTTGGCCTGCTAGGACTTTGGCAGCCGTTCTCTGGCTGCCTGAGGCCAGGCAGGTTCCAGCTGTCTGAGGGTTTCCTGCACAGGTTCAGGACTCTCCTCAGGCGCCACAGCTACTGGAGCTGAGTTCACTGGCAGAGGGGCTGAGAAGCTGTTGCCCACATTCAGAGCGCCCTGAGGGGAATCCCCTAGCTGTGGAGGTCAGCCTCTCCTCCTCCCTTTCAAGGTGAACTTGAACCACCCTGCTCACCAGAAAAGGATGAGGAGTTGGAGAACACGCCAGGCACCTTGTTCTTCTCTTGCCTTGCCACTGCTGCATCGAGCTCATGGCCAAGGCGATGGTGTGCAAGTCTGCGTGCGTTTATGGGATATGACTCTCCATGAGAGTTGCCAATCTCTCAATGGAGGAAGGCATATGCTGAGACATACAGCACACATGGCATGGATGGACTCATAGCTGTGCATGGCCTCTGGCATCTCTGCCAGATGTTGTCTTACATCTCTCTGCAACTCCAGCATGCCTGGTGCTGTAGACACCAGAGGCTCATCATCAGCCTGGGGCTCAGCTTGGGCCTGGCCACCTATTGTCAGAGGCCTTGGCTGTTTCAACCTCAGCCAGCTGCTCGGGCGCGTGTGTGGTGCACTCACCAGCTTGTGACCCTGATTATACAGCCGAGCAGAAACCCTCGAAGGTGAAAGTATCCGTGCTGCTGGAAGGTGCAGGAGAGTCATGGTACGGTGCATCCTCTGAGCGCTCCTCCTGCTCCAAGGTTGACAGCTGCCCCCTTCTGGTTGAATCTCCTGTGGACGCCGACCTGCATGAGAGAACACAAACATGTGTGGGTTATGCTGTGCCGATCTCGTCATACCAACCTTGCGTAATGTGGGTCTCCAGAAGTGAACTGTATGTCGATGGAAGACAATCCTCGCTCTCTTGCGTGGAGACTCCAGTGTCTCCATCAGATATGGAGCAGCCGCCCTGTGTCCCCACTAATTCTAGTGCCTCCTCTTCAGCTGTAGAGAGAAGCCAAAGATCCGGGATGTATTCGCCAATCCGGGATGTATTCGCCAATCCGGGATGTATTCGCCAATCCGGGATGTATTCGCCAATCCGGGATGTATTCGCCAATCCGGGATGTATTCGCCAATCCGGGATGTCTTCCTCCTGTTGTGGACCCTCTTGCCCTGCAAGTGGAAAGAGGGAAATAGTCATACTTCACAGAGAGATCAACATGGCAATTCTGCTAGTGGCAGCCCCTCGTCCTGTACTGGGGTTTCCTAAATAGCTCATGCTCCCGTCCACTCTCAGGGGAGTAAATGAGGGTGAGCTGTGACAGAAGGTGGGCTGTGGCCGAGATGCAGCCATGCATCTGTCAGGATGAGGTGATGCCTAACCCCCTTTGTCAGCACTGTTGTATTGCCTCCCTCCCCATGTCCCACTTTCTCCTGTGTAACCACTTGCAATCACTAAAAAGGAGAGAGGTATGGAGCACTCACCTTGGCAGAACGAAAGAGGTCGTTGACCCTCTTTCAGCATTGTACCTATGACCAGGGATTGACCCCACAGCTGCTGACCACCTCAGCTATCTCCATCCAGGCTTGCTTGGTCAGGCGGGAGGACCTCTTCTTGCCATCATTAAGAGGGCCTCCTGCCTTTCCCTTGCAGCCTGGAGAAGATTCTCCAGGGAGGCATCGCTGAACTGTAGGGCCACTGGTGTCTTGCAGCTGACATGTTCTCTCTTGGCTTCCGGAGAGCTCCTGGCCTTTTGAGGCCATGGTCAATAGCACAGCAGTACAGCAGCAGAGGGACTCCAGGCAGGGAGTCAGCAACATGTCCGCAACGTGTCCGTACACGGACATCAGTGTCTGTGGTAAAAATTTTGAGGTCTGTGACTGGTAATTTCAGGCCTGTGAAATTTCCCATTGACTTCTTCCAGACTAGAGTGGCTTTGCTCTAAGCACCTGTCAGCTGTGAAACTGATGGCTGCGATTTTTTTTAAAGCCACTCTAGACAGCTTTGTGGTAGTTTCATTTATTTAAAGAACTGTAGCCGTCAGTTTCACAGCTGACAGGTGCTTAGAGCAGAGACAGCGCTTCCACTGTTCGGACCGGTTCTTGCTTTTCCAACAGGTTCCGATTTTTTTTTAAACGCCTGTCGGAAAACCACGGACCTGTCCGCAGAGTGGAAGCGCTGTCTCTGCTCTAAGCACCTGTCAGTTGTGAAACTGACGGCTACAGTTCTTTAAATAAATGAAACTACCACAAAGCTGAGAGTTCCCGTTCTCTGCAACTGGCAGAGAAAGAGAGGGAGTGGGGAGAGAGAGAGGAGGGAGAGAGAAAGGGAGGGGAGAGAGGAGAGGGGGGAGAGAGGGGAAAAAGGAGAGAGAGAGGGGGGAGGGAGGAGGGAAAGGGGGTGGAAAGGGGGAAAGGGTGCATTGAGGGAAGGTAGGGAGGGGGATAGAGAGGAGGAAAGGGGAGAGAGAGAGAGGTTGGGAGAAAGAGGGGGAGGGAGAGAGGAGAAAGAGGGGGAGGGAGAGAGGGGGAGGAGGGGGAAAGATGGGCACAGAGAAGGGAGAGGGGATAGGGATTGACATGAAGAGGGAGAGAGAGTGGCAAGGGAAGAGAAAGAAGGGACGGAATGTATTGTAGCCAAATTTGCTGATGAGATGGGTAGGAAAGCAAGTTGTGAAGAGTACAGAAAAGAATTTGTAAAGGGATATAGATAGGTTATGTGAGTGGGTAAAAAATTTGGCAGATGGAGTATAATGTGGGAAAATGTGAGGTTGTCCATTTTGGCAGGAAGAATAGAAAAGCAGAATATTATTGAAAATGGAGAGAGACTGCAGAATGCTGCAGTACAGAGAGATCTAGGTGTCCTTGTACATGAATCACAAAAAGTTAGCATGCAGGTGCAGCAATCAATTAGGAAGGCAAATGGAATGTTGGCCTTTATTGCAAGGGAATGGAGTATAAAAGTAGGGATCTCTTGCTAAAACTGTCCAGGGCATTGGTGAGACTGCACCGAGAGTACTGCGTACAGTTTTGGTCTCCTTATTTAAGGAGGGATATACTTGCAATGGAGGCAGTTCAGAGAAGGTTCACTGGGATGAAGGGGTTACCTTGTGAGGAAAGATTGAGCAGATTGGGCCTATACTTATTGGAGTTTAGAAGAATGAGAGATGATCTTATTGAAGCATAAGATTCTGAGGGAGCGTGACAGGGTAGATGCTGAGAGGATGTTTCCCCTCATGGGGGAATCTAGAACTAGGGGGCACAATTTCAAAATAAAGGGTCTGGTATTTAAGATGGAGATGAGGAGGAATTTCTTCTCTCAGAAGGTTGTTAATTTTTGGAATTCTCTACCCCAGAGAGCAGTGGAGGCTGAGTCATTGAATATATTCAAGTCTGAGTTAGACAGATTTTTGATCTACAAGGGAATCGAGGGTTATGGGAGGCAGGCGGGAAAATGGAGATGAGGCCAAGATCAGATCAGCCATGATCTTATTGAATGGCGGATCAGCCTTGAGGGACCGAATGGCCTACTCCTGCTCCTATTTCTTATGTTCTTATCTATGAGAATGCACTAAGATGAGGGTGAGTGTCAGTGTTGGCTGCTCAGATGAGGATGTGAGGAGGTGTCTTGAGAGAAAGGAATGAGGGGAGCTACTAGGTGTATTGGTCTGAGGAATGCTTTGCAGAAGAATGCTGGGGAAGTCAGAGTGTGGGGGTTGGCACCTGAAGGTGGGATACCACTCACCTTTCCTGACCGAGGTCATTGAACCTCTTGCAGGACTGAATCCGGGTGCAAAGGGTCATCCACCTGCTGCTGACTGCATCTGTCACTTCCAGACACATCTGCTTGGTCTGAGAGGCTGGTCTCTTCCTCCCTTCCATGGGAAACAATACTTCTCTATGGGCCCTCACAGCCCACAGCAGGGCCTCCAGGTGAGGGGAGTAACCTACTCATGTTGCTTTCTGAAGCTTCTGGAACCAATGTAGAATGCAGCCATTCTGATCTTACCAGGGTATCTTTAATTAGAAATCTTTCTATTAACTGGTCCAGGTCATCACCATACCTGCACTCTGTGATTGGTCAGGAAGCCTACTTCTCTGATAATGGATTCTAAATCCATTACCACCCCACAACCTGTCCACCCTGCCCTACCCACCCTGCCTCCAGTACCAGCTGGTTGATTCGGTAAAAATTCTGGCCAACAGTTGTAATGCTCTCCTGGGTGGTCACCCATCCTCCATCTTCTGTAAATTTCAGTTCATCCAAATTCTGCTGCCTGTATCCTATTTTACACCAAGTCCCACTCACCTATCATCCCATCTTTGCTGACTTACCTTAGCTTGAATGGAATGCTAGGCATCACCGAATGTTCAGAAGTCAAGGAAGAGGAAATAAGGCAAGAGGTCTGAACTCTATGACATCTCCATGTTGAAGACAATTGTTGTTCAGAGATTGGGATCTGTAATTAAACAGGATGCATGCTTCTCCCTGGCATGTTGCTGTATCAGCCCAAATATGAATTGATTATGTTTTGCCAATTGTGGCTGATGACCAACAGTTCCGGGACTCTAGCTCATGGCTTTCTGACAGCGGTTACTTAATTACTTCAGGTTGCCAGGGCTCCACTTTTCATTAAAATAAAAGCAAAATACTGCGGATGCTGGAAATCTGAAACAAAAACAAGAAATGCTGGATTCACTCAGCAGGTCTGGCAGCATCTGTGGAAAGAGAAGCAGAGTTAACGTTTCGGGTCAGTGACCCTTCTTCGAGTTCCGAAGAAGGGTCACTGATCCGAAACGTTAACTCTGCTTCTCTTTCCACAGATGCTGCCAGACCTGCTGAGTGAATCCAGCATTTCTTGTTTTTGTTCCACTTTTCATTCTTGGCAATGAAGTGAGTGAATTTCAGTGGAATCCACAATTCATATTCGCATTCCTACAGATTCAGGAATCATGTCTGAGAAATTCCTGGGGCATGATGGTTGTTTTGTGGGAGATCGTAGGAGTGAGACAGACCTTGGCACTTGCGGGGTCTGGCCCACAATACAGCTGCCCAATAATGAGCAGGTAAATTATAATGTTATGTAAATGAGGGAAATACATTATGGATGGGGATGTGGTTTACCTCATTCAACCCTTAACCTTAAATGTCAAGGAGACACGTGAGTCGCTCCCAACATCATTGCTGGGGATGGAAGGGGAGGGTGGATAAAAATTGATAGGCCTCTTTCAGCAATGCAATGAACTCCAGAGCAATTGATTGTGTTGATGAAAGTGGTAGAATAAAGAAAGCAGCTACTTAGAGCACCATTCCCCTCTTTCCCAGAGCCTCACATGCCTTCACACACTGCAGCATGGTGCTGCAGCAAAAGTCCTCCCCTCACCCATCAGCTAGATCCCCACTTGGCATCTGCTCTTAACATTTCAATTTTGGGGAGGGTCTGTAGCACGGTGGGCACAAGTTATGTTCCTCCACCCCTCGCAAGACTTCAGAGGAGTTTAAGAGCCCATAAGTATTGTTTTCCCCCTAGAATCTGGTATCCATTGCATCTCAAAATGGCCGTGTCTCCAGTGGGTTACCCCGTACAATTTTCTGTATGAAAACATTGCACACAATAATAATAATGATAAAGTTTTTTTCTACAGTGTATATCTGCGCCTGAGATTGGCCTGCAATTGCTGCCTGACATCTGAAACAAGGAGCAGGGTTTTATGTCTCCAGAAGCACTGGGAAGACAATTGGATCAGAGGGGCTTTGTAAGGTAGGTAGAACATTATTGAGCTGCTACGACCAAGTCTTCTGTTCCTGAAGAAAACACAAGCATGGGCAAAGCTAACAAATGCCTTTTCCAAAGTCTGTAAAGAGTGTGGTCTTTGCAGCCTTGCCCCACTCTACAGACATCTGTCCTCATCACCAACACAAATTTACACAGCACAACATGTCTGTGTATTCTGAGGCTGGGCTGGAGGTCGGCTCAAAGGCGAGGCTGGTCTTATATTCGGACACTGAGGTCAGCATGTGCAACTCGTGTTCCTCCATTAGCTTTAATTAATTTTTGCTCTCCCATGGCTCTGTGCTGGGAGTGCCATCTTATAAAATGTATCAACTCTCCATAGCTCTGGTCACACACTTTCAAGGGTGAACAGCTAATGGTCCGCATGCTCCTTCCAGGGTGACTGTGCATATCCTTTCCACGTCATACATCGACACACATCCTTGAAACCAGACATAGCTTTTCTCTTGGAAGTTGATGTATTTTTATAGTAAATCTAAGTAACTGATAACTATTTCTAAAATTGAACCTGCAGAGTGTGTGCTTGTCCCATCCTGTAGATTTGTTTGAGATTTCTAAATGCTCAAAGTGGGGAGGTAATTTGGAAACCGGAATCAGCAATTTTTTTTACACACACGCACAAAGTCATCTGAAGGTGCCGAGTGACAGGCAGCAACATGTAAAGCCAACATCTTTTTCACAACAGGATTATTTTAAAAAATTTCAGAGATCTACATAGCTTCTTTTTGAAACTATATGAAGATATGGTAGACTGGATTTTCATTCACTGTCTGCCCCCAGTTGAATGGTGACTTTGCAAAAATGGTGGGAAATCAGGTGAGAAGCCCTATCAGTAGGGTTCCGAACACTCCTGGAACAACTGGGAGTTTCCCAGAATTGGTTATACCCTACCTGAGCGCTGTCTCTAGCAGGCTGGGAAATGAGGGAGAGAATTGGAGACTAGGGAATGGTGTCTTGGGGAGAGAGGGAGACCGGGGAGTAAAGGATCAGGGAGAGAGCTAGAAATGGGGATGTGAGCAAGATCAGGGATATGGTATTGCAGGGTGGCAGATCAGGGAGAGAAGGGAACTGGGGAGAGAAAGGGGCTAGGGGTCGGAGGATTGGGCTCAAACAGTGGGTGTGGGGAAATGGGTTGGGGGTGGACATGGAGACCAGCATTTCTCGCAGAGCCAGGAGCAACAGCAGCAAGCTGCTGAGTGGGAGTGGCACTGAGAGAGGAGCTGCCAATAGAGGGGTAAGTGAAACCTCGGGCCTTACTGTGGGTAAACAGTGAAAGATTGTTTCCATTGCTGAGTGAATGGTGAACTAGGGAACAGAAAAAAGGATTCTTATTAGAAGAAAAAAGGGTGATGGGAGGAGGAGAGGTCTTGAATTGAGGGCTATTAGTCTGTAGGCTACCTCACCACATATGGCTATTGAGTGTTATGAACACTGGACTTTGTAACATGATTATGTTTTTAAAAATTGTGATTTGTTTTAAAGTTTAAAAGATGGTGCCTAGAAGGTCAGGTGACCTCACATCCATTCTGCTAAAGGACAAGGCAGAACAAAGACTTTTTCTAGAAGTCAGAGACTGCAGGGGTAACACCTAAAGAACAATGGGTTTTGCCCTCCCAGACCATCGAGTCGTAAAACAAAGAGTCAGTGATTCTGAAGATGCAAATGTATCAAGCAGCTGTTAATACCTGGGAACAATGGAAGGCCCAAGTGTATCTGTGAAACCAGACTTCTGGACTTTGCATATTGGAACAGGACAATAATCTATTGACTTTTGAGTCCAAAAAATATCAACATTTTATAGGATTTTTCTGAAGGTAGACGGGCTGTAAGAGAGGAGACCAATGATTGCAGCTTCGAGAGAGAGAGAGGACATCTGCTCTCAGAAGCCTGATACAGCAAAAGGCTGTGAAGACCTCAACCTGTTTTGAAAGTGGAAACTTGCGGAGAAGCAGAAGACCAGCAGGATCACCACGAATCAGTTCATTCACAGATGTCTGGGTTGGAAGTGCTCTGAGAAGTGAGCGAAGAGGACGTTGATTTTGAAAAGGTCCAGGAGATCCAACCCATTGCAACTGGGAGGAGTTTGGGGACATTTAACCTCAAAGGATTTAACCATCAAAAAGGACTGTATAACATATAAGCGTGGTGTGAGGTATTCAAGTATTTTAATAACTAAAAAAAAAACCTTTCGTTGCAATCTGGGGCATTAACTACTTACAAAGTACTATTTAGTTAATGGGGATTTATTTGAGTTTAGTTGTTATAATAAAAGTCCGAGAGTGTTAAATCTTGTCGTGTAAGTCTTTAAATTTGTCTGGGGGATTCATATCTCATATTTTAACATTAATGGTCTCACTGAGGTTGTAACATGAGGAAGAGACTAAAACTTAATTTCAAAGGGAATGGAGTAAATATTTGGAGGAATATTAGAAGATCTATGGTGGGAGGAATGTAGTTACAGGAGAGCGCACCTGCACCTGGGGTCAAATGACCTCTTTCTGTGGTGTATTTCTGATAATTCAATGAAAACTTTCCTTTTGCAAGTCTGATCTCACAGACAGGTTCAGAAATGTTGATGTTGATGTGCCTTGTGAGAACTGTCCCAAACACTGAACCTGCTGTCCTTTGTGCAATCTCTCAGTTTGGTGTGGTCTGTACCTTCTGGCTTTAACGTGCAAAGTCCCAGTACAGTCAGCTCTGACTGAGGTTCCCGGTGCAGAGTTGCCACCTTCACATGGGACCTGAGTCTAAATCAAAGTGTAAGGAGATAGGGAGAGAAATTGGGCCTGTTAAAAATGGCATCGACCAGGGAGCTTGGCTGCACTTAGTGTGGTGCAGGGGGATTCTGGCTATGGTTTCAGGATGAATATCAACATTTTATAGGATTACTACTAGTTACAGGTGGGATATCGGGCATTACACCTATTACTATCAGTTACATATGGATTATCATTGAGTTACTGTGGGTTACGCATACCATCACTATTAATTATCAGTGCAATTTCAGTGAGTTACCTTTAGTTACTGATGGAATCAAAGTTCCTCCCATCTCTAGTTTCCCATCTGCCAGTTGTACCCCCAGCCTTGGTTTCCCCGCTTCGTTTGCTCACAGGCGGCCTTCTGGTTTTTGGAGTTGTTGCACAGCAGCTACTGGTGTGAAACTACAAGTGAAATGCTCAGCTACAGGGGACCCAAATTTTCTATGGTAAATGCTGCAACACTTGTGGAAGTCATGTCATGTGACAATTTTTTTTCAATTCGTTCTTGGAATGTGAGCATCGCTGGCAAGGCTAGCATTTGTTAGCTAGGTGATGGTGAGCTGCATTCTTGAACCACTGTTATCCATTTGGTGTAGGTACACCCACAGTGCTGTTAGGGAGGGAGTTCCAGGATTTTGATCCAACGACAGTGAAGGAACAGCGATGTAGTTCCAAATCAGGATGGTGAGTGACTTGGAGGGGAAATTGCAGGTGGTGGAGGGAGTGAATGTTTATGGTGGTGGATCAGGTGCCAATCAAGTGGACTGCTTTATCTTGGATAGTGTTGAGCTTCTTGAGTCTTGTTGGAGCTGCACCCATCCAGGCAAGTGGAGAGTATTCCATCACACTCCTGACTTGTGCCTTGTCGATGGTGGACAGGCTTTGGAGAGTCAGGAGCTGAGTTACTCGCCACAGAATTCCCAGCTTATGATCAGCCACATATTTATATGGCTGATCCAGTTAAGTTTCTGGTCAGTGGTAACTCCCAGGATGTTAATGGTGGGGGATTCAGCAGTGGTAATGCTGTTGAATGTCAAGGAGAGATGGTTAGATTTTCTCTTGTTGGAGATGGTCATTGCCTGGCACTTGTATGGTGTGAATGTTACTAGCCACTTATCAGCCCAATCCTGAATGTTGTCCTAGTCTTGCTGCATCTGGACATGGGCTGCTTCAGTATCTGAGAAGTCGCGAATGGTGCTGAACATTTTGCAATTATCAGTGAACGTCCCCACTCTGACCTTATGATAGAGGGAAGGTCATGGTTGAAGCAGCTGAAGATGGTTGTGCCTAGGACACTACCCTGTCACGTGTAAAGACTGATAGCTCACTGAGGGAGAAAATGGGACCTCCTGTAACTAACGTGATCTGAGAAACCCTCGTGCAGGTGAAACTACACTGTAACCTTATTTTACCACTACAATGAATGCATGAATAAAATTACCTCCATTTGCAAACCCTCTCCAAAGTCCAGCATAAAGTTCCGATTTACTCATTCACCTCACGTCTGTCGTGCCTGAATTTGAACTTGCCATTATCTGTTTCATAAAATATTCATGAAAAATGGGCTGTTTTTCCCAGAAGAGCAACAGGTTGCCCTGGTAACACGATTTTAATATAAAAGGGTCTGAGGTGTTGTTTCATCATGAACACGGTCTTCAACCAATTATTGTAACCTGTGGGCTGGTGAGGAGGCAGTGAAAAATGCAACCATTTTACCTTGGCTTACTTTCACCAGCAGAGGCTGCCATTCCTTTATTGTCCTGCACAGTATGGGCAGCTGTGTTAATTAACTTCATTACAAAATTAACAATATTAGATTTTTGCTTCATTTTAGTCAAGGTTTTAGGCAAGGTGTTAGATTCCTGTAGATCATGCAATTGCCCTGTTTCTCATTTGCAGGCGAATTCAAAAGCCACACACCCACCATGGAAGAAAACCCAGCAGAATATCCCACAAGTGGTGAGTAATGCAAACAGCCTTTAACACCAATGAGCATTGCTGCTCTTGCGGTGAATGATTCATTTGGACCATAAAGAAACATGCAGGTAATCGGACATCCTCAAAATCATTAGTTTGCTAAGTGTAATGTGACTTTGGCAGTAGGACAAAATGGGCGAAGTAGCAAATCAGTGCACATTCTTCACTTGTCCACTTCCCCCATCCACCAAACTTTTCAACTGAAGTCAGAGAAACAAAAACAAGTGAGAAGGTAAATTAGAAAAACAGACAGAAAGTAAGAGCAAATAACACACACATCGGATGTTATTATATATCAATTGTGTTTAATTATATGCAGGTGGAGGTAATGTCACTGGTCTAGTAATCCCGAACCCACGCTAATGTTCTGGGGACATGGGTTTGAATCCCACCACGACATATGAAATTTGAATTCAATTAATAAAATCTGGAATTAATAAATCTGGTGACCATGAAACCATTGTCGATTGTTGTAAAAACCCATCTGGTTCACTAATGTCCTTTAGGGAAGAAAATCTGCTGTCCTTACCTGGACTGGCCTACATGTGACTCCAGACTCACAGCAATGTGGTTGATTCTTAAATGCCCTCTGAAATGGCCTAGCAAGCCATTCAGTTCAAGGGCAATTAGGGATGGGCAACAAATGCTGGCCTAGTCAGCGATGCCCACATCCCACAAACTAATAAAAAAAAATTGGGGTTTCACTTGAGCACATATAAAGAGGCACTTACTGAAACTGCGATGTTGAGTTAGTAGGTGTATGCTTGTAATGTTTCACTCTGTAAATAAATGTTAGACTGAGTAAAGATTGACTGCAGTACTATCCTTCACCAACTGGCTTTCTACAATAGAACATGAGAGTCGCCCTTGACATTGTGCAGTAGTGTAAAATGGGTCATAGTGAATCAGCAGCCCATTTAATATCTCTAATGGACTTCAATGGAATTAAAATTCTGGAGAGATGAAATACAGGCTACCAATTCAGTATCATCTGTTTCACACTATTGCACAAAATCAAAATATACCCCACACTGTGGAAGATAAGTCGAATTCAACATAATTAGAGAGGAAAGGTTTCCAGGTTTAAATGCTGACTAATTCAGATTCCAGTGGGCCAGGAATAAACTAAATTCCAATAGGGACCAGTTGTAATGTGGCTAACAGACAGGAACCAGGAGTACACCATATTCTGACTGCAAAGAGGAGTAAAGCCGGTTCTGACTGGGACTGGAGGGTGTATTTGCACTCCACTAACTCAGCAGCAGAGCAGAGATGAAACTGCTTCACTCACACGCTAGACTTGAAGGGCTGAATTTTCACCAGGGGGTGGTCAACAGGAGTCGTGACTGTTTGCGGGTCCCGAACCTCCTCCCCATCCCCTATAAGGGAAACAGTCACTGTTTGGGATGTTGATCGGGGCACGCCCTTAATTGGCATGTAGACAGGTTCCTGTCCAATTAAGAGTGGCGGGTGGGCTGTCAAAGCTGGAGGGCCAATCAGAGGCCTTCCAGCTTGAGAGGGGCAGCAGTCTGCAGTAAAGGGTAAATAATGGAGAGGGTGCCTCAACATGGGGGGCACCCTCTCACCAACTTATTTAATAGTTTAATTAAAAAAACAGAACAAGCAGACAGGCCAACATTGTGGGGGATGGGTTGTGATGGGAGAAATCCCTGTGATCCATGCAAGCAGGGAGGGCCTGTAGGCCTGCCTAGAGCGTTGGACCCTGGCCTGCCGCTGGGTGCACGCCTCTAGGCAGTTAAACTGCACCCCCACGTCCCCCCTCACCGCATTGGGAAACTGGAGGCTGACTAGAAAATCCCAGTCGGCCTCCTTTACCCTTGATTTACAAGGCTCTTAATAAGCCTAATTGGCTTCTTACCTCGTGGGGGCAGGTAGCACTGCCGGCCCCAAACTTGCCTCGGCAAAAATAACCGGGAACACGTTGAGGAAACCGGCATGTTGGCTGGTGCCAGTATTTTTGAGCTTCGACCACTTCCATTCCCAACCTTCTTGGGGCCCCAAAATTCAGCCTGAAATGTCAATCAGGCACCATAGCCTCAGCTGGATCCCTGGTGAAAAGCAGAACAAGATTGACTCCACTGGTAATCTCGCCCATCTTCATTCTGGTACCAGTTTGGGCCCTGATGCTGAATTCAGGCTGCATTGATCTAAGAACTTGAGAATCAGTGAGGTCCAGGAGTAAAGTTCTGATTAAGGCCAGTGCGATTTTCAGTATAAACTTTACTGATTTAGTTACAAGACTATGGAATGTTTTCCTGGTAATTTTTTTTTATATGTGTTTTCACTCATTTGCAATGAAAAACAATGCCTCTAGGAATAGAAATTCTGTGTGTTTCTGAATCAGCTTTAATAACATATTAATAAAGTTAATGCTTCACTGCTGGATCCTAGATTTCCAGTTTAGAATTTGTCACTCTCACTGGTCTTCGACAGTAGCACAAAACTAACACAGAATCTGAAAGTTACTGTAAGAACATCTATAATGTGAATTATGGGAAGTTCATTAAAGGGCTGTCTGAGGACCTAATGGACCATTTTAAGTCACAGTAAAATATGTCATCAATTTAAAATGCACAGAACTTCTATTCCTCGAAGCATTGTTTTTCATTGCAAATGAGTGAAAACACATTTTCTTTTAAACTTACCAGGAGAACATTCCATAGTCTTGTAATCAACTTCATAACATTTGTACTGAAGACCATACTTGCCTTAATCAAAATGTTATGCCTTGACCCCACCAGAGTGAAGCTGTTTGGTTTTACATAGATTCTCAAGTTCTTATGTAAATGCAGCCTGATTTCAGTGTCAGGGCCCAAAGTGGCACCAGAATGAAGATGAGTGAGATTGCCAAGGGAGGCAATCTCATTCCACTTTTCACCTGGGATTGAGCTGGGGTCTTGGTGCCTGATTAGCACTTTGAGTCTAGTGTGTGAGTGAAGCGATTTCATCTCTGAGTTAGTGGAGTGTGAATACACCCTCCAGTCCCAGTCAGAACCAGCTTTACTCCTCTTTGCAGTCAATATGGTGTACTCCTGGTCCCTGTCATTAAGCCACATTATAACTAATCCCTATTAAAATTTAGTTTATTCCTGGCTCATTATAACCTGCTTTAGTCAGCATTTTATTTATTATTATTATTATTATTAGAGATACAGCACTGAAACAGGCCCTTCGGCCCACCGAGTCTGTGCTGTCCAACAACCACCCATTTATACTAACCCTACAGTAATCCCATATTCCCTACCACCTTCCTACACTAGGGGCAATTTACAACAGCCAATTTACCTATCATTTTGTCAATGAAACCTGCACAATTTCCTTCCCTCTCTAATTATGCTGAATTCCACTTGTCTTCTACAATGGGGGGTAGATTTTGATTTTGTGCAATAGTGTGAAACAGATGAGACTGAATTTGTAGCCTGTATTTCATCTCTCCAGAATTTTAATTCCATTATAGATTTAAAATGGGCTGCTGATTCGATATTTCCTGCTTTCTGTGGCCCACAAAGATCGATTTCACTCCCACTGCATCTAGTTTCTATCACTGAAGCACGGGAGAACCATTCTCAAGCCCTGGAGGCAGAGCAGAAGTGAGCTATAACTTCAGAGGACTGAACAATAAAGGTAAGACTAGACTAGATTGGTCTTTTTAGCAACATCGATGGTAACGAAGAGGTGACCTGATAAAGGTAATGGGCTGTTTGATGCAATAGGTCTATGCCAGTGTTTATACTCTGTGCGAGCCACTTCCATCTTACCTCATCTCACTTTATCAGCATATCCTTTCTCCCTCATGTATATATCCAGTTTCCCTTTAAAATCATCTGTGGTACTCATCTCAACCACTCCATGTCCACATTATAACCATTCCCTGAATAAAGAAATTTCTCCCGAATTCCTTACTGGATTTATTCGTAACTATTCGCCCCTAGTTTTAGGCCCCCCCCCCCCCAGAAGTGGAAATGTCTTCTCTACTTCTATTGTATCTAACCCCTCCATAATTTTAAAGACCTCCATCAGGTCACTTCTCAGTCTTGTTTCTAGAGAAATCAGCCCCAGCCTTTTCAGTCTTTCTTCATATTTATACCTCTCAGTTCTGGCACCATCCTTGTACTTTCACCAGGGTTTTTAAATCCTTTTTTGTAATATGGAGAACAGAACTGTGCACAATGCTCTAAGCGTGATCTAACCAAGGTTCTATATATGTTTCATATACTTCTCTATTTTGAATTCTATTTCTCTAGAAATAAACCCCAGTGCTTTATTTGCACTTTTTATAGCTTGGTTAACCTGTGCTGCAGATTTGTGAATCTGTACCCCTAGATCCCTTTTCATCTCTAACCCCCAATTGGACTCTTATTTTCCATGGAGTAGATGGCCTCTTTATTCCTTTTACCAAAATGCACCACCTCACACTTACCTATATCGAAATTCATATGCCATTTTCACCCCAATTCTGCAATTTTGTCCATGTCATCTTATATTTACATTGCTTTGCATAATCAATACTTGGAATACGAGCTCTAAGAGGCAAAACCCTTTCGTGTTATTCAAGACCCATTTGTGATAAGGGGCCAAAGCATTGACCTACTGGAGTGATGAGCTAAGGTGGGTCTGTGTTTATCACGTGATCTTATAAAAAAGCAAAAATATAATGGTGTAATATATGTATACATACTTCTGTTTCCTGGGGAAATGTTAATAATTGTTCTTGGAAAAGCCTATTAATTATTTACTTCAATTAAAGGATTTTCTGTTTAATTATAACCCATAGATCTGCAGTTCCTGGTTAACTATCAATGCAAAAGAATACTGTATTGGGAGGGTACTGTAGATGTTAGTAGCTTGTCTGATCTGTTTGATATAATTTGTCCTTTGGAGAAAAATCGCACAATTTAAGTGCTTTTACTCTGTAGCCCTCCTAGTTCCACATTTTCTCAGTTTCTCGTTGGGGGCGGTGGGGGTGGGTGGTGACAGGCGCACATGGGTGGTAGATTAGGCAACCTTCCTGTAGCTCCAATTCTCCAACCTACATGCACAGCTTCCTGCTGGGACTGTGCAATCATGGTTTCACTCTTAATAATGTTGATGTCAGTCTGCTGCTAAAACACATTTGGTTTTGTTTTTACAGGATTCACTACAGCACCCGTAGGTTTTATATAGTTTTTATTGCCTTTAATGCTGTTATAGTTTACTCATTCTTTTGTAGCACTCACAGCTACTCGCACCAATCTTTCATTCTCTTTTATTTTATAATCTATCCCACTTATCTGTAAATACAGCCCTGTAAACATCTCCCTTCATGTGTGACATCTGTGCACATCATCCATCCTTGTAAACACAGTTGTGCACAGTTCTGTTGGTATGTACTTGCTAACATGGCCCTGTAAGCACCAAACTTGATGTAGGGTCTTATATTCACAGACTTTTTGTGAATATTTAGGTACAGCTGAGTGAACAAAGGCTTTTCTTTGAATGTCCATATTATTAACCAAAGCAATGGTTTAATGTTTCTTCCAACAGTGATCAAAAATCCACCGTCCTGGGAAATGGGAATCTATGGATCAGGAGTCCTGATTATCCTGATGATAGTTGGAGTAAATTTGTGGAAACTGTGGAAATCTGGAAATTATCCTGCCCCCTCTCCTTTCCCAAACTATGATTACAGATACCTGGAACAAAAGTATGGGATGTCATACACTGAGGTTCGGCAAAAGGTAAGCCTATTGATGCTCCACAGGGTAAATCTTCACTGCTCGGGTGGTGATCTACCCATGCAGATTCGATGCCCGTTATGCAACCCACCTGATTTTCATTCTGTTGATTTTTCAAAAGGAAATTGGATATATACTTGAAAAGCAAAAATTTGCGCTGCTGTGTGGAAATAGCAGGGAACTGGGATTAATTGGATAGCTGTTTCAAAAAGCCAGTACAGGCACAATGGGCTGAATGGCCATTTCCTGTGTTGTAATGCTGTGATCTTTATAATGGGTAGTCAATGCAGTCATGGGGGTGTAGGTGGCGCTTACACACATCAGACACAAGTATCCCTGTTGGATGCCAACCCAGTATTCAAAGCCAGCAGTCCAGTGTCTGCTTGCAGAAGCCCGAATCCCACACTTCTGACTCAGAGGTGGGAATGCTATCACCAATCAAAGGCTTATTCCTAGCTAATATATATTATCTTATTTTCAGAAATTGTAGGAATTGGGATATTTAGCAAAGAGCTTTTACTGAAATGCCAACTCCAACTGAATTTAAGTCTCTATCTCACCTGCCATCATTGATTAGGTTTGTCAAACCCTACTGGGAGCAGATGACAACAAGCACAGATTGGATACAGGTGCACTTCACATGTGTACCTTTCAGAGACTAAACAAACACTGACATAGGGCAATGTAATTCTGGTAAGGTGTGCAACCATGGATCAAAAGAACAAAGAACAAAGAACAGTACAGCACAGGAACAGGCCATTTGGCCCTCCAAGCCTGCGCCGATCTTGATGCCTGCCTAAACTAAAATCTTCTGCACTTCCGGGGACCGTATCCCTCTATTCCCATCCTATTCATGTATTTGTCAAGATGCCTCTTAAACGTCTCTATGGTACCTGCTTCCACCACCTCCCCCGGCAACAAGTTCCAGGCACTCACCACCATCTGTGTAAAGAACTTGCCTCGCACATCCCCTCTAAACTTTGCCCCTCTCACCTTAAACCTATGTCCATAAGTAACTGACTCTTCCACCCTGGGAAAAAGCTTCTGACTATCCACTCTGTCCATGCCGCTTATAACTTTGTAAACCTCTATCATGTCGCCCCTCCACCTCCGTCGTTCCAGTGAAAACAATCCGAGTTTATCCAACCTCTCCTCATAGCTAATGCCCTCCAGACCAGGCAACATCCTGGTAAACCTCTTCTGTACCCTCTCCAAAGCCTCCACGTCCTTCTGGTAGTGTGGCGACCAGAATTGCACGCAATATTCCAAGTGTGGCCTAACTAAAGTTCTGTACAGCTGCAGCATGACTTGCCAATTTTTATACTCTATGCCCCGACCGATGAAGGCAAGCATGCCGTATGCCTTCTTGACTACCTTATCCACCTGCTTTGCCACTTTCAGTGACCTGTGGACCTGTACGCCCAGATCTCTCTGCCTGTCAATACTCCTAAGGGTTCTGCCATTTACTGTCTACTTCCAAACAACAACTTGCATTTATATAGCACATTTAACATAGTTACAAGTCTCCAAAGGCACTTCACAGGAGAGTAATCAAACAAAATTTCACACCAAGCCAAATAAAAAGCTTGTTTAAAAAGGTAGATTTTAAGGAGCATTTTAAAGGAGAGAGAGAGATTGGAGAGGCTTATGGAGGGAATTCCAGAGGTTAGGGTCCAGGCAGCTGAAGGCACGGCCACTAGTGGTGGAGCGAAGAAAATCGGCGATGTGCACAAGACCAGAATTGTAGGAGTGCAGAGATCTCTTGGCGGTGGGGAGGGAGTGGAGGTTGGGTGTGGACCTGGAGGAGGTACAGAAGGGAATCAGTATGATGTCATCACGGGGGAGTGAGGATGTTACTGCCTCACCAATTGTGGGCAGCTGTCACCTATTTTTGTACCTTTTCAACTCTCTTCTCCCGAGGATAGTGACTCATGATTCCATCAGCACCATTAGTCCTTCGGTTCCTGGCTCATATGTGTGTTAGAACAGTGATTCAAAATTCAAAATCATGCCACCCTTTCTATGGAGGTAAAGTGGGCACAATCATCAATCATCAGCAAAGTGATGGAAGGTGTCATCGACAGTGCTATCAAGCGACACTTACTCAGTAATAACCTGTTCACCGATGCTCAGTTTGGGTTCCACCAGGACCACTCGGCTCTGGGCATCATTACAGTTTGGTCCAAACATGGACAAAAGAGCTGAATTCCAGAGGTGAGATGAGATTGACTGTCCTTGACATCAAGGCAGCATTTGACTGAGTGTGGTATCAAGGAGCCCTAGCAAAATTAAAGTCAATGGGAATCAGAGGGAAAACTTTCACTGGTTGGAATCATACCTAGCACAAAGGAAGATGGTTGTGATTGTTGGAGGCTAATCATCTCCGCCTCAGGATATCGCTTCAGGAGTTCCTCAGAGCTGTGTCCTAGGCCCAACCATCTTCATCTGCTTCATCAATGACCTTCCCTCCAACATAAGGTCAGAAGTGAGGATGTTCACTGATGTTTGAACAGTGTTTACTTTCATTCACAACTCCTCTGATAATGAAGCAGTCCGTGCCTGCCTGCAGCAAGGCCTGGATAACATTCAAGCTTGAGCTAATAAGTGGCAAGTGACATTTGCGCCACACAAGTGCCAGGTAATGAACATCTTCAACAAAGAGAATCTAACCATCTCCCCTTGCCATTCAATGGCATTACCATCACTGAATCCCCCACTATCAACATCCGAGGGGCTACCATTGACCAGAAACTGAACTGGAGTAGCCATATAAATACTGTGGCTACAAGAGCAGCTCAGAGGCTAGGAACCCTGTGGCGAGTGACTCACCTCCTGACTCTCCAAAGCCTGTCCACCATCTACAAGGCACAAGTCAGGAGTGTGATGGAATATGCTCCACTTGCCTGGATGGGTGCAGCTCCAACTACACTCAAGAAGCTCGACACCATCCAGGACAAAGCAGCCCGCTTGATTGGCACCCCATCCACAAACATTCATTCCCTCCACCACTGACGCACAGTGGCAGCAGTGTGTACCATCTACAAGATGCATTGCAGCAACACACCAAGGCTCCTTAGACAGCACCTTCCAAACCCGCGACCTCTACCAACTAGAAGGACAAGAGCAGCAAATGCATGGGAACACCACCACCTGCAAGTTTCCCTCCAAGTCACACACCATCCTGACTTGGAACTATATCGCTGTTCCTTCACTGTCGCTGGGTCAAAATCCTGGAACTCCCTTCCTAACAGCACTGTGGGTGTACCTACCCCACATGGACTGCAGCGGTTCAAAAGGCAGCTCACCACCACCTTCTCAAGAGCAATTGGGGATTGGCAATAAATGCTGGCTTAGCCAGCGAAGCCCACATCCCATGAATGAATAAAAAAAAGCTCGAACAACACTCATGAAGCTCAACACCATTCAGACAAAAGCAGCTCGCTTGATCAGCACTCCATTCATCACCTTAAACATTCACTCCCTCCACCACCACCACACAATGACAGCAGTGTATACCATCTACCATCACTGTCAATGACACCTTCCATCACTTTGTTGATGATTGATGATTGTGCCCACTGCAGCAACTTGCCAAGGCTTCTTCGACTACATCTTCCAAACCTGCGACCTCTACCACCTGGAAGGACCAAGGACAGCAGAGGCATGGGAACACCATCACCTGCAAGTTCCTCTCTAAGTCACACACCATCCTGACTTGGAAATATATTTCTCATTCCTTCACTGTCCCCCGGTCAAAATCCTGGCAATCCCTTTCTAATGGCACTGTGGATGTAACTACACCACATAGCCTGCAGCGGTTAAAAAAGGTGGCTCACCAGTAGCTTCTCAAGGGCAATTAGGGATGGGCAATAAATCCTGGCCTTGCCAACGATGTTTACATCCCATGAATGAATGAAAATGAAGATAACTAATTTAGCAGGGCAGAGACCCATGCCTGATCCACACGCATGTTTGAACCATTACTAAATCGATCAGCCCATTATTTAGGTGATCATGGCAGCTGCCTGAAATGAGCACGGCCTCATTTCCATATTGAGGGTTGTTAGATAAATTTGAACTAACGACATGCAAGCTCTATATTTCCAGGTCATGACTTACAGTTTTTAAAGGGAACCAATGTAGGCCACTGAAATAAATGGCCCAAAAATGTACAGTGATTTGGGATCTGTGGAATCGAGTGAGCAGCAGTGCTCCTCCTGCCCCCACAAAACAGCTACAGACTACTAACGGCCCACCCCTACTCCTCCCCCTTTCCCCCCGATTGCTTCTCCCCCACCCATACACCTGTCCTCCCCACCCATTGATCGCCTCACCCCCCACCTTCCCCAGAGTATCTATGGGTCACGGTGCTGGCTGATATTGGTTAGAGCCCGACAGGTGCCTGCAGCTCACTTGTGTTATTATGATGAGCTCCAAGGACGAATTTAGGATGCTGCCCTGATCACGCCTGGTTGGGGGGTGCTAGCGAATTTAGGCTCCAGTGAATGCCATCTGATAACTTGATGGTGAGGATCATAAAAGAGTCCCTGCCTGACATCCCTCAGCACAATCCTGGAAATGATCTGTGTAGGTCAACACTGTATTGTGCAATGCGTATATCCACTGGAGATCAGGACATCCCCCAGCAGCCCCTGTAGGTTTTAAAAACCTTAAAGAGGAAATCTCACAATCCTCACATGTTAAATATCAGACCATTAAAAGTACTTATTAGCTTCAACTAGCATTATCTGCTTTTTTTGTTAACTGGACCATCTTTCCAAGATGGTATTTAGCGCTGTGGAACTGTTAAGTATAGATAAGAGCCAAGCACAGCTTCTCTCAAAGAGCCAGAAAAGCATCTCGGTGTCCCTCTGAAATTTTCATGAATTGTCTGTAAGTATTAAGGGTTGATGCCAGGGGAATGGAGCACTTACTAGTTAAAAAGCGAATGTTTCAGATACCTTTCTACTCATTTGGAATGTTTCTTGAGCTTGAGATAACAGAATTGATTAAAACAGGGATACAAACAGAGGTGACCTTACGGAAAGAATAATTGAACCTGACTGTGTGACAGACCTGAATTAACAAATACCACCTGCTCACAAACTTGAGTCTTAGTACCTATTCTTGTTAGTTATGCAATAATATTGGCAGTTCAATATAAATAGATTTAATTAACAGTGAGGTAGTGATCCAGTGAGTGAGTTAGCACACTACCCTTCCACCTCTAAGTCACACATCTGAGCTCAGTCCAGACTGATGGGATGAAAACCCATCTCCTGGCTGCTGGCTGTATCCTGTTAAATGGTAGTCTCAATGCACTTTCTATAGGGATAGCATAGGCACAACTGCCTACAATTCAGCACAAGGGGGCAACTATCTTGAATATCTCATTCAAGGAGACCTTAAGGGGTTGATCTTAACACCGCCCACCTGGTGGAAACTAGGCAGGGGAGCAGTTAAATCTGATTGGGGCGTCTTACCCTGTCCTTTCCCACCCTGGTGTGCTCAACCTCAATTTTAAATTGCAGGCAGCAAGGACACTCGCCCCCAGCTGGCAGCATCCTCTTTAGATACTCAGATTGTGCCATGATGATGTAATCGTGGGCCCAATCTGGCCTGCGTTTAGGGGTGGCACGAGGAGGAGTGGTTTGATAGTGATGTCTTTCCTGCCAGGCCAATCAGATGGGAAAAGCCAGGGCCAAAAAGGCTCAGCAAGGTAAGCTTTTAGAAAATGTAGTTAGTAGACTAGGAGGAGGAATGATTGTCCAGGCCGTACAAAGAAACATTGGGCCTCCCCACCCCCCCTGCCCACCGCCCCGCCCCCACCCTGCTCCCTTCATTTCCCAACTGGGGTTCACTTCCTGGAACACTTATCTTGTGCTGGGGCGGTTGCTCTGGCCTCTCAGTGGTAGCCTCCAGCCATCCAATCTTAACACTCACTTCCTGTTAATTTCCCAGCGATTTTGATAGAGAAATCAGTAAGTGGCATGTTAATGAGGCCTGAATGTAGTGTGCCGTCTCTGGACACTTTATGCAACCATAAATATATTTTAGTATATCAGATCTCTATCTGGTTAAGAAAATGTTATGATATAATTTGTGGAGTGAACAGATATTGAATACATTTATTGTGTTTCCTTTCTGATTTGCATAATTTATGCAACTCACTTGCCATAAATACATGGTTCAATCATAAAATGACTTCATTTTATAATTTGCTATGGACCTAGTTTAAATTCCTAGCGGTGTAACTCACTGACACTGAGAATATTATCCCAATATAAGCTTATGTTAACACTGCAGCCTTAATGTTATGCTAGCGTAGCAGTGACAGTCTTGCCAATTTAGTTATTTATTTAACAGGCCACTGAAGGAACTAAAACAGTTGGTGCATCACCTCTTACCAATAATGTCACCTACCAGCATCATTAACTCTTATTTATAGCCCTCTAGATTGCCAGTCAATCATTGATCTAGATAATTAAATTAACACTGTGGCAAATTATTTATAATGCACAGCAATGGGGGCTGTTCCTATCCCAGCATTTAATGTTAGTGTCACGCTAATGGCAAAGCTTTGAATAAAGTCCTGTGGAGAAGGAAAAAGGTCATCTCAAAAATGACAATACTGAAGTCTTGATGAAAAAGTGTTTGGCAGGAGAGCAGACCAAAATATCAGTATATCAATTTCCATGATGACTTCGCACATTAAGTGACATGGTGGCACATTTCAGCATGATTTCTTCTTCTTTGGCCTCCTGGTCTCGAGACACAATGGGTAAGCACCTAGAGGTTGTCAGTAGTTTGTAGAGCAGCGCCTGGAGTGGCTATAAAGGCCAATTCTAGAGTGACAGACTCTTCCACAGGTGCTGCAGGTAAAGTTGGTTGTTGGGGCTGTTACCCAGTTTGCTCTCTCCTTGCGCTTCTGTCTTTTTTCCTGCCAACTGCTAAGTCTCTTCGACTCGCCACACTTTAGCCCCGCCTTCATGGCTGTCCGCCAGCTCTGGCGATCACCGGCAACTGACTCCCACGACTTGTGATCAATGTCACAGGATTTCATGTCGCGTTTGCAGACGTCTTTAAAGCGGAGACATGGACGGCCGGTGGATCTGATACCAGTGACGAGCTCGCTGTACAATGCGTCCTTGGGGATCCTGTCATCTTCCATGTGACTCACATGGCCAAGCCATCTCAAGCGCCACTGGCTCAGTAGGGTGTATATGCTGGGACTGTTGGCCGCCCCGAGGACTTCTGCGTTGGAGATACGGTCCTGCCACCTGATACCAAGGATTCTCGGGAGGCAGCAAAGATGGAATGAATTGAGACGTCGCTCTTGGCTGACATACGTTGTCCAGGCCTCGCTGCCGTAGAGCAAGGTACTGAGGACACAAGTTGAAACACTCGGACTTTTGTGTTCCGTGTCAGTGCGCCATTTTCCCACACCCTCTTGGCCAGTCTGGACATAGCAGCGGACGCCTTTCCCATGCGCTTGTTGATTTCTGCATCAAGAGACAGGTTACTGGTGATGGTTGAGCCTAGGTAGGTGAACTCTTGAACCACTTCCAGAGCGTGGTTGCCAATATTGATGGATGGAGAATTTCTGATGTCCTGTCCCATGATGTTTGTTTTCTTGAGGCTGATGGTCAGGCCAAATTTGTTGCAAGCAGCCACAATCCTGTCGATGAGTCGCTGCAGACACTCTTCAGTGTGAGATGTTAATGCAGCATCGTCAGCAAAGAGGAGTTCCCTGATGAGGACCTTCCGTACTTTGGTCTTCGCTCTTAGACGGGCAAGGTTGAACAACCTACTATCTTGTGTGGAGGAAATTCCTTCTTCTGAAGACTTGAATGCATGTGAGAGCAGCAGTGAGAAGAAGATCCCAAACAGTGTAGGTGCGAGAACACAGCCCTGTTTCACGCCACTCAGGATAGGGTCTGATGAGGCACCGCTATACTGAATTGTGCCTTTCATATTGTCATGGAATGAGGTGATGATACTTAATAGCTTTGGTGGACATCTGATCTTTGCTAGTAGTCTGAAGAGACCACGTCTGCTGAAGAGGTCAAAGGCTTTGGTGAGATCAATGAAAGCAACGTAGAGGAGCATCTGTTGTTCGCGGCATTTCTCCTGTAGCTGGCGAAGGGAGAACAGCATGTCAATGGTGGATCTCTCTGCTCAAAAGCCACACTGTGCCTCAGGGTAGACAAGCTCAGCCAGCTTCTGGAGTCTGTTTAAAACGACTCGAGTGAAGACTTTCCCCACTATGCTGAGCAGGGAGATTCCACGGTTGTTGTGGCAGTCACCGCGGTCACCCTTGTTCTTATAAAGGGTGATGATATTGGCATCGCGCAGGGTTGGGGCCGATCATGATTCATGGCCCTCCTGCCTTGGGCACTATGGCATTGGAAGGATGAATGAGAATGGACAGAGACTGCTGGAGTTGTGGACCTATCACAACCTCTGCATCATCAACTCGTTCTTTCATACTAAACCAGGTTTCATGGAGACACCCAAGATCACGTCGTTGGCACCAGCTGCACCTCATCGTCACAAGGTGAGCCTCTATAAACAGTGTCCAAATCACATGCAGCTTCTACTGTGCGGACTGCGACACCGACCACTCCCTGGTGTGCAGCAAAGTTAGACTCAAACCAAAGAAGCTACATCACTCCAAGCAGAAGGGCCGCCCATGCATCAACACTAACAGAATATCTTATCCACAGCTGTTTCATAAGTTTCTAAATTCACTTGAAAAAGCCCTTCAAAACACTCCTGCAGGGGATGCAGAGACGAAGTGGGCCCACATCAGAGACACCATCTATGACTCAGCAATGACCACCTTTGACAAACGTGAGAAGCAGAATGCAGACTGGTTTCAATCTCACTTTGAAGAGCTGGAACCTGTCATAGCCACTAAGCGCACTGCATTGTTGAACTACCAGAAAGCCCCCAGCGAGTTAACATCCATAGCACTTAAAGTAGCCAGAAGCACTGCACAAAGAACAGCCAGGCACTGTGCAATTGATTACTGGCAACACCTATGCAGTCGTATTCAGCTGGCCTCTGACCAGAAACCTCAGAGGAATGTATGATGGCATTAAGAGAGCTTTTGGGCCAACCATCAAGAAGATCGCCACCCTCAAGTCTAAATCAGGGGACACAATCACTGACCAACGCAAGCAAATGGACCGCTGGGTGGAGCACTACCTAGAATTGTACTCCAGAGAAAATGTTGCCACTGACACCGCCCTCAATGCAGCCCAGTTTCTGCCAGTCATGGATGAGCTGGACGAACAGCCAACAAAATCGGAACTCAATGATGGCATTGATTCTCTAGCTAGTGGAAAAGCCCCTGGAAAGGATGGCATTACCCCTGAAATAATCAAGAGTGCCAAGCCTGCTATACTCTCAGCACTCCATGAACTGCTTTGCCTGTGCTGGGATGAGGGAGTAGTATGATTTACATCATCATATTACAACTGAAAAAGGATTTGCCAGGCACTTATTCTTGAATGAAGTAAAATAAAAGCTTGGATTTATATAGCGCCTTTCACGACCTCGGGACCTCAGAGCATTTCACAGCCTATACTTTTGCAGTGTAGTCACTGTCGTAATGTAGAACACACAGCAGCCAATTCGCGTACAGCGAGCTCCCACAAACAGCAATGTGATTATCACCTATAGTGAAGTTGATTGAGAGATAAATATTGGCCAGGGCACCAGGAATAACTCTCCTGTTCTTGTTCAAAATAATGCTATGGGATCTTTCACATCCAGCTGACATCCCATCTGAAAAACAGCACCTCCAGCAGGGCAGCAATCCCTCAGTACCGAACTGGAGTATCAGCCTAGATTCTGTGGGACTTGAACCCACAATCTGCTGGCTCAAAGTGCATCATTAGTCCACAGCAGTCCACTTTCAGTGTTACAATAGCACAGTCTTGACTGGGATCAACATAATAAAGTAATAGTAACACTCATGGCATGCACTGTGCAGTTATCCGTTGTGGTTTATATTGCAGTGCAAGAGATAGTAGCCATACATTTCTCACACCTTTAAAACTTGGATTGTGTTAGTATGAAGATATGTGGCCTGATTGAACAGGTTGCTGCATCAACACAGAATCATTAGAATGTTACAGCACAGAAGAAGGCCATTCAGCCTATCATGCATGTGCTAACTCTTTAAAAGAGCTATCCAATTAGTGCACTCACTTGCTCATTTCCTCATATCCCTGCACATTTTTCCTTTTCAAATACTTATCCAATTCTCTTTTGAAAGTTACTATTGAAACATCTTCCACCACCTTTTCCTGTAATGCATTCTGGATCATTAACTATTTGCTGAGTAAAAAAAGAATTCTCATTTCTCTCTTGTTCTTTTGACAATGATCCTAAGTCTGTGTCCTTCCAACCATTTTGCCATTAGAAATTGTTTCTTTTATTTAGTCTAACTAACTCCTTACAATTATAAACACCTCTATTAAATCCCCCCTTCTCTATTCTAAGAAAAACAATGCCAGATTCTCTAGTCCCTCCACTTAATTAAACTCCCTCCTCTCTGGTATCATTCTGGTAAAATGCTATGTACCCTCCCCAAGGCCTTGAGATCCTTCCTAAAGAGTAACTGTCAAAAGGGAGTTGAAAAGGAGCAATTTGCCAATGAAGAAAGAGTACGGGAGTTAGATAGCTCTTTCAAAGTATCTATTTAAGTGCCTTAACTTACCATGATCAACGATTCAGCCAATCTGACCAATCAAACAGCCTTGATCAAGGTTTGAATTTCACTCAAAACTGAACAAACACATCTATAAACTTTAGTTATTTTGTTAAATTGATCTCTGCATTTGCCTTTAATTAAAAGTTAACAATGTGCATGTTATTGTTGAAATAGTTGTCCTAAACCCTTGGTGAACCTCATTAGTGAACGGCCAAGCATAAACAGAAAAGGTTTCTTTATCTGATTGAATCTTCCACTTATCAGTGATGCCTGAGAGTCGAATTGAGTCAATTATTATGTACTAGAATCTTTAAAGAGATTTTAACACTATATTGTTGGGCTTGTTACAGCTCTTTCTACATGCCTGTTGTCATTGTGCAGAATGCTTAAGATGATGAATGTACAATGCAATGCCTGAGTTATTCAATCTTCCTTCCTTCCCTCTGTAGGATAAATTCCATGCTTATTTGAATATGCAACTGATTGAGCTCCGTTAATATCCAAAAACACTGTACAATAATTTGAATATCTTGCTGAAATATGCAAGCAAAAAGGGGAGTCTCAGCTGTGACTCGGTTGCTAGAACTCTTACTTCTGTGTCACAAGGGTCTGGGTTCAAGTCCCACTCTAGGGCTTGTGCATAAAAATCAAGGCTGATGCTCCAGTGTAGTAGTGACAGAGCACTGCACTGCCAGAGATGCCACTTTTTGGGTGGGACATTAAACCGAGGCCCCCATCTCCTTGCTCGGGTGAATGCAAAAGGTCCCATGGCAGTGCTTTGAAGAAGAGCAGGGGAGTTATCCCTGGTATAAAAAAACGACCTGAAACTTTAACATTGTTTCTCTCCACAGATGCTGCCAGACCTGCTGAGTATTTCCAGCACTTCCTGTTTTTATTTCAGATTTCCAGCATCTGCAGTATTTTGATTTTATTTTAGAGTTATTCCTGATGTCCTGGCCAATATTTATCAACATCAGAAAAACAGACTATCTGGTTATTATCACATTGCTGTTTGTGGGAGTTTGCTGTGTGCATACTGGTTGCCATATTTCCTGCATTACAACAGTGACTACAATTCAAAAAGTAGTTCACAGGCTGCAAAGTTCTTTGAGATATCCGGTGATTGTGAAAGACGCTGTTTTTTCA
Organism: Heterodontus francisci; assembly: GCF_036365525.1. Lineage (NCBI taxonomy): Eukaryota > Metazoa > Chordata > Chondrichthyes > Heterodontiformes > Heterodontidae > Heterodontus > Heterodontus francisci. The sequence goes on from NC_090384.1 coordinate 37,481,403, forward strand.
AAACGTCTCAAAGGATGTTAAGGTGGTAGATTTATTAATCTATTAAAACTTCCCAGGTCCTTTATTTTACAGTCAATGATGAGTCTTCCCCACTCTTTCTGAGGTCAGGAAAATCCTCTTGGTCATAGTCACTGGCATTAATTACAGCTAACCTTTGACCTTTTCTCCTGATTGTGAATATTGTGATTGAGTGAGTTTTTTTTTCATTCATGGGATGTGGGCGTCGCTGGCCAGGCCAGCATTTATTGCCCATCCCTAATTGCCCTAACTGAGTGGCTTGCTAGGCCATTTCAGAGGGCATGTAAGAGTCAACCACATTGCTGTGGGTCTAGAGTCACATGTAGGCCAGACCAGGTAAGGACAGCAGATTTCCTTCCCTAAAGGACATTAGTGAACTAGATTGTTTTATACAACAATCGACAATGGTTTCATGGTCATCATTTGACTAGCTTTTTTTAAAATTCCAGATTTATTAATTGAATTCAAATTCCACCTTCTGCTGTGGTGGGATTTGAACCCGTGTCCCCAGAGCAATACCCTGGGTCTCTGGGTTACTAGTCCAGTGACAATACCACTATGCCACCGCCTCCCCGACGGGAGGGTTAATAGCACAATAAAAGTAAAATAAATAGTGGGAGAGAGGGTTCACATGAGGTGAGATTTGGAAAGCTAAAGAGCAAAGACAAGGCAGTAGTGCAGGGTCATGATATGGGTAATGATAACCAGATTGTGACAGGAAGGGACAGAGCGTACAAACATAAGAGTGCACCAGCAAATAAGGTCAGAGTAGGGAGAAATGGTAAAAAGACAGAATTAAAGGCTCTTTATCTGAATGCATGTAGCATTCGTAACAAGTTGGATGAATTGGCTAATTATCAGGAAACAGAGAGATGGGCTAAGTGGGTCATTTTCAGCTTGGCAAACTGTAGCTAGTGGAGTGCCACAAGGATCAGTGCTGAGGCCTCAGCTATTTACAATTTATATTAATGACTTTGATGAAGGGACTGAATGTATTGTAGCCACATTTGCTGATGATACGAGGATGGGTAGGAAAGCAACTTGTGAGGAGGACAGAAAGAGTCTGCAAAGGGATATAATTAGGTTAAATGAATGGGCACACATTTGGCAGATAGAGTACAATGTGGGAAAGTGTGAGGTTGTCCACTTTGGCGGGAAGAATAGAAAGGCAGAATATTATTTTAGTAGAGCGAGACTGCAGAATGCTGTGGTACAGAGGGATTTGGCTGTCCTTGTACATGAATTACAAAAAATTAGCATGCAGGTACAGCAAGTATTTAGGAAGGCAAATGGAATATTGGCCTTTATTGCAAAGGGGATGGAGTTTAAAAGTAGGAAAGTTTTGCTACAACTGTACAGGGCATTGGTCAGACTGCACCTAGACTTCAGTGTACAGTTTTGGTCTCCTTATTTAAGGAGGGATATACTTGCATTGGAAGCTGTTCGGAGAAGGTACACTATGTTGTATCCTGGATGAAAGGGTTGTCTTATGAGGAAATTTTGAGCAGGTTGGATCTATACTCATTGGAGTTGAGAATGAGGTATGATCTTATTGAAACATATAAGATTCTGAGGGGGCTTGACAGGAGAGGATGTTTTCCCTCATGGGGGAATCTAGAATTATGGGCACAGTTTCAAAATAAGAGGTCTCCCATTTAAGATGGAGATGAAGAGGAATTTCTTCTCTCAGAGGGTCATTAATCTTTAGAATGTTCTACCCCAGAGAGCAATGAAGGCTGGGTCATTGAATATATTCAGGGCTGTTAGATAGATTTTTGATCTACAAGGGAGTCAAGGGTTATGGGGGCCAGGCAGGAAATTGAAGTTAAGGCCACAATCAGATCAGCCATGATCTTATTGAATGGTGGAGCAGGTTTGAAGGGTCGGGTGGCCTACTCCTACTCCTGTTTCTTATGTTCTTATGTAAGATTTGACATTGAATCATTAAAACTTTGGGGTAAAGCAAGAATATTCATATGTGTCTTCTACTGAATGTGTGTCTCTGGTTTAGTTCCGTTTATTTTAGAATTTTTTTCCATCGTTTATTTGTTCCACTTCCTTGTTGTTCTCCAAGTGGTGCTGTTTGCTCAGAGCCTTGACAGACAGCCTGCTCCCAAGGGCATCTGTCAAGGCCTATCTGTAACCATGCACTGGGATCTGTGCACGAATTACCAGTTTCCCAAAGAGGAAATGGCCAATCTCCACGCAGTACTGATTGTGCAACCAAGACTGGGAACTCTTCAAGAACATGATGAAGGTGGTAGAAGAAGTTTTGGCCTTGGGTAGTGTTGCATTTGAGAGAAACATGCATGTATGGGGTGAAACACAGATTCAGCAGAATAAAACTGGGCTAAAAAAGTTAAATATGAGGACAGATTCCATATACTAGTCTTTTGATCCCTTGAGCATAAAAGATTAAGCAGTGATCTAATTGAGGTGTTAAAGATGATTAAAGATATGATAGGGTGGATAGACAGAAACTATTTCCTCTGGTGAGGGAGTCCGGAGCAAGGGAACATAATCTTTAAAGTAGAGTTGGCCATTCAGCTTTGATGTCAGAAAGCAGTTCTTCATACAAAGGGTAGTGGAAATCTAGAACTCTCTCCCCTAAAAAGCTGCTGTGGCTGGGTCAGTTGGAAATTTAAAAGCTGAGATTGATAGCTTTTGCTAGGTAAGGATATTAAGAGATGTGGAACTAAGGCAGGTAGATAGAGTTAAAATATAGATCAGTCACGATCTCATTGAATGCCATAATAGCCTCAAGGGGCTGAATAGCCTACTCCAGTTCCTGTGTACATATGTTAGGGGTTATTGTACACTTACTCATCTGCTAACAATGTGACTGATCTGAAGCTTCACATATTTGAACTGAATCTGTCTGAATGCTGTATTACCAACCACAAAATTAACATAAAGCATATTGAACTACCTTCTAATTTTCTTATAGCATGTAAGGCCTTTAAACGCCTGTTGACAACAACAACAGTACAAAAATATTACTGTGTGACTGAACATCACAATGGGGCCAATCCTACTGTACATAAAGACTCCTATCCCATATCAGAAACATTTTCAATTAATATTTCTTAAAAACCTATTTCTAATGGATTGCTCTTGTAAAAGGACTATATGGATTGCCTTTTACAAAAGCAGTCTGACATAACTAGCATTCAAAGACACAAGATAATAATAATCTATCAAAAATATTTTTTATGTAGGGCATTTATCTGCAGTGAACAATACTGAAAAGACTTTCACTGTTTCAATAATAAACAAATCACTGGTGTTATTCATGGTTACGGGACTGTGAATATGTGGATGCAGCAACCCGATCTAATAAGCCAACTTCAGACTGTGAACTCAAATGTTCATCATAAACACTTGAATTATACATAGAAATGTTCATCAGCACTTGAATTGATTTTTTTTTTTCTCCTTCTCTCTTCAGAGAACTGTGGCTTCAAGTTATAAAAAGCCCACAGAGAAGGGTTTTCCCAGCCGCCAATCGAGCCTCAAGATAGACGAAACATATGAAACCATCAACGAGCTTGGGACTCTAGAACTTATGACTAAGGATATGGAGTTGACATCCTACGGACCCATGAAAAAATCTGTATCTACAGACTCACTGAATTCCATATCTTCCATTGGTAATAACTTTGGCCATGACTTCACTGTGGGGCAGATTGAGATTTGCTTGGAGTACGATATGAACTCAAACAGCTTGCACGTCACTCTGGTACAGGGGAAAGATTTGCTCGAGAAAGAGGATGTCAATTTTGAATCTTGTTTCGTGCGCATCAGCTTGTTGCCAGATGAGCAGATTGTTGGGATTTCTCGGGTAGGTTGGATGAATATTTACTTTTACACATCATTTTGCAGGTTCTGTGGATGGTGATTTGATCCCTCAATTTAGACAGCAGAGGGTCATACACTGATGCTCCATTTGAGGGCAAACTACCAAATTTATCTCGCAAGGCTCAGTGTGTTCCATGTGATACAGAACAGAATGGGTTGGGTTAATGAGTACCTGTCTGAAAAAGTAGCAGAGGGCTTTAAGGGGTAATGCATGATGAGGAACAAAGTGGCATTATAGAACAGTATGTGCATTCCACAAATCATGTGAAGTCAACTAATCACAGGAGCTACCGTAATGATAATAACTAGACAAGATGTTGATTATTGTTTTTCTGTTCAACCTAGTCCTTGATTAGACTGTTTTGTGATGTTCTGTGCCTGGGTGTCAATCATTATCACCTTACTCACTCTTAGCTAAGATAAAAGTTTTGTTTGCTTTGAATTAAGTTCCAGTGATAGAGTTTAACCACTGGTACAGCTGCAAAATGCCATCTTAACAAAAAGAGACAATCCTGTGGATCACTAAATATAAAATATTCATATTTGAATATTAAAAAATGCCAAGTTGTTTACAGGAAAACCAGTTTCTCCCAGAGGATCTCATGAGTCTGTCAGCACAGTCTCAGAAGTGAGAGATATATAAAAGTATCAGGCACTCAGTTTACGCTATCACCCAAAGTCAAGAACAACATGTGGAATGGACTCCAAGATAGATTGGTGTAAGTGATAATCCTGCGATCATTTAAGAAACAATTAGATGCTATAATGGGGGAGTGACCCTGGATGGATGAATTAAGATGGCTCGAATGGCTTCTCTCATCCATAAGAGGATGGAGAGGAGGAGAAATACAGAATGCCAGAAGCCACATGAACAAAAGCAGAACCAGGAAACAGCAGAGATATTGAAGGACAAAGCAACATAAGAACCAACAGTAAATTATAAATATTATATTGGAACCTGACATAAAAATCCTTTATGCAAATACGGTGTCAGTTTGGAAGTAGAAAAAGATAGAAATTTGTCAGATGTATTTAGAAACCAGCCATGGATGATTTACCAAGCTGGAAGAGCTAAAAGCTTTTTCTTTGGTCCTTTGTTTTTATGTTATTATTTTAAGTTATAAGTTCCAATAAATATATTCCTTCTTCAAAACTAAGCAATAAGAAAGAAAGACTTGCATTTCTATAGCACTTTTCATGACCACCAGATGTCTCAAAGCCTTGTACAACCAATGAATTACTTTTGAAGTGTAGTCATCATTGTAATATAGGAAAGGTGACAGCCACTTTGCAGACGGCAAGCTCCCAAAAATAGCAATGTCAGAATGACCAGATAATCTGTTTCTCTGATGTTGATTGAGAAATATGCATTGGCTAGGTCACCAGGGATAACTCCCCTGCTCTTCAAAATAGTGCATCTGAGAGGGCAGATAGGGCCATGGTTTAATACCTCATCAGAAAGACAGCATCTCTGACAATGCAGCACTTCCTCAGTAATGCACTGGAGTTTCAGCCTTGATTTGTATGTTCAAGTCCTCGAGTGGGATTTGAATCCAGAAACTTCTGACTCTGGGGTGAGAGTGTCCCAACTGAGCCACAGCTGTACCAGATTGAGAGAAACACTGAATTGGATCCAGAACTATTCCAGATGCCTATCTTTATCCTGTGAACCCGCAGAAATGATTGGAAAAGATCATTAGGTTCTTCCCACCCGAAAATGTTGGGTCTCCCCAACCCCCAATCCTGGAATCTCATGGAAGAGGCAAAAAAACAAACAAAAGAAAAGCTGAGGTCAATTTAGGATGATCTGTACCATCAGCACCTAGATTTTAAATAGAACTGAAGCAATATATCAATGATATTCTAATCCTGTTATATATGTGAATGTACAAGCAAAGAGAGTGTTTACATATAAAACACTGCCATCAGTATAACAACTAGGGAGTTGTTCTGGGAGATCTCAACCTTGACTCCGAACCCCATGAAGTCTCATGGCCTCAGATAAAACATGAGCAAGGAAATCTTCTGCTGATCACCACCTTCTGCCCACCCCCCCCCCCCAGCCCCCCCCCCCCACCTCAGCTGATGAATCAGTGCTTCTCCATGTTGAACACCACTTGGAAGAAGCACTGAGGCTAGCAAGGGCACAGAATGTACTCTGGATGTGGACGTCAATGCCCATCACCAAGATTGGCTCGGTAGCACCATGACTGACCGATCTGGCCGAGTCCTGAAGGACATATCTGCCAGACTGGGCCTGTGGCAGGTGGTGAGGAAACCAATATGAGGGAAATGAGGGAATGTGGTGAAAAACAAAGCATTAGTCCAGAGAGACTGTTAATGAGCATAATGAGAATAATGAGCAGCTCTGACAGCATGAAAAGCAGGCACATGGTTGAAAAATAAAATATTAAAAAAAGGCCAGTCATGCTCTGAAGTTATTGAACTCAATGTTCAGTCCACAAGGCTGAAGAGTGCCTCATCGAAAGATCAGGTGCTGCTCCTCGAGCTGGCGTTGATATTCTCTGGAACACTGCAGCAGGCCAAAGACAGAAATGTTGGCATGAAAGCAGGGGGGAGTGTTGAAATGGCAAGCAACTGGAAGCTCAGGGTCATGCTTTCAGACTGAATGGAGGTGTTCTGCAAAGCGGTCACCCAATCTGCGTTTGGTCTCCCCAATGTAGAGTAGACCGCATTGTGAGCAGCGAATACAGTATACTAAATTGAAAGTACAAGTAAATCGCTGCTTCACCTGAATAGAGTGTTTGGGACCTTGGATAGTGAGCAGAGAGGAGGTAAATGGGCAGGTGTTACACCTCCTGCAATTGCATGGGCAGTTGCCATGGGAAGGGGATGAGGTGTCGGGGGTAATGGAGGAGTGGACCAGGGTGTCGCGGAGGGAACGATCCCTTCGGAATGCTGACGGGAAGGCAGGGGAAGATGTGTTTGGTGGTGGCATCACGCTGGAGGTGGTAGAACTTGCTTCCAATTTCCTCCCATCTCTCACCTTTACATGATCTATCTGCGACACTTCCCTTCCCTTTCTCGACTTCTCTGTCTCCATCTCTGGGGATTGGCTGTCCAATAATGTTCATTATAAACCCACCGACTCCCACAGCTACCTCGACTACACTTCTTCACACCCTGCCTCTTGTAAGGACTCCATTCCATTCCATTCTCCCAGTTTCTCCGTCCCCGACGCATCTGCTCTGATGATGTAACCTTTCACAACAGTGCCTCTGAATTGTCTTCCTTTTTCCTCACCGAAGAATCCCCCTCAATGTGGTTGACAGGGCCCTCAACTGTGTCCGCCCCATTTCCTGTGCTTCTGCCCTCACGCCTTCTCCTCCCTCACTTTCCACCCCACCAGCCTCCACATCCATAGGATCATCCTCCGCCATTTCCGCCCCCTCCAGCGTGATGCCACCACCAAACGCATCTTCCCCTCCCCTCCCCTGTCATCATCCCGAAGGTATTGTTCCTTCCGCGACACCCTGGTCCATTCCTCTCTCCTCATTATCCAAGGCCCCAAACACTCCTTTCAGGTGAAGCAGTGATTTACTTGTACTACTTTCAATTTAGTATACTGTATTCGCTGCTCACAATGCAGTCTCCTCTACCCTGGGGAGACCAAGTGCAGATTGGGTGACTGCTTTGCTGAACACCTCCGCTCAGTCTGAAAACATGACCCCGAGCTTCCAGTTTCTTGCCACGTCAACAGCACCCCACCCCACCCCGCTTTCATGCCAACATTTCTGTATTTGGCCTGCTCCAGTGTTCCAGTGAACATCGACACAAGCTCGGGGAGCAGCACCTGATCTTTTGATTAGGCACTCTCAAGCTTTGCGGACTGAACATTGAGTTCAATAACTTCAGAGCATGACTGGCCTTTTTTTAATATTTTTTTTTAACCATGTGTCTGCTTTTCATGTAGTCAGAGCTGCTCATTATTCCGCTATCAACAGTCTCTCTGGACTAATGCTTTGTCTTTCACCACAAGCATTAACACACGCTTAGCCTTTGTCCCAGGACAGCTTTGTTATTTCATCTCTCCTGCCCTATCAAACACCTTCCCCTTTGTTCTCTTCCCCACTCCCCTCCCCTTCTCTTGCTTAAAACCTATTTCTTTTCTAACCTTTGTCAGTTCTGATGAAAGATCACAGACCTGAAATGTTAACTCTGCTTCTCTCTCCACAGGTGTTGCCAGACCTGCTGAGTATTTCCAGCACTTTGTTTCGTTCCCCATCCTGAAAGATGGGGGAGCCCAGCACGTCAGCGCACAAGACAAGCCTAAAGCATTTGCAACCATCTTCATCCAGAAGTGCTGAGTGGATGACCCATCTCAGCCTCCTCCTAAGGTCCCCAGCATCACAGTTGCCAGACTTCAGCCAATCCGATGCACTCCACGTGATATCAGGAAACAGCTGAAGGCACTGGATACAGCAAAGGCTATGCCCTGACAACATTCCGGCAATAATACTGAAGACTTGTGCTCCAGAACTAGCCGTGCCCCTAGCCAAGCTGTTCCAGTACAGCAACAACACTGGCATCTACCCAACAATGTGGAAAATTGCCCAGGTATGTCCTGTGCACAAAAAGCAGGACAAGTCCAACCCAGCCAATTACTGCCCAATCAGTCAACTCTCCATCATCATCAAAATGATAGCACTGTAGATTACACATTCTATCACGTGGCACTTACATAGCAATAACCTACTAACCAGTGCTCAGTTTGGGTTCTGCCAGGGCGACTCAGCTCCAGACCTCATCACAGCCATGGTCTAAACATGGACAAAAGAGCTGAATTCCAAAGGTGAGGTGAGAGTGACTTCCCTACTATTAGGCAGTATTTGACCGAGTGTGGTACTAAGTAGCCCTCTCAAAATTGATGTCGATGAGAATCAGTGGGGTGGGAGGATGGAGCTGTTGCTTTTCAATGGTTGGAGTAATACCTAACATAAAGGAAGATGGTTGTGGTTATTGGACAAGAAACATCAAAGCCCCAGGGCATCGCTGCAGGAGTTCCTCAGGGTAGCGTCCTAGCCCAAACATTTTCAGCTGCTTCATCATCCTTCTCTCCAACATAAGGTCAAAAGTGGGGCTGTTTGCTCTTGTTTGCAGTACCATCTGCGACTCCTCAGATACTGAAGCAGTCCGTGTCCACATATGGCAAGACCTGGACAACATTCAGTCTTGGATTGATAAGTGGAAAGTAACATTCACATCACACATGTGCCAGGCAATGACCATCTACAACAAGAGAGAATCTAACCATCTCTTGACATTCAACAGCATTATCATCGCTGAATCCCCCACCATCAACATTCTGGGAGTTACCATTGACCAGAAACTTAACTGGACCTACCATATAAATACTATGGTTACAAGAGCAGATCAGAGGCTGCATCTTCTGCAGCAAGTAACTTACCTCCTAACTCCCCAAAGCCTGTCCGCAATCTACAAGGCACAAGTCAGGAGTTTGATGGAATACTCTCCACTTGCTTGGATGAGTGCAGCTCCAACAACACTCAAGAAGCTCGACACCATCTAGGACAAAGCAGCCAGCTTGATCAGCATCCCACCCATCACCTTAAACATTCACTCCCTCCATCACTAGCGCACAGTGACAGCAGTGTGTACCATCTACAAGATGCACTGCAGCAATGCAGCAAGCCTCCTTCAACAGCACCTTCCAAACCCACTACCTCTACCACCTAGAAGGACAAGGGGAGCAGATGAATGGGAACACCACCACCTGCAAGTTCCCCTCCAAGCGACACACCATTCTGACTTGGAACTATATTGCTGTTCCTTTACTGTCACTGGGTTGAAAACCCGAACTCCCTTCCTAACAGCACTGTTGGTGTTCTCATGCTCATGAGAAGTGCAGCATTGAAAATACAGAACCAAACTGAAGAGTTATAAAAAATTAACTTTTCCTTTTAAAAAAAGTAGACAATGTGCTGCAAAATGACCACCATAGGTCAGCTGACTTGGCCTGTATATTCAAATTGTCTCACTGTCTGTTCAGGTCAAAAGGATACCTTCCAGGCTAGGAGGTGTCATCCTGAAACCATCGAGAGACAGTCCTAAATTGAATGGTGTTACGACTGAGGTGGGAGGACTGCACTGTCTTTTCTAGTTCCACTTCTCCACAGGTTACAACATATATTTTAAATGTTTACCCAATTATCGATACAGTCAATCATACACTCTACTGTTTATCCCAGAATAAAATACATCAACCAGGATTCTTTACTAAACAACAAATTTATCAGTTTCTTATCAAAGAAGGCTTATCCAGTAAAGAAGCAAAGCATTGACACGCAGATTGAAATATGAAAGTTCCCTTTTCAAGTACCCTCCACACACTCACACACACACACACACACACACACACACGCTGGTTAAAGAAAAATAAAGAAATTTTCTCTGCAGAGCTCTTCTACAAAAAAAGACAAAAAAAATAACTTTCGCCAAATATTTGTTCATTCTTAAAGAAAACAGATCAGATATGTTGTGTCCCAAAATGGCATACAGTCTGGCATCAGAGAACATGTAGACGGGTCACTGGGATCTTTTCTGGAGCCATTCTTTACAGGCCGCCTCAAGAATTAATCTGGCAGGCTTTCCAGAAGAAATGCGGCATCGGGGGTTTCAGATATCACACTCGATACGTAGGGTTTCACAGAGACAGGCAGAAGGAGGCGAGCTGAGTACTTCTCTCTTGGCAGGTTGATCTCCAACTAACTCAAGACAATCCACAACCTAACCAGAAAGTCAAAACAATATCCCAAAAGTGACCTCCTGACCATCATAAATCTTGACATGTCCCTTCTCTTGAAAACATCTTCCCCAAGGTTACTGTTGTTTATTGAGCTTAAAGCATGCGAATTCCAGTAAAGGTTGTTTTCAAACAAGTCCTCTGTGACCCTTGTAAAAAAAAACACACCCATGGAATCTTTTCAGTTTTAAACACAAGTCCTCAACAAAATTTTAAATTGGCAGCATTTTCATAACTTTGGGTTCTTCTGAAACAAAAAGGTGTGAAGTAGCCACATCCTGGTCCATTGTTAGTCACCACAGGGAGGGGGCCATGCGTCTCCTAACAGAGGCTAATGTGAGAGACTTTTATTTTAAAAGCTAGCTCTCTGGAAAGAGAGAGAACGAGAAAGGTCACCAGAACATTACAGAAAGGAAGTCCAGCCAGTGGCTGTGGAAAGGCCAGCCAAAGCAAGAAAAGAGTCCTGCTGTGAATTCTACACTTGGACTTGGTGCAACAGAGAACTGAAAGTGACCACCACGTCCGGTCAGATGTCTTAACTACCAGAAAACTACAAACACCCAGGCCTGCAACTTTAAAAAGGAACTGTCCACCGAGTAGTTTCAACAGGTTTTCCCGAACACCTACCTCACTTGAAACCACTGATGGTTTTCCTTTATCTATCTATTCGTGTATGTTTGTGTGTGTGTGTGTGTGTGTGCATGCATGCGTGGGTGCAGTTGCAACCATTTCGGGAATGAATATTGTTCAATAAATAGTCATTCTTCTGATTTAAACCTGCAGGAAAACCTGTCACTGTCTGTTTATTTTTCAAATAAAACCCTAGTAATGAAAACACTTACTGTGGTCAGTTGGGAAGTGAACAGTGGGAACAAACCATGCCATCACAAACCTGGCCATAACAGTATACCTACACCAGATGGATTGCAGCAGTTCAAGAAGGTGGCTCACCACCACCTTCTCAAGGGCAATTAGGGATGGGCAACAAATTCTGGCCTTGCCAGGTATGCTCACATCCCATGAAAGAATTTTTAAAAACTAGCCATCTCAGATAGATAGGTTTGGAGAGATTTTAGACATCAACTAACTCCACCATTCAACCGTCAAATCAGTTGCTAGGTGCATTTAGAGAGAAACATTTTTTTTTAAGGGAAGTGTATTAAAAAACTTACCTCTGGTAAAAAAAAACTGAAAAGTGACGTCACAGGAAAGCTGTGACCTGATTGGCTGGTAGGGAATTTGTACTGAATTTGAAAATAAAACATTGATAAAAATTGATTAAAACCCTAATTAACTAATTAATAAGTAGAGTAACTAAACCAGAGGGAGGAGATTACTGTATTTAGTTAGCATTTAATATTTATAGTAGGAATCTAGCACTAGGGACCATATCATTAATTATAACAATTTAGTAAGGATTTAATAAGTATTTATTTTTATTTATTAAAATAGTGCTACAAATGTCAGTCAGAGGGGTGAAGTGCTTCACCTGTGAGATGTGGGAGGTCCGTGACGCTTCCAGCGTTCCGCATGGATCTGTTGGAGCAGCAACTGGATGCACTTAGGAGCATGCAGGTGGCAGAAAATGTCATAGACAGGAGTTTTAGAGAAGTGGTTACACCCAAGGTGCAGACAGATAGATGGGTGACCGCGAGAAGGGGCAGGCAGTCAGTGCAGGAATCCCCTGTGGCTATCCCCCTCTCGAACAAGTATACCGTTTTGGATACAGTTAGGGGGGGATGGCCTATCAGGGGAAAACAGCAGCAGCCAGAGCAGTGGCACCACGGCTGGCACTGTTGTTCAGCAGGGAAGGACAAAGCGCAGAAGAGCAATAGTTATAGGGGACTCTATAGTCAGGGGCACAGATAGGCGCTTCTGTGGACGTGAAAGAGACTCCAGGATGGTATGTTGCCTCCCTGGTGCCAGGGTCAAGGATGTCTCTGAACGGACAGGGGGCATTCTGAAGGGGGAGGGTGAACAGCCAGAGGTAGTGGTACACATCGGTACCAACGACATAGGCAGGAAGAGTGACGAGGTCCTGCAGGGGGAGTTTGGGGAGTGAGGTAGAAAGTTAAAGGACAGGACCTCTAAGGTTGTAATCTCGGGATTACTCCCTGTGCCACGTGCCAGTGAGGCTAGAAATAGGAAGCTAATGCAGCTAAACATGTGGCTGAACAGCTGGTGTAGAAGGGAGGGTTTCAGATATCTGGACCATTGGGATCTCTTCAGGGACAGATGGGACCTGTACAAGAAGGACGGGTTGCATCTAAACTGGAGGGACACAAATATCCTGGATGCGAGGCTTGCTAGTGTCACTCGGGAGGGTTTAAACTAGTGAGGCAGGGGGGTGGGAACCAGATCAATAGGACAGCAAGTGAAATAAATGAGGGGGAACTAGTAAATAAGGCCAGTAAGACTAAGAGGAAGAGCAGGCAGGGAGATGTTGCGGAGCACAGCGGGACTGGTGGTCTGAAGTGCATTTATTTCAATGCGAGCAGTATAACAGGTAAGGCAGATGAACTTAGAGCTTGGATTAGTACTTGGAACTATGATGTTGTTGCTATTACAGAGACTTGGTTGAGGGAAGGACAGGATTGGCAGCTAAATGTTCCAGGATTTAGAAGCTTCAGGCGGGATAGAGGGGGATGGAAAAGGGGTGGGGGAGTTGCATTACTGGTTAAGGAGAATATCACAGCTGTACTGCGGGAGGACACCTCGGAGGGGTCATGCAGCGAAGCAATATGGGTGGAGCTCAGGAATAGGAAAGGTGCAGTCACGATGTTGGGGGTTTATTACAGGCCTCCCAACAGCCAGCGGGAGGTAGAGGAGCAGATATGTAGACAGATTTTGGAACGATGTAAAGGTAACAGGGTTGTAGTGGTGGGTGATTTTAACTTCCCCTATATTGACTGGGACTCACTGAGTGCTAGGGGCCTGGATAGGGCAGAATTTGTAAGGAGCATCCAGAAGGGCTTCTTGAAACAATACGTAGATATTCCAACTAGGGATGGGGCCGTACTGGACCTGGTATTGGGGAATGAGCCTGGCCAGGTGGTCGACGTTTCAGTAGGGGAGCATTTCGGGAATAGTGACCATAATTCCATAAGTTTTAAGGTACTTGTGGATAAGGATAAGAGTAGTCCTCGGGTGAAGGTGCTAAATTGGGAGAAGGCTAATTATAACAATATTTGGCAGGAACTGAAGAATTTAGATTGGGGGCGGCTGTTTGAGGGTAAATCAACATCTGACATGTGGGAGTCTTTCAAATGTCAGTTGATTAGAATCCAGGACCACCATGTTCCTGTGGGGAAGAAGGATAAGTTTGGCAAGTTTCGGGAACCTTGGATAACGCGGGATATTGTGAGCCTCGTCAGAAAGAAAAAGGAAGCATTCGTAAGGGCTGGCAGGCTAGGAACAGACGAAACACTTGAGGAATATAAAGACAGTAGGAAGGAACTTAAGCAAGGAGTCAAGAGGGTTAAAAGAGGTTGAGAAGTTATTGGCAAACAGGATTAAGGAAAATCCCAAGGCTTTTTATACGTATATAAAGAGCATGAGGGTAAACAGGGAAAGAGTTGGCCCACTCAAGGACAGAGAAGGGAATCTATGTGTGGAGCCAGAGGAAATGGGCGAGATACTAAATGAGTACTTTGCATCAGTATTCACCAAGGAGAAGGACTTGGTGGATGATGAGCCTGGGGAAGGGAGTGTAGATAGTCTCAGTCATCTCATTATCAAAACGGAGGAGGTGTTGGGTGTCTTGCAAAGCATTAAGGTAGATAAGTCCCCAGGGCCTGATGGGATCTACCCCAGAATACTGAGGGAGGCAAGGGAAGAAATTGCTGGGGTCTTGACAGAAATCTTTGCATCCTCATTGGCTACAGGTGAGGTCCCAGAGGACTGGAGAATAGCCACTGTTGTTCCTTTGTTTAAGAAGGGTAGCAAGGATAATCCAGGAAAATATAGGCCGGTGAGCCTTACGTCAGTGGTAGGGAAATTATTAGAGAGGATTCTTCGGGACAGGATTTACTCCCATTTGGAAACAAATGGACTTATTAGCAAGAGGCAGCATGGTTTTGTGAAGGGGAGGTTGTGTCTCACTAATTTGATTGAGTTTTTTGAGGAAGTGACGAAGATGATTGATGAAGGAAGGGCAGTGGATGTTATCTATATGGACTTCAGTAAAGCCTTTGACAAGGTCCCTCGTGGCAGACTGGTACAGAAGGTGAAGTCACATGGGATCAGAGGGGAGCTGGCAAGATGGATACAGAACTGGCTCGGTCATAGAAGACAGAGGGTAGCAGTGGAAGGGTGCTTTTCTGAATGGAGGGATGTGACTAGTGGTGTTCCACAGGGATCAGTGCTGGGAACTTTGCTGTTTGTAGTTTTTATAAATGATTTGGAGGAAAATGTAGCTGGTCTGGTTGGTGGAGTTGCGGACAGTGATGAGGATTGTCAGAGGATACAGCAGGATATAGATCGGTTGGAGACTTGGGCGGAGAAATGGCAGATGGAGTTTAATCCGGACAAATGTGAGGTAATGCATTTTGGAAGGTCTAATGCAGGTGGGAAGTATACAGTAAATGGCAGAACCCTTAGGAGTATTGACAGGCAGAGAGATCTGGGCGTACAGGTCCACAGGTCATTGAAAGTGGCAAAGCAGGTGGATAAGGTAGTCAAGAAGGCATACGGCATGCTTGCCTTCATCGGTCGGGGCATAGAGTATAAAAATTGGCAAGTTATGCTGCAGCTATACAGAACTTTAGTTAGGCCACACTTAGAATATTGTGTGCAATTCTGGTCGCCACACTACCAGAAGGACGTGGAGGCTTTGGAGAGGGTACAGAAGAGGTTTACCAGAATGTTGCCTGGTCTGGAGGGCATTAGCTATGAGGAGAGGTTGGATAAACTCGGATTGTTTTCACTGGAACGACGGAGGTGGTGGGGCGACTTGATAGAGGTTTACAAAGTTATGAGTGGCATGGACAGAGTGGATAGTCAGAAGCTTTTTCCCAGGGTGGAAGAGTCAGTTACTAGGGGACATAGGTTTAAGGTGTGAGGGGCAAAGTTTAGAGGCGATGTGCGAGGCAAGTTCTTTACACAGAGGGTGGTGAGTGCCTGGAACTTGCTGCCGGGGTAGGTTGTGTAAGCAGGTACGATAGCGACGTTTAAGAGGCATCTTGACAAATACATGAATTGCATGGGAATAGAGAGATACGGACCCCGGAAGTGCAGAAGGTTTTAGTTTAGACAGGCATCAAGATCGGTGCTGGCTTGGAGGGCCGAATGGCCTGTTCCTGTGCTGTACTGTTCTTTGTACTTTGTTTTTTGTATTTTCAATGTAAAGTAACTCCTTTCCACTCTGAAGCCCAGCATGGTGTATCTTTTGCAGCTAGCAGCTGAGTGCTATAATATGTATGATATGCAGGAGTATAAATCCTGAAGATATTAGTTGTATGAAAAGACATGTTTTCGATCAAAAATGCTTCCCTGTTAGTTGCCAGTAACAACCTTTGCATCAGATAAAAATGATGACCCTCTCATCTCCATTACTGATTTAACAAATATTGAAATTTACACCTGAAAGAAGATTTCTTCTGTTCATTAGTGGCAGGAAAATCATAAGGGTATTGTTTTTTTGCTTGCACTCTGTAAAGGAAATCTCCTCCCTTCTTATAATAAGAAGCAATGTTGAACGGAAACAGTGTGCTGGGTTGTTACCTACAGTGTAATGGGAAGTCTCAATTAGACTACAGTTTTCCCATTGACTATTGATTTGGAGGGCCATAAGACGACGCAGCAGAATTGCTGTGATAGATCTCAACCCCTTCAGGCC
The DNA here is from genome assembly GCF_036365525.1 of Heterodontus francisci. Lineage (NCBI taxonomy): Eukaryota > Metazoa > Chordata > Chondrichthyes > Heterodontiformes > Heterodontidae > Heterodontus > Heterodontus francisci. Next base: position 37,497,899 of record NC_090384.1, read on the forward strand.
TAGAGCAGATTTCACTCTCAAGTATTTCAGCAGCAAGGCCTACTGTCAATGGTTAAGTGAATAATCTAGAAAAAATAGCTTATATCAATAGAATGGTGTGTCCTTACTCAAAGATAATTGGTGGTGAGCCCAATGGCAATCGTTTTGGAAGTTTTAGGTGCCAAGGTGAATAGTGTCTGCTCCTGTATTCCGTGCCGACTAGAATGGAATTAGTGCTGTTTTAATCAAGTTTTCTTTCACCTTTGTAATCTGCAGTGACAGTGCCCACTGCTATGGCAGCTGCTTCTTACCAGCTGCCAGCAGACCTGCCACCTGAGCAATATCAGTGCCCCTTTTCATTCAGTATATTGCTTCTGGTGAGTTTCAAGATGGAGAATGGAGAAGATTCCACCACATGACTGGGAAGATGACAATGCAGGGTCAAGATACTATCACACACCTGTGGTGATGTAAAGTAATAATATTTCTGTTCTGCATCAAATATGCAATATCCTCACTATTCTGTTCCACCGTTCTCTTAGCCACATGCTGATGTACAAGCATATTGTCACAAGTAAGGGGTGCAGCATTGGCACTACTATATTTCATCACTGCCATCTTTCCTGGGATAAATATGAACATGGGAAAAGGCTATTTGGCCCAATGAACTCGTCTCTCTCTCTTGCAGTCTGATTCTCACATTGGTGTTGGTGATGCACAAAGGGAACAGTACTGAAGACACTTAAGAAACAAGAGTCAATGGACTTGTCCAACTTGCTTGGGAGTGAGGTAGAATGAGTTAACTCTTCTCCAGCTTATCTCCTGTCATATAGTGGAGCTGGTGGCTTGCTGTAATGTATTGTGTGCCTGAATTGTATCTTTCAAGTAATTTGATTGTTCTGATAATTGATGCTCTGATCTGTCCCATTCAAATATATTTTTAACAGTTGCCTTAAGAACAGCTCTGTTACTTCCCAGACAATCTTATTTTTTACTTTGTAACTAGTGTCAGTATGATCTAGTGCTGCCTGATCGAATATATCATGAATTCGATGCAATCCTGTGTACAGCTGTCAGCACCTGTCATATTCTTGACGTGGAACAAATCCTTGTAAGTTCTCAGTGTCCTGCTTTTCAAACATTTATAGCCACTGCTTGAGTATTCCTTCAGTGTTTCATGCATACTTCCAGCTAGTGCTGCAAATTTAATGGATGATATGAAAGGGAACCTACCGACCTTTCACTACACTACCATTTGGGATGGAATAGGCAACAGAAGCCTCTGGTGCATTTCCTTCAGTTATTTCTGCATTCAGTTGCAAGTGCTTACTTGGAATGCATGTCACACTGAGAGCTTGCTGCCTTCCAAATGTTACCCAATTATCGTATTTAAAAAGAGATGTCTTTACATTTTTAATGGGACATTGGGGCCTAGATTTTCCTCCAACTGTCCCCATCCCTTCCCGTTGATTGGGAGGTATCTCCATCAGGGAAATTAATCCTTGTTCCAGTTGACCTTTCAGGGATGGAGTCTTTTTTTTTATTCTTGGGATGTAGATGATGTGGGAAAGAACACATTTATTGTCCATCCCCAGTTGCTCGTGAGAAGGTGGTAGTGGGCCTACTCCTTGAACCCTTGCAGTCCTTGTGATGATGGTGCTCCCACAAGGTAAGAGAATTCCAAGATTCTGGCTCAGCAGTAATGAAGGAACAGCAACATATTTCCAAGTTAGGATGCTGTGTGACTTGGAGGATAACTTTGCCGTAACAGTGTCTCCACGACATTGCCACAATTGTCCTTCTTGGCCATAGAAATCTCAGGAGAGGGAGGTGTTGTCAAAGGAACTATGGAGGGTTGCTGCAGTACATCCTGTAGATCATCCTTTAGATAATACTGTAGACACCCTGCACCAGTGGTGGAGGGATGGCTATTGAGTCCAATCATGGAGGCCTTTCTGATGTAATTCCACTGGAGTTTTTGGCATGAGGGTGCCAGGAGGGCCCCTGATTTTTGGACCCAGTATATTATTCGGAGCTGCCAGGTTCTATACTGTATAGTTAGATACCTGGCATGCTGCGAGGATTGGGCCGAGGTGCAATAACATATTGGGTCAAACATTGCTGGCTATGGTTTTGGTCATTTGTACTGAACCCAAGACAGATGCTTAAGGATGGGGAATTTGGCCACTGTAACATTCAGGTAGCCTCACTGAGACCATAATCAAGACAGACAAAAGTTAGAAATCCCAAATTAAACTAATTTGAGATAAGTTTTTGCTCAGGAAATATATTTCATAATCTCTGTTTGTGCTGTCTTTATAAGCTGGTACAGATCAGTCTGCGACCAGCAGCCTCCTATAAAACTGGCTTTGTTTTGTTTGTAAATTGGACTGTAAATATATCAAGCAGCTTAGGACTTTTTAATACATTAAAAGCGCTATAGAAAGCAAGTTGTTGATATGGCATTTTTTAAAAATCTCTCATATTCAGCATAGTGTAATAAAATAAATAAGTTAATTAAAACATTTCCATCACCAAACCAAAACTGTGGAGGATGGATTATACTGCAAATTAAAGCAAATTGAAAACATTCTTATTTTTTATCAAATATTATTGCTGGAAGATTTTTGACAATATTCATGATTCTATTAAGAGGTATGTAAAACCCACAGCATGGGGTTCGTATTAGCATCAGGCAAGCATAAGACGTATGTGTGGAAAACCACACCTGCCAAGAATGAGGCATATTAATTTTGTCATATGGAACATTAATTTTAAACTCTTTCTGGACTGAAAACATGATGGCACCTGCATTCTAAAAGGACAGTGGCTGGAAACATTTGCATTCTAAAAGGCAGTTGCCTGGAGAAGACAGTGGAACTGCTCCCTAATACAATTAACAAAATAGATTTTGATCAAAAGACATTGAATGTGTGAAAGTCAGCATTCCAGCCCCCTACTGAGGATGTCTACTAAGATTGAAAGAATCCACAAAACCTAGGTGGGCAGGTTGTTCCAAAAAAGGAGCTAGTCACATGACTCGTCTGCTGCCCAGGTTTGGTTTGAATTACGTTCACAGAAAAAAACAGACTACGACTGAACTTGAAGAGAGAGCATCTCTCCCTGTCTCTCTCTCTCTCTCTCTCTCACGAAAAGCAGAGACTGCAACTGGATTTCAAGAAGACAGCATCTCCCAGTTTCTTTCTCTCTCCCTCTCACGCAAGGACAGGGACCCACGGAAGAAACTAAGCCTCAAGACAGAAAACTATCGAAATAAGATTGAATGTGTGCACTGGGCCCCAACGAGATGGCAAGATTTAACTGCAATCAAAGACTTTACATCAAACTCAAAAGATAGTAAATAAACTCCAGCTGTTGCTTCAAACCTTTCCCCTTGATTCTTTCTCCTTTTCTGTCTTTATCTACGTGTGTGTTTAGCGCATATGCATGCTAGCGTGGTCGCGTCACATATTATTAGTAGTTTTAACTGAATTAAAGTTTTACGGTGATTAAATTTACACCTTTGTTGTCTTGTTTAAATCTAAGAAAACCTGTCTGGTTGATTTCTTTTCCATTACAATTGGAGAGCAGTGAACAAGGATTCACTGAGGGAAAGTTAAAACCACAGTGTTTTAAAAATTAAACCCTGTCACAGCCAAACAAGGAAAAGGCTGAGAGGGAACCCCTAGACCCCTTTCTCACTTGGTTGAAACATGTACTTTATCAGTAAGCAGATGATACACAGCCAAAGAAACAATAGAACAATTTATGCTCCACCCGTTCTAGGAGGAGAGAATGACATTATGGTGGAGAAATCGCTCCAAAAATAGGATGCTAGTGACACAGTAAAGACTGGAACTATTATGGGTTGTCACAAATTGACTTATTTTTGCTCCTTATTATTCGCTAGCACCACAGGTGATGTACCATGATAGATGGAATCTGTCTGTAGATGACATTTCTTGTAGAATCACTGTTCTGCTAAATCACTAATGAGGCCACATGTGAAGGATGTAGCTGAGGAAATAAAAGGCAAGTAGGTGACAGTATTCCCATGTGGACCGCAGAACAGCTAGATGACACTCAATGTAATATTTAAGGAATAGAAAATGAGACATTGTGCAAGTAATTCATTTTAGAGAAGCCGGGCTATTTGACACTAGCTAAAATCAGGTAGTAAATTTATTAACCAAGCTCAATCACATGGTCATTTGGAGTACTTTGAACCTATTTTATAACCTAGTTTTTAGTAATACGCTCACCATCATTCATCCAAGGCACCATTTGCCCTCTCAGGTGAATGGAAAAGACCCCATGCTATTATTTTAAAGAAAAGCAAGGGAACTTTCCCTGGTGCCCTGGGCAATATTTATCCCTCAATCAACACCTAACAAAACAGATTATCTGATCAAAATCACATTGCTTTTTTGGGAGCTTGCTGCGCGCATATTGGCTGTTACATTTCCTACATCACAGCAGTGACTACACTTCAAAAGTATTTCATTGGCTGTAAAGCACTTTGGAATGTCCTGCGGTTGTGAAAGATGCAATATTAATGCAAGTCTTTTTTTTTCCAATATCAAAGAAACAGCTAGAATATCATCTCATTTTCTGCACTATTTTCTTTGATGACTGATTAAGACTGCAGGTTGAACAATGGATCTCAAATGCTCCAGGTTTGGAAGCTTAATTTTTCAGTCAAGACTTCCTCAGTTGGTGTTTACAATCAGCATCAACAACGCGACAGGCCTCATCGAACCAGGTGCCTTCATGGTTGTTTTTTTACCATGCATTCTTATCTTGAGCAAGTTGTTCCCACTCATGGACGTCTATGGTGCATTGTTTCAGAGCTGCTTTCAAGCAGTCTTCATATCTAAATTACTGACCACCACAAAATCACTTCTCAGTTGTCATTGCGCCATTAAAGGTCTTCAGGGTTCGTTCATCAGACATTCGCACATTAGCGGCACGACAGCTGCAATTGTCAGAAATTGTTCCCTCAACACCCCTTCTCCTCCACATCACACTTTGAGACAGTGGGTATCATTAAGGCACAGGACACCAAATGTGCTGTACACATTGCTAATCACCAAGCTTTATGAACACCATGTTCATATGTTTAACATGGCTCGATACATAGCTGAGCAGCTTGGCTTTCTTCTTAGCCTGCTGGTCAAACTAACTCACAGCCTGCCACTTCCTCTCTGCAGTTCAGGAATCTGCAGTTCAGGAATGCTGTCAGTCGACCCTCCCTGAAGTTTGTAAGCTTTTTTACTTTTTTAAACACTCACTCAGGATTATAGTTAATTTTGCCCTGTGAATTACAAGAGAACAAACTGATGGCTCACTCATAAAGTTGTTATGCTAAATGGGGTTAGTATATTTGTACCCACAATTACAGATTTAAAATGATTAAAGAAAATTAATATGGTTACAGATTTAACAGGTAGAGAAAGAACAGAAAAAGGGCTGAATTTTATGGGCCCCCAAGACGTGTTTGGAGATGGGGCCCTATAGAATTGGGGCGGGGAGTGGAGGGCCCATCGCCTTCCCTTCGCATTGGAATTTTGTCGGGGGTGGAATAGGCCTTCCCACCTAGAGCCCAATTGAGGCCCTTAAGAGGCCTATTAACAGCCACTTAAGGGCCTCTTCCCCTCACGGCTGGCATTACGCCAACGGTTGTGGGAGCCTCTGCCACGCGGGGAGGTCGCCCAGTAAAATGAGGCAAACTCCCTGCTGGCTTGGGGGGCCCTCCTCCACAGAGGGCTGCCACCATCAAACAAACCACCTTCCTGGACACCCCTACCCCTGCACTAAATGTCCACCCTCCCCATCCACCCCTCACCAGGGCCTGCCAGATAGGTCCCAGCGACCAAGCCTCACTTATCTGAGGTCCGGTCTCCAGCGCAGGACTTGCGTCCAAGGCATCTGCAGTACTGGCAGTGACTGCTTGCAGTGGCACTGCTGATACTACTGAGCCGCCAGCCTTGTGATGGGCCGGCAACTCTTGGCGCCAGGCTGTTAATTGGCCTGGCACCGTAGCATCGTGCTGGGAGGCTCCAAATGGCATCCCGGCCTTTTCAGCCCGGTGCCAGGAGCCCTGCCGTCAGCACAAAATGTTAATTATAAAAAAAAGCTGTTTTATTACTCTACTCCCAACAAATGAAGGTCTTACAGATATCTAGCATTAGAATTCTCAAATATGTTATTCTACTCCCAGAAAGTAAGTGCTTCACCAATATCTAGCTCAATTATGTTATTAGCTATTAGTCATACAATCACTCAAAGTGGCCAACTTCTGTTGAGTAGATTCTTCTCCTGATGATCAGCCAGCATCTCTCTTTGAGATCTCCTTCTGGTCGTAAGAGGCGAGGTGGGGTATATTAGATTAGATTAGAGATACAGCACTGAAACAGGCCCTTCGGCCCACCGAGTCTGTGCCGAACATCAACCATCCATTTATACTAATCCTACACTAATCCCATATTCCTACCAAACATCCCCACCTGTACCTATATTTCCCTACCACCTACCTATACTAGTGACAATTTATAATGGCCAATTTACCTATCAACCTGCAAGTCTTTTGGCTTGTGGGAGGAAACCGGAGCACCCGGAGAAAACCCACGCAGACACAGGGAGAACTTGCAAACTCCACACAGGCAGTACCCGGAATCGAACCCGGGTCCCTGGAGCTGTGAGGCTGCGGTGCTAACCACTGCGCCACTGGGACAAAGAGGGTGCTATATGCTTAGAGGCGCATTGCAAGTACTTTGTATTGATGTTTACTAAGGAAGAGGATGCTGACAAAATATCGGTAGAAGCAGAGGTAGTAGAGGTAATGGATGAGGTGAAAATTGATAAGCAGGAGGTACTGGAAAGGCTGGCTATTCTTAGAGTAGATAATTCACCTGGTCTGGATGGCTTATAGTCCAGGTTGCTAATAGAAGTGGCAATAGAGATAGTGCAAGGGCTTGCCATAATCTTCCAATCTTCTCTAGATGCAGGGGAGGTGCCAGAGGAGTGGAGACTGACAAATATGACACACTTATTCAAAAAAGGGTGTAAGGACATTCCTAGTAACTACAAGCCAGTCAGTTTAATATCAGTGGTGGGTAAGGTTTTAGAAACAATAATCAGGGGAAAAAATCAACTTGGAGAGGTTTGAGTTAAGTAGGGACAGCCAGCATGGATTTGTTAAAGGCAGATTGTGTTGGACTAATCTAACTTTTTTTTATTGAAGGAACAGAGAAGGATGATGAAGGGAAAGCAATGAGTGTTGTTTATATGGATTTTAAGAAACCCTTTGACAAAATACCACATAAAAGGCTGGTTAACAAAATTGAGGCTCATGGAATAGGAGGGTCAGCTTGGATAAAAAAACTTGGCTTAGGGACAGAAAACAGTGAGCCTTCGTAATTGGTTGTTTTTCAAACTGGAGGATGGTAGACAGTGGTGTTCCACAAGGTTCAGTGCAAGGACCACTGCTTTTTTAGATATACATAAATGGATATTGGAATACAGAGTAAAATTTCAAAATTTGCTGATGATACCAAACTTAGAGGTGTGGCGAACAGTGAGGATGAGGCCAATCAAGTACATTTGGCCATAGATAGGCTAGCAGATAGATTGGCAAACAAGTGGAAGATGGAATTTAATACACAGAAATGTGAGGTTATCTGTTCTGGCAGAAGTGATTGGGAGAGGCAGTATTGACGAAATGGTGCAGTTCTAAAGAGTGTACAGGGACAGAGGACCTGGGGTTCATGTGCATAGATCTTTAAAGGTGGTAGGACATTGAGAGAGTAGTTTGCAAAGTATATGGGATCTTGCACTTCATAAATAAAGATATTGAGTACAAAGGGAGGTTATGCTGAACCTTTATAAAGCTCTGGTTCCGCTACCACTAGAGTATTGTGTCCAGTTCTGGTCACCGCACTTTAGGAAGAATGTGAGGGTTCTTGAGAGGGTGTAGAGGAGATTTTATTTATTTAGGGATACAGCACTGAAATAGGCCCTTCGGCCCACCGAGTCTGTGCCGACCATCAACCACCCATTTATACCAATCCTACATTAATCCCATATTCCTACCACATCCCCACCACCTACCTATACTCAGGGCAATTTATAATGGTCAATTTACCTATCAACCTGCAAGTATTTGGCTGTGGGAGGAAACCGGAGCACCCAGCGAAAACCCACGTAGTCACAGGGAGAACTTGCAAACTCCACACAGGCAGTACCCAGAATTGAACCCGGGTCGCTGGAGCTGTGAGGCTGCGGTGCTAACCACTGCGCCACTGTGCTGCCCTAAATGGGTCCAGGGATGAGGGATTTTATCTACAAGGTTAGGTTGGAGAAGCTGTACTTGTTTGCTTTAGGAACACAGGAGAAGGAATAGGTCATTTAGCCCGTTGTGCCTGCTCCAATATTCAATTAGATCGTGGCTGATCATCTACTTCAATGACACTTTCCGTGCTATCCCAATATCTATCAATTTCTGTCCTGAACATGCTCAATGATTGAGCTTCCACAGTCCTCTGGGGTAGAGATTTCCAAAGATTCATCACCCTCGAAGTAAAGAAATTCCTCCTCATCGCAGTCGTAAATGGCCTGCCCCTTATTCTGAGACTGTCCCCGGGTTCTAGACTCACCAGCCAGAGGAAACATCCTATCCACATCCACCCTGTCATGCCCTGTAAGAATTTTGTAAGTTTCAGTGAGATCACCTTTCATTCTTCGAAACTCTAGAGAATACAGGCTCACTTTCCTCGATCTCTCCTCATAAGACAATCCCGCCATCCCAGGGATTAGTCTGGTGAACCTCTGTTGCACTCCCTCGATGACAAGTATATCCTTCCTTAGATAAGGAGACGAAAACTGTACACAATATTCTAGGTGCAGTCTCACCAAGGCTCTATACAATTGCAGCAAGACTTCTTTATCCTCCTGTACTCAAATCCTCTTGCAATGAAGGCCAACATACCATTTGACTTCCTAATTGATGCTGCACCTGCATGCTAGCTTTTAGTGACTCATGAATAAGGACACCCAGGTCCCTTTGGACATCCACACTTCCCAACCTCTCACCATTAAGAAATACTCTTTTTTTTCTACCGATGTGGATAACTTCACACTTATTCACATTATATTCCAACTGCCATGTTCTTGCCCATTCACTTAGCCTGTCCACATTCCTTTGAAGGCTCCTTGCATCATCCTCACAACTTACAGTCCCACCTAATTTAGTGTCATCGGCAATTTGGAACTATCACATTGGTCCCCACATTCAAATCTTATAGATTGTGAACAGCTGTGGCCCCAGCACTGATCCTTGTGGTACCCCACTAGTAACAGCCCGCCATTCTGAGAATGACCCGTTTATTCTTACTCTCTGCCTCTGTCTGTTAACCAATTCTCAATCCATATCAGTATGTTACCCCCAATCCCACATGCTCTAATCTTATTAACCTCCTGAGTGTGATCTTATCAAAAGCCTTCTGCAAATCCAAATACACCACAACCACTGGTTCTCCTTTATTCATGCTACAAAAAACTCCAATAGATTTGTCAAACATGATTTCCCTTTCATAAATCCATGTTCACTCTGCCCAGTCATATTATTTTCTATGTGTCTCGTTATCACATCCTTTATAATAGATACTAACATTTTTCCTACTACTGACATCAAACTAACAGGTATGTAGTTCCCCATTTTCTCTGACCCTCCTTTCTTAATTAGTGGGGTTACATTTGCTACTTTCCAGTCTGCAGGATCCTTTCCAGAATCTAGAGAATTTTGAAAGATAACCACAAATACATCCACGATCTCTATCGCCACATCCTTCAACACTCTGGGATGTAGCCCATCTGGTCCAGGGGATTTATCAACCTTCAATCCAGTTAATTTTTTGAGTACTACCTCTTTATTAATACTAATTTCTTTCAGTTCCTCATTTTCACAAGTCCCTTGGTTCCCTTGTATTTCTGGGATATTTTCTATATCTTTCTCTGTAAAGACAGATACAAAGTAACTGTTTAGTTTCTCCGCCATTTCCCTATTCTCTATTATAAATTCTCCTGCCTCTGCCTGTAATGGACTCACATTTTTCCTTGCTAATCTTTTCTTTTTCACATACCTAAAGAAGATTTTATAGTCTGCCTTTATGTTTCTCACTAGCTTGCATTCATAGTCTCTTTTTCCTTTCTTTATCAATTTCTTGGTCATCCTTTGCTGGATTCTAAATTGCTCCCAATCCTTGGGCTAACCACTTTTTTTGGCAACCTTATAAGCCACTTCCTTTGATCTAATGTAATCTTTAATTTCTTTTATTAGCCACGGTTGATTCATCTTTCCTGTTGGGTTTTTGAGTCTTAGAGGAATGTATATTTGTTGTAGATCATGTAATATTTCATTAAATACTAGCCATTGCCTATCTACTGTCAAATCTTTTAGTGCATTTTCACAATCCACCATAGACAGCTTGTCCCTCATACCTTCATAGTTTCCTTTGTTCAGAATTAAGACCCTAGTTTCAGAACAAATTATATCACTTTCAAACTTAATGTAAAAATCTATCATATTATGGTCACTATTTCCCAAAGGCTCCTTTGCAGCAAGATTATTAATTAGCCCTTTCTCATTACACAATACCAAATCTAAAATAGCTCAGTCCCTAGTAGGTTCTTTAACCTACTGCTCCAGAAACCCATCTTGTACACAATCCAGGAATTCATCCTCCCCAGCATTAGTACTGATTAGGTTTACTCATGTTTAATGTATGTAAATTGAAGTCGCCCATTATTACTGTATTACACATGTTATATGCACCTCTAATTTTCTGATTTATACCATACCTAACAGTACCACTACTGTTTGGTGGCCGATAAACAACTCTCACCAATGTTTGCTGCCCCTTGCTGTTTCTTCACTCCACCCAAATTGATTCTACATCCTTCGATCTAAGATCCTTTCTCGATAATGTACTGATTTTGTCCCTTATTAAGAGTACTAGACCACCTCCTTTTCCTATTCTTCCTAAATGATGAATATCCTTGAATTGCCAGTCTTGGTCACCCTGTAACCATGTCTCTGTAATGGTGATTAAATCATACCCATTTACTCTATTTGTGCCTTCAAATCATCTAACTTGTTGCAAATGCTGTGTGCATTCAGATAGTGTGCCCTTAATTGTGTTGCAGGTCACAACATATATTTAAATTTTTTCCCAGTTACTGATACGGTCAATCATAGACTCTATTTTTATCCCAGAATAACATATGCCAATCATGATTCTTTAATAAACAACAAAATTATAAGTTTATTATAAAACAAGGCTTCACCAGTAATGATGCAAAGCATTAACACACAGATTGAAATATAAAAGTTCCCTTTTTACCTTAGCCCCTCACACACACACATACACACACATAACCCGGTTAACCAAAAAAATAAAGAGATGTACTCTTTCGAGCTCTATTACAAAAACAGACAAAAGAATAGTTTGGTCAAATACTTGCTAATTCTTGAAGAAAAAAGATATGGAACGATGTCAGATGTCCTTTGTTTTGGTTTGGCATCCCAAATACGCATAGACGGCTGTCACTGGGATCTTCCTAGAACAGTTCTTGACAGGTGACGTTGAAGATCAGTTTGGGAAGGCTATCCAGGAAAATGCAGCAACAGTTTCAGTCTGTTTCTTACACTTGCTTCTCAGAGCTTCTCAAAGAGATATAAAACTGGCAGGCTTTTCAAAGAACTGGAACAAGCTGAGGTGGGGTTTGCTCCCTTGGCAAGTTTTCTCCAACTGTTGGGAGGGAGTCTCCCTGGGAGTCCTCAACACTGTCCATATCTCAGTTGCAACACAGTCCATATCCCAACTCACTGTCCAAAGTGAAACCAAAAACAATGTCACAAGAGTCAAGCCTGCTGACCCCTATAAATCTTGACCTGTCACTTCTTTGTAAACATCTTTCCCCAAGTCAAAAAATATCCTCTGGGTAACTATCTGAAGACAGGTCCTTTCCAGTAAGGGCTTGTTTGAAGCACTCCTTAATTCTTCCAGTAACTGTTGTTTACAAGCTCAGTCCAAAAAACCTTCTGATAACCTCTTTTTAAAAAAGCACAAGGTTCCAGCATCCATGGAATCCTTTTCAGCTTTAAAAACACAAATCCTCAATTTAACAAAAAAATGGAAGCACTCGTAACATCATAATATTCCACATTCTGATCCGATTTGATGCTTGCCTTTGCTTCGTCTGTTTTCTAATTTTGCTTACTACATTTCTACTTCCTGTTACCAGTTTTGCTTCCCTGCAATCTGAGCTCCCCCTCAGTTTCCCATCCCCCTGCCATTCCTCCCCAACATTAGTACCAAATCTCCCTGCGAGGATGTTAGTCCCGATCCTGCTGAGGTGCAGCCCATCTGTCTTGTACAGGTCCCACCTGCCCCAGAACCGGTCTCAATGCCTCAGAAATCTGATGCCCTCCCTCCTACACCAATTCTCCAGCCATGTGTTCGATCACTCAATCCTCCTATTCCAATGCTCACTAGCACATGACACTGGGAGTAATCCTGAGATTACTGCTTTTGAAGTCCTGCTTTTTAATCTCTTTCCTAGCTTCCTAAAATCTGCTTTCAGGACCTCATGTCTCTTCCTACCTATGTCGTTGGTACCAATGTGGACCACGACCTCTGGCTGTTCACCCTCCCCCAGGAGAATGTCCTGCAGCCATTCTGTGACATCCTTGACTCTGGCACCATGGAGGCAACAAATCATCCTGGAGTCACATCTATGGCCGTAGAAATGCCTGTCTGTTCCCCAAACTAACAAATCCCCTATCACTATTGCTCTTCCACTCTTCTTCTTCCCCTCCTGTGCAGCTGAGCCACTCATGGTGCCTTGGACTTGACTCTGGCTGCCCTCCTCTGAGAAACTATCACCCTTACCAGTATCCAAAAATGAAAGCTGGTGAGCGAGTGAGATTGTCTCAGGGGACTCCTGCACTACCCGCTTCGTTCTCTTAGACTGCCTGGTGGTCACCCATTCCCTCTCTGCCTGCATGCTCCTAAATTGCGGTGTGACCACCTCCCTAAATGTGCTATCCATGAGGGGAGGCAGTGGCATGGTGGTATTGTCACTGGACTAGTAACCCAAAGACTCAGGGTATTACTCTGGGGACGTGGGTTTGAATCCCATCACAGCAGAAGGTAGAATTTGAACTCAATTAATATATCTGGAATTAAAACCTAGTCTAATGATGGCCATGAAACCTTAGTCGATTGTTGTAAAAACCTATCTGGTTCACTAATGTCCTTTAGGGAAGGAAATCTGCAGTCCTTACCTGGTCTGGCTTACACATGATTCCAGACCCACAGCAATGTGGTTGACTCTTAAATGCCCTCTGAAATGGCCTAGCAAGCCACTCAGTTGTATCTAACTGCTACGAAGTCAATAAAGAATGAAACCAGACAGACCACCCAGCATCGACCTAGGCCCAGAAACGACAACGGCAAATCCAGCCCTGTCGACCCTGCAAAGTCCTCCTTACTAACATCTGGGGTCTTGTGCCAAAGTTGGGAGAGCTGTCCCACAGACTAGTCAAGCCACAGCCTGACATAGTCCTACTCATGGAATCATACCGTACAGACAACGTCCCAGACACTGCCATCACAATTCCCGGATAAGTCCTATCCCAACGGCAGGACAGAACCAGCAGGTGTGGCGGCACAGTGGTATACAGTCGGGAGGGAGTCGCTCTGGGAGTCCTCAACATCGACTCTGGACTCCATGAAGTCTCATGGCATCAGGTTAAATATGGGCAAGGTAACCTCCTACCGATTACCACCGACCGTCCTCCTTCATTTGATGAATCAGTGCTCCTCCATGTTAAACACCAATTGGAGGAAGCACTGAGGATGGCAAGGGCGCAAAATGTAGTGAGTGACTTCAATGTCCATCACCAAGAGTGGCTCGGTAGCACCACGACTGACCGAGATGGCCGAGTCCTAAAGGACATAGCTGCTAGACTGGGTCTGCGGCAGGTGGTGAGGGAACCAACAAGAGGGAAAAACATACTTGACCTCGTCCTCACCAGTCTGCCTGCCGCAGATGCATCTGTCCATGACAGTGTAGGTAGGAGTGGCCACCGCACAGTACTTGTGGAGACGAAGTCCCGCCTTCACATTGAGGATACCCTCCTTTGTGTTGTGTGGTACTACCACCGTGCTAAATGGGATAGATTTCGAACAAATCTAGCAATGCAAAACTGGGCATCCATGAGGCGCTGTGGGCCATCAGCAGCAGCAGAATTGTACTCAACCACATTCTGTAACCTCATGGCCCGGCATATCCCCCACTCTACCATTACCATCAAGCCAGGAGACCAACCCTGGTTCAATGAAGAGTGCAGGAGGGCATGCCAGGAGCAGCATCAGGCATACCTCAAAATGAGGTGTCAACCTGGTGAAGCTACAACACAGGACTATCTGCGTGCCAAACTGCGTAAGCAGCATGCGATAGACACAGCTAAGCGCTTCCATAACCAACGGATCAGATCTAAGCTCTGCAGTCCTGCTACATCCAGTCATGAATGGTGGTGGACAATGAAACAACTAACTGGAGGAGGTGGCTCCACAAATATCCCCATCCTCAATGATGGGGGAGCCCAGCACATTAGTGCGAAAGATAAGGCTGAAGCATTAGCAACAATCTTCAGCCAGAAGTGCCGAGTTGATGATCCATCTCGGCCTCCTCCTGAAGTCCCCAGCATCACAGATGCCAGACTTCAGCCAATTCGATTCACTCCGCATGATATCAAGAAACGACTGAAGGTACTGGATACTGCAAAGGCTATGGGCCCTGACAATATTCCGGCAATTGTACTGAAGACCCGTGCTCCAGAACTTGCCGCGCCCCTAGCCAAGCTGTTCCAGTACAGCTACAACACTGGCATTTACCCTGCAATGTGGAAAATTGCCCAGGTATGTCCTGTACACAAAAAGCAGGACAAGTCCAACCCGGCCAATTACCGCCCCATCAGCCTACTCTCAATCATCAGTAAAGTGATGGAAGGTGTCATCAACAGTGCCATCAAGTGGCACTTGCTCAGCAATAACCTGCTCAGTGACACTCAGTTTGGGTTCCGCCAGGGCCACTCAGCTCCTGACCCCATTACAGCCTAGGTTCAAACATGGACAAAACAGCTGAACTCACGAGGTGAGGTGAGAGTGACTACCCTTGACATCAAGGCAGCATTTGACTGAGTATGGCATCAAGGAGCCCTAGCAAAGCTGAGGTCAATGGGAATCAGGGGGAAAACCCTCCGCTGGCTGGAGTCATACCTAGCGCAAAGGAAGATGGTTGTGGTTGTTGGAGGTCAATCATCTGAGCTCCAGGACATCACAGCAGGAGTTCCTCAGGATAGTTTCCTCGGCCCAACCATCTTCAGCTGCTTCATCAATGACCTTCCTTCAATCATAAAGTCAGAAGTGGGGATGTTCGCTGATGATTGCACAATGTTCAGCACCATTCGTGACTCCTCAGATACTGAAGCAGTCCGTATATCCAGGCTTGGGCTGATCAGTGGCAAGTAACATTCGTGCCACACAAGTGCCAGGCAATGACCATCTCCAACAAGAGAGAATCTAATCATCTCCCCTTGACATTCAATGGCATTACCATCACTGAATCCCCCACTATCAACATCCTAGGGGCTACTATTGACCGGAAACTGAACTGGAGTAGCCATATAAATACTGTGACTACAAGAGCAGGTCAGAGGCTAGGAATTCCACGGCGAGTAACTCACCTCCTGACTCCCCAAAGCCTGTCCACCATCTACAAGGTACAAGTCAGGAGTGTGATGGAATACTCTCCATTTGCCTGGATGGGTCCAGCTCCAACCACACTCAAAAATCTCGACACCATCCAGGACAAAGCAGCCCGCTTGACTGGCACCCCATCTACAAACATTCACTCCCTCCACCACTGACGCACAGTGGCAGCAGTGTGTACCATCTACAAGATGCACTGCAGCAACACACCAAGGCTCCTTAGACAGCACCTTCCAAACCCGTGACCTCTACCAACTAGAAGGACAAGGGCAGCAAATGCATGGGAACACCACCACCTGCAAGTTCCCCCCCAAGTCACACACCATCCTGACTTGGAACTATATCGCCGTTCCTTCACTGTCACTGTGTCAAAATCCTGGAACTCCCTTCCTAACAGCACTGTGGGTGTACCTAGCCCACATGGACTGCAGTGGTTCAAGAAGGCAGCTCACCACCACCTTCTCAAGGGCAATTAGGGATGGGCAATAAATGCTGGCCTGGCCAGCGACGCCCACATCCCATGAATGAATAAAATAAAAAGCAGGGCACTTAGAAAAACTCAAGGTAATCAGGCAGAGTCAACATGGTTTTGTGAAAGGGAAGTCATGTTTAACCAATTTATTGGAGTTCTTTGACAAAGTAACATGTGCTGTGCATAAAGGGGAACCTGTGGATGTACTGTACCTAGATTTCCAGAAGGCATTTGTTAAGATGCCATATCAAAGGTTATTGCGAAAAATAAAAGCCCATGCTGTAGCGGGTAACATATTGGCATGGATAGAAGATTGGCCTGCTAACAGGAAACAGAGAGTAGGCATAAATGGGTCATTTTCTGGTTGACAAGATGTAACGAGTGGTGTGCCACAGGGATCAGTGCTGGGGCTTCAACTTTTTACAATTTATATAAATGACTTGGATGAAGGGACCAAAGGTATGGTTGCTAAATTTGCTGATGACACAAAGATAGGTAGAAAAGTAGTTGTGAAGAGGAAATTAGGAGGATACAGAGGGATATAGTTAGGTTAAGTGAGTGGGAAAAGATATGGCAAATGGAGTATAATGTGGGAAATTGTCCATTTTGGCAGGAAAAATAATAAAGAAGCATATTATCTAAATGGTGAGAGATTGCAGAGCTCTGAGATGAGGGATCTGGGTATCCTAGTGGATGGATTACAAAAGGTTAGTATGCAGGTTCAGCAAGTAATTAGGAAAGCTAATAGAATGTTATCATTTATTGCGAGGGGAATTGAATACAAAAGTAGGGAGGTTATGCTTCAGTTATACAGGGCAGTCGTGAGACCACATCTGGAGTACTGTGTACAGTATTGGTCTCCTTATTTAAGGAAGGATGTAAATGCATTGGAAGCAGTTCAGAGAAGGTTTACTAGACTAATACCTGGAATGAATGGGTTTTCTTATGAGGAAAGGGTGGACATACTCAGCCTATATCCACTGGAGTTTCATAGAGTAAGAGGCAACTTGATTGAAACATAAGATCCTGAGGAGTCTTGATCGGGTGGATGTGGAAAGGATGCTTCCTTTTGTGGGACAGTCCAGAACTTGGGGTCACTATTTTCAAGACAGAGGCGAGGAGAAATTTTTTCTCTCAGGGGGTTGTGAGTCTTTGGAACTCTCTTCCTCAAAAGGCGGTGGAAGCATGAATGTTTTTAAGGCAGAGGTAGATAGATTCTTGATAAGCAAGAGGGTAAAAGGTTATTGGGGGTAGGTAAGAATTTGGAGTTGAGGTTACAATCAGATCAGCCATAATCTTGTTGAATGGCATAGCAGGCTCAAGGGCCTACTCCTGCTCGTAAGTTATATGTTCGTATGTTATGATATTGATAGGCCATACTATCCTATGACACTTCTTTTAAAATCACAATACACAATTCTATTCTGCACCCTTTGTTTAAACCATATGGTTTGAACCAGCCCAGAAAGCTCTCCATCTTTCTTTCGCTTTTTCCAGTAATTATCTATCATGCGAAGCCCCTTGCAGTCGATATTCCAGAAAAACATGTTTATATTTTGCTTGAACACTATGCTTCATCTTATCTAAGTTGTACCATCTTCCCAAAGTTTTCATAAATTCAAAAACCAGTGTCTCTTGCTTGCCTGTATTATTTGTTGTTTTACCTGATAGTATTTGTTTAATTTCCCAGTTTGGCAGGTTTATGTTAGACTGAAATTTGCACGAGAGATTCTGTTTTCAATCCAGTTTGGTTGTTGCAGGGCATGACAGATAATATGGTCAAACTTTTTGTTGTGAATATGTTATAAAAAATTTCTCCCCTGACAAGTCCTCAGTTCGACTGTCGAGACAAGCTCAAATGCCACTATGATGTCCCTAAACCTCCTGGAAACAGACTTGGTGTGCATCCTTCCAGTGCATACCCCAATAATAATTAATGCATTATAATATTGCATATTATTTCAGAGCTTATTAGAGAGTATATTACAATAGGTCAGTTAGTATTACATATGGTTACATTGTTCCAGTAGAGTTATTACAGTATTACTGTGCATCATTGTGGCCTTATAGTAGCCTAATAAACTGATCACACTATTGGTATGAGAGTCCAGATTTTTTGTTAAAACTTGGAATCTATATTTTAAAACTGAAGAGGCTGAACTTTGGGTGTTTTTTTTAAAAGGAAGTTCACCAAAAGGTTGACCATTAAACAAGTTTTTACTGGAAAGCATGTGGTTTCAAGTAAACACCACAGGGGCTTCTAACCTGAAGGGACAGATGTTTATAAGGAAATGACGGACCATGATATATGGCTGTCACAGGATTGTTGCTGAACTGTTTTTGGGTTCGCTTTGAACTGTTAAAAGCCAGCTTTTTCTGGACGAAAAGAGGCAGTTGGAATCTGCCAGATCAGAAGAAAAACCGGACCATTGGTACCTCGCTTTGAAGAATCCCTGCTCTTGAAAAGCAAAAACCTGTATGAAGTTGTACTCTGGCCTCCTATATTTTGAAGAACTCCCGAATGTTTGCAGAAACCTTGCATCTTTAAAAAGGACTTTGCATTGAATGTGTGAGAATCGACATCTTTGTTGCTGCAGACCTGATGGAAGACCTGTGTGAAGCCTTCTGTAGTTGAATTTCTTTGAACACCTACCAAAACAGACTGTTCATCAACATCGCCTGGAAAGATTCCTAGTGGCAGCCCTATTCGACTTTAGGACACCTCGCCAAAACAAATGACTTCCATATTCAGTATAAGTTATACTTTTATTCCTTCTATTTCTATGTAACAGCTGTAAACAGTTTTTGGATGTATGTGCATGTGCACGAGGGCTAGGATAAAAATACGGGGCTTTAATATCTCAATTTGTGTATATGTTTACTTCATTATTGGTTAAGACTTGGTTTATAATAAACAGATAATTTTGTTGTTTGTTAACGAAACATGGTTGCTGTGCTTTATTCTGGGGACAAATAGAGTATCTAATTGGCTGTTTTGGTAAGTGGGAAAACTTATTGATATGTTGTGACCTGTGGAGAAGTGGGATTGAATTAACAGTGCACTCCTCCCACCTCAGTCGTAACATTATCATGTTCTAATTTTATTATAATTTTAAATGATTGTTAGTCACAACACTTTAAGTACTGCTTATTCAACTCAGACAGAAGGGCAACAGGTTAACAAGGTGGCACCTTACATATGAATGAAAGGAGACCTTGGTTGTGGCACTAATTGTAAAATTATGTGCCAATGGAACAGCTAACTAGTTTCTCCAGAAAGGCTTGTGTGCAGTGTTGGGTCTAATTCAAGCCCAGGAACAGCTACAAGGGTTAAACTCACCACATTGAAGCTAATGATAGGTTTTGTTTGAAAGTTGTGCTCACTCCTTTTCAGGTGGCAATCAGAAGTGGCAACACAATGTAGCAACATTGGCATATAAACACTGCCACCTTGTAGTTTTCACTTGGAGCAAAGTTTACGGGCATTGAAACTGTATGATATGCAAATTATCTTGGGTGATCTGGGACTGAGTCGAAATGTTCTCCGATTACCTGATCCCCAATTTACTGTGATCATGACCTAAAATATAGATGATTTCAAGGCACGCCGTTTTTTTTGTGCAGATTCAGAGGAATGCATTCTCTGTGCTCTTTGATGAGAAGTTTTCCATTCCGCTGGACCCCTCCGCTCTCGAGGAGAACAGTCTGCGGTTTTCTGTATTTGGAATCGACGAAGATGACAGAAATATCAGCACAGGTTTGGCAGACCTGAAGCTGTCAGATCTGGATTTCAGCTGCCGAGCCTTCAATGCTTGGCTTTATTTGCAGGATGTCAATAAGGTGAGGGAAACACAAAACAAGGAACATGTAGCAAGGGCTGAAGAATCCCTGCTGTGTCCATTTGACTGTGCAGTGTGAGGGTCTTGAAAAGGACCCACAGGATTCATTCATAATTCTTAACATGCTCTGGTCATTTAACAATATAAATAGCTATAGGCTGAAAAATGTCCCAAGCTAGTAGCTGGAATCACTATAGGAGCATTATAACTATTTAATAACACTAAGGATTGAGGTAAAACTATATCATGATTAAGTACATTGTATGTATAACTTTATGATAGTAAGTTGAACATAATGATCATAGTTATAGGGACTGAGATGTAATATCTGATAGTGAGGGAGCGTAACTATTTTATAGCTATGGAGGTTGAGGTATAATAGTCACCTTAGTCAGGGCCACAGAAATATAGTGGTCACAGTGGATGTGAATTCACCACAAAGTTAACAGGTTTACCTGCTGACAAGAAAAGCAATTGAAATCACTTGCCAAACATTACAGTTCTGTTTGTGCTTAATGCTGATGGTCATTTTGTTGGGTCACTGAACCGTAGTGCGGAGAACTGACCATGCTTTTGTCTGTTCAGGCGACCGACACGGTTGGAGAGATCCTGCTCTCTCTCAGTTACTTGCCTACAGCAGAGCGGCTGACAGTGGTGGTGGTCAAAGCCAAAAACCTAGTCTGGAACAATGGAAAGACCACATCTGGTAAGATGAAGCAGGTGATGGGGGTGAATCTTGGAATTACCAACTAATTAACTGAAAACTGTTACTGAGGGCAAAAGTGCACCATGTGAAACTATTCAGCGCCAATGAATTTGCTGCATGTCCATCATCTCTCATAGATGGAAGAGTGCCAATGATGATCCTGAGGGAAAATGCTGAAAAAGTCCAGTGGGATTCAACATAGTACTTGGATGCTTCACAAATCCATTTGACTTATTGGTGGATGAGTGAAATCCAGTGACTATTATTTACTTCACATTAGAATTGATAAAAAATGCCACATATAAAGGCAATAATAAGGATGTAACTCCGATACACAAAGGCTGAATTATACAAGATATCAAGACTCATGGATTTAGTAGCCAAATAAATTAACTAGATTGAAAACTGTTCTGGCTTGCATGATAATTACATATTAATAAATAATGTGGCGTAGCCTAGTTCTCATATTGTAAATTCAGCAGATGGCTCCAAGCAATATGGTCAAGTGACAAGAATAAAGAAGTTAGGTGGGTGGGCTAATGACAGCAGATGGATTTTAATGTGCATAATGTTTCTGCAGCTCTGGTATCAGATGTTGGTCAAATATTCTATCAAGGGATAGTGAAAGATAAGGTAAGTCAGTGGATTCACTGCCTGCAGAAACACAATACAAAAGAAGATAATCAGGATCCTGTATTTCCATATGGGTGCTGAGTCTAAAAGGAATAATGTGAGCTCCATTTAAATGTAATTTTATTGTAAAGGCATTTTACACCAAGTTGGACTCTGAGGAAGTAACCATAAAATAATAAGCTTACCTTTTGCCATTTACCTTTTCAATTCTTTCCGGGCAATTTTTATGCATTAGATGCAGGTTAAAGTATTTTTTAGCATGATAAGTGCAGAGTGCTAATTGTCATCGTCAGTTTCCCTTTGATATCATTCAATATGAACAGCTTTGAACCCCCTCCAGGAACATCAATTTACCTGTTTTCTAATTGGCAGCATCATACTTTTAAGGGTTACTCTGAAAATAGAAACTTTTAGCATATAATGCAATTTGACATGGTAATACTGATGCAACGAAACTGTCTAAATTCTAGAGGTGCAAACTAACACTGATGTGCCTATAAAGTGAGACTGCCTAATTCCTTAGATGCAATTTGGTGTAGTTTTATCATGTTACTGTGTTTCGCGTGGATTGATCCTGCTGGTATTTACTGGATGTAGTGTTGATCCTATGTATAGACACTGGGCTGGATTTTACGCCAGGTGGATGGGAGCTGGCCACCGACATAAAAGTCGGTGGCAAACCTGCTTCCGCCTAGCCCAGGGATCCGTCCTGCATTTTACAGGTCCCCGGGCTTTAATTGTTCCGAGGCGGGACTTCCACCCGCTTGAGGGAAGAAGTCTCGCCTCATTGAGCTGCCGGCCAATCATCGGACCGGCAACTCTTAGTCTAAGCAGCACCACAGGGAGCGGTGACCACTGCTGGGTCTGCAGCCCAGCCGAGTACATGGAGCTAGGACTGCAGGTAAGTTAGGGTTGCCTCGCCGGGGGTAATTGGTCACACCCCAGCGAGGCAAGGGTAGTCGTTTGGGGGTAATGGGAGTGTCTCGGGTCCTGGGGGTGGTTGGGGAAGTGGGGGCACTTAAGGGCCGTGATTGGCCTGGGGCGGGCAGCCCGTTTCTCGCCCCCTCCCCCCGGCCCACGTAAAGTGGGGTGGAAGCGGGAGTGAGTCGGGAAGGCCTCCTGGAGCCTCCCACTCAATTTTACGCTACCCCCTCGCCACCATCCGGCTCGCTGGGGTGGCGTAAAATTCCGGCTACTGTGTGTAGTGTGGAATGATCCTGTGTCTATTCACTGTGTGTAATGTGGGTTTATCCTCTCAGTATTCACTGTATGTGGCATGGAAGATCCCACAGATGTATATTTTGACCAGTTAATATTAGCAGCTTTCATATAGTTAGCTTTCTATCTTTTAACAGTGCTCCTGCTTCATAATAAATTCTATCAACAATAAGCTTTGGTATGAATTGATTTTGCTTTTGTAACTAAGTGCAACATTTCAGAATATTTGGATATGTGATGCATTCTGTCAAAAGTAGAGTTAGGAGCGAGGTTTGGCACCTGATTAGTACATTACCAGGATGATATTTAATTAGGCTTGCAGAATTTAAAATAAATTGAAAGGTTGCAGAAACTCTTGAATAGTTTTGTTGTATTTGCTATTAGCCAATGGAGAATTATGAGCAAATTTGTAATAAAGTTGGTAGCAGGGACGGAATCTTTTACTCCACATCAACAATCTCCTATAATTGAGCTATGCACATATTTATGATAAAAGTGAAAACATATGATGAATGGCTTTTAATTTTCATATAAATGTCTCCTGCTCTGTCTTTTTCATGCCTCTGAACAGATCCATTTGTGAAAGTTTATCTCCTTCAAGATACAAGGAAAATAAGTAAGAAAAAGACGGCAGTGAAGAGAGATGATCCCAATCCTGTTTTCAATGAAGCTATGATATTTTCAGTTCCTGCGATTGTTCTGCAGGTAAAAATTTAACATACCATTTATCTTTTTGCCCTTCAGTGTCTCCATAGAGTCCAATGCTTAAACTGGACTGAGTGTGTAACAGCTGACAGAGGGGTTTTCCTTTTGTCCATTATTGAACTGGAGCCAATGTGACGTCCAAAGAAAAGGTTATCCTCGCTGTTCATTGGAGAACTCTGTGGTTCCTATATGTATCATTCAGTAAAAATAACTGGCAGCAGAAAACTGATATAGGCACTTCAATCTCCCTTGGTTCTATTTTATAGCCATCACTGTTAATATTTCGCACAAGCTACTGTATCATCATTGTCTTGCAGCTGAGTTAACATAGATGAATTTCTGTTTTATAATAAATAGGCACTGATGTAAAAAAGGTAACTGGACTAAACTGATTTATAATGTTTCTGGATGAGTTGTAGAAATTGTACCCAGAAATTGTTATCTATCAGAGGCTGTAAATATGATTAACTGTATTGGGTGTCAAGAGAATCATTCCTTATTCCTTTTCTCAACCATTATAACAGTGACTCGACTTCAAAACTACTTCATTGGCTGTAAGAGGTTTTGGGACATCCAAGGTCATGAAAGGCACTATATAAATACAAATCTTTCTTTTCTTTTTAGACTAAGTGTTACGATCAACTGACTTAAGCTGAAGATAGTGTCTAGTATAGCTAATTATCTGTCATGCAGTCACACCCAGGTGCAATCCTGGTGTAACCTTTTGTTTTCCCCAGGTCTAATGCAGTGCAGCTTTGAATTTTTTAAAATATATAAATAACTATCACATAAATGAATGTTATGAACAGAATTACTGATGGTAACACATGCACACTGTTTGGAGCTCAATGCACGGTGCTTAGAAGGGTGCAAGCCCACAATTGTTCCTGCGGTGAATTCCCAAACTCGCTTGTATGGCAGTGAGGCACAAACAGAGCTTCGCATATCTTCAGTCCATGTACCCTGCTCCAGTGCTGGGCACTGTTTAATATTAAAGCATAAAATAATCATTACAGTCCCCACCACTTACACTATCCATGCATATCACAGGCAACCACCTAGATCAGGTAAATCGCACTAATAATGTGCTGATGCCATATGAATCAATTACAAGGGGGCCATTTATAACATATTAAGTGTGTTGCTAATTTTGGGCAGTTCTTTGCACCTTATTAACCCACTGTACAGTATTTACTGATGGACGAGGTTTGGTTTTTATCACCAATGAGGACTCTCGGGAGCATTTGATGCTGCCATAGGTCTCTGCCATGATTCTCTTGTTGACATACTTGCTTTTCTTCTGGCACTTCTCTTAGCTAGTACAGAAACTGAGTGGAAGCTCCACCTTGGAGCAATCCATATTTTAATGACCAATAGCACCTGCAGGGATCACAGTAGCAGAGACTGGCTTTCCCATCTACCACTTAGAGCAGGTAAATCGCATCAACACTAATACTTCTCCTAATAAGTGGTGAGGACTATATTAATTACACAAACACCACCCTTAACGAAGGATACTTTTGAATGCTTTCACTGAAGCATATCATAACTGGACGCTGCAATTCACATTTCTCTATAGAGAGTTTGAATGACCTTTCTATTGCTTTACTTGTGACATAGGAATTAACCCTGAGAATAACAGTGGCTGAATGCAGTGAAGACGGAAGAACTGAGAATATAGGACACGTCATCATTGGACCTGAGAGCAGTGGGATGGGTGTCACTCACTGGAATCAGATGCTGGCAACATTAAGGAAACCCGTCTCCATGTGGCATGCTCTCCGAAAGAAATAAAACAAAGGAACAGTAATGTGTTCTTAGCACTTGTGTAAATATTTTGCATGGTGACTAACTTCTTATACTTTAATGCTGGTGCTTTGAGAAATTCAAATTTGAGACATTATTTTTCACTATACTTTACTAACTTATTTGCATCAGCCTGATACTGGAACATCTGTAGCAGGATAGCAGAAGAACCAATTGCAAATCAAAATGAACTTGGCTTAATAAATGAATGCATCTTCAAGAAGCGCTGCTGTGAAGCAGCCATCCTATTGAATGCTTCATATTGAAAGGTGCATATATAGATAGATTAAAGAGTGGTCAAAGATTATAAAGAGGTAATTCATCTGATGCTATTACCTCTTCAGATAGAACAGCCACGTTAGTCCTAAACCTACAAACAATCTCACATATCAACACGTGACTAAATCCTTGCAAAACGGTTTTCTTTTTCAAAATATTTATGTAATAGAGTGCAATTAATGACCGATGTTGTGTTGCAATGACCAGAATGCATCGGTCAGCAGGGATCTTGAATATATAATATTGGAAATGCAAAATAACAAAATATACATAACACACAGGAAAAATCTTGTGCATATTCTGGCATTTTGCTAAGGTATTTTGTCCAATTAATAAGAGGGCCCAGCACACTGTCTGCATTATGTAGAGAACGGTAGATTGTTGGGTCGAACTAGAGGTGTATGTGGTTTTGAGTTGGTTTGCAGCCAGTATGTGCATAAGTACCTGTACATATATATTTGAATATTGTATTATCCATTAGATTATGCTGATTAGGTCAGACATGTTTTATATGCAATTCTAGATTTTTCCTTCAGATATTCGAATGTGCAATTTCTTAGATTTTTTTGGCAAAGAGATGAAGACATACTCAGATTTCAAAATGTGATTGCTTTACAACAAAATGTAAGAAAAACTGTTACTGTTTCAAGCCTATGGCCTATGACCAATCCTGTCTTTCTTATAACTGCTCTGATATCCAGCTTTCCTCGATCTAGCAATGATCCAAAATGAATTAGTTGGGTTTGAGACTTGATTAGGAAATCAAACTTTGCCTCTGCTCGTCCCTGGACAATATGCTTAAATTATTCCTTGGTGTACTTTTGCTGCTTTGGGTTCTTGTATTGGAACTTCACATAGCAGGAATGGCTACTGGATCTCGTGATTAGGCTTTCCTCATGAGATTCCATTTGAGGTTAGTTTTGTCAGTGAAAATATGCATTATTGATTGTCTGGTCTCCTGTTGTGATGAAGACAGGAATTTAACTTATTTTTAAATATATAATAAAAATAGCAATTTCATAGTATCAGAAGATAAAGGCTTCCCGATTCAACTGCACAACCCTCCCTATAGATCTAACAGTAACCTGCACTGTAGAACAAAAGATCCTACCAAGCAATAGGATAAGCATAAACGCTTTGTTCACACCTTGCTTCCTGCAATTCCCGTGTGTTGGGATAAAAAGTATTTTTACCCTTGTTCCCTCTGAGGAAAAACTGCATTTGATAATGAATTAAGAAAAAATAAGCAATAATAAACAAAATATATTAATGCCAGACAGTTGCAAGTATCTTGGGTTAGCACCTTAGCAGTGGCAGATTGGCCCTTTCCTGCAAGACATGGACTGATGAGTTCTGCTGCTACACATAGAACAGAATAACAGCAACACACACAAGGAATTTGCTGTGAGACGCTGTTCTATAATCATTGTTTGGTCAATTTAATAGTATTTTAAATGTTACCATACAGTATACACCACTGATTGATAATGCACATATATAAATTGTCATCTGATTTTCACTGTAGAGCACTAATGGCTGCAAATATTAGAAATTCTCTGCTGTTTGCCATTAAACAAGTGTCTCTGACCAAAGGAAAATTCAGCTCAGAGGTCTCCACCAGTTTGACTTCACTAATTTTGTGTGAACCTCTGCTCCCTTAAGAGTGAGTATTGGGGAACTAAATATTTTTCCAAGTTCCATTCAATAATAAAAGGATAAGATTTTAAAGGTCACATCCAGTGACAGCTCAGCAGTGTTTCAATGTGTCAGTGTTTCAATGTTTGCACTGTTCTTTTTAATCTGGAGGTTGATTTCTGAGCTCTGCTGAGCCATTAATGTCAGCACATCATTGAGGAGATTTTTGTTTACTTTTTGGTTACTGAGTTTCTCAAACTAATGGTACCTGGGACTTTTTGGAGCTATCAGAAAGAGCAAATCTAATTTTCTGTTAGAAGATTAGATTTCAGCTCCCAGTATAAAAGGTCAGTAGTAGGTAGTTGTTTTTCTAACATACTGGATCACCTGCTCATTCTAAAAGAGAGAAAGCTTTTGTTTCTTCTCTTTTAGCGAGGTATAAATCTAGGTCCTGTATGTAGGAACAGAGGAACATAGGATATAGCAGCAGGCGTAGGACATTTGGCCCATCGAGTTTGCTCCGTCATTCAAACTGATCATGGCTGATCATTTACCTCTACACCATTTTTCCCCACTATCCTCATATCTCTTGATGTCAATAGTATCCAGAAATTTATCAATTTCTGTCTTGAACATGCTCAATGATGGAGCTCCCACAGCCCTTTGGAGTAGAGAATTCCAAATATTCACCATCCCCTGAGCGAAGAAATTCTTCCTCATCTTAAATGGCCTGCCCCTTATTCTGAGACTGTGTCCCCTGGTTCTAAACTCACTAACCAGAGGAAACATCCTATCCACATCTACCCTGACATGCCCTGTAAGAATTTTGTTAAGTTTCAATAAGATCACCTCTCATTGTTCAAAACTCGAGAGAATACAGGCCCAGTTTCTGCAATACATCCTTATAAGATAATTCTGCCATCCCAGGGATTAGTCTGGTGAACGTCTATTGCACTCCCTCTATGGCAAGTATATCCTTCCTTAGATAAGGAATACTCCACTGAACTGCATTCAAGAGAACTTTTTAAGCCAGCACATAACAAGCCCAATGAGAGGGGGCAAAATTCTAGATTTATGTTCAGTAATGAAGCTGGGCAAGTGGATGAAGTAACATTGGGTGACCATTTTGGAGATAGTGACCACAATACAGTTAGTTTTAGCATAATCATGGAAAAAGACAAAGATAAAACATGAGTAAAAATTCTAAATTGGGGGAAGGCAAATTTTACAAAACTGAGAGGTGACCTGGCGAAAGTGGACTGGATACAGCTACTTGAAGGAAAATCAGTGGCAAACCAGTGGGAGGCGTTCAAAAGCGAGATACTACAGGCACAGTGTAGGCATGACCCACAAAGATAAAGGGTCGTACAGCCAAATCTAGAGCCCCTGGTTATCTACAAGCTTACAGGGTAAGTTAAAGCAGGAAAAGAAAGCTTATGATGATCACAAAAAACTTAATACTTTAGAAAGCCTAGAGGAGTACAGAAAATGCAGGGGTGAAGTTAAAAAGGAAATTAGAAAAGCCAAGAGAGGACATGAAAAATTACGGCCAGGTAAAATCAAGTAAAACCCAAAGATGTTTTTTCAGTACATTAAGAGCAAGAGGATAACTAAGGAAAGGGTAGGGCCTATCAGATGTACAAGGGAACTTACGGGTGAATGCAGAAGATGTGGGCAGGGTTCTTAACGAGTTTTTTGTCTCTGTCTCCACAAAGGAGAGGGTTGATGCGGACATTGTAGTTAAAGGGGAGGAGTGTTAAATATTAGATACGATAAGCATAATGAGAAAGGAAGTACTAGCGGGTCTGACATCCATGAAAGTGGATAAATTGCCAGGGTTGGATGGATTGCATCCCAGGTTGTTAAAGGAAGCTAGGGAGGAAACAGCGCTGAGGATCATCTTCAAATCCTCACTAGATACAGGCGAGGTGCCAGATGATTGGAGGTCTACGAATGTTGTACCATTGTTTGAAAAGGGTGCGAGGGATAGGTCAAATAATTATAGGCCGGTCAGTCTGACCTCAGTGGGTAAATTATCAGAATCAATTCTGAGGGACAGGATGAACTGCCACTTAGAAAGGTATGGATTAATCAGGGACAGTCAGCATGGATTTGTTAAGGGAAGGTCATGTCTTCCTAACTTGATTGAGTTTTTTGAGGAAGTAACCAGGAGGATTGATGAGTGTAGTCCAGTGGATGTGGTCTACATGGATTTTAGTAAGGCATTTGACAAGGTCCCACATGGCAGACTGGTCAGTAAAATAACAGCCCATGCAATACAGGGGAATGTGGCAGGTTGGATCCAAAATTGGCTCAGTGACAGGAAACAAAGTGAAATAGCTGATGGATGTTTCTGCGACTGGAAAGTGCTTTCCAGTGGCGTTCCACAGGGCTCAGTGTTGGGTCCCTTGCTGTTTGTGGTGTATATTAATGATTTGGACTTAAATGTGGGAGGCATGATTGGGAAATTTGCTGATGACACAAAAATTGGCCGTGTAGTTGATAGTGAAGAGGATAGCTGTAGACTCCAGAATGATATCAATGTTTTGGTTGAGTGGGCGGAAAAATGGCAAATGGAATTCAATCCAGAAAAGTGTCAGGTAATTCATCTGGAGAGGGCAAATAAAGCGAGGGAATACACAATAAACGGAAGGATATTGCAAAGGGTAGAAGAAGTGAGAGACCTTGGAGTACATGTCCACAGGTCCCTGAAGATGGCAGGACAGGTAGATCGAGTGGTGAAGGCGGCATATGGAATGCTTTCCTTTATTGGCCGAGGTATAGAATACAAAAACAGGGATGTAATGCTGGAACAGTATAAATCACTAGTTAGGTCGCAACTGGAGTATTGCGTACAGTTCTGGTTACCACATTACAGGAAGGACATAATTGCTGTGGAGAGAGTACAGAGAAGATTTACAAGAATGTTACCAGGGCTTGAAAGTTGCAGCTATGAGAAAAGGTTGGATAGGCTAGGGTTGTTTTCCTTAGAACAGAGGAGGCAGATGGGTGACTTAATTGAGGTATACAAAGTTATGATGGGCCTAGATAGAGTAGACAGGAAGGACCTGTTTCCCCTAGCAGAGAGGTCAATTATCAGGGGGCACATATTTAAGGTGATTGGTAGAAGGATTAGAGGGGACATGAGGAAAAACATTTTCACCCAGAGGGTGGTGGGTGTCTGGAATTCACTGCCAGGAATAGTGGTGGAAGCAAAAACCCTCAATTCTTTTAAAAGGTACCTGGACATGCACCTGAAGTGCTGGAACCTGCAAGGCTATGGACCAAGTGCTGGAAGGTGGGACTAGATTGGGCGGCTAGATTTTTCAGCTGGCACAGACACGATGGGCTGAATGGCCTCCTTCTGTGCGTAATTTCTCTATGGTTCTATGGTCCAGGTGGGGTCTCACCAAGGCTCAAAACAATTACAGCAAGACTTCTTTACTCCTGTACTCAAATCCCCTTGCAATGAAGGCCAGCATACCATTCGCCTTCCTAATTGCTTGCTGCACCTGCATACTAGCTTTTGTGACTCATGAACAAGGACATCCAGGTCCCTTTGGACATCAACACTTCCCAACCTCTTAACATTTAAGAAATACTCTGCCTTTTTTTTCTCCCAAAGTGGATCACTTCACACTTATTCACATTATATTCCATCTGCCATGTTCTTGTCCATTCACTTAGCCTGTCCAAATCCCCTTGAAGCCTCCTCACAACTTACATTCCCATCTAGTATTGTGTCATCAGCAAATTTGGAAATATTACAATTTGTCCCCACATTACCCCCAATGTTATGTGCTCTAATTTTGTTTATATAAGATCAATGTCCCACCTTGGCCCTGCGGTTGCCCTGGTTTCCCTTACATGAAAATCATAGCTGCCTTTCAGATGAGATGTTAAATTGAGCCCCTCTCTGCTTTTTCAGGTGGATGTAAAAGATGACATGGTACTATTTAGAAGAACAGCTGTGGAGTCCACAAGCTCAATATTTACCTTTCAGCCAACAACTAGTCATTTATCTCATTGCTGTCTGTGGGACATTGTTTTGTGTGCAATTTGGCTAACATAATTCCTACATTACATCTTTGGCAATGAATGGGTCTAGGCTGACCTGGGGGAAAGGTGTACATAAATGCAAGTTCAT
This sequence comes from Heterodontus francisci, assembly GCF_036365525.1. Lineage (NCBI taxonomy): Eukaryota > Metazoa > Chordata > Chondrichthyes > Heterodontiformes > Heterodontidae > Heterodontus > Heterodontus francisci. The sequence continues at coordinate 37,529,154 of NC_090384.1, forward strand.
TTTTTTTTTTAATAGACAGTGCGAACCAAAACCTCAAATAAAGCATTTTTTCTCCTTATAGTCAAATTATTAAATTAGATTGCACAGTGCTGCAAAGTACAATTAAACTGCATGGGAACTGCTTTTGATTAAAAAATAATCTAGTAACCAGGGAACATAAGGTACAATATTTTCCTCTTTTTGAAAATAAAGTTCAAAATGATTCAATACAGCAACCGCAGAATAGCTATTTTCTCTGGTGGGGGAAACCCAGAACAAGGGACATAATAGTAAAATTGGAGCTAAGCCATTCAGGAGAGAAATCAGGAAGCATTTTTTGACACAAAGGGCAGTAGAAAAATATAATTCTTTCCCCCAAAAGGCTGTGGGTGTCGGGTAAATAGAAATTGTCAAAACTGGGAGTGCTAGATTTTTACTAACTGAGGGTATTGAGGGATATGGATCAAAGGTGGGTTTAAATGTGTTTGAGGTACAGATCAACCATGATCTAATTAAATGGCAGAACAAGCTTAAGGGGCTGTATGAGCCACAGCTGTTCCTATGTAGGTAGGGTAACCCATAGGAATACCTCAAAGACAAAGAGCTTGATTACTGTGAGGAGCTAACAGGTCAGAGTTTTACAGCACAGAAACAGGCTCTTCGGCCCAACACGCCTGTGCCGACCATCAAGCACCCATCCAAACTAATCCCATTTCCCCACACTTGGCCCATAGCCTTGTATGCTATGGTGTTTCAAGTGCTCATCGAAATACTTCTTAGATGTCGTGAGTGTTCCTGCCTGTACCACCCCTTCAGGCAGTGTGTTCCAGATTCCAACCACCCTCTGGGTGAAAAATATTTTCCACAACTCCCCCCTAAACCTCCTGCCTTTTACCTTAAATTTATGCCCCCCAGTTATTGACCTCTCCGCTAATAGAAAAAGTTTCTTCCTATCTATCCCATCAATGCCCCTCATAATTTTGTTTTTCCAAGGTCTGGAAAAAAGTTTTATTATGTGGAAAAGAACACCGTGATATGGTAAAAATGTTTCTATAAAGTAGGAGCAAATAATATTTATGGAGATTAAATTAAGTGGCTGTTTTATAGATTTTGAATTTAAAAATGTTAGCAAACGAAGTGAATGAACTTCAAAGCAGCAAATTACCAATCAGCACATAGGATTTATATGGAGATGATTTTAAAAGGTAGTTTTTTTAAATAGAAGTTTTCAAAACCTTAAAAACTTTCAAAAAACCATAGAGAGAAATTAATTTTGATGTGCCAAATCTCAAACATACAAATTAGGAGCAGGGGTAGGCCACTCGGCCCTTTGAGCCTGCTCCGCCATTCAGTAAGTTCATGGCTGAACTGATTACTCCATATTTCCACCTACCCCCAATAACCTTTCACCCCCTTGCTTATCAAGAATCTATCTACCTCTGCCTTAAAAATATTCAAAGACTCTGCTTCCACAGTCTGTTGAGGAAGAGAATTCCAAAGACTCACGACCCTCTTAGAGAAAAGAATTCTTATCTCGGTCTTAAATGGACTGCCCCCTTATTTTTAAACAGTGACCCCTAGTTCTAGGTTCTCCCACAAAGGGAAACATCCTTTCCACAGACACCCTGTCAAAACCCCTCAGGATCTTATGTTTCAATCTAGTTGCTTCTTACTATTCTAAATTCCAGCAGATACAAACCTAGCCTGTCCAATCTTTCCTCATAAAACAGCCCGCTCATTCCAGGTATTAGTCTAGTAAATCTGCTTTGTACTGCCTCCAACGCATTTACAACCTTCCTCAAATAAGGAGACCAGTACTGTACACAGTACTCCAGATATGGTCTCACCAATGCCCTGTACAGCTGAAGCATAACCTCCCTACTTTTGTATTCAATTCCCTTCGCGATAAACAATAACATTCTATTAGCTTTCCCAATTACGTGCTGTACCTGCATACTAACCTTTTGCAATTTATGCACTAGGACACCCAGATCCCTCTGTATCTCAGAGCTCCGGAACCTTTCACCATTTAGATAATATGCTTCTTTTTTATTCTTTCTGCCAACGTGGACAATTTCCCACTTTCCCACATTACACTCCATTTGCCAGGTCTTTGCCCACTCACTTAACCTATCTATATCCCTCTCACCCCATCTGAATCCACAACACTCTTATTTTTAAAGGCAGTGGAGGATAAGGAGTAAAACTAGTGATGGATCCCTCAGAAGATACTATTCATTACATGGGAACTGAGAATTGTGCAATTAATAATGAGGGAGACTGTGTAGAGTGTAAAGAGTGATCTCACATGGAATAATCTCCATGCCAAGATTGTGGAGCTAAAAACATTAGATACATTCAAAGATAGTTAGATGATAAAATGGGAGAAAATATGTTTTTCTTATTGTGGATGGGTGCACTAAGGTGGGCCAAAAAGCATTCATCTGCATCAAGTAATAACAACATAACGCCAAATTGATGTGTACTCATAGGAGTAGCATTTCAAAGAGGGAGCCCCAAGCTCCCGCCATAATTCCACCATTTCTCTTGGGTTTCTGACAATTTTCCACCGAGATTGAAAGAACCTTTGTGGACATTGTGGTAGTAGTGTCCCGTTTACGCTCTTCATAAAACAAGGATCAAGAATATGGTCTGGGGCTCTGTCAGAAGGCAGCAGAGAACAAAGCATAAAACTGTCCTCCTAGACAAATGAAACTCCAGCAGGACACACAAATAATGATGAAGATGATGATGATGTACAGAGTGAAGCAGTAGCGACAAAGTCAACAGAGATTGGTCTCAATGAATTGATGAGGAAGATTAGATTGAATAGGTGGATGAAGGAATAGGAATAAAGAGCTATAGAAACAGGGTAGGTAAATGTGATTAGAACTATTTGTTTGCATGGAGGGTTGGAATAGTTGAGCTGAATTGCCGGTTTCTGTGTTATAACTTCTATGTATTTCAATGTATAAGTGCAAGGATACCTGGTGAATGCTCATGTTAGTGTAAGTTCAGTTCTTTCAGAGAGGGCACCTGTAGTAACAGTATTACACAATCAGTCCCCTATAACTTGAGAGATTCCTGGCACAGGGGGCAGATATATCAACGGGCTCTTCTGAACCCTCTGCAACTCACCATTTAGCTGACTAGATATCCACAACTGCACTTTCCTCAGGTATGAGGGGACTTAACATGCGCAGGCACATGTAAAAGTACATGACTTAGGTGGAGTAATTGCAACAGGAAAGCACATTGAATGCTACTGATTCAATCCCGACATGCACCAGAAGACTAAGTCACTTCACTTTAATAAATCTTGCAATCTGTTACTTTCTTACAATTTATTTATTTATTTATTTAGAGATACAGCACTGAAACAGGCCCTTCGGCCCACCAAGTCTGTGCCGACCGTCAACCACCCATTTATACTAATCCTACATTAATCTCATATTCCTACCACATCCCCACCTTCCCTCAATTCCCCTACCACCTACCTATACTAGGGGCAATTTATAATGGCCAATTTACCTATCAACCTGCAAGTCCTTGGCTGTGGGAGGAAACTGGAGCACCCGGCGAAAACCCACACGATCACAGGGAGAACTTGCAAACTCTGCACAGGCAGTACCTAGAATTGAACCCGGGTCGCTGGAGCTGTGAGGCTGCGGTGCTAACCACTGCGCCGCCCAACTGTAAAATGAAACCACAGAAAGGAAAGCATTAATTGTTCAAAAATAGACCCTAAACCAGTTAGCGACTAGCAGTCTTCTGCTTCTAGACATGTCAAACAGAAAGGCATAGTGACCAATTGCAGAGCTCAGTGAAAGAACTGTCTCACTGCCTGTAGCGATTGTTTGCTGTGCACCATCAATCTTCAGTCTTCCATGGCTTCCTGCTGTTTTTCATTCAGGTTCATAGTGAGCATATATCACAGTTATGACTTCGTCAACCTTCTATTGTAAAGGATCGCTACCCCCTCCATAAATATGGTGGGTCAACTAGTCCCCTTCTTTGCTCTATGAATTCATGGCCTAGAAATTCAGCAGAGTCCATGTTTGGGCATCTTAGCTGCAGAGTGCTAACATCCTATGCTCAAATGGGGAGGTCCAAGGAGCATGGGAATTTGAACCTGGGACATCTTTATCATGTAGAAGGGCCAGCGCTAGGAGCCTGCACTGATTCATGTGCCAATCTTTAGGTAAATGATTGGGTTAGATTGCAGGGGTCTGCCGTATTGTTGACCAGACCGGAGTGCGATTGGGACAGTGGTGAGGGCTAGGAGGTTATGGCACAATACGGGAGTGACGTCTGAGTTCTTGGAACTAGGACCAGTGCTGATTAAAGTGAGTACTAACCTTTTTCTTCATCCCATGCTCCTTAGCATTGGTTTTCCCAGAGGCAATCAGCACTACTGCTGGCTGCCTCAGGTGCAAGCCAAAGTTCCAAGAGGGAGCAGAAGCAGGCATTAGGCCTTTAACATAAACAAATAAGAGGGCCTAACACCTACTTCTCACATGGGTGAAGGAGACCTCCTGTTTGGCCCTTACCAAAATGGCATCTGTTGTGGCTCGTACCATGGACACCATTTTGGACACCGAAAACCTGGGCAGGAAACAGTCAAATTTCAACCCAATGAACTTTCCTATGGGATCTTGGAAAGACCCTGTATATAAGTATTACTCCGCTGCAGATGAATGACTGTCCCTAAAGGTCTTTGTGGAACCTTAATCACAGCAACCATGCTGAGTCTGAGCCTCATCATACACTGATTCCCAGGCATCTGAAGATGGTTTGGCTATTCCATTAGTTTGTGCTATGAATTAAGCACCTCCTCTACTCCTATGTGACTCCTGATGCACTAAGCCATACTCAGCAACACCAATGCATACATGCTCCATCAGATTTCACCTTTGACAGGACCTTAACATTAACAAAATGTTTTTGCTAATTCCATTGGCTCACTTTAAGATAGGAGCAAGACTACAAATAGTGCTAACAGATTTGAATGAAAAGGATTATTTTCTTCTGCTCCTGCTTCCTTTTATGCATGTGTAATTTAGCATCCAAATGTATACACAAAAGAAAAATATCCCCCTAGATTACCAGTAAGGTGTTAATTTCTCCTTCATGCATGCTTATTAGCACACAATTTTGTTAACAGAATCACAATTTATAGGTTATGTACAAATAAAAACAGTTATTAATAGTTATTTATGTAACTATACACAATGAATAATTGTGGTGGGTAAAATTATCTTTGGTAGGTGGCCAACTGTGTTGCCAACTTACTAAATTTGGTGGCCCGTCAAAAATGTCTGTAGCCCAATTCAGTGAATAATAGCCAAGTGTTTTTGAGTCACTGTGCACTCTTTGGTGATATTTACTGAACTAGTAACAGTTTCCATGTGAAAAGGTGTGACTTGTTCAGCACGGATTTAGCACATAAGAGACTGAAGTAGAGAGAACAGCACAAGGAGGATCTTTGAATGGTACAAACCTGAGGAGCTAACTTGGCTTCTAAGATTTGAAATTCAGGTCTGTGTAATTTAATGTTATTTGGCACTTATTTTGAATGACATTCATGTACCAGAACCAGCCCTGAAAGCACTGCCATAAAAGCTTGTCCTCACTTTCTTAGTGCAAATTTAAATATTTTTCATTGCATGAAATATACTGGTTTATCTGTACCTTTTGTTGAATGTAAATGTGCAAGTTTTCTTTTCAAATAAAAGGCATCTTTCAAAAAGAAATAAATGGTGGATTATTCAGCTGGTATTACGAAACTAGTGCAATTTTGTTGACAAATAACCAGTTCAGATTTGAAGCTGTATGTATTATTGAAAGCAGCGCTTCCCTTTGAAGGGCCCACATTATTTTGAGCCTATGCCATTTTGCCCTTGAGCTTGTGCTGTTATTATTCATGCCAATCAGTATTTTAGCCACGAGAACAGTAGCAGCCGCCTTTGGAGCTTTCAAGATCAAGATAACCCAACAAAACAACGCTACTCCTAAACTCTGGTTGGACCAATTCCTGGAGGTTTTATTACATGACAACTTGACCCAATCACCCTGCCCAGTCAAACAAGATTATAGATTGAGTAATAAACTGGCCAGATGCTACAAACTGTACTTAGAACATACTTAATGATAATCCATCCAGTTATGACCAGTAGAGTCCCACCCACATAATGTTTCATGACTGTGATAGTGTTACAAGGAGAGGGATATTATTTCAGGTGCCCTACTGACAAATAGCAAGTGGACAACAATGGGAAATGGTGGCCAATGTACAGGTACTAAAAATACCACTGATGATTAAATTATATCCCATTTATTGTATAAAGTGCAGCTGAAAAAAAACACAATAATGTTTCTCATGTTGAAAAATGTCCTCAGGTACATGACAGCAGCTGAAAGAGAAATGAAACATTAAAATGACTAAGTAAAACGCTAAGTGAAAGGGAGTGACTCTCTCAGTAAAGCAATGGTGAATGCACAGATTGTCTGGTGCATCCAGTGTCAGTACATATACTTGTGAAAAAGATAAGAGCACTGGAAACAATTCAGATGCAAAGAATTCATCAGGTCTCAAATCAATACACTATGATAAGGCTCTAAGGTAGCAAATCTAGCTAGAAATATAAAATAGGGCAGGGAACTGAGGCAACATGCAAAATATTAAAATTAGGAAGGCAGTTGAAAAGTTGGCTGTAGGAAACCTTGATCAGAAAAGAAGAATGTATGTGTACATGCTACGGAACTAAATGCAATTCCTGCACACTCGTGTTAAGTTATGCAATAGAGTAGCATCTAAATGCAGTGAATGGCAACTCACAGGCCCATCAAAACATAAAAGGACCAATGCCAGAGTCAAAAGGGCATACAGGCAGATGAAAATTATCCATAAAAGATTCCAAAAGAAAAATCATATATATGGGAAGTTCTGGACGAGAAAGCGGCATATTTGTGTGTCTTAAATACTCCACGTTATCAGAAATGTTGAAATCAAAGTGAAAAAAATTAAAATGATACATGCCCATCTTACTCAAGAAATAAAAGCAAAATAATGCAGATGCTGGAAATCTGAAATAAAAACAAGAAATGCTGGAAATACTCAGCAGGTCTGGCAGCATCTGTGGAGAGAGAAACAAAGTTAATGTTTCAGGTCAGTGACCCTTCTTCAGAAATGACAAATATTAGAAATGTAATACGTTTTAAGCAAATAAAATGAGGGTGGGGCAAGAGATAACAAAAGGTAAGGTGGGAATAACTGACCAGAAGGTCATGGAGCAAAGGTAAACAGCATGTCAACAGCACACCATTAACATACTATTTACCTTTGCTCCATGACCTTCTGGTCAGTTATTCCCTGTGACTCTCTATCCTATCAACACCTTGCCTTTTGTTATCTCTTGCCCCACCCTCATTTTATTTGCTTAAAACCTATTACATTTCTAACATTTGCCAGTTCTGATGAAGGGTCACTGACCTGAAACGTTAACTCTGCTTCTCTCTCCACAGATGCTGCCAGACCTGCTGAGTATTTCCAGCATTTCTTGTTTTTATCCCATCTTATTCATGTTTTGTGCAACTTTCACAGGAGTTGCACGGTTATTCCTAAGGCTACACTAACCATTTTAATGTTATACACAATCACAAACACACACACACACAAACACAAAATGCAGTAGGTTATCAACTGTTATTGTGTGAATGATGTAACTCATACCTTCCTGGCCCTTAGAGTACTGTGCACCATTTTGGTCTCCATATTTAAGGAAAGATATACTTGCATTGGAGGTGGTACAGCAATCGTTCACTAGATTGGTCCCTGGGATGAGAGTTTTCTCCTATGATGAGAGGCTGAGTAAATTGGGTCTACGTTCTCTGCAGTTTAGAAAAATGAGCAGTGATCAGATTAATAAAAGATTCTGAAAGGGCTTGACACGGTAAACACCGAGAGGTTGTTTTCCCTGGCTGGGGAATCTAGAATATGGGCACATTCTCATAAGGGGCCAATGATTTAGGACAGAGGTGAGGAGAAATTTCTTCACTCAGAGGGATGCGAATTTTTGGAATTCTCTACCCCAGAGAGTTGTGGATATTCCATCATTGAATATATTTAAGGCTGAGATAGACAGACTTTTGGTCTCTCAGGAAATCAAGGGATATAGGGAGCGGGCAGGAAGATGGAGTTGAAGCCAAAGATCAGCTATGATTGTATTGAATGGCGGAGCATGCTCAACGGGCCATATGGTCTACTCCTGCTCCTATTTCCTATGTTCTTATTTGATGGCTGGAAGAATTTACAAAGATAGGGAGGAGTGAGGCTATGGAGCGATTTGGTGCTCCTGGACTGAGAGTCAATGGAGGACAGCAAGCACAGGGGTGAAAGGTAACTGGAACGTAATCCTCCCAACATCTTTACTTTTGAAGTTCCTGTACTAAATCTAGTAAAATCTTGCCCTTACATTCTGGCTCAATCTCTCCTTCTGCCAAGAGGCTGCGAGAGACTTCCCTTTTCCAATTGCCCTGAACAAACAGCACTTTATTACACCTCCCCTTCCCCCACCATGTCCAATTTGTTTTCTTTTAAATAAGTGTGTTAAAAAAATGAAAACACTTTTGTTAATGCCTCTATGTTCTTGCTCCCTGGGTTGCTCGCAGCAATGTCCAGATGAATCTTCAATTTGTGGAAATTTTAGAACAATTTGGGAGGGTTGGCGAAGCTACTTCAGGGGCCAGTTAGCATTTATATCATATATATTCTCAGAATCTTCATTTCATTTAAATAGTTCTTGGTCCTGTTCTTATAACACAGCAGTTGAGTGGATCTTAGCAGAATAGAGGAATTCTTCCTTTAACCAGGCATTTTATCACTAAAATTAAAATGGCCTCTCCTCGCCCGCCATGACTATACAAACACACAAAAAGGTAATCATGGTAAAGAGAAGCAGCTGTCAGTTTTCTTTAATTCAATGTATAAGTGATGCACTGTTAATATGTAGACGCTTTTGTTGTGCTTCACAGCTTGTTACCAGCTGCATGACAAAATTCAACATAAGCACTCTAGCTGCTCAGCTCATCCGAAGACGCACAACAATCAATCAATTTGATTTGCATTCGTATAGGTCTAATAGAAAAGGAGATTGGGAATAAGATTGTTTCCTCAGCCTATTGCGTTGCTTTAATCTGAAAATTAAAAAATTACATATGAAAATTATTACAAAAACCCACTGGAGGTCATTTAAAATCCTGCCCAAAGCTCCTACAATGATTCAAAGAAGCAGCACACTAGTTTACTGAATTGCCTAATGTCCTAGAAATTTTTTCTGTGTTGGCAACACTAATGTGATACAGCCTATTTTGAAAGCGGTCGCTCTTCTTAAAGATAATTTATCCCTTTCCCTAAAAAGTGTGACTGTTCAATTGTTTACAAAAATATTTAACTTCTAATTGAGTTAAATTCCAGATTATTGCTGCCTGTGAAATATTTTCCAGAGACTGTCATGCCAAGGTGTGACATCTACATTTTATGTAACGGGTGGTGGGGGGAGACCAATATACAATGTAATCTACTGTGACATTAAGCAGCAATTTCCCTGTCATGGTGTGGAAAAACTCAACAGCAATTGCATCATATAAACTGGAATGTGTTTGGTTTGCTACAGCAATAAGCTAACTTTAGACCATGCCATAATACTGTCAAACAAGAGTTTATTCTGATTGATGACTCACACATTTATGGAGAGAAAATATAAAAGAAATGCTACAAAAAAAAAAGGATTTCAGCAAGCCAAGTACAAAAGTCCCATTGAAGCTCATCTGCATCAGCCAGAATATTAATAATGAAACCAAGAGTCCAGGGAGTTGTCAATGTGAACTGACAGTTGTCAATGTGAACTGACAGTTTATTGCACTATCCTTAAGAGGCAGAGTGGCCTATTATTTAATCTTTGTCATTTATTTCTTTAACATAATTATGCACAAGGTAACATGAGGAACACATCACAATGTTCTTTAGGGAAATAAACCTGGTCTGACCTACATGATTCCAGACCCACAGCAATGTGCTTGGCTCTTATCTGCCCTCTGAAATGGCCTAGCACACCGCTCAGTTATCATCACCACCTTCTTAAGGGCAATAAATGCTGGCCTTGTAAGAGACACCCTCATCCTGTGAATGAATAAATAAAATAATTGATAGGCCTACTGAAAACTTTTTAAATGTGCAAAACACAGGGCACTGGCTTGCCAACAGTTAGACTTCCTTACTGCACATAATCGAAAGAGACAGATGATAAATCTGCTGCTCTACACCTCGGTATTATTATGATGAAGAAAAACATGTTGGGGTAGGAACACCATCAAGAGTCAATTGCTCTGTATTCATTTCCATTGATCAAAGCATGCAGTTAGAATCAAGCCAACATTTCCCTCATGGAACATAGGGACTCTGACTCAACCAAGATAATTACCCAGAAAATGCAACATAACATTTTTAAATATTAGTTCCCCAAACTGCCCCATTATTAGTAAACTATACACAGTTACATTCCTTACACCAAACCATAATATCTTGCACTTAAAAAATAAAGGCAATTTTAAATCCCAATCTTCCTTTTTTTCTGCAATATGAATTAATAAAGTGCACTGACCAGACGACTGGACAAGTCTTCACACTGATGTACAGATAAATAGTAAACATGCTTGTGGATCACCTGTGCCATTGCTCAAGAAAAACCTGGGGTCTACAACAGTTATGTTTATCTACTAACCTGGCCTGTCCCTTTAAAGGCCACTGTTCAAGTACTCCCCATGGTCAAATAGGCAACTTCAGGTAAGCGAAGGAAGTTGCAATGCCTGAGGTCAATTATAGCTTCTACATTCCAGGTAAAAGTATCAGTATGAAGAGTGGCTTTTATTTCTTTTTTGGAAAAAAAGATAGTTTTGTGTGACAGAGAATGTGTTGGATACACTGTAGGAAATGTTTTCATACGTATTTACTGATCAGTAAAGCATTTGGAAATCAGTAGTCTTTGGATTTTTACTTTTCATTCTATTATAGATACTTAAAACAAAAAAAAGTCAAATGCTTAGCAATAGACATGACCAATTAAGATTGACCACCACAAATGATTACTATTCCAATAATCCAGCATTCTAATATCCCTCTTTTAGAGATATCCCCGATTGTGGATGGTGTGTAATAATTGACTGAAAGATCAGGATAGTCATTTACATTGCAGAAATCTTTTCACTGCTTCCATTGTCCTTAAACAGCTGCTGACAGTAAAAGGATGAAGGTTAATTTCTGGGCTGCGTTTGCGGACAATGCAACCACTAGGTGGCACTGTACTGTCACATGCAGAGCGGGTGGTGGGGGGAGGGGGGGGTGGGGAAGAGAGGATAGAGCGGGCAGGCGGGGGGTTGGGGAAAGAGTGCGGGCAGGCGAGGGGGGTGGGTTGGGAGGGAGGGAGGAGAGCGGGCAGCAGAGGTCTTCGGCTGTTCTCTCCCCGCCTCCCCCCCCACGTTACGCGATGACGTCATCTGCGCATGTGCTAACCATTCCTGGCAATGCAGAATGCTGCATATGCGCAGACAGCAGGAGCCCATTTGCGCATGTGCACAGCTTGGCACAGTGGCCGGCTGCGTTGTCAAGAATCACTTTGTAATTTCTGCACCTCAGCAGCATCTATTGCTATACATCTGTAACATCCAATACAAATTTACCGAAATTGCATATCTTTCTTAATTGGTACAGGGTCATTTCCAATCCTATTCAACTGAAGCTTGTGTTTATTATTTTTCTCCAGGAATTATTTTATAATGCAAAAAACCCTTTGAAATACACATATTTAGGCCATTTAAATAAATTTATAGCATATCATTTCAATTTTTATTTTTTTGTTTCCATTTTGGCACCACGTTGGCTAGCTAATTGTTCAATTTTCTTCCCCAGTCTTCTCTGCAGATGGGCCTTCTTCATTGGATCTAATGAATGGTCCTTACTGCCACTGCCTGCATATAGAATACCTTCTCTGCTGATGAGTTTTCGGGCATGAGCTTTGGCACTCCCACCACAGCCATGAACCTTGAAGAGAGACAAAGGTACAGGTATCTTGCATTATTCATGCAAATGAAGGCGGAAGCTGCTGACTAAATTGAGAATGAATAGCGGATACAGTCAGATAAAAAAGGTAGCAGTCACAGGAGTCTGCAGCATTCTAAACACACGAATTAATAACATGAGTAAGACCAGGTTCAGACCTTGCTTGAAAGGGAGTTGAGGAGTTAGTGAGATAAATGAAATAGCAGTGGTCAGATAATTCGAAGCTTGGATTTTAAAAGCTTGTAGATTTGTAAGAGAAAAGAGACAGAGTGAGATAAGGAGTTCCATAGTCCATCCACCATGCGAAGTATCCACTCCCTCTACCACCAGCACACTGTGGCTGCAATGTGTACTATCTACAGCAGGTTTGTCCAACATTTTCACGTTCCAATTTTTGTCCTACATAGGGGGCCGGTGCTGATAAAGGCATTAAAAATTGATCTTACTATTAATCAAAACAACAAATGCAAATTTTTGTGAAGAAGCTTTAAATGAGATTAATTTATTGACTTACTTTCTAGTCACTATGTTGGACACGGATTTAGTGAGATACCTGGCATTGTTTTGTTTGCACAAGTAGTCAATGTTTGCCCACACACTTGTAGCAATGCAGAATATTCCAGATTGATGTTCATCTGGCAGGAGTGATCTTGACCACTCCCTGTCTCTCTCTCCCAGTGTCCTCCCTCTCTATATTCCCATGTTGCTCACCACCTCTGTCGTCCTCACTCTCACTGACACCCCCCTCCCCATCTGCCTCTCGGTCTGCCCCCCACCCTTTTTCCCCCCCTTCCTGTTTGTCACCTCCCCTCCTTCTTTTTGCCCTCCTTCCTCCCCCCTCCTCTCCTTCTACCCACCTCCTCCCCCCCACCCCCACCTCTCTGCCCACCTTCCCCACCTCTCAGTTGGAGAGCGGGAACGCTTAGCATAGCAGCTTGTGGTTTGTCAGTTTTTAAAAAAATCACAAGTCTGTTTCACAGCTGACGGGTGCTGGGAACGGGAACAGTGGTTTCTGAACTTTGGACAGATTTGGGGTTCCCCGGAGGGTTCTGACTTTTTTTTTTTAAAAAGCCCACTGGAAAACCCCAAATCCGTCTGAACTTCAGAAACCGCCGTTCCTGCTGCAAGCACCTGTCAGCTGTGAAGTTGATTTGCGATTTTGTTTTTTTAAAACCCAGTCTGATTGAAGAAGTCAATGTGAAATTTCTCAACTCTGAAATACATCTGCGGGTCGGATCGAAATCTTTGGCGGGCCGGATGTTGGACAACCCTGATCTATGGGATTCACTATAGCAATGCAGCAAGGCTTCTTTGACAGCACCTCCCAAACCCACGAGCTTTACTATCTAAAAGGAAAACGGCAGTAGGTGCATGGGAACACCACCATCTCCAAGTTGCCCTGAGTTCACACAATATCTGGACTCGGTCATGTTATAATCCTGTAGTTTTCTTTTTTTCCCAGGAAGAAAGCAATGTGCCTTTATGGCTGGAAAGGGAGCAGCACTGCTTTAAGGCAGCAAGCTCTAAAAAACGGAGTCAAAGAATGCATTCTCATGGCCCCGGGATACAGTCATTCGGAAACAGAGTCCGAGTGCATTCTGGTTGCCCGGTATACAGCCATTCAGGACCAGAGATCAATTTAATTATTAAAATTTAATTTTGAACTGGCTTATAATGGAAACAGACTGTTCTAACTCAGAAACAGACAGACAGCTGTATGTTAGCACCTGGAAGAGGAGCTCTCAGACCAGTTAAACTGAAGAGAATTTAGTCTGTTTATTTATTATTCTCTCAAAATTCAAAAATCAAGCCAAAACAGAGATCTCTGATAATTTAAACTGAACGAAGGGAGGTCAGACTGTGAATATTTTATCTCTCAAAAATTCTAAAGCCAAACTGATTCATTAAAAACTGTTTGCAAGTTGTTAATTGTTGAAAATCATTGCTGGAGAAGGAAAGCGTCAATTTCAACTTCTGAATTAGACTACGGGACTGTTCAAAGAAGAACCTTTTTTCCCCCCCATCGAACGGCTGTGAGGACTTCAAGAAACCTTGGATTGTTCCACATCTGGCAGGAGCGTAAATTTATTTATTTATTTAGAGATACAGCACTGAAATAGGCCCTTCGGCCCACCAAGTCTGTGCCGACCATCAACCACCCATTTATACTAATCCTACACTAATCCCATACTCCTATCACATCCCCACCTTCCCTATATTCCCTACCATCTACCTATACTAGGGGCAATTTATAATGGTCAATTTACCTATCAACCTGCAAGTCTTTGGCTGTGGGAGGAAACCGGAGCACCCGGCGGAAACCCACGCGGTCACAGGGAGTACTTGCAAACTCCACACAGGCAGTACCCAGAATTGAACCCGGGTCGCTGGAGCTGTGAGGCTGCGGTGCTAACCACTGCGCCACTGTGCCGCCCCTGCAAGGACTCTAATTTTTTCTACTTTCTACTTACCTTAGTAGTTTTAAGAATTTAGTTTTTCTAATTAAACAGTTAATTTGTTGATTTAAAAACACCTGGTTTGGTTAGCCTCATTTGGGGGTTAATAGATGGTACAATTTGGCTGGGTCGTTCTTTAATTTTTAAAGTTTAAAATTATATGTTAGGCGATCTGTGGAGGGACGGGATTGAATCAACAGTGTATTGTTCCCACCGCAATCAGAATCGTATGTTTGGTTGGGGGCTTTGACTTGAGCAGTCGGTCATAACAATGTATCGGTGTTTCTTCATCATCACTGGATCAAAATCCTGGAACTCCTTATCTAACAGCACTGTGGAAGTGCCTTTATTATACAAATTCCAACAGTTCAAGAAGGTGGCCCACAATCACCTCCTCAAGGGAAACTAGGAATAGGTAATAAATGCTGGCCCTGTTAATGACACTCATTTCATCACACTGATTTTTTTTTTTATAAAAGGTTTTGGAGATCCTGGGTAAAAAATGCATTACAATAGGAGCCTTTATTTTACTAAATATACAGGGTGTTCTAACAACGAGATTCATCCAGTCCCTTCAGTATTTTTATCAACAATTTCATGCTAAACAATGCTGAATTAAACTGAGTTAGCGCTTGCTTTCACGATACAGTGCTCTTACCTCTGGGATGTGATGACTAAGGCAGTAGCGTTTGTTACAGTGAATGCAGTGCTGCCCCAAGGTGAGAATACTTTCTTTGCACTTTAAAAAAGCACAAACACTGTCTGCCTTTATTGAAGCAGCAATGAGCGCGTCAAAATCCTCTTCTGTACCACTTGCAGTAGCTTTCTTAGTTGAGGCCTTCCCTGTCAAATAAGCAATTAGAACAATGTTTGAATCTCACTTTAAAGTAAAATGGTTGAAAATCTAATACCCAACATATCACAGGCACACTGCAAAGCTCCTACACTGTAGTACAATGCCTTTTCACAGCTCAGGTGATTAATAAAATAAAAACATTCCAGGCATTCTTACAACCCCCAATACAGTGCGAGAACATTTAAATAATGTAATGCTCAACAACTTTAAATGGAGTGAAAACAGCCCTGCAACTTCTTTCAGACATGGATTAGTGGAACAAAATCATTTCCTTTTAATTATGTTGCACTGTGCCAAGCAGTTTTTTTTAACTAAAGGTTCTATAATATTATTGTAATGTGTTATTGTGTTTATCCTAATATATTATAATGACTGTATAACGGTAATTGTGTCAAGAATATTGCGTGGATTCTGCATTGAATAAACTCCAGTTTATACGGACTTGCTATTTTTCATTCAGTATATGGAGTAAAGACCTGCTACCCGACCCGAACCTGATGGGACCCGACGACATGTGTCAGGTTCGGGTTGCGTTGCACATACACAGTATTAATTGAACTTGAAAGGTTGTTTAAAAAGACCAGGAAGGTCCCGAGTGATTATTATAAAATATACAGTATTTATATAAAAAATATAAAATGATCATTGTCAGGACTCTAGTCTACACACATACAGGACCTTCCTGGTCTCTGCATTTTAGCTGCTCACTGGATAAACTTGCAGCAAGTATTTCAACCTGTAAAGCAGGAGTCTAGGTAATGGAGAATGATATTTTCAGAGCCTTCGGGCAATTGCTGTGTTTATTTTAAGCGATACAGATACTGGTACAGTGTGGCACAACCTGTCTGGGCACAACTCCATGGGTTTCTGTTTAACTCATGACCAAACAAACAATCACTGACTTCATGGCTCCAATCTTCATCTTTTTAAACCTTTCAAGTTCAATTACAGTTTTTGTTGCTTATTTGCAGAAACTGAAAAAGTGAAAAATGGATTCGGAATGGAAAGATAGGTAAAGTGAACATTCCGGTGGTCGGGTCGGGCTCGGGTCCGATGTGGGTTCTGTCAGGTTCGGGTCGGGTTTTTTTTTCTGACCTGAGCAGGCCTTGTACATGGAGTGACCATCTTGTGCAGAGCTGACAGGGTTTGTGAAGTACTGAACTATACAACCAACTCAATGATAAGAAAATAAAAATCTATTCAGCTTTTTGTTAAAATTTAACAGATTCAGCAATGTACCTCGAAATAAATATCTAAAATATAAAAGAAAAATGGATTCCAAAAACTGGACAAAGCTTTGAGAACTATTTAATTTCTCAAGAACAAAATAGCAGTAATTGAATTCTAAATTAGCTCAAACTCGAAATAAGCATACTTCCAAAACTAAATGTCCACCCCAGTTCTCATAGGGATAAGGGTTTTCATCCAATAATCACAGCTTCGTCTATTATTTGTATTTTTTTTTAAATCAGTAGCTCGTGACTTGAATCACTTTTAGAAATAATGGTACATACCCTTTTCTGCAGATTTCTTATTTTTAGTCTTCAGAGAAACAGCAGTGCTAGAATGTGGCTTCTGCTTTGCTTTCTCCTCTCGCTTAGCTTGTTCCCGCTGCATCCTTTCCATGTACAAGGTCTTTAAATCCAGCTTTGACTGAGAAACACAAGGGGTACAGTCCTGTGGCCCTTCCAATTCAGTAAGAGTCCATTCTTTTTCTTTTTCCACAGGAATTTGTGGGACAAGATTGTTGGATTTCTGAGGCACTTCTTGCATCTTTTGGTCTGATTGACCGTCGAGCCGTCTTTGCTTTTCTAAAAAACCTGATTTGGCGATGACAATAAACCGGTCTCTGCTTTCACCAATGCTAAAATGCTCAAGGCCAAGCTCTTCTGCTATCTGATGGACCAACAACCGATCATGAGAATTCAAAGACGAAGGAAATTCAAATGTGGTCCTTGCACTATCCTGCAAAAATTGCATTATTTGTTCCTTAAGTTTCTCATAGTTATCTTTTACAACTGTGGTTTTGGTAGTTTGGTCTAATGCTCCTGAACTGGCATTCTCCTTCTGTATTAAGAGACTATTGTAATTTGCCACCTTCTTTCTACACTCAAACTTTTGAGTGGATCGGTTTTCTGTGCCTTTATGTACTTTTGCAGTTGCTGTACTTCTGTTGCTAGCTGAGCTCCCATCATCGTTTCGTGCTACTGAAGAATCTTTTGCTCTCCTTTGCTCAGCCGGAGGGGCTGGCCGGGAGTAGTTTTCAGACACAATGTCATCGCAGTACTCAAATGCAGTTCGCGTTTCCCCATGTTCAGTCATGTAGTCAACCAAGGATTTCAAAAACAGGTGAGTGCTGACTGTGCGCGTGTCACAGACCACCATCAAGTGGCGGCGTGCACGTGTAACTGCCACATTTATTCTTCGGTCTTCAGCCAGAAAGCCCACCTCACCTGGACAAGATTTGAAATGTGATTAAGCTGAGGAAAATGATTTGTCTGCAAGACAATGGGGTAGAAACTGGTCTTGGGCTGAAACGTTGAATGTGTGTTTTTGCTTGGGTTGCCAGTTATACGTCCCATTTGATATTCAACTCCTTTGAAGTCAATAGAACTGAATATCGGGCAGGGCGTGCAACAGGTGGTTGATGTGATAGCGTCCATTTTGTGTTCCTTCCCAAGATCAATTTCTACCCCAATTTGTTTTAATTATTCATCAGGGGACCATCTGGAAGGATTCAAAATGAGACATGTTAATGCTGGAGAATTTCCACTTTGTATCAGAATCAAACAGCCTCAGCTTGCATGAGATACACAAAGCAAAAGCTGCAATTGGAAAGTCTGGAGATCATGAAGGATGCCATAAAAGTTCTTCTGTACTTGAACCTTTAAGTTACTACAGTTCCTGCTTTCCTCAACTTAAGGTATCAGGGCAGTTCTGCAGCAGGAGTGGGGGAGCAGAGAAGTCACGGTCATACTAGGTCAGGCAGAGCGGCTAAGCAATTACTTAGACAACAAAAAGAGGTGCAACATTGGAAAACCAAACACCAGCAATGGACACAGTACTACAGTGTCTGTTCTGACTAGTCCCAGCCCACACATTGATTGATGTTGAGAACTGTCTTTTGCCAGTTGCAAGTTGTAACAATTGAATGATACCACCCAGCTGAAGGGCAAATATCACACACGAGTCATATAATATGGGTGGATACAGCACAGAAGGAGGCCAAGAGCTATCCAATTAATCCCAACCCCTCACAGCTCTGCAAATGTTTACTTTTCAAGCATATATCCAGTGCCAAGGAATCTGCTTCCACCATCCTTTCAGGTACTGCATTCCAGATTATACATAACTCTCTGCACAAACAAAATCATCTCCTATTTGGTTCTTTTCTAACCACCTTAAATCTGCATCCTGACCCTTCTGCCACTAGAAACAGTTTCTCTTTATTTACTCCCTCAAAGCCCTTCAGAACTTTTAACACCTTTATTAATCTCCACCAGATTATTCAAGGGCACTGCACCAGTGGTCAAATGCAGACTAAACCTCCTTTTGTTCTGCCTCATATTTTCCTGAACCATAACCCACCAGTGTGACATTTCTTCATTTCCCACACCAACCGTGCTGTGAGATTTAGTACTAATTAATGTCAATTTGTTTTTTTTTTCCAGTCAAACATGCCCACTAAAACCTGGAACTGGGACAGTCCAAACATATACCACACAGAACCCTTACGGCCAGCAGTCAGAGGAAACTATCATCCCAACAGTCTGCATTAATATACCACTGCACCACTCAGATCATAACCTACTGGAACCTGCAGCCTGTACTGAGAAAACGAAGACATTTGCGACTTAAAAGCAAAAAATATGTGACAAACATTTGACTTTTGAAAGGGTTTAAATTGCATTTCTGCAACAAAAACTTATGTCAAGGTGATGACCACTGGCAATAGTTATTTAAAAAAAAAGATATTCTTCCTTCAGATCCACTGCAATTATCAGAAATTATAACAATACTACAAACATTTATATAGCGCCTTTAATGCAATAAAATGTCCCAAGGCACTTTACAACAGCATTATAAAACAAAATATGACAGAGCCACAAAAGGAGATATTAGATGACGAAAGGCTTGGTCAAAGAGGTAGGTTTTAAGGAGTGCATAAAGGAGGAAAGCGAGCTGGAGAATCAGAGGTGTAGGGAGGGATTTCCAGAGTTTGGGGCCTAGGCAAATGAAGACACCAATGGTGGAGCAATTAAAATCAGGGATGCACAAGAGCCAGAATTAGAGCCGTGAAGATATCTTGGAGTGTTGTGGGGCTGGAGGAAATTACAGAAATAGGGAGGGGCGAGGCTATGGAGAGATTTGAAAACAAGGATGAGAATTTTAAAATTAAGAGGTTGCTTGATCGGGAGCCAATGTAGATCAGCGAGTCGAGGGGTGATAGGGGAACAAGACTTAGTTGCCCATGTCTTAACTTGCACCGAGTTTTAAATGACCTCAAGTTTCCGAAGAGTAGAATGTG
Organism: Heterodontus francisci; assembly: GCF_036365525.1. Taxonomy (NCBI): domain Eukaryota; kingdom Metazoa; phylum Chordata; class Chondrichthyes; order Heterodontiformes; family Heterodontidae; genus Heterodontus; species Heterodontus francisci. The sequence goes on from NC_090384.1 coordinate 37,549,088, forward strand.
GGAGACCAGTCAGGAGTGCATTGGAATAGAGGTAACAAAGGCACGAATGAGGGTTTCAGCAGCAGGTGAGTTGAGACAGTGGTAATGTTGGGCAATGTTAGAGAGGTGGAAATAGGGAGCCTGTACTGTATAAATGTTGGGTTATTTCAAGTACATTTGTGTATTATCTGCAACCTACACAAACACATTTTTAAATAATTGTACGCAAAATCAAATGCCATTTTTGAAAACATTTTAAATATTGTTTCCAATAAATGTTAAAAGCTTTTATTTGTCCCTACTAAAGACTAAAATTAGTTATGTTTTCCTGAGGAACAGCCCTGACTCTTATTCAATTAATATTCAGTACCTTCAGTGGATCAGCAGTGATTAATAATATGCAGTCATGAGTCAATCTCTCGTGGAATGAATAATCCTATTTATTATCTTGTTTCCAGACCCTGGCACAATACATTCAAAATCAACTTTACTCGCCAAAAACGAGGCAGAGAAGATTAACTTCACAGTCAGGTACATGAAAATTCGCTTTTCTAATGGCATGTTAGACTACCTAGCACTGTTGGAATGTTGACAACTTCTTAAAAATAATGTGCAAAATATTAGACAGGAAGTAAAGCAGTATGCAAAATAGGCTACATTCCTTCCAAGAGATTATATGTCTTTTGGGTGGGGTTAAGGAGTGCATATATTGTGATGCACAAGGCAACGCAGTTGTATGGGATGGGCTGGATGGACCAGAGAATCTTTTCGTCTCCATCATTGCTCGCAATTTTCTTCAACTATTGAAGGCATTGACTCCTTGTTGGGCATCTGTGTCTGTGAACCTCGACAATAAGCATTAGCAAGCTATTCAGTGCAGCAGCTTTTTCGGGAGCAGCGTGTGAGCGAGTGAGCAGCTGGGAAAGTCCGTTTGAAAGTAAATTTAATTTCCTTTTGTTTTTCGGCGGAGGCCAGGGGGCTGCTGGGTAAGTAAAACACTATATATTTGGGCGGTTTCTGAACCCGAGACACCACACTTGTAGTGTCTCCCACCCGCCCTCCTCCTCTAACCAAAAAAAAGGACTCGGTGGGGTGTTTATAAGGTAAGGCTTTTTCGATTTCTCCGGTTTTATTGTGATTGGTAAAAACTTTTCGTTCCTTTTTCATTTAACTAAGTTTAAACTTAAGATTAAAAATGGCAGGAGATCTCAGACCCGTATCATACTCCTCTTGCTCAATGTGGGAGCTCAGGGACATGGCTGATGACCCTGACTCCTTCACGTGCAGGAAGTGTGTCCAGCTGCAGCTCTTGTTGGACCGCATGACGGCTCTCGAGCTGCGGATGGACTCACTTTGGAGCATGCGCGATGCTGAGGAGGTCGTGGATAGCACGTTTAGTGAATTGGTCACACCGCAGATTAGGATTGCTGAGGGAGAAAGGGAATGGGTGACCAAAAGGCAGAGAAAGAGCAGGAAGGCAGCGCAGGAGTCCCCTGCGGTCATCTCCCTCCAAAACAAGTATACCGTTTTGGATACTGTTGAGGGAGATGGCTCACCAGGGGAAGGCAGCAGTAGCCAGGTCCATGGCACCGTGGCTGGCTCTGCTGTTCCAAAGGGCGGGAAAAAGAGTGGAAGGGCTATAGTCGTAGGGGATTCGATTGTAAGGGGAGTAGATAGGCGGTTCTGTGGTCGAAAACGAGGCTCCCGAATGGTATGTTGCCTCCCAGGTGCACGGGTCAGGGACGTCTCAGATCGGCTGCAGAACATTCTAAAGGGGGAGGGTGAACAGCCAGTTGTCATTGTGCACATAGGCACTAATGATATAGGTAAAAAACGGGATGAGGTCCTACATGCAGAGTTTAGGGAGTTAGGAGCCAAGTTAAAAAGTAGGACCTCAAAGGTAGTAATCTCAGGATTACTACCAGTGCCACGTGATAGTCAGAGTAAAAATGAAAGAATAGTCAGGATGAATGCGTGGCTTGAGAGATGGTGCAGGAAGGAGGGGTTCAGATTTTTGGGACATTGGGACCGGTTCTGGGGGAGGTGGGACTATTACAAATTGGACGGTCTACACCTGGGCCGGACTGGAACCAATGTCCTTGGAGGTGCTTTTGCTAACGCTGTTGGGGAGGGTTTAAACTAATGTGGCAGGGGGATGGGAACCAATTGAGGTCAGTTGACAGTAAGGAGGTAGTAACAAAAGCCTGTAAGGAACTAGATAATGAAGTCAGTGTGACTAAGGGAAAGAGCAGGCAAGGAGCAGATGATGAATATAAAGGGACTGGTGGTCTGAGGTGCATTTGTTTTAATGCAAGAAATGTAGTAGGTAAGGCAGATGAACTTAGGGCTTGGATTAGTACCTGGGAGTATGATGTTATTGCTATTACTGAGACTTGGTTGAGGGAAGGGCATGATTGGCAACTAAATATCCCAGGATATCGATGCTTCAGGCGGGATAGAGAGGGAGGTAAAAGGGGTGGAGGAGTTGCATTATTGGTCAAAGAGGATATCACAGCTGTGCTGAAGGAGGGCACTTTGGAGGACTCGAGCAGTGAGGCAATATGGACAGAACTCAGAAATAGGAAGGGTGCGGTAACAATGTTGGGGCTGTACTACAGGCCTCCCAACAGCGAGCGTGAGATAGAGGTACAAATATGTAAACAGATTATGGAAAGATGTAGGAGCAACAGGGTGGTGGTGATAGGAGATTTTAATTTTCCCAACATTGACTGGGATTCGCTTAGTGTTAGAGGTCCAGATGGAGCAGAATTTGTAAGGAGCATCCAGGAGGGTTTTCTAGAGCAGTATGTAAATAGTCCAACTCGGGAAGGGGCCATACTGGACCTGGTGTTGGGGAATGAGCCCGGCCAGGTTGTTGAAGTTTCAGTAGGGGACTACTTTGGGAATAGTGATCACAATTCCGTAAGCTTTAAAATACTCATGGACAAAGACGAGAGTGGTCCAAAAGGGAGAGTGCTAAATTGGGGGAAGGCCAACTACACCAAAATTCGGCAGGAGCTGGGAAATGTAGATTGGGAGCAGCTGTTTGAAGGTAAATCCACATGTGATATGTGGGAGGCTTTTAAAGAGAGGTTGATTAGCGTGCAGGAGAGACATGTTCCTGTGAAAATGAGGGATAGAAATGGCAAGATTAGGGAACCATGGATGACAGGTGAAATTGTGAGACTAGCTAAGAGGAAAAAGGAAGCATACATAAGGTCTAGGCGGCTGATGAAAGACGAAGCTTTGAAAGAATATCGGGAATGTAGGACCAATCTGAAACGAGGAATTAAGAGGGCTAAAAGGGGTCATGAAATATCTTTAGCAAACAGGGTTAAGGAAAATCCCAAAGCCTTTTATTCATATATAAGGAGAAAGAGGGTAACTAGAGAAAGGATTGGCCCACTAAAGGACAAAGGAGGAAAGTTATGCGTGGAGTCAGAGAAAATGGGTGAGATTCTAAACGAGTACTTTGCATCGGTATTCACCGAGGAGAGGGACATGACGGATGTTGAGGTTAGGAACAGATGTTTGATTACTCTAGGTCAAGTCGGCATAAGGAGGGAGGAAGTGTTGGGTATTCTAAAGGGCATTAAGGTGGACAAGTCCCCAGGTCCGGATGGGATCTATCCCAGGTTACTGAGGGAAGCGAGAGAGGAAATAGCTGGGGCCTTAAGAGATATCTTTGCAGCATCCTTAAACACGGGTGAGGTCCCGGAGGACTGGAGAATTGCTAATGTTGTCCCCTTGTTTAAGAAGGGTAGCAGGGATAATCCAGGTAATTATAGACCGGTGAGCCTGACGTCAGTGGTAGGGAAGCTGCTGGAGAAGATACTGAGGGATAGGATCTATTCCCATTTGGAAGAAAATGGGCTCATCAGTGATAGGCAACATGGTTTTGTGCAGGGAAGGTCATGTCTTACCAACTTAATAGAATTCTTTGAGGAAGTGACAAAGTTGATTGATGAGGGAAGGGCTGTCGATGTCATATACATGGACTTCAGTAAGGCGTTTGATAAGGTTCCCCATGGCAGGCTGATGGAGAAAGTGAAGGCGCTTGGGGTCCAAGGTGTACTAGCTAGATGGATAAAGAACTGGCTGGGCAACAGGAGACAGAGAGTAGCAGTAGAAGGGAGTTTCTCAAAATGGAGACGTGTGACCAGTGGTGTTCCACAGGGATCCGTGCTGGGACCACTGTTGTTTGTGATATACATTAATGATTTGGAGGAAAGTATAGGTGGACTGATTAGCAAATTTGCAGACGACACTAAGATTGGTGGAGTAGCAGATAGTGAAGGGGACTGTCAGAGAATACAGCAGAATATAGATAGATTGGAGAGTTGGGCAGAGAAATGGCAGATGGAGTTCAATCAGGGCAAATGCGAGGTGATGCATTTTGGAAGATCCAATTCAAGAGTGAACTATACAGTAAATGGAAAAGTCCTGGGGAAAATTGATGTCCAGAGAGATTTGGGTGTTCAGGTCCACTGTTCCCTGAAGGTGGCAACGCAGGTAAATAGAGTGGTCAAGAAGGCATACGGCATGCTTTCCTTCATCGGACGGGGCATTGAGTACAAGAGTTGGCAGGTCATGTTACAGTTGTATAGGACTTTGGTTCGGCCACATTTGGAATACTGCGTACAGTTCTGGTCGCCACATTATCAAAAGGATGTGGATGCTTTGGAGAGGGTGCAGAGGAGGTTCACCAGGATGTTGCCTGGTATGGAGGGCGCTAGCTATGAAGAGAGGTTGAGCAGATTAGGATTATTTTCATTAGAAAGACGGAGGTTGAGGGGGGACCTGATTGAGGTGTACAAAATCATGAGAGGTATAGACAGGGTGGATAGCAAGAGGCTTTTTCCCAGAGTGGGGGTTTCAATTACTAGAGGACACGAGTTCAAAGTGAAAGGGGAAAAGTTTAGGGGGGATATGCGTGGAAAGTTCTTTACGCAGAGGGTGGTGGGCACCTGGAACGCATTGCCAGCGGAGGTGGTAGATGCGGGCACGATGGAGTCTTTTAAGATGTATCTGGACAGATACATGAATGGGCAGGAAGAAAAGAGATACAGAACCTTAGAAAATAGGCGACATGTTTAGAGAGAGGATCTGGATCGGCGCAGGCTTGGAGGGCCGAAGGGCCTGTTCCTGTGCTGTAATTATCTTTGTTCTTTGTTTTGTTCTTTGTTTATTCAACTGTTGGAAGCGTGACAGCCGAGTCCAATCCAGTTCTTACTTTTGTAGATGGGAGTGAACAAGACCGCACAGCCATAACTTTGTGTGTTTTTTTTCATCCTAAAGTCTCAATAATAATGAAAGCAACCAGAACAGAGAGAAGTCAATTGCTTGCACAGATGAATCACAGCACTTGGAGCTTTCACCGTTATTCTGCTGAGAAGTAGAATCAATTCCACACCTTCAATTCACATTACCAGCAGAAAATTTCTACTGACAACTATATGTGCCAAGATCATGGATTTTCTCTTTGAGGCGTTCTTTACTATTGCATATCTTAACGCTTTAATGTGATTTTGGAGCTATCCAATGACCAACATTTTGATTTTACATAGGTTTTGTGATAGTCATGATGGCGCAGCACAAAAATGATGCTAAAATCTGAAGAAAGAGCATATTCAAGAGTCTTAAAGTAAATTATCTTCACTGGCACCTACCTACACCGAGGCTGGCAGCATAGGAGCATCACATTAGCTGCTGCATAACAGAGCAACAAAAGACATTACAAGGCCGAGTTTTGCTTGTGGTTAAATTGGGCAAGCAATAGATACTCAGTGTTGTCAGGAAGATACCGAGTCAATTTTCATGAGGCCTTATTTAAAAACAGGAGGTGTAGGACAAAAAAAAAAAACCCTTTTTAAAAATGAATTCATGGCAAAAAAGCTTGGCCATATTTCTAGTCATGGCCTGCAACAAAATGAACTGAAGCCAAAATCTCTTGCGCAGTGTTTCCAAAATAAACCCACTGAGCTTGCTAAGTTGAGATGCAAAAACAAATGTCATCAAGAAAAGTAACAGAGATAATACAGGCAAGCAAGAGATACTGGAGCTTTAGTTTGTGAAGAATAGGCCTTGGATCTAGATAATATACAGCATACAAACATCTTTTTCTGAAAAACTGACTACAAAGGGCTTCACATAATGGAAGATTACTGGAGAAAGCAAAAGAAAGATGGACAGCTTTCTGGGTGGATTTAAATCGTGGTTTTAAAAAAGGGTGCAGAATATAATTGGGTATTGTGCTTTAAAAGCTTGATAGGACACTATGGCCTAGATGACCATGCTTTTTGCCATGAATTTGTTTCAAAAGGGTTTTTTTTCCCCCTAAGTAGCTGACTGTTTTGGAGGTTGGGAAGTGCAAAAGGGCTGTTGCTTCTCAAATGGGAGAAGGGTTGTCCAGCAAATGAGCCAGAAGTGGAGAATGGTAGCTGGATAGTCATACAAGCAGCATAGTTCCTTGAAATTTAATAAACTGAGCAAAGATTGGGGGTAGCTCAGTTGGCTAGATGGCTAGCACGTGGTTCAGAACAACGTCAACAGTGTGGGTTCAATTACAGTTCCGGTCTGAAGGAGGCAATGAGAAACCACCTCATATACCCTGTTCCCTAATCATGCTCAGCTCTCCTGGGTGGAGAAAAAAAAGAGCAGAGGACCTGCCCTTGGGCAGACCACAACCACGTCAAGGCATCAAAGATTGCCAAACTGAGACTCAACTCACATCTCTCTCACTCTAACATCAGACATTACATAGGACGATAGGAACAGGAGTAGGCCATAGAGCCCCTCGGGTCTGTCCCGCCATTCAATGAGATCATGGCTGATCCGCGGCCTAACTCCACATACCTGCCTTTGGCCCATATCCCTTAATATCTTTGCTTAACAAAAATCTATCTATCTCAAATTTAAAATTAAAAACTGTTCTAGCTTCAACTGCTGTTATTGGGAGAGTGTTCCAAACCTCTACCACCCTTTGCGTGAAGAAGTGCTTCTCAACATCTCTCCTGAACGGTCTGGTCCTAATTTTTAGACTATGCCCCCTAGTTTTAGAATCTCCAACCAGTAGAAATAGTTGATCTTGATCTTGCCTGTCTTTTCCTGTTCATATCTTGAAGACTTTGATCAGATCATCCCTTAACCTTCTAAATTCTAGCGAAAACAGGCCTAATTTGTGTAATCTCTTCTTGTAACTTAACCCCTGTAGTCCAGGCATCATTCTTGTAAACCTACATTGCACTCCCTCCAAGGCCAATATATCCTTCCTAAGGTGTGGTGCCCAGAACAGCTCACAGTATTCCAAGTGGGGTCAAACCAGGGTTTTGTACAGCTGCAACATAACCTCGGTGTCTTTATACTCCAATCCTCCAAATATAAAGGCTAGCATTCCATTAGCCTTTTTGATTATTTTCTGCACTTGCTCATGGCATTTTTAGTTTAGAGATACAGCACTGAAACAGGCCCTTCGGCCCACCGAGTCGGTGCTGACCATCAACCACCCATCTATACTAATCCTACACTAATTCCATATTCCTACCACATCCCCAACTGTCCCTATATTTCCCTACCACCTACCTAAACTAGGGGCAATTTATAATGGCCAATTTACCTACCAACCTGCAAGTCTTTTGGCTTGTGGGAGGAAACTGGAGCACCCGGAGAAAACCCACGCAGACACAAGGAGAACTTGCAAACTCCACACAGGCAGTACCCAGAATTGAACCTGGGTCGCTGGAGCGGTGAGGCTGCGTTGCTAACCACTGCGCCACTGTGCCCCCAAATCTCTTTGGACACCCACTGTACTTAACCTCTTCCCATTTAAAAAGTACCCTGCTCTATTCTTTTTTGGTCCAAAATGGATGACCTCACACTTGCCCGCATTGAAATCCATCCGCCACAGATTTGCCCATTCACCTAGTCTGTCAATATCTCCTTGCAATTTTATGCTATCATCTAGACTGTCTACAATGCCACCTAACTTTGTATCAGCAGCAAATTTGGATATATGACTTACTATGCCATCATCCAAGTCGCTAATGAATAATGTGAATAATTGAAGCCCCAACACAGATCCCTGTGGGACAACACTAGTCACATCCTGCCAATCGGAGTACTTACCCATTATCCCCACTTACTGTCGTCTACCACTCAACCAACTTCCTAACCATGTCAATAATTTGTCCTCAACTCCATGGGCTTCTATATAAAAACAAGAAATGCTGGAACCACTCAGCAGGTCTGGCAGCATCTGTGGAAAGAGAAGGAGAGTTAACGTTTCGGGTCAGTGACCCTTCATCGGAACTTCTACCTTCATGGGCTTCTACCTTAGTTAACAGTCTCTTATGTGGGACTTTATCAAACACCTTCTGGAAGTCCATATAAATAACATCCATAGACATTCCCCTGTCCACTACCTTAGTCACCTCTTCAAAAAATTCAATGAGATTTATTTATTTAGAGATACAGCACTGAAACAGGCCCTTCGGCCCACCGAGTCTATGCCCATCATCAACCACCCATTTATACTAATCCTATACTAATCCCATACTCCTACCACATCCCCACCTTCCCTCAATTCCCCTACCACCTACCTATACTAGGGGCAATTTATAATGGCCAATTTACCTATCAACCTGCAAGACTTTTCTGTGGGAGGAAACCGGAGCACCCGGCAAAACTCCGCACAGGCAGTACCCAGAATCGAACCCAGGTCGCTGGAGCTGTGAGGCTGCGGTGCTAACCACTGCGCCACTGTACCGCAGGTCAGGCATGACCTTCCAGTCATAAATCCATGCTGGTGGCCCCTGATTAACTGAAAATTTTCTAGGTGTTCAGTCACCCTATCCTTGATTATAGACTCCAGCAACTTGCCCACCACAGATGTCAGGCTAACTGGTCTGTAAATTTCTTGGTTCCCCCTTTCACCCTTCTTAAAAAGTGGAGTGACATGTGCAACTTTCTAATCCAGAGGGACCACTCCTGAATCTAGGGAACTCTGAAAGACTATAGTTAGGGCATCTACAGTGTGCTCCCCTACTTCCTTTAACACCCTCGGATGGAAACCGTCAGGTCCTGGGGATTTCTCACTCTTTCGTTCCATTAATTTTCTTGTAAGTAAAACATCAGTAACATTAGTTGTATTAAGTCCCCTGTCCCCTATCAGCTATTAATTTTTTTCAGGACTTCTGGCAAGTTATCCTCCTTTTCACCTATAAATACTGAGGCAAAGTAATTGTTCAACATGTCTGCCATTTCCCCATTATCAATGACAATATTTCCATTTTCAGCTTTTAGTGGGCCTACATTGCTCTTGACCACCTGCTTTCCCTTTATGTAACTATAAAATTTCTTCTTATTGATTCTGATGTCCCTTGCAAGTTTCCTTTCATTATCTCTTTTAATAGCTCTTATAAGCTGCTTTGTGACCCTTGCTGGTCTTTATATCGATCCCATTCAGTCGGATCTGTGCTGTGTTTTGCATTTTTGTAAGCCTTTTTTGTTTTATGCTATCCCTAATCACTTTAGTTGTCCATGGCTGTTTTTTCTGTGAAGTGGAGTTTTTCCCTCTCAGGGGTATATACTCACTCTGTATGTCATTAAATGTTTCTTTAAATATTCTCCACTGTTCAGTCATTTGATCCATTAAACAGATCTACCCAGTTTACCGTGGACAGTCTCTGTCTCATCTCAGTAAAGTCAGCCTTACCTAAGTCTAAAATTCTAGTAGCTGATTCGTGCTTTTCACTTTCAAATGCTACCTTGAATTAGATCATGTTGTGATCACTATTTAAAGAACAAAGAACAAAGAAAATTACAGCACAGGAACAGGCCCTTCGGCCCTCCAAGCCTACGCCGATCCAAATCCTCTATCTAAACCTGTCGCCTATTTTCTAAGGGTCTCTATCTCTTTACTTCCTGCCCATTCATGCATCTGTCTAGATACATCTTAAAAGACGCTATCGTGCCCACGTCTACCACCTCCGCTGGCAACGCGTTCCAGGCACCCACCACCCTCTGCGTAAAGAACTTTCCACGCATATCCCCCCTAAACTTTTCCCCTTTCACTTTGAACTCGTGTCCCCTAGTAATTGAATCCCCCACTCTGGGAAAAAGCTTCTTGCTATCCAACCTGTCTATACCTCTCATGATTTTGTACACCTCAATCAGGTCCCCCCTCAACCTCCGTCTTTCTAATGAAAATAATCCTAATCTACTCAACCTCTCTTCATAGCTAGCGCCCTCCATACCAGGCAACATCCTGGTGAACCTCCTCTGCACCCTCTCCAAAGCATCCACATCCTTTTGGTAATGTGGCGACCAGAACTGCACGCAGTATTCCAAATGTGGCCGAACCAAAGTCTTATACAACTGTAACATGACCTGCCAACTCTTGTACTCAATACCCCGTCCGATGAAGGAAAGCATGCCGTATGCCTTCTTGACCACTCTATTGACCTGCGTTGCCACCTTCAGGGAACAATGGACCTGAACACCCAAATCTCTCTGTACATCAATTTTCCCCAGGACTTTTCCATTTACTGTATAGTTCACTCTTGAATTGGATCTTCCAAAATGCATCACCTCGCATTTGCCCTGATTGAACTCCATCTGCCATTTCTCTGCCCAACTCTCCAGTCTATCTATATTCTGCTGTATTCTCTGACAGTCCCCTTCACTATCTGCTACTCCACCAATCTTAGTGTCGTCTGCAAACTTGCTAATCAGACCACCTATACTTTCCTCCAAATCATTTATGTATATAACAAACAACAGTGGTCCCAGCACGGATCCCTGTGGAACACCACTGGTCACACGTCTCCATTTTGAGAAACTCCCTTCCACTGCTACTCTGTCTCCTGTTGCCCAGCCAGTTCTTTATCCATCTAGCTAGTACACCTTGGACCCCATGCGCCTTCACTATTTGATAAATGTTCACACAGAGTTAGGCTACTAATTAAATTTGGCTCATTACTCATAACTAAATCTAATATTGCCTGTCCCCTTGTTACATCTAGGACATATTGCTGTAGGAAACTATCCCAGACACATTCCAGAAATTCACTACTTTTTTTGACAGGTTCTAGTCCGCCTCTCCCAATCTATGTGCAAGTTAAAATCCCCCATTAATACTACTCTGCCTTTGTTACACACTTGCCTAATTTGTGCATTTATACAATCTAACACCTCAGAACTGCTACCCGGGGGTCTATACACAACACCCATTACAGTTTTAGATACTTTTCTGTTCCTCAGTTCCACCGATAAGGTCTCCACTCGATGCTTTCCCCTCATTATATCCTCTCTCACCAATGAGGTGACATTATTTCTAATCAGTAAGGCTACTCCACCCCCACCCAAGTAATGGGCCATCCTTCACCAACTCCTACCCCGCCATACCAACATCACAAGCCTATCCTCTGGTCACAACAGGACATTACAGTACACCTCCTTCTGTTTATATCCAATACAACTTACCCCTATTTCCCACCCTGCTGCTTTTAACTGTCAGCATATACACTTTACTCAGCTGCCTCACATCTGCATAACCCTTCAAAAGGGCAGATATAACCACTCTTCTTGCAGAAGCTGGCACACAATTAGAAGCAGACCTCCAAGAACAAGAGGAGATCCCGCATGTTACAAACTTTGACTCCAAATGAAGGAGTGACCATGAACATCACCAGTAGAAGGAGGACACACAGGATTGGAGATGGTGAGGCTGGAGGCCATGCACAGCAGTGATGCTTGGACATTTTGCTTTCTTTTCCTCTTTCCATTTAACACTCCAGCTCACAAAGCATGACAACATTGATCACTGTGTACACTGATATACAATGACTGTACTTCAAAAATACTTAATTAGATGTAAGGCACTTTGGGGTATTCTGAGGTGCTATGTAAATGCAAGTTCTTTATTTCTTTTTCTACTCTGCAGATGCGTAACACCCAAGTAACTACATACAAAGCAACTCCAACATCAATAAATTAATCCAAACTCAGCATTTTATGTGCTCAATGGTCATGGATTCCAAAAGGAGTTATTTATCTTGACCTATTATGAGAGACATGCAGCATGATACCAAAAGAGAGGCCTATAGCACATACCTGTCCTGTTGGATCTCACAAGTGATAAAACAACTGCCTCCTTTTCTCTTCCTTGAAAACCATCGACAGACTTGATTTCCAGCTCTGGATGCTGGTTGGACAATTTTTTTCTCAGGAGTTGTACCTGTTTAACAAATAATCCCAATGTTTGAAGTTCAGATACAGTTTCTGTGTTGCCCCCTACCCCCACCCCACTCCAATTATAATTTGGCTCCTCTAATTTCTAGATTCCTCTATTCCTTCCCTAAACAATAAAAAAAAAGAGTTGGAAGCCAACCTGTTTCCATCTCTGTTACACCACCCTTCAGCTGGCTACCAGAAGAAGCTCAAGATCAGCCTACAATGAGCATGGGTCCTATTTCTCAGAGAAGTGTCTAACCCATGCAATACCTCTCACATACAACACTGGCAAAATTGGGAACCTACTTTATGAAGGATTTTCGGTATGATGCCATGCCCTAAAGCTCCAGTGGACAAGTTGGTGCACAAGCTTCCTGTTGTCCTGTCTTCAGTACTGTACTAGGGGTCAGATGTGCCAGCTCCCACAATGGCTGGCTTAGTGCATGGTGTGTTACTAAGTTAAACAAACCAGGAAGGTCCCAAGTTCGATACCCAGTATGTGCTGAATTAGTTAAACTCAGCTAGAGCAGCAGCTGAGTTAGTACATTTAACCTCCTGGCTGCCAGGAGAGTAAATTTTAGCTCAACCATGGTGCACCACGTGATCAAATAACAGGCACAAATTAGGCAGCGCCAATCAAAAAGTAAGCATAGTCCTGTTATTACCGATCACAATACCTTGGTGTTAGAGTTCAAAACTCTCTAAAGGCTTATGATCAATGCAGAGAAGCCATAGCAAATAAGGTATTAGGTTGTATTAACAAAAAGCAAATAACAATCTTTTTCTTAAAAAAAAATCTTGGTTAGGTGGCAATTAGAATACAGCTCCCAGTTTTGGTCCATTTGTATGCAGGGCTACAAGAATGATGGCTTATTCACACAGATGAGCTTTAAAAGCTGGGTCTATTTACTTCAGAACTATGTAAACTTAGTGTATAGAGACTCCTATTCGTAATGAAAACAGGTCAGCAAACTCAGTGGCACCGAGATATACGAAAGTGTGAATAGTATTACTTTCTCGGAAGCACCCCAAATGGAACTGCATGAAAGAAGGGTGAGCCAGACAAGGGTACCCTGACTGGTTACACCTGCCAGGATGCCAACTATACCAGGCCCTGGCATTTAAACCTAGGAAGAACACATCATCAAAGAGACAGATGCACAGACATGCCATCTGCTGCATGTACATCTGCAGAACAGAGCAGTGTATCTATGCTCCACGGTTATTAATATTGTACTGTGGCCTGGAAACTCCAACATGTTGAGCTATGTGGACAGTGTAATGCAGTGGCTAGAATGCCCATCTTCCTCATAAGCTCCTCATATGGCACCTCTTCCATTTCAGAAGCCATTAAACAAGAGATTATTTGATTGCAGGCTCATATTTTAGATTTTATGTCCCTTCATTTTTACTGTTCACTGTCTATGGACTATAGTAGTGTAATCTCTATGCATGTCTAAGTCTGAACCTTAAGCAATGATAAATCAACCAAGTACAGAAAATTGGATGCAAACAGAATACTACACTTTGGGTCAGTGTAATGCCCCTTTCAAGCCATTTGGGTGTAAACTGCACCTGTAATCAGAACATTTAGGGATTGGATTGCAAAACACACAATACTAAACCATCATGTTTTAATTACTTACAAATTAAGATAGAACTTCTAAAATCCGAACATTTCAACATCAAAAATCAAAAACCAAATGTCAGCTTTGCATGTACAGAAACATTAGAAAAGGATCCGGAACTATACCTGCAAATTGTATGGTGCTATCACAGCAATGTCCTTAGGGTGGACACCAGCCTCAGTCAGGGCTTGAATGTGCATCGTCACAATTTGAACCTCACCTGGAATAAAAGCAGTACGAGTCACAATATTACAAATTCAGGTCTACCACAGATACAGAAGCAATTAATGCCAATGAAAAGGTAAGTGGATCCCAAGCCCCTTACATGCTGAAGTTGACTCATGCCCAATATATACTGTTACGATAGCATAACTCAAGGATTTAACAATAGTACCCTGCAATCAGAACTGGATGTGTCTCTCTCTTCAATCTTTTGAAATGTGGACTGAAAATATCTGGCAAGACAAGGGCAGTTATAAAGACTTGAGCTGCTTTATTTATCATCCAGTGCACATACAGAGCAACAGTTACTTAATTCAACCAGGACAACATGTCTTCGTGAAACAATAGAAAACAACAAACATGCTCTGCTTCCTCAGTGCTGGTTTGTCTGGTATGCCTTAAACAAAATAAGCCCCTCCTGTGTTCTCTATGAGCCTGGCCATAGCTTGCCATTGCAACTTTCTGTTTAAACACCTTACTGACTGCCCATGTCACAGTATTTTTATCTTCTTATGATCACAATCCAAGAGAAGGGCCACACAGAGACTGCCTGCCGATGATTTACGAACATACGAATTAGAAACAGGAGTTTTTAAACAGGAAACAGAAACAGGAGCAAATGCAGCCCTGTGCCACGAAAACGTCACAGTCTGCAACGTCAGGCAGCTGCCAGGATTAAAGATGGCGCTGCTCAAATAATCACACGATGGCAATCTAAACACATGGCAGCACATAATGGCTGGAGGGGGGAGGGAGGGAGCAGGGAGGGGAGGGAGTGAGCGGGCCGGGGCCTATAAGCAAGCAGGCGGTCGGCGGGGGTCGGGACCTGCGGGGGGGGGGGGGGAAAAAGGAAGGAGAGCACACCCGCCACCAGCAAGGTCTTCGGCCGTGCTCTCCCCCACCCCTGCTCTCTCCGGCCCAGATCCCCGCACCATCTGCCCACGTTATGATGATGTCATCTGTGCATGCGCCAACCCTATCTGCCCGCGTTACGCGATGACGTCACCTGCGCATGCGCCAACCAGTCCTGGCACTGCGGAACGCAGCGCATGCGCAGAGGGTAGGAACCAATCTGCACATGTGTGCATTTGGCGCAGTTGGATGACGTAAGCTGCCGGCTGCGTGGTCAGTAATCACTTTGTTAAATATTAGTCTATTAACATTTTAACCACTTTTTTTAATTTTTAAAACCTTGAGCTGGATTTTTCCCATCCCATGGAACAGGGTTGGGGGTGGGCCAGGAAAATAGGCAGGGGAGGCGTCAGGAAAGCTCCCCAATGCACTCCCACCACCAGGGAACTTTCTCAGGATTGGGCTAGTAACAGGATCAGCTGCACACTCCACAGGAGGTCAGCAGCCAATTTAGGGTGGTTAAGGCCCTAATAAGGGGCGATTTTGCAGCGTTGCTGGAACTTTCCCACTGGTGGAGTGCTCCCATCATGCACAGAGAACACCAGCTCATTGCGGCAGGCTGGGGGGGGGGGGGGGGGGGGGGTGGTGGAAAAGAGAGGTTGGGGCATCAGAGCCAAGGCTCTGTGCCCCATTGACAGGGCCGCGGGGATGAAAGGACACAATTGCGGCCACGCCTGATCCTTCAGAGGGGTTTCCCCTCCACCCTTCGGGAGTCTTCAGTGTAGCCCTTCGGTGTTGGTCAACAAGGGAGTCTCCATATCGAGGTATCCTCACAGTCCGTGACTAGTCCTAGCAGCACCCATTTCTCCCAGTGGAGCTGCCAGCCCTTTGATAGGGAGCCAATTAGGCCGCCGCCTCCAGCAAGATTGCACCACCAGTCTTGCTACCGGCAAGTGCAGGCTCAGGATCCCTATTTGGTCCCAACATCAGTTTCCCGAAATCCAAATGAAAATCCAGCCCCTTGTATGATTACACTGCGTGGTAAGATAGAACCCTTAAGTGGAACATTTCCAACCCCTAAAATCACTTCTGTGGAAACATTTAAAAAATGGCATATCATTGAATACAAATAATTTGCAGAGGATTTGATGTGGATTAATGGGCATTAATGATTTTTATAAAAAGGTGTTAATGCTGTCCTTGCTTTACTGCAACTGCACTTGTGACCCGATAATTCTGAGCTCCTAAAAAAGAAAAAAAGAGAGATACGTTTATGTAGTGGTTAGTTTAGTTTAGTTTAGTGATACAGCACTGAAACAGGCCCTTCGGCCTACCTGTCCCTATATTTCCCTACCATCTACCTATACTAGGGGCAATTTATAATGGCCAATTAACCTATCAACCTGCAAGTCATTTGGCATGTGGGAGGGAACCGGAGCACCCGGAGGAAACCCACGCAGACACAGGGAGAACTTGCAAACTCCACACAGGCAGTACCCAGAATTGAACCCGGGTCGCTGGAGCTGTGAGGCTGCGGTGCTAACCACTGCGCCGCCCTACAGTTAATACTGGGCAGGCAACCTAAATGCCAAATTGAATTTGATAATTTTGGTAATTAGTAGGCTGTCAGGAAAAAAAAATGCCCGTGAAAACCAGATTGTTGTAAAAACTGGTCTAATAATATCCTTCAGAGAAGCAAATCTGCCATACATGAGCCACTTATGACACAAGCCCCAAACTAAATAGTTGATTTAATGCCCTTGCCAACATCACCAAACATAAACTTTTTCTTTAAATGGTAATACTTTCATAATACAAGTGAGAATCAGGTTGAATATGAAAACTATAGAGAAGAGAAAAAAAATAAAAAGGACAAAGAGACAGTATGAGAATAGATTGGCAGCTAACATAAAAAAGAAATCCCAAAGGTATTCTGTAGGCATATTAACAGTAAAAAAAGAATTGCCAAAGGAGTGGTGGGGTCAATTAGGGATCAAAATGGAGATCTATTGGAGGAGGCAGAGAACATGGCTGTGATGCTAAAAAAAAAAAGAGTTCTTTGCTTCAGCGTTCACCAAGAGGGCTTTGCCAAAGCTGGGGTAAACAAGGAGGTTGTCAGGATCCTGGATGAGATAAAAAGGTACTAGAAAGGCAGATGGTACCTAAAGTGCATGTTTCCCAGTCCTGATGGGATGCATCTTGGGTTGCTGAGGGAGGTTAGGGTAAAAATTGCTGAGAGGTTGGCCACAATCTTCCAATCCTCCTTAAATACAGGGGCAGTGCAAGTGGACTGGAGGATTGCAAATATTACACCTGTTCAAAAATGTTGAGAAGGATAAATCTGGCAATTACAGGCCAGTCAGTTTAATGTTGGTCGCGGGCAAGCTTTTAGAAGCGTTAATACAGGAGAAAATTAACAGCCACTGAAGCAAACATGGACTAATAAAGAAGAGCTAGCACAGACTTTGAGAGCAAATAGTGTTTTACTAACTTGATTTGAGTTTTTTTGATGAAATAGCAGAGAGGATGAATGAGGGCAGTGCAGTTGATGTGTATATGGACTTTCAAAAGTACTACATATTAAGTTAGCAGAATTGAAGCCCACAGGATAAAAAGGACAGTAGCAGCATGGATACAAAACTGGTTAAGGAATAGAAAACAAAGATAAAAGCAAAATACCGTGGATGATGGAAATCTGAAATAAAAACAAAGTGCTGAAAATATTCAAGCAGGTCTGGCAGCATCTGAGAGAGAGAAACTGAGTTAACGTTTCATCAGAACTGGCAAAGGTTAGATATGTAATAGGCTTTGAGCAAGTGAAAAGGGGGAGGGGGATAGGCTTCTTCCCCCTTTTTACTTGCTCATAGAAAACAAAGAGTTGTGGTGAATGGTTTTTTTTCAGGCTGGAGTAAGATATACAGTGTTATTCCCCAGTCTTCAGTACTAGGACCACTGCTGTTTTTGATATACATTAATGATTTGGACTTGGCTACAGGGTACAATTTTGAAATCTGCAGATGACACAAAACTTGGAAGTGTAGTAAACAGTGAAGAAGATACTGATAGACTAGAGGACGTAGACAGGCTGATGGAATGGGTGGATACATGGCAAGAAAGTGTGACGTGATATATTTTGGTATGAAGAATGAGAGTCAGCAAAGCTAAATTTTAAAAAGGGGATGCAAAAACAGAAAGACCTGAGGGAGTTTGTGCACAAATCTTTGAAGGTAGCAGGACAGGTTATCAAAGCTGTTAATAAAACATATGGGATCCTGGGCTTTATAAAAAGAGAGGGAGTATAAAAACCAATTCTGCCGCAGCTGGAGTATCGTGTCCAATTCTGGGCAGCACACTTTAGGAAGGAGGTGAAGGCTTTGGAGATGGTACAGTAGAGATTTACTAGAATGGTTCCAGGGTCAAGAGAATACAGTTATGCAGATAGAAGAACAACTCCCACTGCTCCAGTCTAAGAGCAGAGAAGGCCAAGAGGAGATTTGGTAGAGGTGTTTAAACTCACAAAGGGTTTAGATAAAGTAAATAAAGAGAAACTGTTTCCAACAACTGAAGGGTCGATAAGCAAAGGGAACAGATTTGGAGTGATTGGCAAAAAAAGAACCGCAAGCGACATGAGGAAAAATATTTTTATGCAATGAGTGATTAGGATTTGGAGTGCACTGCCTGATAGGGTGGTGGATACAGATTCAACAGTAGCCTCCAAAAGTGAAATGGATAGAGACTTGGAGGAGGAGAAATTGCAGGGATATAGGGAAACAGCCAGCACAAACTCGATGGGCCAAATGGTCTCATTCGGTGCTGTACTATTTTATGATTCCCTTTTAAATCAGTACAATATTTCACACAGAACATGTCCAGCAAAAAGCCCCAATGGTTGGTTCAGTTCACACTTGGTGCGTGGACAATTACAGGTTCAAAATAAAGCTGTCAAAATGGTGCTTGAATGCTTTAACTAACAAAAATTGGTATGCGAAGGAGCTTTAGTTCCAGGAAAGCTACATCTGTTTAACAGCCCAGTTACACAGGAGAAAACTATATCTGTACGATTACTTCCAACCTATTTCCTATTTACCCTCATTTCCTTTGGACAGTTCATCATCTTCATCAAGTTCAAGCAGGCCACATCCTGAGGTGTCTATCAAAAGTAGTGGAATCTTTGTCTCTTCTGTGGAAACAACCCCAGGCAGATCCCTAATTACAGAAGCAGCAGTTAATAACACAAAACTACAGTGGCACAAAAATAGTCATCCATCAAAAAGCTTGTATTACTTTAACATAGAAATCAGCCCACACAGCATAGCCAATAAAGAAGATTAATTCGAGTGCATGTCTTTGTGTATGGAGTCTGCTTTACTAAAATTGCTACAGTAACATTCTGCCAAGATGCAATTAATTTTTAGGTAGCACTGACGTCTTCATCAGCATTTGAAGCTTGAAAAGAATGAAAATAATTTCATCATCCCACCTCGTCAACTCAGTCTCCAGCTATTTTCGGAGAGGCAGTTTGATCAAATTCACTATTTTAACAGCAGAAAGACATTTTACAACTCTTGCTTATCCTGGTTCTCACTTACATGTCTGCTACACATGCACACATTTACTGAATAGCAGTGACTTTAAAAAAAAAATTACCCAGAACTCAAATCAAAGATTCCAATTTATTATCATGTCAACTAGATTACCAAGGTATCGCCTTGCAACAAAAATAAACATGATTGAAAAGTGGCAGGCTGCATACATTATGCACAAATCAGGAAGGATGGGCAATGGTTGTATTAAAGAAGTAACTGGTACAAAGTCCCCAAATAAAGGTAAGCTTTTTAAGTTAAAATAAGCTTCAGGAAACTGCTGAACCAAGTTTCGCAAGTTAATAAAAAAAAATACAGGAACATAGGAATAGGAATACACCATTCAGCGCCATTCTGTTAGTTCATGGCTGATCTATACCTCACCTTCATTTACCCATCTTTGATCCATATCCCCATACCGTACAAAAACCTATCGATCACAGTCTAGAAAATTTCAATTGAACCAGCATCGACAACATTTGGGAGAAGAAAGTTCCAGATTTCCATTACCCTTGGCATGAAAAAGCACTTCCTGATTTCACTCCTAAATTGTCTCGGTCTAATTTTAAGATTATGCTGTTCTGGATTCCGCCACCAGAGGAAATAGTTTCTCTGTACCTCCCCAATCAGTCCCTTTATTGTTTTAAATACTGTGATCAGATAAACCCTCAACCTCAAATCTTAGAAGAATACAAGTCAAGTTTATGCAACCTGTCCTCACAATTTAACCCTGTAAGTCCTGGTGTCATTCTGGTGAATCTGTGATCTGCACCTTCCACTGCCAATATATATATATATATTTTGAAGTACAGTGCTCAAAACTGAATGCAGTACTTCAGATGGGGTCTGATTAAGGCTCTGTACAACTGGAGCATCATTTCCTCACTTTTGAATTCAAATGCCTGGAGATAAAGGCCAACATTCTATCAGCCTCATCAAATGCACCGGCTAACAATATGCATTTATATGGCACCTTTTAATGCAACACTAATATTTGGGATCAGTCCATAAAGTGATACGTTTTGGTAGAAAAAAAATGGAGAGGCAATATGAACTAAATGGTACAATTTTAAAGGACTTATGAGAATAGAGACTCCTGGAGGTGTTTGTGTCCAAATCTTTGAAAGGTGGCAGAACAAGTTCAGAAGGGTGTTAGAAAACATATGGAATTCTTTGCTTTATTAATAGAGGCAGAGTACAAAGCAAGGAAGTTATGCTAAACCTTTATAAAACATTGATTAGATCTCAGCTGGAGTACTGTGTTTAATTCTAGGCACCACACTTTAGAAAGAATGCCAAGGTCTTAGAGAGGGTGAAGAGGAGATTTACTACAATGGTGCCAGGGATGACAGACTTCCGTTATATGGAAAGACTGGAGAAGCTGGGGTTGTTTTCCTTAGAGCAGAAAAGGTTAAGAGGAGATTGGATAGAGGTGTTCAAAATCATGAATGGTTTTGATGGAGCAAATAGAGAAACTGTTTCCAGTGGCAGGAGGGTCAGTAAGCAGAAGGCATAGATTTAAGATCATTGGCAAAAGAACCAGAGATGATGTGAGGGAGCTTTTGTTTTTTTTTTTAAACGAACACAGCAAGTTGGGATCTGGAATTCACTGGCTGAAAGGACAGTGGAAGCAGATTCAATAATATTTAAAAGCAGAATTGGATAAATACTTGAAGCGAAAATACTTACAGGGCTATGGGGAAAGTGCAGGGGAGTGGGATTAATTGGATAGCTCTACCAAAGAGCTAGCACAGGCACCATGAACTCAATGGCCTCCGTCAGTGCTGCATTATTCTTTGAATCGATCACAAGACGGGAAAGTACACCAGGTATAAAACGTTTTAATCGTTGCTTTGAGAATGAAAAATAAATTCTCTTTGCTGCTTTCATTCAGAATAGTCTTAGCTCACTTTGAGCAATACTGGAGTGACTAGGCCCCAAGAAACTCATAACTGTCTTTTATTTGCATTGCTGGATTCATTATTTAAAAAGAAAAATGCTGCAAAGCCTTGATGTAAATTCTGAAACATCATAGCAGTCTGACCTAGCCTCAAGTGGTTGTAATAAGTTTGCAGACCACTATTTTTCTATTAAGCACATTACAGCCTCAACACAGAGTTCAACAACTATAGATCATAATCACCACTCCCATTTTCTCAGACAACTGGTGTTGGTAATGGTTCTATTTTTTCCCATTTATACTTCCTCGTGAACCAGGTTTCACTTCTTTACTTGTCCTTACTACCCCCTTTTAACTCACACCATTATTCCTCATCATTTAAATCACAAGGCCTTCTACTCCATTACAAACCTTTCCGCATTGTTCTTTCCTCACCCCCCCCTCCCCATTTTACCCCTTTTGTGCACTTGTTTAAAAATAACTTGCATCTATATAGTAGTAAAACGTTCCAAGGTGCTTCACAGGAGCGTTATCAAACAAAATTTGACATCTAGCCACATAAGAATTAGGATCGGTGACCCAAAACTTGGTTAAAGAGATTAGTCTTAAGGAACATCTTAAGGAGGAGAGGGGTAGAGACATTTAGGGAGGGAACTCCAAAGCTTGACAGTCAAAGGCATGGCCGCCAATCACCCAAAATTGGGGATGCACAAAAGACCAGAATGGGAGGAGCACAGAGATCTGAGGGTTGTAAGGCTGGAGAAGTTAACAGAGATAAGGAGGGGTGATGCCTTGGAGGGATTTAAAAAAAAAAAGGATGGAGAATTTAAAAAAAAAAATCAAGGTTATGCTGACCAGAAACCAATGTAGGTCAGTGAGCATCGGGGTGATGGGCGAACAAGACTTTGTGCAAGTAAGGATACAGGCAGTTTTGGATGAGCCCACATTTATGGAGGATGAAAGATGGGATACCAGCCTGAAGAGCATTGGGAGTGTTAAAAACTGTTAAATCTCTAACATCTTCCAGTTCTGATGAAAGGCCATTGACCTGAAATATTAATAGTTTCTCTTTCCAGGGATGCTGCGTGCATGTTTCCAGCATTTTCTGTTTTCATTTCATTATCATGCTTACTTCAGCAAGTGCTCTGCCACCATCTTGTAAGCTGTGAGTCGTCCATGGTACATCTGTTTGGAGGCCCATTGCATTATAGCATCGTGCATTCGATACTGTACAGTCAGCATTCTCACCACCTGTTCACCAAATCTCTGGATTAGCCGCTCCATCAAACTGAGCGATAGGCCATTAGCTGCAGCTCTGTTGGGAGTGCGCAAAAGAAAAATTAAGCTGCAAAAAAAACTCAAAGATTAAAGACAGCTATTTCAATTAAGGACAGAGCAAACTCAAGAATTTTTAGGATACTAACAATTTCTAAATTTGCTGATAATCTGAAAAGATTATACAGTAATAAAACTGATTAGACTCCATTAGGTTGCAAAAGACATGGTGAAATAATTAAACATCTCAAGATGAACACAATCCACCTTACAACTTTAAGTGAGCTTTATTAAATATTGCATATTCAATGAGTTACTTCCCTGTAATTCATTATCCAAAATATCCCTGTTACTTGCAGTCATTGGTGTTACAGGCTGACATTGGGCTGAAATTTATACTCCCACCACCAAAATCGTTGTGGAGTTGCCGCGATCCTCAGCGCGGCAGCTGTTAAATAGCCTGGGCAGCCTGCCTACCCCAATCATGTGGAGGGGACGAGCTGGCGGTGCCCGGCAATGGCGTCAGCTGCCCGTGTGCAGGCAGTGACACCATTTTTAAAAAAGACTTTGAGCCCTACTGTTACATTTAAATAAAGAAACAGAGAGTAAAACAAAATAAATGCATTTATTTTACCCCTCTTCCACCCCCCGCAATAAGCATAAAATTAAATACTTGCCCTTCCCCCACAAAACCCTTAACTTGTCCACCTGACCTTCCCCCACCCCCAAAGTGCATAAATTTTAACCTAAAACCCTCCCCACCATCGACTACAATGATGTCACTTTGGCCCTGTTTCCCCCCACCCACCCCAACCACACTGAGAAACTTACCTCCTCTCCCCACCAGTGTTCTGTCTCATTTCTCTGGATGGAGATCTGAAGGCATGGGAGGGTTGGCCAGCGGCAGGAAGATCGCACCGGGACAGATGGCAGGAATGTTTATTGCACTCATTAACATTTATTTAACTATGCAAATGACAGCCCCATCACCAAGCGGCAGGGGAGGGCGCTGCCAAAAGGCCTCACCGCAGCCGGCAATATCGGGCTGGGCACTCCCGGCGTCGGGGTGCATGGCGGCATTATCCGACCCCCCCCCCCCCCCCCACCTCGCAAACCCCGATGTCAGGAAGTCTGTAAAATTCAGCCCATTGAGAGAGCTCGGACATCATTACTCGAGCCTGATGTGAAAGCCTTGTTTACAAGTTAACCAAGCAAATAGCAAACCACAATTTCTTTGCTTTTTTAAATTCTTGTACAAAAGCTTTTCTGTTTTAACAACTAAACTTAGACCATGACTGCCTGGAAAAGTTCTGCAACATCCAGCCAGCATAGCCTCCAATGCAGAGGTTCACTATGTGATCTTTGGTGTGCAGCAAAGGCACTTGGTTCCCCAAGAGATGCTAACCCTTCGATGTTTAGCTGTTAATGTACGCAACGGTAGGTGGCTTGCTTGCAGACCTCCGCTAACACTGCTCTTAAACCAGGCACTCGGAAGTGCAAGACTGCAATTTTTTCTTTCAATTCGGTCTTGAAATATGGGTGTCGTTACAAAGTCAGCATTTATTGCCCATCACCAGTTGGCCTCGAGAAGGCAGTATTTTGATCCAGCGATAAAGGAACAACAATATGTTTCCAAGTTGGGATAATGGGTGAATTGGAGGGAAACTTGGAAGTGTTGATGTTCCCATGCATCTGCTGCTCTTGTGCTTCAGGGTGGTGGAGGTATCAGTTTTTGAGTCTGTGATACGTACATCTGGCAAGGCACCCAATATTCTCTCAGCACTTGTCTACAATAGGGATGAGGAGCTCACTGTGTGGATGCAAACCTGTGCACTAACACACAATCTTCTGCTTTAAATTATTTGCCTTTTTCACTTCCCTGAAGGCAGTAACTCATGCAAGAGTATAGTTCCATAAGGCACCAGCAGTATCTCACCCAGGTAGTCACTTCTTCATGCAGAAGCCTGTAGAGTTAGTGACAAGCTATTCAACTGTAAGGGGCATCACAACCAAGCCAAATCCTCTCCTCACACAGCTGCACATGCCAGCACAGCTATCAAGAGTAGAAACCCTGCTTATTTTTTCCTCAAATCCTACCTAGGTGTGCTGAGGGCATCTGTTGGTTAACAAACTCAATGGCCTAGATTTTGCACTCAGCAGTGAATGAACACTTCATTACACTTAGCCACAGATTTTCTGCGGAACTTTTGCTATGAAACTTTGAATTAGTAGAGAGCAAAACAGCACAGTGGCCTCTAAAGGACATCTGAGACCTGTGTGAGCAGGGCAAGCAACAGTGTGCCTCCTTAACCAATCGAATGAAGAACCCATACTGATATATGCAGAACCAGGAAGGGTCGGTCAGAGCATTGAATTAAATGCAAAATCATATACAGAAAGCAAAATAAAGACTGGGAAACAAAGATGGAATTAAGAGAGTCAGAAACAAACTCTCTTAAAATTATTTTTTATAATCTGAGACAATAAACAATGAAGGAATGAGCCTCCATACTTGTAAAGGTTGACTTTCAGTGCCAGAGAGGTTGTTTTGCAGTAATTGTTATGATCCCCATTAGAGCTCACCAAACAAAAAGAACTGAATCCACCAATTGACCCCAATTTAGGAAACCAAACCAAACGGAAAAGATTTCACTTTTATAAATTTTACTTCAACACTCAACCCAAAACCAACATAAATATGAAGCAACTGACAGATTGCACTGAATATATATGTATTACAAATTACACTTTAACTATCAGATGGAACAGGAACGGGTCTCACGATTTCAAAAGGCAGTCCAACCAGCTTACCCAGCAACAATTACAGTCCCACAGTTCTTCACAACTCTGAAGTTCCTCAGGTAGATTGTCAGTTCCTTTCTTCAAGGATTTAGCCGCTGTTGTTCTTCTGAGAGCAGTTCCCTCTCAATCCAGTCTCCATGGGTGCAGTCTTCATCACAAGACACTTCTCCAGAACCTCCTCAACTCTGCTCACGTCAGCCTTCATGGCGTGGATTTACCAGCCTTCCCTTTATCAGTCCTTCAGTGACAACCTGTGCACGGTATGGCTGGGTCTGGTTAGTTGGATACTTTTAAGTAACAGAAACAGCTCTGGATTCAGTCTTCCCTTTCTTCTGTTAGCCAGTGCTCCACTCCTGTCTGAACTGGGGAGGACTCTGTCTCCTTTTATCTGATTTTAACCAGTGTCAGTTTCCCTGGAAACCAAAAGTTGTTTTTCCAGCTTCTGTTTCAGCTTTGGTTTCCATTTGTTTCAGTTCTAGCTTCCGTTTCAATTCTAGTTTCCTTCTTAGTTAGAATCTCAAAAGAAAAAGCTTTGCAACCATGGATTCCATCACAGTAATTAAGACTCATCATCAATGCTCCCATTAAGTTGCGCAAATGCACAGCCACACAGCAGCTTGAAATGTACCATGAAGGCCTCGTCCTGTGGTAAATACTTGCCAATGCTTCCCTTCCCACCCCTGCACCAATCTCCCAAGGATCTATCCTTGGCTCCTCCTATATCTCATCTACATGTGACAACATCCAAAAGCACAGCTTCAGACACGCGCGCACGCATACACACACAACCCAGCTCTACCGCAGCACCACTTCACGGTCTTTGAATTATCAAATTGCTCGTCAGACATCCAGTAGTGGATGAGCTGAAATTTTCTCTAACTAAATATTGGGAAGATTGAAGCCATTGTCTTCATTCCTATCCCAAACACCGTGCCCTAGCCACCAATTTCATCCCTCTCCCTGGCAACTGTCTGAGGCTAAACCAGACTGTTCGCAACCTTGGTGTTATATTTGACTGAGATTAGCTGCCAACCACATAGAAAATAGGAGCTGGAGTAGGCCATTTGGCCCTTCGAGCCTGCACCGCCATTCATTATGATAATGGCTGATCATCCAACTCAGTAAACTGTTCCCGCTTTCACCCCATATCCTTTGATCCCTTTAAACACAAGAACTATGTCTAACTCCTTCTTGAAAACATACAATGTTTTGGCCTCAACTGCTTTCTGTGGTAGCTAATTCCACAGGCTCACCACTCTCTGGGTGAAGAAATTTCTCCTCATCTCAGTCCTGAAAGGTTTACCCTGTATCCTTAGACTATGACTCCTGGTCCTGGATTCCCCCACCATCAGGAACATCCTTCCTGCATCTACCCTGTCAAGTCCTGTTAGAATTTTAAAGGTTTCTATGAGATCCCCCCTCATCCTTTTGAACTCCAGCGAATACAATCCTAACCGACTCAACCTCTCCTCATACATCAGTCCTGCCATCCCAGGAATCAGTTTGGTAAACCTTCGCTGCACTCCCTCTATAGCAAGAACATCCTTCTTCAGATAAAGGAGACCAAAACTGCACACAATATTCCAGGTGTGGCCTCACCAAGGCCCTGTATAATTGAAGCAAGACATCCCTGCTCCTGTACTTGAATCCTCTCGTTATGAAGGCCTTTTTTACCACCTGTTGCACCTGCATGCTTCCCTTCAGTGACTGGTGTACGAGAACACCCAGGTCTCATTGCATATTCCCCTCTCTGTTTATAACCATTATAACAGATAATAATCTGCCTTCCTGTTTTTGCTACCAAAGTGGATAACCTCACATCTATCCACATTATACTGCTTCTGCCATGCATTTGCCCACTCACTCAACTTGTCCAAATCACTCTGAAGCCTTTCTGCATCCTCCTCACAACTCACCCTCCCACCCAGTTTTGTGTCATCTGCAAATTTGGAGATATTGCACTTAGTTTCCTCATCTAAATCATTAATATATATTGTGAATAGCTGGTGTCCTAGCACCGACCCCTGCGGTATCCCACTAGTCACTGCCTGCCATTCGGAAAAAGACCCATTTATCCCTATTCTTTGTTTCCTGTCTGCCAACCAATTTTCTATCCATCGCAATACACTACACCCAATCCCATGCGCATTAATTTTGCACGCTAATCTCTTATGTGGGACTTTGTCGAAAGCCTTCTGAAAGTCCAAATAAACCACATCCACTGGCTCCCCTTCATCAACTCTACTAGTTACATCCTCGAAGAATTCTAGTAGATTTGTCAAGCAGGATTTCCCTTTCATAAATCCATGCTGACTGTCTGATTCTACTACTGTTCTCCAAGTGCTCTGCTATAAAATCTTTGATAACGGACTCTAGAATTTTCCCCACTACCGACGTCAGGCTGACTGGTCTACAATCCCTACTTTCTCCATCTCCTTTTTTTAAAATAGCGGGGTTACATTAGCTACCCTCCAATCTGCAGGAACTGTTCCAGAGTCTATAGAATCTTGGAAGATGACCACCAATGCATCCACTATTTCTAGGGTCTCTTCCTTAAGTACTCTGGGATGCATACCATCAGGCCCTGGGGATTTATCAGCCTTCAATCCCATCAATTTCCCCAACACCATTTCTCTACTAATACTGATTTCTTTCAGTTCTTGTCTCATTAAACCCTGTGTTCCCCAACATTTCTGGTATGATATTTGTGTCCTCCTTTGTGAAGACAGAACCAAAGTATGCATTTAGTTGGTCAGCCATTTCTTTGTTCCCATAATAAATTCCCCTGTTTCTGACTGTAAGGGACCTACATTTGTCTTCACTAATCTTTTTCTCTTCACATACCTAAAAAACTGACTGTAAAAGTTTCTAATGTTCCCTGCAAGCTTGCTCTCCTACTCTATTTTCCCCTTCTTAAATCAATCCCTTGGTCCACCTTTGCTGAATTCTAAACTGCTCCCAATCCTCAGGTCTGTTGCTTTTTCTGGCTAATTTATATGCCTCCTCTTTGGATCTAATGCTATCTCTAATTTCCCTGGTCAGCCATGGTTTGGCTACCTTTTCCATTTTACTTTTGCACCAGACAGGAATAAACAATTGTTGCAGTTCATCCATACGCTCTTTGAATGTTTGCCATGGCCTTTCCACCATCGTCCCTTTAAGTAACGTTTCCCAATCCATCATAGCCAACTTGCGTCTCTTACCTTTGTAGTTTCCTTTACTCAGATTCAGGACCCCAGTCACAGAATCTTGATGAAGAATTCTATCATATTATGGTCGCTCATCCCCAAGGGGTCTCATACAACTAGACTGTCAATTATTCCTCTCTTATTACACAATACCCAGTCTAGGATGGCCTGTTCTCTAGTTGGTTCCTCAACGTATTGGTCCAGAAAACCATCCCGTATACACTCCAAGAATTCCTCCTCTACGGTATTGTGACTAATTTGATTTGCCCAATCTATATGCAGATTAAAGTCACCCATAATTACAGATGTTCCTTTATCACATGCATCTCTAATTTCCTGTTTAATGCCATTTCCAACATCACTACAGTTTGGGGGTCTATATACAACACCCAATGTTTTTTTGCCCCTTAGTGTTTCTCAGCACTACTCATACAGATTTCACATCGTCAGAGCTAATATCTTTCCTCACTATTGTGTTAATTTCCTCTTTAACTAGCAATGCAACTCCACCGCCTTTTGTTTTTGTCTGTCCTTCCTAAATACTGAATACCCTTGGATGTTCATTTCCCACCCCTGGTCACCTTGCAGCCATGTCTCCGTAATCCCAACTATATCATACCCGTTTACATCTATTTGCATGATTAATTCATCCACTTTATTGCGAATGCTCCGTGTGTTAAGGCACAAAGCCTTAAGGCTTGTCTTTTTAACATTACTTGGCCCCTTCCCACTATTTTTCACTGTGGCCCTGTTTGATTCTGGCCCTTGATTTCTCTGCCTATCACTTTTCTTATTCCCCTTCCTGTCTTTTGTTCTTTTCTTCGATCCCCCCTCCTCTGACTCCTTGCAAAGGTTCCCATCCCCCTGCCATTTTAGTTCAAACCTTCCCCAACCACTCTAACATATCGTACGAAGACCAACTATTTCCACCTCCATAAAAATGCCAACTCCGCCTCATCTCATCTGCTGTTCAAATCCTCATCCATGCCTTTGTTACTTCTAGACTTGCCTATTCCAATGCACTCACATTCTAACTTGCACTAAATCCCATTCACCCATCACCCCTATGCTCGCTGACCTACACTGGCCCTCAGTTAAGCAACACCTTGATTTTAAAATTCTCATCCTTGTTTTCAAATGCCTCCATAGCCTTGTCCCTCCCGATCACTGTAATCTCCTCCAGCCCAAGGTCTCCAAGAGATCAGTGCTCCGTTAATTCTGGTCTCATGAGCATCACTGATTTTAATTGCTCCATCATTAGCAACTGTGTCTTCAGCTGCCAAAGTCCTCAGTTCTCAAATTCCCTCGCTTAACCTGTCTGCCTCTCTTTCCTCCTTAAAGACATGCTTCTAAACCTCCCTCTCTGACCAAGCTTTCGGTCATCTGACCTAATATCTCCTTATGTGACTCAATGTCAAATTTTGTTTGATGAAACTCCTGTGAAGCGCCTGGAAACATTTTACTATGCAAAACATGCTATAAAAGTACAATTTGTTGTTGTTGTAACAGATCACTTACACTTGAGTGGACATGCCCTAACTTTTTCTAGCTTGTTTACTGGGTACCTATCATGCAAGTACCGAAAATTCACACTTTTCCATGTATTTGGATACTAAGTCTGTCAGCGAGATACCAGTATAGTGAAGTTTCTGGAGAGGTACAGCAACTCTGACAGCGACTTCCCGATTCCCACGTTTAACTGCATATGTGTAAATGCTGGAAGCTGCTCTCTAATTACTCCTCAAGAACGGTGAGCACTGACAGCTAAACCATAATTTCTACTGCAAAATCTGAGCCTACAAGTTTGGGATTGCACCTTATGACCTGCTGGGGCATACAGTTGGGACTAAACCCACTAAGGTACCAAAGGAGCTAGAATTAAAACTTTTATTCAATTTCCTCTAACCAATATAATTACAGCATGTGCGTATTATGATACGTCAACTGAGTACCATAATAAATAAATATTAATAGGCTTCTGAAATGTTGTTAATCCAAAACATCCTAGGTGGCTTAGCAGGTTAATCCAGTGAAAAGCTGAGGCTTACAAACCATGAAGGTCCCATGTTTGATCTTGGTCTGAGTGAGTCAATTCATCTAACAGAAATGAGATGGTTACAAGGGTCTAAAATTGCCTAAGAAACCCTAATTAATGCGAGAACATTAAATATGGCAGCATCAGAAAAATAGCCAAAAATTTCATACAATGTTAAGTGAGGTTTCTGTACCGCAAGTTTCCAACCAGGCATGGCGGTGTGTTTGAAAGAGCAGCTAAAAACCATACGAAGGGCCCTTCTGCACAATACTTTATATCTGCAGAAAAAATGTGTCCATTTTGGATGGCCCCGTAGGATTTCAATTCAATACAAGAACACAAATATGGGTAATCAAAAATATATTCACACAGGTTCAGAAGCTGTGTAAAAAAAAATCTCAAAATTACTATCTATCATCTTTCTAAAGTTACTGCCTTCATTAGGATCCAAATGATACAGCAGAGACATGACCATTGGGTCCACTGTGCTCATGCCAGCTTTTTGAAAGAGTCATTCAATTAGTCCTACTGTCCTGCTCTATCCCCACATGCTGCAAAATCTTTCCTTTGAAGTATTTATCTAATTCCCTATTCAAAATTATTAACAAATTTGCTTCCACCACCCTTTGAAGCATTGTATTCCATATAACTCCATGCGTAGTAAAAAAGTTTCCTCATATTGCCGCTGGTTCTTTTGCCAATTACCTTACATCTGTGTCCTCTGGTTACAGATCCTTCGGTCACTGGAATCAGTTAATCTTTATTTACTCTATCAAAACCCTTCATCAAATCTTCCATTAGCCTTCTAATGTGGCAATGAGAACAACTACGGATTCTCGTCTCTCCATGTAACTGCAGTCTTTCATCCCTGGTACTATTCTAGTAAATCATCTTTGCAACTTCAAAGATTTTGACATCCTTCCTAAAGAAATCAAATTCGTCAAACACAATTTGCCTTTAACAAATAGCTATCCTTAACTCATTTTTCTAAGTGCTAATTAATTTCGGCCCCGGATTAATACCTCTTTTTAAAAAAAAGATATTCTGAACAGAGCTGTAGCATTTGCAACCCTCCAGTCCTCAGGCACTACTCCCATGTCCAAGCAGGATTGGAAGATTGTGGCCAGAGCCTCCACAATTTCCACCCTTAATTCCTCATCAACCCAAGAGGGCGGCACGGTGGCGTAGTGGTTAGCACCGCAGCCTCACAGCTCCAGCGACCCGGGTTCAATTCTGGGTACTGCCTGTGTGGAGTTTGCAAGTTCTCCGTGTCTGCGTGGGTTTTCGCTGGGTACTCCGGTTTCCTCCCACCATCAGAAGACTTGCAGGTTGATAGGTAAATTGGCCATTATAAATTGCCCCTACTATAGGTAGGTGGTAGGGGAATACAAGAACAGGTGGGGATGTAGCAGGAATATGGGATTAGTGTAGGATTAGTATAAATGGGTGGTTGATGGTCGGCACAGACTCGGTGGGCCGAAGGGCCTGTTTCAGTGCTGTATCTCAAAAAAAAAAAAGGCATCCCATCCAGATGAGATGGACTTTCTGCTTTGAACTCTGCCACCTTAAGTACCTACTCTTTATTTTTATCCTAACCAATTTCTCTATCTCCCAATTACTGTGAAATTGGCAGTGAAGATAGGTACTAAAGGAGTATTTTGCATCCAAGAACATAAGAAATAGAAGGAGTAGGCCATTCAGCCCATTCAACCTGCTCAGCCATTCAATGAGATCATGGCAGATCTTCTACTTAAACACCATTTTCTTGCACTATCCCAGAGTCCCTTGAAATTTTTTAATATGTAGAAATCTATCGATTTCAGTCTTGAACTTGCTCAATGACTGAGCCTTCAAAGCCCTCTGGGGAAGAGAATACCAAAGATTCACCATCCTGAGTGAAGAAATTCCTCCTCACCTCAATCCTAAATGGCCTGCCCCTTATTCTAAGACTGCGTCCCCTAGTTCTAGACACCCCAGCCAGGGGAAACATCCTTCCTGCATCTACCCTATCGAGCCCTGTAAGAATTTTGTATATTTGAATGATACCTCATTTTTCTAAACTCCAGAGAATAAAGGCCCAGTCTATTTAATCTTTCCTCATAGAACATCTCTCCATCCCAGTTAGCTTGGTGAACCTTTGTTTACACTCTCTCTATGGCAAAGCAAGGAGACCAAAACCACACACAAGACCCCAGATGCAGTCTCACCAAGGCTCTACATAATTATAGAAAGACATCTTTACTCCTATACTCAAATCTCCTTGTAATAAAGGTCCTCTGCCATTTCCTTATTCCCCATTATAAATTCTTCTGACTCCGCTTGTAATGGACGCACATTTTTCTTTTGTTAATCTTTTCCTTTTTACATACCTTATAGAAGCTTTTACAGCCCGTTTTTATGTTTCGCGCTAGTTTACTCATATTCTATTTTCACTTTCTTAATCTTTATCTTGGCCCTCCTTTGCAGAATTCCAAAATTTTTCCAATCCTTGCCCCTTTTTTGGCAACTTTATACGCCTCTTCCTTTGATCTAATACAATCCTTGATTTATTTCGTTAGCCACGGTTGAAACACTTTCCTTGCTGGATTTTTGTGCATTAAATGAATGTATTTTTGTTGTGAACTATGTATTAGTTCATTAAATGCTAGCCATTGCCTGTCTACCGTCATACCTTTTAACGTAGTTTCCAAATCTACCATAGCCAACTTGCCCTTCATACCATCACTTTCAGACTTAATGTACCCGAGTCATGCCCTATGCCACAAGAAAATCTCCAATTTGATCCTTAGTCTGCCCCATCCTTCCTGTGACTATCCCTTTACTATTTACATGCTTACATTCTGCTCACATATGAAACCATTTTTGTGGCCCAAAGGGCACTCACCAAACATCAATTACAATAATTGATTCTCACCTCCCTGAAGTGTAATATTGAGTAATCTTACAAATACTAGTCATATATTCTTCATTATATCACATCACACTTTCAGAACTCCGCTGAATCAATCTACCTGATTATTAGGGAATATTGTTCCATTGAGGAACAAGCCAATATTCTTTCATAAATAGCAACATGAAATTGCAAGAGGAAGAGTTATTTTGTTTACAGTGGACTTTGCCATTGAGATAAATTTGTAGAATGTGAATGTTGATGGGGAACTCTACTGATTCTTTCACAAAGGTAGAATATTCATCATTCATGAGTAGCATGAGCCTGAGTGAGTTATAAAGGTCACTTCTCATCAATAATTGGAGAATTGCACGGTCTAGAATGACAATCTACATACTAGGTGCAGTTTGCTCAGCTGGCATGTAAAACTAATATAGAATACATCAAAGAGTGAGCTGAAATTCCACAAATTGATAGGATTTCCCTCTCGTGTCTTTGGGGACTGAAAACACCAATATCTTGCAGGCACAGAAATAACAGAGTCCGTACTTCCCAGTAATAATCAAGTTTTCATCAATCACTTAATAAACAATACTGTCACAGTCATCATTCCTTTAATGGGTTACCTTCATGGATCAATCACATTGCACGAGCTCTTTCTGCCCACACCACTCTCCATTTCCACGAAGAAACAATCACAACATGATGCACTTATGTAGCACCTTTAACTCAGTAAAACATCCCAGGAGCGTGATTAAATTAAATTTGACATCGAGCTACATAAAGGGGTATTAGGACTGGTGACCAAAATCTTTGTCAGTAGGTTTTAAGGAGAATTTAAAAGGACAGAGGTAGACTGCCCTTAACATCAAGACAGCATTTGAGTGACTGTGGCATCAGAGAGACTTTGAAAAATTGAAGTCAATGGGAACCTGGGGAAAACGGTCAACTGGTTGGAGTCATACCTAACACAAAGAAAGATGGTTGGCTGTTGGAGGCCAATCATCTCATAAGAACATAAGAACTAGGAGCAGGAGTAGGCCGTCCGGCCCCTCGAGCCTGCTCCGCCATTCAATAAGATCATGGCTGATCTTTTCGTGGACTCAGATCCACTTACCCGCTCTCTCACCGTATCCCTTAATTCCTTTATTGTTCAAAAAGATATCTACCTTAGCTTTAAAAACGTTTACTGAAGTAGCGTCAACTTCTTCACTGGGCAAGGAATTCCATAGATTAACAACCCTCTGGGTGAAGAAGTTCCTTCTCAATTCAATCCTAAATCTGCTCCCTCTAATCTTGAGGCTATGCCCTCTTGTCCTAGCTTCACCTGCCAGTGGAAACATCCTCTCTACTTGTATCTCATCTATTCCCTTCATAATTTTATATGTTTCTATAAGATCCCCCCTCATTCTTCTGAATTCCAATGAATATAATCCCAATCTACTCAGTCTCTCCTCATAAGCCAACCCCCTCAACTCCGGAATCAACCTAGTGAACCTCCTCTGCACCCTCTCCAGTGTCAGTACATCATTTCTCAAGTAAGGAGACCAAAACTGCACACAGTACTCCAGGTGCGGCCTCACCAGTACCTTATACAGCTGCGACATAACCTCTCTGCTTTTAAACTCAATCCCTTTAGCAATGAAGGACAAAATTCCATTTGCCTTCCTAATTACTTGCTGTACCTGCAGACCAACCTTCTGCAATTCATGCACAAGGACACCCAGGTCCCTCTGCATAGCAGCATGCTGCAACTTTATACCATTCAAGTAATAATCCTTGTTACTGTTACTCCTACCGAAATGAATGACTTCACATTTATTAACATTGTATTCCATCTGCCAGACCTTTGCCCACTCGCTCAATGTATCTATGTTCCTCTGCAAAGTTTCACAGTCATCTGCACACTTTGCTCTGCCACTCATCTTAGTGTCATCTGCAAACTTTGACACCCTACACGTGGTCCCCAACTCCAAATCATCTATATAAATTGTAAATAATTGCGGTCCCAACACCGATCCCTGAGGCACACCACTAGTGACTGATTGCCAGCCAGAATAGCACTCATTTATTCCCACTCTCTGCTTCCTGTTAGTCAACCAATCCTCTATCCATGCTAATACGTTACCCCCAACGCCATGCATCCTCATCTTATGCAGCAGCCTCTTGTGCGGCACCTTGTCGAAGGCCTTTTGGAAATCTAGGTACACCACATCCACTGGGTCCCCATTGTCCACCTTGCTCGTAATGTCATCATAGAATTCCAAAAGATTTGTCAAGCATGACCTGCCCTTCATGAACCCATGCTGCGTCTGCCCAACGGGACAATTTCTATCGAGATGCCCTGCTATTTCTTCTTTGATAATAGACTCAAGCATCTTCCCCACTACAGAGGTTAAGCTAACCGGTCTATAATTCCCCATCTTTTGTTGACCTCCATTTTTAAACAGTGGCGTCACATCTGCTGTTTTCCAATCTGCTGGGACTACCCCAGAGTCCAGGTAATTTTGGAAAATTACCGTCAGTGCACCTGCTATTTCTCCCGCCATCTCTTTTAGTACCCTGGGATGCATTCCATCAGGGCCAGGAGACTTATCAATCCTTAGCTCCATTAGCTTGCCCAACACTACCTCTTCCGTAATAATGATTGTTTCCAGGTCCTCACCTACGTTCGTCTCTTTGTCAATTACTGGCATGTTATTAGTGTCCTCCACTGTGAAGACCGATACAAAATACCTGTTCAATGCCTCGGCCATTTCATCATATCCCATAACTAAATTCCCCTTCTCATCCTCTAAAGGACCAACGTTTACTTTAGCCACTCTTTTTCGTTTTATATATTTATAGAAACTTTTGCTATCTGTCTTTATATTCTGTGCTAGCTTTTTCTCATGTTCTATCTTACTTTTCTTTATAGCTCTTTTTGTGGCTTTCTGCTGACCTTTAAAGTTTTCCCAATCTTCTAGTTTCATGCTGTTTTTGGCCACTTTGTATGCCTTCTCTTTCAATTTGATAGCCTCCCTTATTTCCTTAGACACCCATGGCAGATTACCCCTTTTCTTCCAGTCCTTCCTTTTCACTGGAATATACTTTTGCTGAGCACTTTGAAAAATTGCTTTGTAAGTCCTCCACTGCTCGTCAACTGCCCCACCATAAAATCTTTGTTTCCAGTCTACTTTAGCCAAGTCCTCCCTCATTCTATTGTAGTCCCCCTTGTTCAAGCACAGGACCCTGGTATTGGATTTTATCTTCACACTCTCCATCTGTATTCTAAATTCAACCATACTGTGATCACTCCTTCCAAGAGGATCCCTAACTATGAGGTCATTAATTATTCCTGTCTCATTACACAGGACTAGATCTAGGATAGCTTGCTCCCTCATCGGTTCCATTACATACTGTTCAAGAAAACTATCACGGATACACTCAACGAACTCCTCCTCAAGGCTACCCTGACTGAGCTGGTTCGACCAATCTACATGTAGATTAAAATCCCCCATGATAATTGCCGTACCATTTTTACAGGCATTAGTTATTTCTTTGTTTATTGCCCGCCCCAATGTGATGTTATTATTTGGTGGCCTATAGACTACGCCTATCAATGACTTTTTCTTCTTAGAGTTTCTAATTTCCACCCAAATGGATTCAACCTCATTCTCTATAGAACCTATATCATCTCTCAGCACCGCCCTGATGTCATCCTTGAATATCAGAGCTACACCACCTCCCTTACCTTCCCGTCTGTCCTTCCGAATAGTGTGGTACCCCATGGTATTTAACTCCCAGTCGTGACCAACCTGTAACCATGTCTCCGTAATGGCTACCAAATCATATTCATTCGCGATGATTTGTGCCGTTAACTCATCAACCTTGTTACGAATGCTGCGAGCATTCAGGTGAAGTGCCTTTATGCTAGCTTTCTTACCCTCATGATTTCCAACATCTCTAATAATAACTCCTGAGTTATCCTTCCTTTCTGCTTCTTGCATAGTCTGCCTTGAACTTAAACCCTCTTGCACACGTTAACCTGCTGCTTACCTTTTTATTTACCATCATACTCCCTGTCGTTTTCCCTTTCCCTTCCCCCCGACTCACTAGTTTAAAGTCCTAGAGACCACCCTATTTATAATTTTCGCTAGAACACTGGTTCCAGATCAGTTCAGGTGGAGACCGTCCCATCGGTACAGATCCCCCCGGTTCCAAAACTGATGCCAATGCCCCATGAAATGGAACCCCTCTTTCCCACACCACTCCCTTAGCCACGTGTTTACTTCCCTAATTTTCTTATCCCTAAACCAATTTGCACGTGGCTCGGGCAGTAATCCGGAGATTATGACCCTCGAGGACCTGTTCCTTAATTTCGTTCCGAGTGCTTTATAATCCCCAAACAGGTCCTCCATCCTAGCCTTGCCTATGTTGTTAGTCCCAACGTGGACCACAACAACTGGATCCTCCCCCTCCCGCTCCAATATCCTTTCAAGCCGGTCAGAGATGTCCTGCACCCTGGCACCGGGCAGGCAACACACCATGCGGAACTCCCGATCCGGCTTGCAAAGGATACTATCTATCCCCCTAATTATAGAATCCCCTATAACTACCACTTGTCTTTTTGCTCCCCCCTCTTGAATGGCCTTCTGCACCATGGTGCCATGGTCAGTTGGCTCATCCTCCCCGCAGCCCTTTTCCTCATCCACACAGGGAGCAAGTATCTCGTACAAGACATCACTGCAGGACTTCCTCAGGGTAGTGTCCTAGACCCAACCATCTGCAGCTGCTTCACCAATGACTTTCCGTCCGTCATGAGGTCAGAAGTGGGGATGTTCACTGATGAATGTAGTGTTCAGTTCCATTCGCAATTCCACAGATAACGAAGCAGTCCGTGCAAGCGCGCAGCAAGACGCGAACAACATTCAGGCTTGAGCCGATAAGTGGCAAGTAACATTTGCACCACGCAAGGGCCAGGCAAAGACCATTGGCAACGAGAGAGATTCTCACTTGACATCCCTTGACTTTCAATGACATTACCGTTGTTGAATCTCCCACCATCAACATCCTGGGGGATGCGGTCACCATTCACCAGAAACTTAACTGGACATAAATATGACTAAGAGGTCAGGAGCTGGGAATTCTGTGGGAAGTGACTCACCTTCCGACTTCCCAAAGCCTTTCCACCATTTACAAGGCACAGGTCAGTGGTATGATGGAATACTCTCCACTTCCATCGATGAGTGTGGCTCCAACAACTCAAGAACCTTGACATCACCCAGCACAAATCAGCCCACTTGAAAGGCACTCCATTTACCACCTTAAACATTCACTCTCTCTACCACCAGCATACTGTTACTGCAGCGTGTACCATCTACAAGATGCACTGCCAAGAATTCTGTGATAGCGCCTTCCATACCCACAACCTCTAGTATCTAGATAACCAAGGGCAGCAGGTGCAAGGCAAAATCTGCAAATTCCGTTCCAAATCGCACACCATCCCGAGTTGGAAACATATCTCTGTTGGGTTACAATACTGGAGGAAGAGGAAAAGGAACAGCAGCAGCAACTCATTAAAAAAAACTTCCAAGACACTTCCCAGGAGCATTATTAAACAAAATCACACCGAGCCACATGAGGATATATTAGACCAGATCACCAAAAGCTTGGGCAAAGCAGTATTTTTTTAAGGAGTGTCTTAAAAGGAGGAAAGTGAGATAGAGAGTCGGAGAGGTGTACGGAAGGAAATCCACAGCTTAGGGTCTAGGCAGCTGAAGGCACGGCCACCAATGGTGGAGCGATTAAAATCAGGGTTGCTGAAGAGGCCAGAATTAGATGAGCGCAGGTATCTCGGAGAATTATGGGGCTACAGGAGATTACACAGATAGGGAGGGATGAGGTTCTTAAGAGATTTACAAACAAGGATGAGAATTTTAAAATCAAGGCATTGCTGGACAGGGAGTCAATGTAGCTCAGCGAGCACATGGCTGATATGGGAATGGGACTTGGTGCAAGTTAGGACATGGGCAGCTGAGTTTTGGATGACTTCAAGTTCACAGAGGGCCGAATGTGAGAGAGCAACCAGAAATGCATTGGAATAGTCAAGTCTAGAGATTACAAAGGCATGAATGAGGGTTTCAGCAGATGAGCGGAGGCAGGGATGCAGTCAGACAATGTTACAGAATGGAATAGATGATCTTAGTGATGGTGTGAATGTGTGCTCAGAAGGTCATATCAGGGTCAAATATGACATCAAGGTTACGAACAGTCTGGTTTAGTTTCAGACATTTGCAAGGGAGGGGAGGGATGGGGACCGATAAGATTAGCCCCCAGTGGGTGCAATGGGCAAGGAGATCGAGAGAGGATTGGGCAATTGGGGTTGCTGCTCGAAAGAGCCAGTGCAGAGTACCTCAATGAGCCCTTTGGAGGATGCCAAGAGAGGCACAGAAGGAAGCTGTAGGCTTATCTGTGGAATCACTACTAAACAGCACTGTGGATGCAACTACACCATACAGATTGTAGTGGATCAAGAAGGCAACTCTGGGGAGACGGTGGCGTAGTGGTAATGTCACTAGACTAATAATCCAGAGCCCAGGCTAACGCTCTAGCGACATGGGTTCGAATCCCACCATGACAGATGGGGAAATTTGAATTCAATTAATAATTCTGGAATTAAAATCTAGTCTAATGGTGACCATGAAACCATTGTCGATTGTTGTAAAAACCCATCTGGTTCACTAATGTCCTTTAGGGAAAGGAATCTTCTGCCCTTACCTGGTCTAGCCTACATGTGACTCCAGACCCACAGCAATGTGGTTCACTCTCAAAAGAAAAAAAAAATGCCCTCTGAAATGGCCTAGCAAGCTACTCAGTTCAAGGGCAGTTAGGGATGGGCAATAAATGCTGGCCTAGGCAGCGACGCCCACATCCCATGACTTTAGCAAGGGAATTCTATAGCTGGGGAGCTGAAGGCATGGCAGCGAATGGTGGTGCGATTACAATTGGGGATGTACAAGAGGCCAGAACTGGAAGAGGACAGAAATCTAGGAGGGTTGCAGGGCTGCAGGAGGCACCAGAGATAGGGAGGAGTAAGACCATGGAGTGGTTTGAACACAAGTATGAGAATCTATAAAAAATAATGCACATTTTTTTTCCTGTCCGGACTGTTTTGATTGATCAGTTGATTTGGTGGGCAGAGCCTGGTGCATGGGATTGGGGGGGGGGGGGGGGGGAAAAGAGAGAGGAGAGTGCAGGGTTGAGCAGAGAAACAACTTGGAATGATGAATGGGAATGGCACTAGCACTGGAAGAAGGGGTGAGATGGGATGGGGATTTAAAAGAAGTACTATTGCAATAAAGATACTAATTTCACTGCAAGTGTTTTGCCAGCCACTGCTAGTTTTAAGATAATGGCATGCTGGACTGGGGTGCCAAAGGGGAATGGATGAACAGGATTTGTGAGAGTTAGGACATGGGCAGCAGAATTTTGGATCAGGTCAAGTTAAACAGAGTGGAAAACAGGAGGCTGACCATGGCAGCATTGGAATCGTCCAGTCTAGAGGTAATAAAAGTAATGAGGGTTTCAGCAGTAGATGAGCTGAGGCAGAGGCAGAGACTAGTGATGAAAATAAGCAGTCTTGACAATGGAGCAGATGCGTGATTGGAAGCTCATCTCTAGGTCAAATATGACACAAAGGTTGCGAGTGGTCTGTTTCAGTCTCAGACAGTGACTAGGGAGATGGATGGAGTCGGTGATTACGGAACGGAGTTTGTGGTGGGGACTGAAGACAGTGGTTTCAGTCTTCCCTATACTTAATTGGAGAAAATTATGTAGCAACAGAGCTCTTTATACTGGTTATAGCACTGGTTCCCAAAGTGCTAGCCTCACATACCAGTACCAAACCCAATGCTGGATTTGCTGCATCTGGTAAGCTTACATTGAGCTTACTGCTGGCTGTGCATCACCCATATGTTGAACACAGGCATTACTAGCACCTTGAAGGAAAAAGCAGATACAGAGAGTGATGGGACGCAGACTTGACCTTCGGACTCCAACTACAATATTGAGATGGAAGTTGTTGCATTCAGGTTCTGAGCCTCCTTCTCTGGAGCACTGAATTAAGCACCTGTGGAGATTTTCCAATCTGAATTTGCATGCAGCATAGAATTAAATTCACAAGGGTTACCTGCTTCCTCAGATTAGAATCATGCTCAGCTTTTCTGCCATTTTTACACAAGGAACTTCTCTTTATGCAGCCTGGAATTTTACTTTGCCAGTGCTGTCTTCTAGACTAAAAGTAATATGCAAACAATCTGATTTTTGAGTGATGGAAGGGAGGTTTAGTAGGTAGGGAGCCTCTCACTACTTTTAATGGACTTACTTGTGCGAAATGATGGTTGGAGGAAGTTGTTTGTGATCCCCAGCCAGGATGCATTTTGGGGCTTTCATTAATGGTATCCAGCAGCTTGCTTCCAGAGCCTGTGCACACTCATCAATCACTACGAGATCAAAGTAATCATCCGACAGGAGTTTTAATGGACCATCATTAGAAGCACCTAGAAATCACAAAGAGCAGCTGGGAAAAGTTAAACTGCACATCAGTGGATAAGGTGAGTGTAAAAATGAATGTATACAGCAACTGTATAAAGGATGTAATTGCACTAGAGAGGGTACAGAGGAGATTTACAAGGATGTTGCCAGGACTGGAAAAATGCAGCTATGAGGAAAGATTGGATAGGCTGGGTCGTTCTCCTTGGAACAGAGAAGGCGGAGGGGAGATCTGATTGAAATGTACAAAATTTTTAGGGGCCTGGATAGAGTGGAGGTGAAGGTGGAAATTCACCTTAGCAGAGAGTTCAGTGATGAGGGGGCATAGATTTAAAGTGATTAATAAAAAAAAATTAGAGGGGAGATGAGGAAAAACATTTTCACCCAGAGGGTGGTGATGGTCTGGAACTCACTGCCTGAAAGGGTAGTTGAGGCAGAAACCCTCAACTCATTCAAAAGCAGTCTCGATATGCACCTCAAGTGCCGTAATCTGCATGGCTACAGACCAAATGCTGGAAGGTGGGCTTAGAATAGGTGGATCGTTTTTCAGCCGGCATAGACACGTTGGGCCAAGTGGCCTCTTTCTGTGCCTTAAACTTTCCATGATTCTATTCTATGATCTACTGTACAACAGTAGGACTTCAATTCCATTATAGTACAACCCTGAATTGTTATCCTACCCTGAATTCTTTGTCAGAGAATTACAGATACTATTTGAAGTCCCCTTTACTTGTCATATGCACACCTTTGATGCATAAGAATATGGTTATTGTTGTAATGGTGTTACATTAATAGCTCACGGCAACTTTACATTTTGTATGCTTGACTTTTATATGCCATCCCCGGTGGTCCAAAATGTAAACAATTTCTTCCGAGCTTTAGAAATTTGCAGAAATCGACTGTTCTGAAAGTATAGCCCCAGTCTTCATAATTTATTGAAAGGAGAGAGAACATTACATTGCCATTTGCAAATCATGGTACATTAAAGAAGTTAAAGCTATCCAAAATGACATTTAAAAAAACTCAAGATAAGGGGTCAGCTTGGTGCACTTTTTGAATGAGAAGGTTGTGGATTCAAATCCCACTCCAGGACTTGCACACATAATCTAAGCCCACATATCAGTGTAGTACTGAGCAAGTATGGTGCTGTCAGAGCTGCCATCTTTCAGACAGACATTAAACCAAGGCTCCATTTGCCTGTCCTGATAATTTGCATGGATATTAAAGAATAATGTGGTACTTTCCAAAGAGAACACAAAACACAAACCAAAAAGAAAAAAACATGCAAATCTCAAAAAAAAAATAGAAGTGTCTTTAAAGGTCTAAGACCTGAAATGTCAATAGAAAGTCTACAGATGCTGCCTGGCCTATTTCCAGCTAATTCATTTTTTGTTTACAGACCACCAAAAACAGATTTACTGGCCATTTGTCTCACTGCTGCTTGTGGGATCTTACTGTGTGCATGATGGCTGCCACATCAACCCAAATACCAACAATCATTGCTGTTCAAAGTAGCTTGTTATTTATGAAGCACTTTGGTATTTTTCAGATATTGGGACAAGAAGCTAGACAAATTGAAATTCTTTCCTTTAACCGGCAATTAATTCTTTAGTGCTCTTTAATTTAAATCTACAATGCAGAATTTGAAAGCAGCTCCATACAACAAAAACAAACACCCCCGGCCATGGGTAATTTAATTATGTCCATTACCATAATTCTACATGCAATAAAGCCTTTAGAAATCCCATTATTCTGATCCCCATTTTTACTACAGGTTCACAGTGCTGCAGAATTATGCATGTGAAAATTTGAAATCACATTATTTTGTGATTTTAAGTTTCCACACTATGCCTGCTACAAGAGCACAAATATGAAAGCAGTTTGTATAGCCTTGATCCAGTTATCCATGCAGTAAATCCACAGCAGAAAACTGCTCATAATTGAGCAGAAATTGCTTCAATTAAGGCTATCCTTATTGGAGGGGAAAGAACGCCTATTTAGAAACCTAAGTTGGGACCAAGGCTCTATAGTACACGACAAAGATTGAAAAGAGTAGGAGAGGTGGTGATGCAAAATAATTGATGATTAGGTGATGGCAATCTTGAACTTTGTACAAAGCACAGACTATGTGGGTAAAGGGTTAACCAATTTTGAGGTTTAGGCAAGAGAGAGTTATTTAAGAAAATATAATTGCTGCTTCTACTCAAGTAAACCCGCACTCGGCCTTTGTTCCTTAAGTGGTCTACCTGTGTTAGTTGCCAAGACGACACTGGCTTTTTTTAGTATTTGTACTATAGCTGCCTCCTCCCTTGCTCTCAGCTCCTTTCTCAAAGTCTTGATTTCACCACGAAAGTGCACCTTCTCTCCTCTGTCCTGTGCCTTTTTCATTTTTGCCTTTGAACAAAGAGTGATAATTTTTTTCTCTCTGCATTGAACATATTGGCACGTTAACATAAAACTTGCAGAAAATAAACTTTAGAAGAGCAAAGCATATTTCACTTACCATAATGAGAAAAAAATTCAGTTGGAAAAGTTGGTTTGCTGAAAACTATATAACAATAATAAAAAAAAACTATTCTCTACAAAGATGTGAAACAAACCAAAATACAAATGCAATCTAGTTCCCTGTTGTGGAGATACTTACAAATGCCTGATCGATGTCCTTCCGGATATCCATTACTATTTGGGTGTTGTCACTGTGTGTCAATACAGCATCCAGAGAATGGCGATGTATGGACTCAAGCAGTCGAGCAGGGTGACCTAAACGCAAAACCTGCGTTTTAAATTGCGCCAGGCGCGCAACAAGATTGTCGACAGCAACATTAGAGGGAGCACAGCAAAGCACCTTCGGAAGATAAAAAAAA
This sequence comes from Heterodontus francisci, assembly GCF_036365525.1. Lineage (NCBI taxonomy): Eukaryota > Metazoa > Chordata > Chondrichthyes > Heterodontiformes > Heterodontidae > Heterodontus > Heterodontus francisci. The sequence continues at coordinate 37,594,069 of NC_090384.1, forward strand.
ACATAATTCATTGATAAGACATCTTTTGACATCCAGATCATTGAAACAGACTAATCAAATGAGAAATGTAAAAGTTGTCAGGAATCACAAACACTTAAGTTCCTAAATATGTGGGGTATTACATGAGGGTTATTGCTATGATCCCATGTCTGGGTCAGAGATAGGGCATATTGAGGTGCAGACTCTCTGATCTATACTCCTGGCTCTATTGTGATGTGCCCTATAATATCCAGAAGGACAATTTTCAATCTAGCTGATTTTAAAGTTGGAGAAATATACTACACTACTCCTGAATTTCAATAAAATACTGCAATTCCAATCTTAGTAAATTTTAATGCTAAAACACTCCTAAAATACCCTTTAAAAGGATTTTTTTTTATTAAAGAGAATTACAAATGTTCACCACTACATACTTCTCTTCCTCATTGGCTCTAAATCTCATGAGGGATTTTCCCTTCAATCAGAAAGTTGGATAAAATAAGCCAGACTGCTGGTCACACTGGCTCTTGATCTTTCCCTTCCCCTTATGAAACACACTTTAGTTGTGAAAGCAAATAAAATTAGACAGTTTACAAATTCCACTAGACTTTCCTTTTCGATGATGTGCTTAATGAAGGAACGCTTGTGAATGAAGCGCACACTGTTAATATCATTGGCTTTCACTCTCACATTTGTTCAGGTAGTAAGGTGAATAATTAAGACATCTACTACTAATCTCACTAGCTCTGGTTTAGAAAGTAGAAAAATCAGGCAGAGACAATCAATGCCACTAAATGCCACTCATTCCAAAATAACCTTCCTTCAAATTGAGAGGTGGACAAAAGAGAAAGCCATGTGATATCCTGTGCATTTCACTCTCACGATCTCTTTTATACAGAAAGGTGAACAAAATGAACTAAACTTCTCCAGGCTTTTGAGATTAAAATTGTATGCACAGTTCAAACATGGTACAGCTCCATTGATATTTCTCCACAGCTGTCAGGGAGTCATTCTGCTAAAATGCTTTCATACTTGCACCAGACCAATGGCCTGCTATGCTAATCAATTACTGTCAGTAACTGGAACCATTAAAAAGTACAATAAATCACCACAAAAATAATAAGATTTATTCAATGACTTGGATTTTGCATCGAGAATAAGGGTATGGGTGCTTACCTTCATTATGGAGTAAATCAGGCAGCAACTTCACATACACAGTTAAACACAGAAATCTGGAAGTTGCAATCCCAGTTACCCTGCTCCTCCGAAGGCTGCATTGTAACAATATCTCACTGCTAGCCTCAGCATTAAAATCAAGTCGGGGCATGAAGTTGCAATGCTTACCTCCTAAATGCATCAGAAAAAGTGGGCTGGTGCATTCAGGTGTAAGTGAATTTTTAATGACATGTTAAGTTCTAATTACTGCCAACAAACACTCTGGCCCTAAAAATTTAATTTTACATGTAAAATCTCATCCCTTCTGAATTGAATGTGTTTTTTAAACTAATTTTTAAAACTTTTCTGTCTGCCTCAGACCCCTCTCTCATAATCCCATCTTTCCCAATATTTATTTAGCTTTCTGTGCATCATTTAACTCCAATTTATATTACCTAGTTAGACTCTGCATGGCTGTGAGAATTCTTCAATCTGATAAGTTGAAGAGGAACATCAATGTTTGCCCTGCTCACACACACCACAGATCTCCTGCAGGGCACACCACACCCAATGACAGTAAACCCAAGCTCGAGAAAATTCTGTGGGCAGCTGTCAGCGTGGTGAATAGCGAGCACCATTCCTATGCTGCTGACTGCAAAATCCAGGCCATTGTTTTACCCAACAGGTTGGAATCATGATAAATAAACCACCCAACTCCTTCTGATCACATTATCCCTTTTTACTAAAATAAACTGCCTTTCAACTAAAGACCAAAATAACAAGATTTTTTTTTTAAAAAGCAGACTTACCACTAACTTTCAAAAGGCAATTGGATATATGCTTAAAAAGTAAAAATCTGCATGGCTATGGGAAAAGAGCAGGGGAGTGGAACTAATCAAATAGCACTTTCAAAGAGTTGGCCTCAGCATAATGGGTTGAATAGACTCCTTCTGTGCTAAATAATTCTACTATTACCTGTCCAATTCACTTTTTTATCCCAGTTGACAAAAGTTAACTGTGTTTTGTAGATCAGAATGACCAAATCCAACATGCACATAACGCAGTCTCTGCCTCTTTGGTTCCGGTCAGTACTGTAAAAGGAGCTTCTCCCACTTGACACTCCAAGTTCTAATGAAGAAATCGATCACTGTTTCAAATGATGGAAATGCATAGTGGATCAGATTCCACCTCAGTTTTCCAGTATTTGTGGCTCTCTTTTTATCTATCTGCGTCATAGCATATTAGCTGGCTCAACAAATACAATGCTTATTTAAATCAACATTTATTCATTAGTATGACTTTTCAATTGTGCTATTCAAAACAGCCTTATGTGATTGACACCAGTTATGGAATCTAGGTCAGCAGAATCATCATCCTACATACCCTTCTTTTCGATTTACCTTCATTTCTTTTACTCTTTCAACCTCGATGGTGTCTGCACTAAAATCATAAATAAAAATTGAAGATTTCAGCACAAAAGGAGGCCATCCAGCCCATCGCATCTATGTTAGCTCTCAGACAGCTATGTGCTTAGCTCCCTTCACCTTCACTTTTGCATACCCCTTTAACTTTTTCTTTTTGAAATATTTATCCACTTCCCTTTTAAAAACTATTATGCATTCTGCTTCCACTACAGCATCCGACCCTTCTGTGCAAAAAAAAAAATTCTACCAACTTCTTGTTGCTCAATTTGGTTCCCAAATAAAATTTTTTTTTTTTTTAAAAGTAAAAGTACTCCAATACTGAATGATCTATAGCTGCCCATGTATAATGAAAGCAAAATGTTACTAAATGGCTCACCTTCAGACCTTGTTTTACTGCCTGCAGAATTATTTCTACAACTGTAGTCGTCTTTCCAGTACCAGGAGGCCCATGAATAATTGCAACTTCCTTCTGTGACAGTGCAAAATGTACCGCTTCTTTCTGAGAGTCATCCAGGCAAGGGTTGTACAGCTCTGGGGTTTCTTAAGAAAAGCAAACCAGCATTCAACACTTATTAAAGGAAGCACATCACACACACACACACGAACTAGGAGCAGGAGGCGGCCATTCGGCCCCTCGAGCCTGCTCCACCATTTGATAAATCATGGCTGATCTAAATGTGGCTTCAACTCCACTTTCCCGTCTGCCCCCCATAACACTCGGCCTCCTTGTCTATCAAGAATTTCTGACTCAGCCTTGAACATATTCAAATGAACCAGTCTCTACTGCTCGGAGGAAGTGAATTCCACAGACTAACAACCGTCAGAAAAAATTTCTCATCTGTCTTCAATTGGAGACCCCTAGTGTCCCCTAGTTCTAGTCTCGCCAATTAGTGGAAACATCCTTCCAATATTTACACTGTCAAGTTCCCTCAGGATCTTATGTTTCAATAAGATCACTTTTCATCCTTCTAAACTCCAATGGGTATAGGGCCAAACTGTTCAACCTTTCCTCATAAGATAACCTCTTCATCCCAGGAATCAGTCAAGTGAACCTTCTCTGAAATGCTTCCAATGTAATTTTATCCTTGAAGTAAGGAGACCAAAACTGTACAGTACTCCAAATGTGGTCTCACCAAGGCCCCGTACACTGTAGCAAAACTTCCCTACTTTTATATACTATTCCCCTTGCAATAAACAACAACATTCCACTTGCCTTCCTCATCGTTTGCTGTAGTTGCATACTGACTTTTTGCGATTCATGTACCAGGACAGCCAGATTCCTCTGTACTGCAGAGGTCTGCAGTCTCTCACCATTTAAATAATATTCTGCTTTTCCATTCTTCTTGCCAAAGTGGACAAGTTCACATTTTCCCACATTATACTCCAGCTGCCAAATTTTTGGCCCATTCACTTCACCAATCTATATCCTTTTGTAGACTCTATGTTCTCTTAACAGCTTACCTTCCTACCTATCTTCGTGTCATCTACAAATTTAGCTACCATACATATGGTCCCTTCATCCAAATCATTGATGTAGATTGTCAATAGTTGAGGCCTCAGCACTGATCCCTATGGCACTCCACTAGTCACATCCTGCCAACATGAAAATTACCCATTTATCCCTGTTCTACGCTTCCTGTTAGCTAACCAATCCTCTATCCATGCTAATATGTTACCCCCTACACTACAAACTCTTATCTTCTGTAGTAACCTTTGATGTGGCACCTATCGAGTGCCTTTTGGAAATCCAAGTGCACCATATCTACAGGTTCCCCCTTATCCATGTTGTTTGTTACTTCTCTCAAAGAACTCTAATAAATTAGTCAAACGTGATTTCCCTTTCACAAAACCATGTTGACTCTGCCTGATCACATTATGATTTTCTAAATATCTTGCTGTAACCTCCTGAATAATGGATTCTAGCATTTTCCCCAATCACAGATGTTAAGCTAACAAGCCTATAGTTTACTGCTTTCCGTCTCCCTCCTTTTTTGAACAAAGGTGTTATATTAACTATTTTCCATTCTGCTGGGACCTTTCCAGAATCTAGGAAATTTTGGAAGATCACAACTAATGCATCTACTACCTCTGCAGCCACTTCTTTTAAGACCCTCCGATGCAGGTCAACATGTCCTGGGGACTGGTCAGCCTTTAGCTCTAATAGTTTTCCCAGTACCTTTCCCCTGGTGATTGCGATTCTTCTAAGTCCGTCCCTCCCTTTTACCTCTTATTTTTCAAGTATCTTTGGGATTTTTTTTTTGCGTCTTCGACAGTGAAGATCAACACAAAATACATACATAGATACATGAACAATGTTAGCAACTATGTATTTATATAAAATAACACAAAAGCATGAATGCAGCTAAAATGGCCCTGCATTTCTGAAGCTTGCAGCATTTTCATTCCAGAGCAAGTAAAAAATTTTAGAGGTAAAAATAAAATGAATTCTCAATTTCAGTCTGATCTAACCATTTTGGTGAGCTTGAACCTAAACAAAAAGAGAATGCATGCGTTACTTTCCTGTCTCCATAATTTCTACAATGAAAATAAAACTGGTCACAGCAGTCACAGTGAACATATTCTTTACAGGTTCTCAATATCCCTGTACTGCAAAGTTAAAATGAATGAATTCTCCATTTTCAAATTATCAGAACAATGAGCAAATGATGCGCAAGAAATGGTCTTACTTAGATTTTCTGAGGGAGAACTTGGTTCAGAAGCACCAAACAGGACATCGATGAGATTAGAAGTAGGCCCGACACGATATTGGCTCAAGGCCTTTAAAGCACTGAAAAAGAAATGATAAATGAAGAAAAGAATTGAGTGCAGCTTTGACCAAGCCAGATTTTTCTATACACAAGTCTGAAACACAAAATAAAAACACTAATTAAAATATCAGATGCCAAACACTCTATAGGGTGTAATGTGGAAAAGAATTTGATCTTTTATGAGAGAAAGGTGCATAGGTTTCATGTCAACATGTTTTACACTGCTACTGACAAAGAGGTACAACTAAAAAATACATAAAAGAATGCAAAAAGTGGCACAGATCCTGGGGAGTGGGAGAGATACAAAGAACAGCATAGGGTGACAAAACACAGTAAGAGCTACAAAAGGACACACGAGAAGAAACTTGCAAGGGATACCAATATCAACATAAACTTTTACTACAATTACACTGGAAAAAAAAAAAGAGGGGGGGGGGGGGTTAAGAGCAATTAGGGCCCCTTAAAAATTGACAGTTGTGGTTATTGTAAATGAAAATAAGGAAATAGCAGACATAATTATTTATAAAGTTACTTTGCATCAGGGTTTATAGTAGAGGAAGGGTATAGGATGGTGGATATCTCAAGGAAACTATTACTGAAACGGGGAAGGAACTCAGCAAAATTAATGTAAGCTAATAAAGTAATGGCACTAAAGAGCGACAAATCCCCGGGACCAGCTGGTTTTGATCCCAGGATTTTAACGAAAGTAGATGGGAACATTACAGATGCCTTAACTATGATCTTCCAAAGTTCTCTCAATTTAGGACCCATTCCTTTAGATTGCAAAAATACACAGTCACTCCACTATTTAAGAAAGGAGAGAGAGGAACAAGGGAATTACAGACTTGTTTTTAAATAATTCGTTCATGGGATGTAGGCATTGCTGCCAATGCCAGCATTTATTGCCCATCCCCAAATGCCCTTAAGTTGCTGGTGAGCTGCCTTCTTGAACTGCTGCAGTCCTTGTGGTGTAGGTACACCCACAGTGCTGTTAGGAAGGGAGTTCCAGGATTTTGACCTCGCAATGGTGAAGGAATGAAAATATATTTCCAAGTTAGGATGGTGTGAGTTGTAAGGGATCTTGCAGGTGGTGGCATTCCCATGCATCTGCTGCTCTTTATCTGCCAGATGGTGGATGTCGCGGATTTGGAAGGTGTTGGCGAAGGAGCCATGGGGAGAGACTGTAGCGCATCTTGTAGATGGGACACACTGCTGCTGCTATGCACCAGTGATGGAGGGATTGAATGTTTAAGGTGGTGGAAAGGGAGCCAATCAAGCAAGCAGCTCTGTCCTGGATGGTGTCAAACTTCGAGTATTGTTCTAGCTGCACTCATCTAGGCAAGGGGAGAGTATTCCATTACTTGGAGATGTGGATAACCTTGGGGTGTCAGGAGGCGAGTTTCTTGCCACAGAATTCCCAGCCTCTGACCTGCTCTTGGAGCCACAGTATTTCTGTGGCTGGTCCAGTTAAGTTTCTGGTCAACGGTAATGTCCAGAATGTTAATGGTAGGGGATTCAGTGATGGTAATGTTATTGACTGTGAAGGGGAGATGGTTAGATGTTTTCTTGGAAATGGTCTTTGCCTGGCACTTGTGTAGCACAAATGTTAGTCTCTCAGCCATGGTCATGAAATCACTGGAATCTATTAAGGATGGAGCGACGTAACAATTTGAAAATTTTCAAATGACTAGGGAGGAGCAGCATGGATTTGTAAAGGGTAAGTCATGCTTGATGGACCTGTTCAAAATTTTGGAAGAGTTTACTAAAGTACTGGACAGGGAAATGTCTATGGATCTCATTTATATGAAATTCCAGAGGATTCAATAAAGTCTGTCGTATGTGGCTGTGTGCTAAAATTGAAACTCATGGAATTCAGGGCAAATTATTGACCTGGTTAAGAGATTGGCTGACAACAGACAGAGAGTAGGGATAATGGGCCGGTACTCTAATTGGCAGGATGTGACTAATGGTATCCCAAAGAGATGTTGGGTGTTGGGCCCTCAAATATTCACTGTATTTATTTAACATAGGATCATTAGAAACAGGAGCAGGAGTAGGCCATTAAAATGTCATGAACAGGTGCAAAAAAAAATCAAAAAACAAATGGAATGTTGGCCTTTATATCTTGAGATCTAGAATACAAGAGGCGAGGAGTCATGCGGCAGCTATACAAAGCCCTGATTAGAGCACACATGGAGCATTGTGAGCAGTTCTGGGCACAACACCAAGAACACACGAAATAGGAGCAGAAGTAGACCATATGGCCCTTTGAGCCTGCTCCCCCGTTCAATACAATCATTGCGGATCTTGGGCTTCAATTCCACTTTCCTACCCACTCCCTATATCCCTCGATTCCCTGCGAGACCAAAATTCTATCTATCCCAGCCTTAAATATATTCAAAGATGCAGCATGCAAAACCTTCCGGAGTATAAAATTTCAAAGATTCACAAACCTTTCAGCAAAGTAATTTCTCTCCATTTCAGTCCTGAATGATTGACCCCTTATCCAGAGACGGTGTCCCCATGTTCTGGATTCCCCAACCAGTGGGAACAATCGCTCAGCTTCTACCCTATCAAGACCTTTCAGAATCTTGTATGTCTCAATTAGATCACCTCTCATTCTTCTAAACTCCAGAGAATATAGGCCCAATTTACTCAGCCTCTCATCATAGGGCAATCCCCTCATCCCAGGGACCAATCTCGACAATCTTCACTGCATTGCCTCCAATACAAGTATATCCTTTCTTAAATGTGGAGACCAAAACTGCGCACAGTATTCCAGGTGTGGTCTCACCACAGCCCTGTACAATTTTAGTAAGACTTTATTCCTGTACTCCAATCCCCTTGCAATAAATGCCAACATGCCATTTGCCTTCCTAATCGCCTACTGCACCTGAACGTTAATTTTGTCTGTTCCTTGTACGAGTACCCCCCAAGTCTCTTGGAACATCACTTACCAGTTTCACACTTTTAAAATATTCTGCTTTTCTATTTTTACAACCAAAGTGAACAACTTCACACTTCCCCACATTATACTCCATTTGCCATCTTGTTGCCGACTCACTTAACCTGTCTAGATCTCTTTGCAGCCTCTGTGTCCTCCCCGCAGCTTACTTTTCCACCAAGATGTATCAGCAAACTTAGATACATTACTCTGTCTCTTTATCCAAATCATTGATAGAGTGTAAATAGCTGAGGCCCCAGCACTGATCCTTGTGGCACCCCACTATTGACTGCCTGCCAACTTGAAAATGCCCCATTTATGCTCACTCTCTGCTTCCTGTCTGTTAACCAATCCTTTATCCACACTAATATATTACCCCCAACACCATGAGCCCTTATCTTTCCAATTCATCTTTTATGTGACACCTTATCAAATGCCTTTTGAAAATCCAAGTATACTACATCTACTGGTTCCCCTTTATCTACCCGACTAGTTACATCCTCAAAAAAACTCTAATAAATTTGTCGAACAGGATCTCCCTTTTGTAAAACCATGCTGACTTGTTCCAACCAAACTATGTTTTTCCAAGTTCAATGTTAAGACTTCTTGAATAATAGTTTCCAGCATCTTCCTAATGACTGATGTTAGGCTAACTGGCCTGTAGTTCCCAGTTTTCTCTACACCTCCTTTCTTGAAAAGCGATGTAACATTTGCCAGCTTCCAATCTGATGAGACCATTTCTGAATATAAAGAATTCTGGAACATCATAGCCAGTGCATCCACTATCTCTGCAGCTATCTCTTTTAGAACACTAGGATGTAGGCCATCTGGTCCCAGGGACTTGTCAGATTTTAGTCCCTCAAGTTTCTCCAATACTTTTTCTCAGCTGATATCAATATTCTTAATTTCCTCACTCTTTTTAGCCCCTAGGTTGCTGCCTATTTCTGGTACGGAGCTGGTGTCTTCTACTGTGAAGACAGATACAAAATAGTTGTTCAAAGCCTCTGCCATTTCCTCATTCCCTCATAGCTGTCTCTGCCTCTAAGGGACCAACGTCTACTTTAGCTACTCTCTTCCTTTTTATTTACTTATAAAAGCTCTTATAACCTGTTTTTATATTGTTGGCTAGTTTACTCTCATTCTATTTTTTCCCCTCATCAACTTTTTGGTGACCCTTTGCTGGTTTCGAGAACAGTCCCAATCCTCAGACTTGCTACTATTTTTTGCAACATTGTAAGCCTCTTCTTTTAGTCTAATACTCTCCTTAACTTCCTGAGCGAGCCACAGATAGGTCTTTCTGGAGGAGTTTTTGGTTTTGAACGGAATGTACTTTTGTTAAATCCTTTGAATTGTTTGCCACTGTTCACTTACCACCATACCTTCCAGTCTATTTACTCAATTAACCTTAACCATTTCTCCCCTCATATCTTCGTAACTGGCTTTAAGATTCTTGTTTGTGACTAAAATGTGTCATTTTCAAACTTAACATGAAATTCAAATGGTATTATGATCACTGTTTCCCAGTGGATCTTTTACTATGATATTGCTTATTAACCCTGCTTCACTACACAATACACGATCGAAGATAGCTTTAGCCCTAGTCGGTTCTATAACGTATTGTTCCAAGAAACTGTCACAAAAGCATTCTACAAATTCCATCTTCTAGACCACTGTTGATGATCTGATTGTCCCAGTCTATATTCAGATTAAAGTCCCCCACAATTAATACATGACTTTTTTTTTTACATGCTCCAATAATTTCCTGTTTAATGTTCCGTCCAATATTATAACTACTGTTCGGGGGCCTGAAAATTACTCCCAGTGTTGGCTGACTCCTGCTATTTCTAATTTCCACCCAAACTGGATTCTATTTCATGATCTTCTAAGGCCAGATCCCATCTTATTAATGTCTTTATGCCATCCTTTACTATCAGGGCTACCCCTCCTCCTTTGCCATTCTGTCTGTCTGTCTGAAATATCGCGTACCCTGGAATATTTATTTCCCAGCCTTGATCTCCTTGTAATCATGTCTCGGTAATGGCAATTAGATCTACATCATTTACCTCTATTCGTACCACAAGTTCATCTATCTTATTACAGATGCTTCATGCATTCAGATAAAAGGACCTTGAATTTCATTTTTTACCTCTATTCCCTGCAATGACCTTATTTGCTAATGTACAGTTTGTTAATCTCTTGTCACATTCTGTCGGGAGTAACCCACATCACTATCCTGCTCCGATGCCCTGACCTCTCTCTTTGGATTTCCAAATTTCCCTTTACCCAAACCCTCCCTCCCCCCCACCCCCCTTAGTTTAAAGCCCTATCCAAAGCCCTAGTTATGCGCTTGACCAGGACACTGGTTCCAGCCCATCGCAATGGAATAGCTCCCTCTTCCCTGAGTACTGATGCCAGTGCCCCAAGAATTGAAACCCCTTCTTCCCACACACCTCTTTGAGCCGCGCATTTAGTTCTCCAATTTGCTTGACCCTTTGCGAATTTGCACGTGGTAACAGTCTGGAGATGATTACTTTTGATGTTCTGCGTTTTAGTTTGGACCCTAACTCCTCAAATTCTCTAAGCAGATCATTTCGGGTTCTACCTATGTCACTGGTTCCCACATGGACCACGACAACTGGATCCTCCCCCTCTCACTCTAGGTTCCTCTCCAGCTGTGAGGAGACGTCGTTAACCCTGGCACCGGGGCAGGCAACACAGCCATCGGAGCTCCCGGTCGCAGCTACAGAGAACAATATCTGTCCCCCTGACTACACTGTCTCCTATCACTACCACATTCCTCTTCACTCCCCCCCACTGGAATGACATCTTTCACCATGGTGCCATGGTCAGTCCACTCATCCACCTTGCAGTCCTTCTCTTCATCCACACAGGTAGCAAAGATCTCGTACCTGCTGGCTGAGGCTCCTCCATCAATACACGCTGACTCCCCTTACCTGCCACACTTGCAGTCACTCCCGCACGTCCCTGACCATTGGACAACTCTAACGTTCTTCCTACTCTAAGGGGTGTAACTGTCTCCTGAAACAAAGTGTCCACGTAACTATTCCCTCCCTTGATGCTCTGCAATGTCTGCAACTCAGTCTCATGCTCAGCAATTCTGAGCTGAAGTCGTGCAAGCTGCAGACACGATTGTCCAGGATTGCAGTGCATTCCAGGTTCCCACAAGCTGCAGCTGCAGCACACCACCGGCCCTGCCATCTCTGTACAATCAGTTAATAATTCAAAGAACAAAGAACAGTACAGCACAGGAACAGGCCATTCGGCCCTCCAAGTCTGCGCCGATCTTGATGCCTGCCGAAACTAACACCTTCTGCACTTCCGGGGCCCATATCCCTCTATTCCCTTCCTATTCATATATTTGTCAAGATGTCTCTGAAACGTCGCTATCGTATCTGCTTCCACCACCTCCCCTGGCAGCAAGTTCCAGGCACTCACCACCTTCTGTGTAAAAAACTTGCCTCACACATCCCCTCTAAACTTTGCCCCTCGCACCTTAAACCTATGTCCCCTAGTAACTGACTCTTCCACCCTGGGAAAAAGCTTCTGACTATCCACTCTGTCCATGCTGCTCATAACTTTGTAAACCTCTATCATGTCGCCCCTCCACCTCTGTCGTTCCAGTGAAAACAATCCAAGTTTTTCCAACCTCTCCTCATAGCTAATGCCCTCCAGACCAGGCAACATCCTGGTAAACCTCTTCTGTACCCTCTCCAAAGCCTCCACGTCCTTCTGGTAGTGTGGCGACCAGAATTGCACGCAATATTCTAAGTGTGGCCTAACTAAGGTTCTGTACAGCTGCAACATGACTTGCCAATTTTTATACTCTATGCCCCGACCGATGAAGGCAAGCATGCCGTATGCCTTCTTGACTACCTTATCCACCTGCATTACCACTTTGTGACCTGTGGACCTGTACGCCCAGATCTCTCTGCCTGTCAATACTCCTAAGGGTTCTGCCATTTACTGTATACCTCCCACCTGCATTAGAACTTCCAAAATGCATTACCTCACATTTGCCCGGATTAAACTCCATCTGCCATTTCTCCGCCCGTCTCCAACCGATCTATATCCGGCTGTATCCTCTGACAATCCTCATCACTGTCCGCAACTCCACCAACCTTTGTGTCGTCCGCAAACTTACTAATCAGACCAGCTACATTTTCCTCCAAATCATTTATATATACTACAAACAGCAAAGGTCCCAGCACTGATCCCTGCGGAACACCACTAGTCACATCCCTCCATTCAGAAAAGCACCCTTCCACTGGTACCCTCTGTCTTCTATGACCGAGCCAGTTCTGTATCCATCTTGCCAGCTCACATCTGATCCCGTGCGACTTCACCTTTTGCACCAGTCTGCCATGCGGGACCTTGTCAAAGGCTTTACTAAAGTCCATATAGACAACATCCACCGCCCTTCCCTCATCAATCACCTTCGTCACTTCCTCAAAAAACTCAATCAAATTAGTAAGACACGACCTCCCCTTCACAAAACCATGCTGTCTCTCACTAATAAGTTTGTTTCCAAATGGGAGTAAATCCTGTCCCGAAGAATCCTCTCTAATAGTCTCCCTACCACTGACGTAAGGCTCACCGGCCTATAATTTCCTGGATTATCCTTGCCACCCTTCTTAAACAAAGGCACGACATTGGCTATTCCCCAGTCCTCTCGTACCTCACCTGTAGCCAATGAGGATGCAAAGATTTCTGTCAAGGCCCCAGCAATTTCTTCCCTTGCCTCCCTCAGTATTCTGGGGTAGATCCCATCAGGCCCTGGGGACTTATCTACCTTAATGCTTTGCAAGACACCCAACACCTCCTCCTTTTTGATAATGAGATGACTGAGACTATCTGCACTCCCTTCCCCAGGCTCATCATCCACCAAGTCCTTCTCTTTGGTGAATACTGATGCAAAGCACTCATTTAGCACCTCGCCCATTTCCTCTGGCTCCACACATAGATTCCCATCTCTGTCCTTGAGTGGGCCAACCCTTTCCCTGGTTACCCTCTTGCTCTTTATATATGTATAAAAAGCCTTGGGATTTTCCTTAATCCTGTTTGCCAATGACTTCTCAACCTCTTTTAGCCCTCCTGACTCCTTGCTTAAGTTCCTTCCTACTGTCTTTATATTCCTCAAGTGTTTCATCTGTTCCTAGCCTTCCAGCCCTTACAAATGCTTCCTTTTTCTTTTTGACTCGGCTCACAATATCCAGTGTTATCCAAACTTCCCGAAACTTGCCAAAATTGTCTTTCTTCCTCACAGGAACATGCTGGTCCTGGATTCTAAATCAGCTGACGCTTGAAAGACTCCCACATGTCAGATGTTGATTTCCCGTCAAACAGCCACCCCCAATCTAAATTTTTCAGTTCCTGCCTAATATTGTTATAATTAGCTTTCCCCCAATTTAGCACCTTCACCCGAGGACTACTCTTATCCTTATCCACAGGTACCTTAAAACTTATGGAATTATGGTCAAGCTGAAGTAATGGAAAGTTGCAATCACCGACCTTGGAGTCAGAGAAGGAAAACTCACCAACTGCTGGAAGCTGAAAAATATAGGAAAAGGAGCCCCTCTTCACCCTCTGCACCAAATGTCTCTCACTCAAGCAAATTGTCTCTTCTGAACTGTGTCCCCTCACTCTTAGAAAGGATATATTGGCCTTGGAGGGAGTGCAGCATAGATTTAAGAGAATAATAAAAGCAAAATACTACAGATGCTGGAAATCTGAAATAAAAATGAAGTGCTGCAAACACTCAGCAGGTCAGGCAGCATCTGTGGAGAGAGAAGCAGAGTTAACATTTCAGGTCTGCAACCTTTCGTCCAAACTGGCAAAGGTTAGAAAAGAATTAGGTTTTAAGCAAGTGAAGGTGGGTGGGGGGGTTGCTGGTGGGGAAGGGAACGAAAGGCAAGTCCTACTCAGGCCCTCTCCCTCACTTCTCTTTCCAATACATTGATGACTGTTCTCACCGTGAACTGGAAAATTTCTTCAATTTTGCCTACAGTTTCCACCCTTCTCTCACCTTTACACAGTCTATTGCGGACACTTCCCTTCTCTTCCTCGACTTCTCTGTTTCCATCACTAGGGATAAGCTGCTTACTAATATTCATTATAATGCCACCGACTCCCACGGCTACCTTGACTACACTTTCTCAGATCATGTTTCCTGTAAGGACTGCCATCTTATCCTACCAGTTTCCCTGCCTCTGACGCATCTACTCTGATGATGCAACCTTCTACAACATGTCTTCCTTTTTCCTCAACCGCACATTCCCCCCCCGCCCCCCCCACTGTGGTTGACAGGACCCTCAACTGCGTCTAACCTATTTCTGCACTTCTATCCTCGCCCTCCCACAGAGCTGTGACAGGGTTCCCCTTGTCCTTACTTTCCACCCCAACAGCCCCCACATCCAAAGGATCATCCTCCGCCATTTCCATCACCTTCAGTGTGATGCCACCACCAAACACATCTTCCCTTCCCCTCACTGTCGGCTGGAAAACAAGTAAAGCCGGGGGAGGTGGTGGTTGTCAGTGGGGGTAGGGAACAAAAGGGAAGTTGTATGATAGGACAGAGGGCAGGACAGATTAAATAACAAAGCTGTCATTGGACAAAGGCAAAGAGCGTGTTAATGCTTGCGGTGAAAGAAAAAGCATTAGTCCAGTGACAGTGTTAACGGTAGGGTAATAAGCAGCTCTGTCCACACGAAAAAAAACAGGCACATGGTTAAAAAATAAAATAAAATTTTAAAAAGGCCAGTCGTGCTCTGAAGTTGTTGAACTCAAGGTTGAGTCCGCGAGGCTGTAGAGTGCCTAATCGAAAGATCAGGTGTTGCTCCTCGAGCATGCATTGATATCACTGGAACACTGCAGCACGCCAAGGACAGAAATGTGGATATGAGCACCGGGGCGGGGGGAATGTTGAAATGACAAGCAACAGGAAGCTCAGGGTCATGCTTTCAGACTGAGCAGAAGTTTAGTTTAGTTTAGAGATACAGCACTGAAACAGGCCCTTCGGCCCACCGAGTCTGTGCCGACCATCAACCACCCATTTATACTAATCCTACACGAATCCCATATTTCTACCACATCCCCACCTGTCCCTATATTTCCCTACCACCTACCTATACTAGGGGCAATTTATAATGGCCAATTTACCTACCAACCTGCAAGTCTTTTGGCTTGTGGGAGGAAACCGGTGCACCCACAGAAAACCCACGCAGACACAGGGAGTCCACACAGGCAGTACCCAGAATTGAACACAGGTCGCTGGAGCTGTGAGGCTGCAGTGCTAACCACTACACCGCACATTATAAGTGTTCCGCAAAGCGGTCACCCAATCTGCATTTGGTCTCCCCAATGTAGAGGCAACCACATTGTGA